>NC_134860.1:32567250-33200946 GCF_049852395.1 Peromyscus maniculatus bairdii | reverse complement strand
AGTGTGCTGTTCTTAGCCTGAATGAACACTTGCTGCTAGAACTTGAATCTCAACGTGATTCAACTCCGTTTAGGAAGTTTAATTGAACCCTAGTGTGCCATGCAAGAAAAACACTCTGTTTTAGAGAAAACAGCATTCTTTCACTCTACTGTGTTTCCTATAGGGCACGTACAGTGAGCTAGCTCAGAACAAAAGAACTGTGCTTCCTACACAAACGGGGCATATCTAGTTCAACTCAGTATTGGAAACTGAGTAAAACAGGAGCTTCTCTTCAGTCCAATACACTGTACTGGCTGGGAACAGACGCGAATGCTATTTGCACTGTATATGGCCAGAAAAGCACAAGTGTGCTGTTCTTAGCCTGAATGAACACTTGCTGCTAGAACTTGAATCTCAACGTGATTCAACTCCGTTTAGGAAGTTTAATTGAACCCTAGTGTGCTATGCAAGAAAAACACTCTGTTTTAGAGAAAACAGCATTCTTTCACTCTACTGTGTTTCCTATAGGGCACGTACAGTGAGCTAGCTCAGAACAAAAGAACTGTGCTTCCTACACAAACGGGGCATATCTAGTTCAACTCAGTATTGGAAACTGAGTAAAACAGGAGCTTCTCTTCAGTCCAATACACTGTACTGGCTGGGAACAGACGCGAATGCTATTTGCACTGTATAGGGCCAGAAAAGCACAAGTGTGCTGTTCTTAGCCTGAATGAACACTTGCTGCTAGAACTTGAATCTCAACGTGATTCAACTCCGTTTAGGAAGTTTAATTGAACCCTAGTGTGCCATGCAAGAAAAACACTCTGTTTTAGAGAAAACAGCATTCTTTCACTCTACTGTGTTTCCTATAGGGCACGTACAGTGAGCTAGCTCAGAACAAAAGAACTGTGCTTCCTACACAAACGGGGCATATCTAGTTCAACTCAGTATTGGAAACTGAGTAAAACAGGAGCTTCTCTTCAGTCCAATACACTGTACTGGCTGGGAACAGACGCGAATGCTATTTGCACTGTATAGGGCCAGAAAAGCACAAGTGTGCTGTTCTTAGCCTGAATGAACACTTGCTGCTAGAACTTGAATCTCAACGTGATTCAACTCCGTTTAGGAAGTTTAATTGAACCCTAGTGTGCCATGCAAGGAAAAACACTCTGTTTTAGAGAAAACAGCATTCTTTCACTCTACTGTGTTTCCTATAGGGCACGTACAGTGAGCTAGCTCAGAACAAAAGAACTGTGCTTCCTACACAAACGGGGCATATCTAGTTCAACTCAGTATTGGAAACTGAGTAAAACAGGAGCTTCTCTTCAGTCCAATACACTGTACTGGCTGGGAACAGACGCGAATGCTATTTGCACTGTATATGGCCAGAAAAGCACAAGTGTGCTGATCTTAGCCTGAATGAACACTTGCTGCTAGAACTTGAATCTCAACGTGATTCAACTCCGTTTAGGAAGTTTAATTGAACCCTAGTGTGCTATGCAAGAAAAACACTCTGTTTTAGAGAAAACAGCATTCTTTCACTCTACTGTGTTTCCTATAGGGCACGTACAGTGAGCTAGCTCAGAACAAAAGAACTGTGCTTCCTACACAAACGGGGCATATCTAGTTCAACTCAGTATTGGAAACTGAGTAAAACAGGAGCTTCTCTTCAGTCCAATACACTGTACTGGCTGGGAACAGACGCGAATGCTATTTGCACTGTATAGGGCCAGAAAAGCACAAGTGTGCTGTTCTTAGCTTGAATGAACACTTGCTGCTAGAACTTGAATCTCAACGTGATTCAACTCCGTTTAGGAAGTTTAATTGAACCCTAGTGTGCCACGCAAGAAAAACACTCTGTTTTAGAGAAAACAGCATTCTTTCACTCTACTGTGTTTCCTATAGGGCACGTACAGTGAGCTAGCTCAGAACAAAAGAACTGTGCTTCCTACACAAACGGGGCATATCTAGTTCAACTCAGTATTGGAAACTGAGTAAAACAGGAGCTTCTCTTCAGTCCAATACACTGTACTGGCTGGGAACAGACGCGAATGCTATTTGCACTGTATAGGGCCAGAAAAGCACAAGTGTGCTGTTCTTAGCCTGAATGAACACTTGCTGCTAGAACTTGAATCTCAACGTGATTCAACTCCGTTTAGGAAGTTTAATTGAACCCTAGTGTGCCATGCAAGAAAAACACTCTGTTTTAGAGAAAACAGCATTCTTTCACTCTACTGTGTTTCCTATAGGGCACGTACAGTGAGCTAGCTCAGAACAAAAGAACTGTGCTTCCTACACAAACGGGGCATATCTAGTTCAACTCAGTATTGGAAACTGAGTAAAACAGGAGCTTCTCTTCAGTCCAATACACTGTACTGGCTGGGAACAGACGCGAATGCTATTTGCACTGTATAGGGCCAGAAAAGCACAAGTGTGCTGTTCTTAGCCTGAATGAACACTTGCTGCTAGAACTTGAATCTCAACGTGATTCAACTCCGTTTAGGAAGTTTAATTGAACCCTAGTGTGCCATGCAAGAAAAACACTCTGTTTTAGAGAAAACAGCATTCTTTCACTCTACTGTGTTTCCTATAGGGCACGTACAGTGAGCTAGCTCAGAACAAAAGAACTGTGCTTCCTACACAAACGGGGCATATCTAGTTCAACTCAGTATTGGAAACTGAGTAAAACAGGAGCTTCTCTTCAGTCCAATACACTGTACTGGCTGGGAACAGACGCGAATGCTATTTGCACTGTATAGGGCCAGAAAAGCACAAGTGTGCTGTTGTTAGCCTGAATGAACACTTGCTGCTAGAACTTGAATCTCAACGTGATTCAACTCCGTTTAGGAAGTTTAATTGAACCCTAGTGTGCCATGCAAGAAAAACACTCTGTTTTAGAGAAAACAGCATTCTTTCACTCTACTGTGTTTCCTATAGGGCACGTACAGTGAGCTAGCTCAGAACAAAAGAACTGTGCTTCCTACACAAACGGGGCATATCTAGTTCAACTCAGTATTGGAAACTGAGTAAAACAGGAGCTTCTCTTCAGTCCAATACACTGTACTGGCTGGGAACAGACGCGAATGCTATTTGCACTGTATAGGGCCAGAAAAGCACAAGTGTGCTGTTCTTAGCCTGAATGAACACTTGCTGCTAGAACTTGAATCTCAACGTGATTCAACTCCGTTTAGGAAGTTTAATTGAACCCTAGTGTGCCATGCAAGAAAAACACTCTGTTTTAGAGAAAACAGCATTCTTTCACTCTACTGTGTTTCCTATAGGGCACGTACAGTGAGCTAGCTCAGAACAAAAGAACTGTGCTTCCTACACAAACGGGGCATATCTAGTTCAACTCAGTATTGGAAACTGAGTAAAACAGGAGCTTCTCTTCAGTCCAATACACTGTACTGGCTGGGAACAGACGCGAATGCTATTTGCACTGTATATGGCCAGAAAAGCACAAGTGTGCTGTTCTTAGCCTGAATGAACACTTGCTGCTAGAACTTGAATCTCAACGTGATTCAACTCCGTTTAGGAAGTTTAATTGAACCCTAGTGTGCTATGCAAGAAAAACACTCTGTTTTAGAGAAAACAGCATTCTTTCACTCTACTGTGTTTCCTATAGGGCACGTACAGTGAGCTAGCTCAGAACAAAAGAACTGTGCTTCCTACACAAACGGGGCATATCTAGTTCAACTCAGTATTGGAAACTGAGTAAAACAGGAGCTTCTCTTCAGTCCAATACACTGTACTGGCTGGGAACAGACGCGAATGCTATTTGCACTGTATAGGGCCAGAAAAGCACAAGTGTGCTGTTCTTAGCCTGAATGAACACTTGCTGCTAGAACTTGAATCTCAACGTGATTCAACTCCGTTTAGGAAGTTTAATTGAACCCTAGTGTGCCATGCAAGAAAAACACTCTGTTTTAGAGAAAACAGCATTCTTTCACTCTACTGTGTTTCCTATAGGGCACGTACAGTGAGCTAGCTCAGAACAAAAGAACTGTGCTTCCTACACAAACGGGGCATATCTAGTTCAACTCAGTATTGGAAACTGAGTAAAACAGGAGCTTCTCTTCAGTCCAATACACTGTACTGGCTGGGAACAGACGCGAATGCTATTTGCACTGTATAGGGCCAGAAAAGCACAAGTGTGCTGTTCTTAGCCTGAATGAACACTTGCTGCTAGAACTTGAATCTCAACGTGATTCAACTCCGTTTAGGAAGTTTAATTGAACCCTAGTGTGCCATGCAAGAAAAACACTCTGTTTTAGAGAAAACAGCATTCTTTCACTCTACTGTGTTTCCTATAGGGCACGTACAGTGAGCTAGCTCAGAACAAAAGAACTGTGCTTCCTACACAAACGGGGCATATCTAGTTCAACTCAGTATTGGAAACTGAGTAAAACAGGAGCTTCTCTTCAGTCCAATACACTGTACTGGCTGGGAACAGACGCGAATGCTATTTGCACTGTATAGGGCCAGAAAAGCACAAGTGTGCTGTTCTTAGCCTGAATGAACACTTGCTGCTAGAACTTGAATCTCAACGTGATTCAACTCCGTTTAGGAAGTTTAATTGAACCCTAGTGTGCTATGCAAGAAAAACACTCTGTTTTAGAGAAAACAGCATTCTTTCACTCTACTGTGTTTCCTATAGGGCACGTACAGTGAGCTAGCTCAGAACAAAAGAACTGTGCTTCCTACACAAACGGGGCATATCTAGTTCAACTCAGTATTGGAAACTGAGTAAAACAGGAGCTTCTCTTCAGTCCAATACACTGTACTGGCTGGGAACAGACGCGAATGCTATTTGCACTGTATAGGGCCAGAAAAGCACAAGTGTGCTGTTCTTAGCCTGAATGAACACTTGCTGCTAGAACTTGAATCTCAACGTGATTCAACTCCGTTTAGGAAGTTTAATTGAACCCTAGTGTGCCACGCAAGAAAAACACTCTGTTTTAGAGAAAACAGCATTCTTTCACTCTACTGTGTTTCCTATAGGGCACGTACAGTGAGCTAGCTCAGAACAAAAGAACTGTGCTTCCTACACAAACGGGGCATATCTAGTTCAACTCAGTATTGGAAACTGAGTAAAACAGGAGCTTCTCTTCAGTCCAATACACTGTACTGGCTGGGAACAGACGCGAATGCTATTTGCACTGTATAGGGCCAGAAAAGCACAAGTGTGCTGTTCTTAGCCTGAATGAACACTTGCTGCTAGAACTTGAATCTCAACGTGATTCAACTCCGTTTAGGAAGTTTAATTGAACCCTAGTGTGCCATGCAAGAAAAACACTCTGTTTTAGAGAAAACAGCATTCTTTCACTCTACTGTGTTTCCTATAGGGCACGTACAGTGAGCTAGCTCAGAACAAAAGAACTGTGCTTCCTACACAAACGGGGCATATCTAGTTCAACTCAGTATTGGAAACTGAGTAAAACAGGAGCTTCTCTTCAGTCCAATACACTGTACTGGCTGGGAACAGACGCGAATGCTATTTGCACTGTATAGGGCCAGAAAAGCACAAGTGTGCTGTTCTTAGCCTGAATGAACACTTGCTGCTAGAACTTGAATCTCAACGTGATTCAACTCCGTTTAGGAAGTTTAATTGAACCCTAGTGTGCCATGCAAGAAAACACTCTGTTTTAGAGAAAACAGCATTCTTTCACTCTACTGTGTTTCCTATAGGGCACGTACAGTGAGCTAGCTCAGAACAAAAGAACTGTGCTTCCTACACAAACGGGGCATATCTAGTTCAACTCAGTATTGGAAACTGAGTAAAACAGGAGCTTCTCTTCAGTCCAATACACTGTACTGGCTGGGAACAGACGCGAATGCTATTTGCACTGTATAGGGCCAGAAAAGCACAAGTGTGCTGTTCTTAGCCTGAATGAACACTTGCTGCTAGAACTTGAATCTCAACGTGATTCAACTCCGTTTAGGAAGTTTAATTGAACCCTAGTGTGCCATGCAAGAAAAACACTCTGTTTTAGAGAAAACAGCATTCTTTCACTCTACTGTGTTTCCTATAGGGCACGTACAGTGAGCTAGCTCAGAACAAAAGAACTGTGCTTCCTACACAAACGGGGCATATCTAGTTCAACTCAGTATTGGAAACTGAGTAAAACAGGAGCTTCTCTTCAGTCCAATACACTGTACTGGCTGGGAACAGACGCGAATGCTATTTGCACTGTATAGGGCCAGAAAAGCACAAGTGTGCTGTTCTTAGCCTGAATGAACACTTGCTGCTAGAACTTGAATCTCAACGTGATTCAACTCCGTTTAGGAAGTTTAATTGAACCCTAGTGTGCCATGCAAGAAAAACACTCTGTTTTAGAGAAAACAGCATTCTTTCACTCTACTGTGTTTCCTATAGGGCACGTACAGTGAGCTAGCTCAGAACAAAAGAACTGTGCTTCCTACACAAACGGGGCATATCTAGTTCAACTCAGTATTGGAAACTGAGTAAAACAGGAGCTTCTCTTCAGTCCAATACACTGTACTGGCTGGGAACAGACGCGAATGCTATTTGCACTGTATAGGGCCAGAAAAGCACAAGTGTGCTGTTCTTAGCCTGAATGAACACTTGCTGCTAGAACTTGAATCTCAACGTGATTCAACTCCGTTTAGGAAGTTTAATTGAACCCTAGTGTGCCATGCAAGAAAAACACTCTGTTTTAGAGAAAACAGCATTCTTTCACTCTACTGTGTTTCCTATAGGGCACGTACAGTGAGCTAGCTCAGAACAAAAGAACTGTGCTTCCTACACAAACGGGGCATCTCTAGTTCAACTCAGTATTGGAAACTGAGTAAAACAGGAGCTTCTCTTCAGTCCAATACACTGTACTGGCTGGGAACAGACGCGAATGCTATTTGCACTGTATAGGGCCAGAAAAGCACAAGTGTGCTGTTCTTAGCCTGAATGAACACTTGCTGCTAGAACTTGAATCTCAACGTGATTCAACTCCGTTTAGGAAGTTTAATTGAACCCTAGTGTGCCATGCAAGAAAAACACTCTGTTTTAGAGAAAACAGCATTCTTTCACTCTACTGTGTTTCCTATAGGGCACGTACAGTGAGCTAGCTCAGAACAAAAGAACTGTGCTTCCTACACAAACGGGGCATATCTAGTTCAACTCAGTATTGGAAACTGAGTAAAACAGGAGCTTCTCTTCAGTCCAATACACTGTACTGGCTGGGAACAGACGCGAATGCTATTTGCACTGTATATGGCCAGAAAAGCACAAGTGTGCTGTTCTTAGCCTGAATGAACACTTGCTGCTAGAACTTGAATCTCAACGTGATTCAACTCCGTTTAGGAAGTTTAATTGAACCCTAGTGTGCCATGCAAGAAAAACACTCTGTTTTAGAGAAAACAGCATTCTTTCACTCTACTGTGTTTCCTATAGGGCACGTACAGTGAGCTAGCTCAGAACAAAAGAACTGTGCTTCCTACACAAACGGGGCATATCTAGTTCAACTCAGTATTGGAAACTGAGTAAAACAGGAGCTTCTCTTCAGTCCAATACACTGTACTGGCTGGGAACAGACGCGAATGCTATTTGCACTGTATAGGGCCAGAAAAGCACAAGTGTGCTGTTCTTAGCCTGAATGAACACTTGCTGCTAGAACTTGAATCTCAACGTGATTCAACTCCGTTTAGGAAGTTTAATTGAACCCTAGTGTGCCATGCAAGAAAAACACTCTGTTTTAGAGAAAACAGCATTCTTTCACTCTACTGTGTTTCCTATAGGGCACGTACAGTGAGCTAGCTCAGAACAAAAGAACTGTGCTTCCTACACAAACGGGGCATATCTAGTTCAACTCAGTATTGGAAACTGAGTAAAACAGGAGCTTCTCTTCAGTCCAATACACTGTACTGGCTGGGAACAGACGCGAATGCTATTTGCACTGTATAGGGCCAGAAAAGCACAAGTGTGCTGTTCTTAGCCTGAATGAACACTTGCTGCTAGAACTTGAATCTCAACGTGATTCAACTCCGTTTAGGAAGTTTAATTGAACCCTAGTGTGCCATGCAAGAAAAACACTCTGTTTTAGAGAAAACAGCATTCTTTCACTCTACTGTGTTTCCTATAGGGCACGTACAGTGAGCTAGCTCAGAACAAAAGAACTGTGCTTCCTACACAAACGGGGCATATCTAGTTCAACTCAGTATTGGAAACTGAGTAAAACAGGAGCTTCTCTTCAGTCCAATACACTGTACTGGCTGGGAACAGACGCGAATGCTATTTGCACTGTATAGGGCCAGAAAAGCACAAGTGTGCTGTTCTTAGCCTGAATGAACACTTGCTGCTAGAACTTGAATCTCAACGTGATTCAACTCCGTTTAGGAAGTTTAATTGAACCCTAGTGTGCCATGCAAGAAAAACACTCTGTTTTAGAGAAAACAGCATTCTTTCACTCTACTGTGTTTCCTATAGGGCACGTACAGTGAGCTAGCTCAGAACAAAAGAACTGTGCTTCCTACACAAACGGGGCATATCTAGTTCAACTCAGTATTGGAAACTGAGTAAAACAGGAGCTTCTCTTCAGTCCAATACACTGTACTGGCTGGGAACAGACGCGAATGCTATTTGCACTGTATATGGCCAGAAAAGCACAAGTGTGCTGTTCTTAGCCTGAATGAACACTTGCTGCTAGAACTTGAATCTCAACGTGATTCAACTCCGTTTAGGAAGTTTAATTGAACCCTAGTGTGCCATGCAAGAAAAACACTCTGTTTTAGAGAAAACAGCATTCTTTCACTCTACTGTGTTTCCTATAGGGCACGTACAGTGAGCTAGCTCAGAACAAAAGAACTGTGCTTCCTACACAAACGGGGCATATCTAGTTCAACTCAGTATTGGAAACTGAGTAAAACAGGAGCTTCTCTTCAGTCCAATACACTGTACTGGCTGGGAACAGACGCGAATGCTATTTGCACTGTATAGGGCCAGAAAAGCACAAGTGTGCTGTTCTTAGCCTGAATGAACACTTGCTGCTAGAACTTGAATCTCAACGTGATTCAACTCCGTTTAGGAAGTTTAATTGAACCCTAGTGTGCCATGCAAGAAAAACACTCTGTTTTAGAGAAAACAGCATTCTTTCACTCTACTGTGTTTCCTATAGGGCACGTACAGTGAGCTAGCTCAGAACAAAAGAACTGTGCTTCCTACACAAACGGGGCATATCTAGTTCAACTCAGTATTGGAAACTGAGTAAAACAGGAGCTTCTCTTCAGTCCAATACACTGTACTGGCTGGGAACAGACGCGAATGCTATTTGCACTGTATAGGGCCAGAAAAGCACAAGTGTGCTGTTCTTAGCCTGAATGAACACTTGCTGCTAGAACTTGAATCTCAACGTGATTCAACTCCGTTTAGGAAGTTTAATTGAACCCTAGTGTGCCATGCAAGAAAAACACTCTGTTTTAGAGAAAACAGCATTCTTTCACTCTACTGTGTTTCCTATAGGGCACGTACAGTGAGCTAGCTCAGAACAAAAGAACTGTGCTTCCTACACAAACGGGGCATATCTAGTTCAACTCAGTATTGGAAACTGAGTAAAACAGGAGCTTCTCTTCAGTCCAATACACTGTACTGGCTGGGAACAGACGCGAATGCTATTTGCACTGTATAGGGCCAGAAAAGCACAAGTGTGCTGTTCTTAGCCTGAATGAACACTTGCTGCTAGAACTTGAATCTCAACGTGATTCAACTCCGTTTAGGAAGTTTAATTGAACCCTAGTGTGCCATGCAAGAAAAACACTCTGTTTTAGAGAAAACAGCATTCTTTCACTCTACTGTGTTTCCTATAGGGCACGTACAGTGAGCTAGCTCAGAACAAAAGAACTGTGCTTCCTACACAAACGGGGCATATCTAGTTCAACTCAGTATTGGAAACTGAGTAAAACAGGAGCTTCTCTTCAGTCCAATACACTGTACTGGCTGGGAACAGACGCGAATGCTATTTGCACTGTATATGGCCAGAAAAGCACAAGTGTGCTGTTCTTAGCCTGAATGAACACTTGCTGCTAGAACTTGAATCTCAACGTGATTCAACTCCGTTTAGGAAGTTTAATTGAACCCTAGTGTGCCATGCAAGAAAAACACTCTGTTTTAGAGAAAACAGCATTCTTTCACTCTACTGTGTTTCCTATAGGGCACGTACAGTGAGCTAGCTCAGAACAAAAGAACTGTGCTTCCTACACAAACGGGGCATATCTAGTTCAACTCAGTATTGGAAACTGAGTAAAACAGGAGCTTCTCTTCAGTCCAATACACTGTACTGGCTGGGAACAGACACGAATGCTATTTGCACTGTATAGGGCCAGAAAAGCACAAGTGTGCTGTTCTTAGCCTGAATGAACACTTGCTGCTAGAACTTGAATCTCAACGTGATTCAACTCCGTTTAGGAAGTTTAATTGAACCCTAGTGTGCCATGCAAGAAAAACACTCTGTTTTAGAGAAAACAGCATTCTTTCACTCTACTGTGTTTCCTATAGGGCACGTACAGTGAGCTAGCTCAGAACAAAAGAACTGTGCTTCCTACACAAACGGGGCATATCTAGTTCAACTCAGTATTGGAAACTGAGTAAAACAGGAGCTTCTCTTCAGTCCAATACACTGTACTGGCTGGGAACAGACGCGAATGCTATTTGCACTGTATAGGGCCAGAAAAGCACAAGTGTGCTGTTCTTAGCCTGAATGAACACTTGCTGCTAGAACTTGAATCTCAACGTGATTCAACTCCGTTTAGGAAGTTTAATTGAACCCTAGTGTGCCATGCAAGAAAAACACTCTGTTTTAGAGAAAACAGCATTCTTTCACTCTACTGTGTTTCCTATAGGGCACGTACAGTGAGCTAGCTCAGAACAAAAGAACTGTGCTTCCTACACAAACGGGGCATATCTAGTTCAACTCAGTATTGGAAACTGAGTAAAACAGGAGCTTCTCTTCAGTCCAATACACTGTACTGGCTGGGAACAGACGCGAATGCTATTTGCACTGTATATGGCCAGAAAAGCACAAGTGTGCTGTTCTTAGCCTGAATGAACACTTGCTGCTAGAACTTGAATCTCAACGTGATTCAACTCCGTTTAGGAAGTTTAATTGAACCCTAGTGTGCCATGCAAGAAAAACACTCTGTTTTAGAGAAAACAGCATTCTTTCACTCTACTGTGTTTCCTATAGGGCACGTACCGTGAGCTAGCTCAGAACAAAAGAACTGTGCTTCCTACACAAACGGGGCATATCTAGTTCAACTCAGTATTGGAAACTGAGTAAAACAGGAGCTTCTCTTCAGTCCAATACACTGTACTGGCTGGGAACAGACGCGAATGCTATTTGCACTGTATAGGGCCAGAAAAGCACAAGTGTGCTGTTCTTAGCCTGAATGAACACTTGCTGCTAGAACTTGAATCTCAACGTGATTCAACTCCGTTTAGGAAGTTTAATTGAACCCTAGTGTGCCATGCAAGAAAAACACTCTGTTTTAGAGAAAACAGCATTCTTTCACTCTACTGTGTTTCCTATAGGGCACGTACAGTGAGCTAGCTCAGAACAAAAGAACTGTGCTTCCTACACAAACGGGGCATATCTAGTTCAACTCAGTATTGGAAACTGAGTAAAACAGGAGCTTCTCTTCAGTCCAATACACTGTACTGGCTGGGAACAGACGCGAATGCTATTTGCACTGTATATGGCCAGAAAAGCACAAGTGTGCTGTTCTTAGCCTGAATGAACACTTGCTGCTAGAACTTGAATCTCAACGTGATTCAACTCCGTTTAGGAAGTTTAATTGAACCCTAGTGTGCCATGCAAGAAAAACACTCTGTTTTAGAGAAAACAGCATTCTTTCACTCTACTGTGTTTCCTATAGGGCACGTACAGTGAGCTAGCTCAGAACAAAAGAACTGTGCTTCCTACACAAACGGGGCATATCTAGTTCAACTCAGTATTGGAAACTGAGTAAAACAGGAGCTTCTCTTCAGTCCAATACACTGTACTGGCTGGGAACAGACGCGAATGCTATTTGCACTGTATAGGGCCAGAAAAGCACAAGTGTGCTGTTCTTAGCCTGAATGAACACTTGCTCCTAGCACTTGAATCTCAACGTGATTCAACTCCGTTTAGGAAGTTTAATTGAACCCTAGTGTGCCATGCAAGAAAAACACTCTGTTTTAGAGAAAACAGCATTCTTTCACTCTACTGTGTTTCCTATAGGGCACGTACAGTGAGCTAGCTCAGAACAAAAGAACTGTGCTTCCTACACAAACGGGGCATATCTAGTTCAACTCAGTATTGGAAACTGAGTAAAACAGGAGCTTCTCTTCAGTCCAATACACTGTACTGGCTGGGAACAGACGCGAATGCTATTTGCACTGTATATGGCCAGAAAAGCACAAGTGTGCTGTTCTTAGCCTGAATGAACACTTGCTGCTAGAACTTGAATCTCAACGTGATTCAACTCCGTTTAGGAAGTTTAATTGAACCCTAGTGTGCCATGCAAGAAAAACACTCTGTTTTAGAGAAAACAGCATTCTTTCACTCTACTGTGTTTCCTATAGGGCACGTACAGTGAGCTAGCTCAGAACAAAAGAACTGTGCTTCCTACACAAACGGGGCATATCTAGTTCAACTCAGTATTGGAAACTGAGTAAAACAGGAGCTTCTCTTCAGTCCAATACACTGTACTGGCTGGGAACAGACGCGAATGCTATTTGCACTGTATAGGGCCAGAAAAGCACAAGTGTGCTGTTCTTAGCCTGAATGAACACTTGCTGCTAGCACTTGAATCTCAACGTGATTCAACTCCGTTTAGGAAGTTTAATTGAACCCTAGTGTGCCATGCAAGAAAAACACTCTGTTTTAGAGAAAACAGCATTCTTTCACTCTACTGTGTTTCCTATAGGGCACGTACAGTGAGCTAGCTCAGAACAAAAGAACTGTGCTTCCTACACAAACGGGGCATATCTAGTTCAACTCAGTATTGGAAACTGAGTAAAACAGGAGCTTCTCTTCAGTCCAATACACTGTACTGGCTGGGAACAGACGCGAATGCTATTTGCACTCTATATGGCCAGAAAAGCACAAGTGTGCTGTTCTTAGCCTGAATGAACACTTGCTGCTAGAACTTGAATCTCAACGTGATTCAACTCCGTTTAGGAAGTTTAATTGAACCCTAGTGTGCCATGCAAGAAAAACACTCTGTTTTAGAGAAAACAGCATTCTTTCACTCTACTGTGTTTCCTATATGGCACGTACAGTGAGCTAGCTCAGAACAAAAGAACTGTGCTTCCTACACAAACGGGGCATATCTAGTTCAACTCAGTATTGGAAACTGAGTAAAACAGGAGCTTCTCTTCAGTCCAATACACTGTACTGGCTGGGAACAGACGCGAATGCTATTTGCACTGTATATGGCCAGAAAAGCACAAGTGTGCTGTTCTTAGCCTGAATGAACACTTGCTGCTAGAACTTGAATCTCAACGTGATTCAACTCCGTTTAGGAAGTTTAATTGAACCCTAGTGTGCCATGCAAGAAAAACACTCTGTTTTAGAGAAAACAGCATTCTTTCACTCTACTGTGTTTCCTATAGGGCACGTACAGTGAGCTAGCTCAGAACAAAAGAACTGTGCTTCCTACACAAACGGGGCATCTCTAGTTCAACTCAGTATTGGAAACTGAGTAAAACAGGAGCTTCTCTTCAGTCCAATACACTGTACTGGCTGGGAACAGACGCGAATGCTATTTGCACTGTATATGGCCAGAAAAGCACAAGTGTGCTGTTCTTAGCCTGAATGAACACTTGCTGCTAGAACTTGAATCTCAACGTGATTCAACTCCGTTTAGGAAGTTTAATTGAACCCTAGTGTGCCATGCAAGAAAAACACTCTGTTTTAGAGAATACAGCATTCTTTCACTCTACTGTGTTTTCTATAGGGCACGTACAGTGAGCTAGCTCAGAACAAAAGAACTGTGCTTCCTACACAAACGGGGCATCTCTAGTTCAACTCAGTATTGGAAACTGAGTAAAACAGGAGCTTCTCTTCAGTCCAATACACTGTACTGGCTGGGAACAGACGCGAATGCTATTTGCACTGTATAGGGCCAGAAAAGCACAAGTGTGCTGTTCTTAGCCTGAATGAACACTTGCTGCTAGCACTTGAATCTCAACGTGATTCAACTCCGTTTAGGAAGTTTAATTGAACCCTAGTGTGCCATGCAAGAAAAACACTCTGTTTTAGAGAAAACAGCATTCTTTCACTCTACTGTGTTTCCTATAGGGCACGTACAGTGAGCTAGCTCAGAACAAAAGAACTGTGCTTCCTACACAAACGGGGCATATCTAGTTCAACTCAGTATTGGAAACTGAGTAAAACAGGAGCTTCTCTTCAGTCCAATACACTGTACTGGCTGGGAACAGACGCGAATGCTATTTGCACTGTATATGGCCAGAAAAGCACAAGTGTGCTGTTCTTAGCCTGAATGAACACTTGCTGCTAGAACTTGAATCTCAACGTGATTCAACTCCGTTTAGGAAGTTTAATTGAACCCTAGTGTGCCATGCAAGGAAAACACTCTGTTTTAGAGAAAACAGCATTCTTTCACTCTACTGTGTTTCTTATATGGCACGTACAGTGAGCTAGCTCAGAACAAAAGAACTGTGCTTCCTACACAAACGGGGCATCTCTAGTTCAACTCAGTATTGGAAACTGAGTAAAACAGGAGCTTCTCTTCAGTCCAATACACTGTACTGGCTGGGAACAGACGCGAATGCTATTTGCACTGTATATGGCCAGAAAAGCACAAGTGTGCTGTTCTTAGCCTGAATGAACACTTGCTGCTAGAACTTGAATCTCAACGTGATTCAACTCCGTTTAGGAAGTTTAATTGAACCCTAGTGTGCCATGCAAGAAAAACACTCTGTTTTAGAGAAAACAGCATTCTTTCACTCTACTGTGTTTCCTATAGGGCACGTACAGTGAGCTAGCTCAGAACAAAAGAACTGTGCTTCCTACACAAACGGGGCATCTCTAGTTCAACTCAGTATTGGAAACTGAGTAAAACAGGAGCTTCTCTTCAGTCCAATACACTGTACTGGCTGGGAACAGACGCGAATGCTATTTGCACTGTATATGGCCAGAAAAGCACAAGTGTGCTGTTGTTAGCCTGAATGAACACTTGCTGCTAGAACTTGAATCTCAACGTGATTCAACTCCGTTTAGGAAGTTTAATTGAACCCTAGTGTGCCATGCAAGAAAAACACTCTGTTTTAGAGAATACAGCATTCTTTCACTCTACTGTGTTTCCTATAGGGCACGTACAGTGAGCTAGCTCAGAACAAAAGAACTGTGCTTCCTACACAAACGGGGCATCTCTAGTTCAACTCAGTATTGGAAACTGAGTAAAACAGGAGCTTCTCTTCAGTCCAATACACTGTACTGGCTGGGAACAGACGCGAATGCTATTTGCACTGTATATGGCCAGAAAAGCACAAGTGTGCTGTTCTTAGCCTGAATGAACACTTGCTGCTAGAACTTGAATCTCAACGTGATTCAACTCTGTTTAGGAAGTTTAATTGAACCCTAGTGTGCCATGCAAGAAAAACACTCTGTTTTAGAGAAAGCAGCATTCTTTCACTCTACTGTGTTTTCTATAGGGCACGTACAGTGAGCTAGCTCAGAACAAAAGAACTGTGCTTCCTACACAAACGGGGCATCTCTAGTTCAACTCAGTATTGGAAACTGAGTAAAACAGGAGCTTCTCTTCAGTCCAATACACTGTACTGGCTGGGAACAGACGCGAATGCTATTTGCACTGTATATGGCCAGAAAAGCACAAGTGTGCTGTTCTTAGCCTGAATGAACATTGCTGCTAGAACTTGAATCTCAACGTGATTCAACTCCGTTTAGGAAGTTTAATTGAACCCTAGTGTGCCATGCAAGAAAAACACTCTGTTTTAGAGAAAACAGCATTCTTTCACTCTACTGTGTTTCCTATAGGGCACGTACAGTGAGCTAGCTCAGAACAAAAGAACTGTGCTTCCTACACAAACGGGGCATCTCTAGTTCAACTCAGTATTGGAAACTGAGTAAAACAGGAGCTTCTCTTCAGTCCAATACACTGTACTGGCTGGGAACAGACGCGAATGCTATTTGCACTGTATATGGCCAGAAAAGCACAAGTGTGCTGTTCTTAGCCTGAATGAAAACTTGCTGCTAGAACTTGAATCTCAACGTGATTCAACTCCGTTTAGGAAGTTTAATTGAACCCTAGTGTGCCATGCAAGAAAAACACTCTGTTGTAGAGAATACAGCATTCTTTCACTCTACTGTGTTTCCTATAGGGCACGTACAGTGAGCTAGCTCAGAACAAAAGAACTGTGCTTCCTACACAAACGGGGCATCTCTAGTTCAACTCAGTATTGGAACCTGAGTAAAACAGGAGCTTCTCTTCAGTCCAATACACTGTACTGGCTGGGAACAGACGCGAATGCTATTTGCACTGTTTATGGCCAGAAAAGCACAAGTGTGCTGTTCTTAGCCTGAATGAACACTTGCTGCTAGAACTTGAATCTCAACGTGATTCAACTCCGTTTAGGAAGTTTAATTGAACCCTAGTGTGCCATGCAAGAAAAACACTCTGTTTTAGAGAAAACAGCATTCTTTCACTCTACTGTGTTTCCTATAGGGCACGTACAGTGAGCTAGCTCAGAACAAAAGAACTGTGCTTCCTACACAAACGGGGCATCTCTAGTTCAACTCAGTATTGGAAACTGAGTAAAACAGGAGCTTCTCTTCAGTCCAATACACTGTACTGGCTGGGAACAGACGCGAATGCTATTTGCACTGTATATGGCCAGAAAAGCACAAGTGTGCTGTTCTTAGCCTGAATGAACACTTGCTGCTAGAACTTGAATCTCAACGTGATTCAACTCCGTTTAGGAAGTTTAATTGAACCCTAGTGTGCCATGCAAGAAAAACACTCTGTTTTAGAGAAAACAGCATTCTTTCACTCTACTGTGTTTCCTATAGGGCACGTACAGTGAGCTAGCTCAGAACAAAAGAACTGTGCTTCCTACACAAACGGGGCATCTCTAGTTCAACTCAGTATTGGAAACTGAGTAAAACAGGAGCTTCTCTTCAGTCCAATACACTGTACTGGCTGGGAACAGACGCGAATGCTATTTGCACTGTATATGGCCAGAAAAGCACAAGTGTGCTGTTCTTAGCCTGAATGAACACTTGCTGCTAGAACTTGAATCTCAACGTGATTCAACTCCGTTTAGGAAGTTTAATTGAACCCTAGTGTGCCATGCAAGAAAAACACTCTGTTTTAGAGAAAACAGCATTCTTTCACTCTACTGTGTTTCCTATAGGGCACGTACAGTGAGCTAGCTCAGAACAAAAGAACTGTGCTTCCTACACAAACGGGGCATCTCTAGTTCAACTCAGTATTGGAAACTGAGTAAAACAGGAGCTTCTCTTCAGTACAATACACTGTACTGGCTGGGAACAGACGCGAATGCTATTTGCACTGTATATGGCCAGAAAAGCACAAGTGTGCTGTTCTTAGCCTGAATGAACACTTGCTGCTAGAACTTGAATCTCAACGTGATTCAACTCCGTTTAGGAAGTTTAATTGAACCCTAGTGTGCCATGCAAGAAAAACACTCTGTTTTAGAGAAAACAGCATTCTTTCACTCTACTGTGTTTCCTATAGGGCACGTACAGTGAGCTAGCTCAGAACAAAAGAACTGTGCTTCCTACACAAACGGGGCATCTCTAGTTCAACTCAGTATTGGAAACTGAGTAAAACAGGAGCTTCTCTTCAGTCCAATACACTGTACTGGCTGGGAACAGACGCGAATGCTATTTGCACTGTATATGGCCAGAAAAGCACAAGTGTGCTGTTCTTAGCCTGAATGAACACTTGCTGCTAGAACTTGAATCTCAACGTGATTCAACTCCGTTTAGGAAGTTTAATTGAACCCTAGTGTGCCATGCAAGAAAAACACTCTGTTTTAGAGAAAACAGCATTCTTTCACTCTACTGTGTTTCCTATAGGGCACGTACAGTGAGCTAGCTCAGAACAAAAGAACTGTGCTTCCTACACAAACGGGGCATCTCTAGTTCAACTCAGCATTGGAAACTGAGTAAAACAGGAGCTTCTCTTCAGTCCAATACACTGTACTGGCTGGGAACAGACGCGAATGCTATTTGCACTGTATATGGCCAGAAAACCACAAGTGTGCTGTTGTTAGCCTGAATGAACACTTGCTGCTAGAACTTGAATCTCAACGTGATTCAACTCCGTTTAGGAAGTTTAATTGAACCCTAGTGTGCTATGCAAGAAAAACACTCTGTTTTAGAGAAAACAGCATTCTTTCACTCTACTGTGTTTCTTATAGGCCAAGTACAGTGAGCTAGCTCAGAACAAAAGAACTGTGCTTCCTACACAAACGGGGCATCTCTAGTTCAACTCAGTATTGGAAACTGAGTAAAACAGGAGCTTCTCTTCAGTCCAATACACTGTACTGGCTGGGAACAGACGCGAATGCTATTTGCACTGTATATGGCCAGAAAAGCACAAGTGTGCTGTTCTTAGCCTGAATGAACACTTGCTGCTAGAACTTGAATCTCAACGTGATTCAACTCCGTTTAGGAAGTTTAATTGAACCCTAGTGTGCCATGCAAGAAAAACACTCTGTTTTAGAGAAAACAGCATTCTTTCACTCTACTGTGTTTCCTATAGGGCACGTACAGTGAGCTAGCTCAGAACAAAAGAACTGTGCTTCCTACACAAACGGGGCATCTCTAGTTCAACTCAGTATTGGAAACTGAGTAAAACAGGAGCTTCTCTTCAGTCCAATCCACTGTACTGGCTGGGAACAGACGCGAATGCTATTTGCACTGTATATGGCCAAAAAAGCACAAGTGTGCTGTTCTTAGCCTGAATGAACACTTGCTGCTAGAACTTGAATCTCAACGTGATTCAACTCCGTTTAGGAAGTTTAATTGAACCCTAGTGTGCCATGCAAGAAAAACACTCTGTTTTAGAGAAAACAGCATTCTTTCACTCTACTGTGTTTCCTATAGGGCACGTACAGTGAGCTAGCTCAGTACAAAAGAACTGTGCTTCCTATACAAACGGGGCATCTCTAGTTCAACTCAGTATTGGAAACTGAGTAAAACAGGAGCTTCTCTTCAGTCCAATACACTGTACTGGCTGGGAACAGACGCGAATGCTATTTGCACTGTATATGGCCAGAAAAGCACAAGTGTGCTGTTCTTAGCCTGAATGAACACTTGCTGCTAGAACTTGAATCTCAACGTGATTCAACTCCGTTTAGGAAGTTTAATTGAACCCTAGTGTGCCATGCAAGAAAAACACTCTGTTTTAGAGAAAACAGCATTCTTTCACTCTACTGTGTTTCCTATAGGGCACGTACAGTGAGCTAGCTCAGAACAAAAGAACTGTGCTTCCTACACAAACGGGGCATCTCTAGTTCAACTCAGTATTGGAAACTGAGTAAAACAGGAGCTTCTCTTCAGTCCAATACACTGTACTGGCTGGGAACAGACGCGAATGCTATTTGCACTGTATATGGCCAGAAAAGCACAAGTGTGCTGTTCTTAGCCTGAATGAACACTTGCTGCTAGAACTTGAATCTCAACGTGATTCAACTCCGTTTAGGAAGTTTAATTGAACCCTAGTGTGCCATGCAAGAAAAACACTCTGTTTTAGAGAAAACAGCATTCTTTCACTCTACTGTGTTTCCTATAGGGCACGTACAGTGAGCTAGCTCAGAACAAAAGAACTGTGCTTCCTACACAAACGGGGCATCTCTAGTTCAACTCAGTATTGGAAACTGAGTAAAACAGGAGCTTCTCTTCAGTCCAATACACTGTACTGGCTGGGAACAGACGCGAATGCTATTTGCACTGTATATGGCCAGAAAAGCACAAGTGTGCTGTTGTTAGCCTGAATGAACACTTGCTGCTAGAACTTGAATCTCAACGTGATTCAACTCCGTTTAGGAAGTTTAATTGAACCCTAGTGTGCCATGCAAGAAAAACACTCTGTTTTAGAGAATACAGCATTCTTTCACTCTACTGTGTTTCCTATAGGGCACGTACAGTGAGCTAGCTCAGAACAAAAGAACTGTGCTTCCTACACAAACGGGGCATCTCTAGTTCAACTCAGTATTGGAAACTGAGTAAAACAGGAGCTTCTCTTCAGTCCAATACACTGTACTGGCTGGGAACAGACGCGAATGCTATTTGCACTGTATATGGCCAGAAAAGCACAAGTGTGCTGTTCTTAGCCTGAATGAACACTTGCTGCTAGAACTTGAATCTCAACGTGATTCAACTCCGTTTAGGAAGTTTAATTGAACCCTAGTGTGCCATGCAAGAAAAACACTCTGTTTTAGAGAAAGCAGCATTCTTTCACTCTACTGTGTTTTCTATAGGGCACGTACAGTGAGCTAGCTCAGAACAAAAGAACTGTGCTTCCTACACAAACGGGGCATCTCTAGTTCAACTCAGTATTGGAAACTGAGTAAAACAGGAGCTTCTCTTCAGTCCAATACACTGTACTGGCTGGGAACAGACGCGAATGCTATTTGCACTGTATATGGCCAGAAAAGCACAAGTGTGCTGTTCTTAGCCTGAATGAACATTGCTGCTAGAACTTGAATCTCAACGTGATTCAACTCCGTTTAGGAAGTTTAATTGAACCCTAGTGTGCCATGCAAGAAAAACACTCTGTTTTAGAGAAAACAGCATTCTTTCACTCTACTGTGTTTCCTATAGGGCACGTACAGTGAGCTAGCTCAGAACAAAAGAACTGTGCTTCCTACACAAACGGGGCATCTCTAGTTCAACTCAGTATTGGAAACTGAGTAAAACAGGAGCTTCTCTTCAGTCCAATACACTGTACTGGCTGGGAACAGACGCGAATGCTATTTGCACTGTATATGGCCAGAAAAGCACAAGTGTGCTGTTCTTAGCCTGAATGAAAACTTGCTGCTAGAACTTGAATCTCAACGTGATTCAACTCCGTTTAGGAAGTTTAATTGAACCCTAGTGTGCCATGCAAGAAAAACACTCTGTTGTAGAGAATACAGCATTCTTTCACTCTACTGTGTTTCCTATAGGGCACGTACAGTGAGCTAGCTCAGAACAAAAGAACTGTGCTTCCTACACAAACGGGGCATCTCTAGTTCAACTCAGTATTGGAACCTGAGTAAAACAGGAGCTTCTCTTCAGTCCAATACACTGTACTGGCTGGGAACAGACGCGAATGCTATTTGCACTGTTTATGGCCAGAAAAGCACAAGTGTGCTGTTCTTAGCCTGAATGAACACTTGCTGCTAGAACTTGAATCTCAACGTGATTCAACTCCGTTTAGGAAGTTTAATTGAACCCTAGTGTGCCATGCAAGAAAAACACTGTGTTTTAGAGAAAACAGCATTCTTTCACTCTACTGTGTTTCCTATAGGGCACGTACAGTGAGCTAGCTCAGAACAAAAGAACTGTGCTTCCTACACAAACGGGGCATCTCTAGTTCAACTCAGTATTGGAAACTGAGTAAAACAGGAGCTTCTCTTCAGTCCAATACACTGTACTGGCTGGGAACAGACGCGAATGCTATTTGCACTGTATATGGCCAGAAAAGCACAAGTGTGCTGTTCTTAGCCTGAATGAACACTTGCTGCTAGAACTTGAATCTCAACGTGATTCAACTCCGTTTAGGAAGTTTAATTGAACCCTAGTGTGCCATGCAAGAAAAACACTCTGTTTTAGAGAAAACAGCATTCTTTCACTCTACTGTGTTTCCTATAGGGCACGTACAGTGAGCTAGCTCAGAACAAAAGAACTGTGCTTCCTACACAAACGGGGCATCTCTAGTTCAACTCAGTATTGGAAACTGAGTAAAACAGGAGCTTCTCTTCAGTCCAATACACTGTACTGGCTGGGAACAGACGCGAATGCTATTTGCACTGTATATGGCCAGAAAAGCACAAGTGTGCTGTTCTTAGCCTGAATGAACACTTGCTGCTAGAACTTGAATCTCAACGTGATTCAACTCCGTTTAGGAAGTTTAATTGAACCCTAGTGTGCCATGCAAGAAAAACACTCTGTTTTAGAGAAAACAGCATTCTTTCACTCTACTGTGTTTCCTATAGGGCACGTACAGTGAGCTAGCTCAGAACAAAAGAACTGTGCTTCCTACACAAACGGGGCATCTCTAGTTCAACTCAGTATTGGAAACTGAGTAAAACAGGAGATTCTCATCAGTCCAATACACTGTACTGGCTGGGAACAGACGCGAATGCTATTTGCACTGTATATGGCCAGAAAAGCACAAGTGTGCTGTTCTTAGCCTGAATGAACACTTGCTGCTAGAACTTGAATCTCAACGTGATTCAACTCCGTTTAGGAAGTTTAATTGAACCCTAGTGTGCCATGCAAGAAAAACACTCTGTTTTAGAGAAAACAGCATTCTTTCACTCTACTGTGTTTCCTATAGGGCACGTACAGTGAGCTAGCTCAGAACAAAAGAACTGTGCTTCCTACACAAACGGGGCATCTCTAGTTCAACTCAGTATTGGAAACTGAGTAAAACAGGAGCTTCTCTTCAGTCCAATACACTGTACTGGCTGGGAACAGACGCGAATGCTATTTGCACTGTATATGGCCAGAAAAGCACAAGTGTGCTGTTCTTAGCCTGAATGAACACTTGCTGCTAGAACTTGAATCTCAACGTGATTCAACTCCGTTTAGGAAGTTTAATTGAACCCTAGTGTGCCATGCAAGAAAAACACTCTGTTTTAGAGAAAACAGCATTCTTTCACTCTACTGTGTTTCCTATAGGGCACGTACAGTGAGCTAGCTCAGAACAAAAGAACTGTGCTTCCTACACAAACGGGGCATCTCTAGTTCAACTCAGCATTGGAAACTGAGTAAAACAGGAGCTTCTCTTCAGTCCAATACACTGTACTGGCTGGGAACAGACGCGAATGCTATTTGCACTGTATATGGCCAGAAAACCACAAGTGTGCTGTTGTTAGCCTGAATGAACACTTGCTGCTAGAACTTGAATCTCAACGTGATTCAACTCCGTTTAGGAAGTTTAATTGAACCCTAGTGTGCTATGCAAGAAAAACACTCTGTTTTAGAGAAAACAGCATTCTTTCACTCTACTGTGTTTCTTATAGGCCAAGTACAGTGAGCTAGCTCAGAACAAAAGAACTGTGCTTCCTACACAAACGGGGCATCTCTAGTTCAACTCAGTATTGGAAACTGAGTAAAACAGGAGCTTCTCTTCAGTCCAATACACTGTACTGGCTGGGAACAGACGCGAATGCTATTTGCACTGTATATGGCCAGAAAAGCACAAGTGTGCTGTTCTTAGCCTGAATGAACACTTGCTGCTAGAACTTGAATCTCAACGTGATTCAACTCCGTTTAGGAAGTTTAATTGAACCCTAGTGTGCCATGCAAGAAAAACACTCTGTTTTAGAGAAAACAGCATTCTTTCACTCTACTGTGTTTCCTATAGGGCACGTACAGTGAGCTAGCTCAGAACAAAAGAACTGTGCTTCCTACACAAACGGGGCATATCTAGTTCAACTCAGTATTGGAAACTGAGTAAAACAGGAGCTTCTCTTCAGTCCAATCCACTGTACTGGCTGGGAACAGACGCGAATGCTATTTGCACTGTATATGGCCAAAAAAGCACAAGTGTGCTGTTCTTAGCCTGAATGAACACTTGCTGCTAGAACTTGAATCTCAACGTGATTCAACTCCGTTTAGGAAGTTTAATTGAACCCTAGTGTGCCATGCAAGAAAAACACTCTGTTTTAGAGAAAACAGCATTCTTTCACTCTACTGTGTTTCCTATAGGGCACGTACAGTGAGCTAGCTCAGTACAAAAGAACTGTGCTTCCTATACAAACGGGGCATCTCTAGTTCAACTCAGTATTGGAAACTGAGTAAAACAGGAGCTTCTCTTCAGTCCAATACACTGTACTGGCTGGGAACAGACGCGAATGCTATTTGCACTGTATATGGCCAGAAAAGCACAAGTGTGCTGTTCTTAGCCTGAATGAACACTTGCTGCTAGAACTTGAATCTCAACGTGATTCAACTCCGTTTAGGAAGTTTAATTGAACCCTAGTGTGCCATGCAAGAAAAACACTCTGTTTTAGAGAAAACAGCATTCTTTCACTCTACTGTGTTTCCTATAGGGCACGTACAGTGAGCTAGCTCAGAACAAAAGAACTGTGCTTCCTACACAAACGGGGCATCTCTAGTTCAACTCAGTATTGGAAACTGAGTAAAACAGGAGCTTCTCTTCAGTCCAATACACTGTACTGGCTGGGAACAGACGCGAATGCTATTTGCACTGTATATGGCCAGAAAAGCACAAGTGTGCTGTTCTTAGCCTGAATGAACACTTGCTGCTAGAACTTGAATCTCAACGTGATTCAACTCCGTTTAGGAAGTTTAATTGAACCCTAGTGTGCCATGCAAGAAAAACACTCTGTTTTAGAGAAAACAGCATTCTTTCACTCTACTGTGTTTCCTATAGGGCACGTACAGTGAGCTAGCTCAGAACAAAAGAACTGTGCTTCCTACACAAACGGGGCATCTCTAGTTCAACTCAGTATTGGAAACTGAGTAAAACAGGAGCTTCTCTTCAGTCCAATACACTGTACTGGCTGGGAACAGACGCGAATGCTATTTGCACTGTATATGGCCAGAAAAGCACAAGTGTGCTGTTCTTAGCCTGAATGAACACTTGCTGCTAGAACTTGAATCTCAACGTGATTCAACTCCGTTTAGGAAGTTTAATTGAACCCTAGTGTGCCATGCAAGAAAAACACTCTGTTTTAGAGAAAACAGCATTCTTTCACTCTACTGTGTTTCCTATAGGGCACGTACAGTGAGCTAGCTCAGAACAAAAGAACTGTGCTTCCTACACAAACGGGGCATCTCTAGTTCAACTCAGTATTGGAAACTGAGTAAAACAGGAGCTTGTCTTCAGTCCAATACACTGTACTGGCTGGGAACAGACGCGAATGCTATTTGCAGTGTATATGGCCAGAAAAGCACAAGTGTGCTGTTCTTAGCCTGAATGAACACTTGCTGCTAGAACTTGAATCTCAACGTGATTCAACTCCGTTTAGGAAGTTTAATTGAACCCTAGTGTGCCATGCAAGAAAAACACTCTGTTTTAGAGAAAACAGCATTCTTTCACTCTACTGTGTTTCCTATAGGGCACGTACAGTGAGCTAGCTCAGAACAAAAGAACTGTGCTTCCTACACAAACGGGGCATCTCTAGTTCAACTCAGTATTGGAAACTGAGTAAAACAGGAGCTTCTCTTCAGTCCAATACACTGTACTGGCTGGGAACAGACGCGAATGCTATTTGCACTGTATATGGCCAGAAAAGCACAAGTGTGCTGTTCTTAGCCTGAATGAACACTTGCTGCTAGAACTTGAATCTCAACGTGATTCAACTCCGTTTAGGAAGTTTAATTGAACCCTAGTGTGCCATGCAAGAAAAACACTCTGTTTTAGAGAAAACAGCATTCTTTCACTCTACTGTGTTTCCTATAGGGCACGTACAGTGAGCTAGCTCAGAACAAAAGAACTGTGCTTCCTACACAAACGGGGCATCTCTAGTTCAACTCAGCATTGGAAACTGAGTAAAACAGGAGCTTCTCTTCAGTCCAATACACTTTACTGGCTGGGAACAGACGCGAATGCTATTTGCACTGTATATGGCCAGAAAACCACAAGTGTGCTGTTGTTAGCCTGAATGAACACTTGCTGCTAGAACTTGAATCTCAACGTGATTCAACTCCGTTTAGGAAGTTTAATTGAACCCTAGTGTGCTATGCAAGAAAAACACTCTGTTTTAGAGAAAACAGCATTCTTTCACTCTACTGTGTTTCTTATAGGCCAAGTACAGTGAGCTAGCTCAGAACAAAAGAACTGTGCTTCCTACACAAACGGGGCATCTCTAGTTCAACTCAGTATTGGAAACTGAGTAAAACAGGAGCTTCTCTTCAGTCCAATACACTGTACTGGCTGGGAACAGACGCGAATGCTATTTGCAGTGTATATGGCCAGAAAAGCACAAGTGTGCTGTTCTTAGCCTGAATGAACACTTGCTGCTAGAACTTGAATCTCAACGTGATTCAACTCCGTTTAGGAAGTTTAATTGAACCCTAGTGTGCCATGCAAGAAAAACACTCTGTTTTAGAGAAAACAGCATTCTTTCACTCTACTGTGTTTCCTATAGGGCACGTACAGTGAGCTAGCTCAGAACAAAAGAACTGTGCTTCCTACACAAACGGGGCATCTCTAGTTCAACTCAGTATTGGAAACTGAGTAAAACAGGAGCTTCTCTTCAGTCCAATACACTGTACTGGCTGGGAACAGACGCGAATGCTATTTGCACTGTATATGGCCATAAAAGCACAAGTGTGCTGTTCTTAGCCTGAATGAACACTTGCTGCTAGAACTTGAATCTCAACGTGATTCAACTCCGTTTAGGAAGTTTAATTGAACCCTAGTGTGCCATGCAAGAAAAACACTCTGTTTTAGAGAAAACAGCATTCTTTCACTCTACTGTGTTTCCTATAGGGCACGTACAGTGAGCTAGCTCAGAACAAAAGAACTGTGCTTCCTACACAAACGGGGCATCTCTAGTTCAACTCAGTATTGGAAACTGAGTAAAACAGGAGCTTCTCTTCAGTCCAATACACTGTACTGGCTGGGAACAGACGCGAATGCTATTTGCACTGTATATGGCCAGAAAAGCACAAGTGTGCTGTTGTTAGCCTGAATGAACACTTGCTGCTAGAACTTGAATCTCAACGTGATTCAACTCCATTTAGGAAGTTTAATTGAACCCTAGTGTGCCATGCAAGAAAAACACTCTGTTTTAGAGAAAACAGCATTCTTTCACTCTACTGTGTTTCCTATAGGCCAAGTACAGTGAGCTAGCTCAGAACAAAAGAACTGTGCTTCCTACACAAACGGGGCATCTCTAGTTCAACTCAGTATTGGAAACTGAGTAAAACAGGAGCTTCTCTTCAGTCCAATACACTGTACTGGCTGGGAACAGACGCGAATGCTATTTGCACTGTATATGGCCAGAAAAGCACAAGTGTGCTGTTGTTAGCCTGAATGAACACTTGCTGCTAGAACTTGAATCTCAACGTGATTCAACTCCGTTTAGGAAGTTTAATTGAACCCTAGTGTGCCATGCAAGAAAAACACTCTGTTTTAGAGAAAACAGCATTCTTTCACTCTACTGTGTTTCCTATAGGGCACGTACAGTGAGCTAGCTCAGAACAAAAGAACTGTGCTTCCTACACAAACGGGGCATCTCTAGTTCAACTCAGTATTGGAAACTGAGTAAAACAGGAGCTTCTCATCAGTCCAATACACTGTACTGGCTGGGAACAGACGCGAATGCTATTTGCACTGTATATGGCCAGAAAAGCACAAGTGTGCTGTTCTTAGCCTGAATGAACACTTGCTGCTAGAACTTGAATCTCAACGTGATTCAACTCCGTTTAGGAAGTTTAATTGAACCCTAGTGTGCCATGCAAGAAAAACACTCTGTTTTAGAGAAAACAGCATTCTTTCACTCTACTGTGTTTCCTATAGGGCACGTACAGTGAGCTAGCTCAGAACAAAAGAACTGTGCTTCCTACACAAACGGGGCATCTCTAGTTCAACTCAGTATTGGAAACTGAGTAAAACAGGAGCTTCTCTTCAGTCCAATACACTGTACTGGCTGGGAACAGACGCGAATGCTATTTGCACTGTATATGGCCAGAAAAGCACAAGTGTGCTGTTCTTAGCCTGAATGAACACTTGCTGCTAGAACTTGAATCTCAACGTGATTCAACTCCGTTTAGGAAGTTTAATTGAACCCTAGTGTGCCATGCAAGAAAAACACTCTGTTTTAGAGAAAACAGCATTCTTTCACTCTACTGTGTTTCCTATAGGGCACGTACAGTGAGCTAGCTCAGAACAAAAGAACTGTGCTTCCTACACAAACGGGGCATCTCTAGTTCAACTCAGTATTGGAAACTGAGTAAAACAGGAGCTTGTCTTCAGTCCAATACACTGTACTGGCTGGGAACAGACGCGAATGCTATTTGCAGTGTATATGGCCAGAAAAGCACAAGTGTGCTGTTCTTAGCCTGAATGAACACTTGCTGCTAGAACTTGAATCTCAACGTGATTCAACTCCGTTTAGGAAGTTTAATTGAACCCTAGTGTGCCATGCAAGAAAAACACTCTGTTTTAGAGAAAACAGCATTCTTTCACTCTACTGTGTTTCCTATAGGGCACGTACAGTGAGCTAGCTCAGAACAAAAGAACTGTGCTTCCTACACAAACGGGGCATCTCTAGTTCAACTCAGTATTGGAAACTGAGTAAAACAGGAGCTTCTCTTCAGTCCAATACACTGTACTGGCTGGGAACAGACGCGAATGCTATTTGCACTGTATATGGCCAGAAAAGCACAAGTGTGCTGTTCTTAGCCTGAATGAACACTTGCTGCTAGAACTTGAATCTCAACGTGATTCAACTCCGTTTAGGAAGTTTAATTGAACCCTAGTGTGCCATGCAAGAAAAACACTCTGTTTTAGAGAAAACAGCATTCTTTCACTCTACTGTGTTTCCTATAGGGCACGTACAGTGAGCTAGCTCAGAACAAAAGAACTGTGCTTCCTACACAAACGGGGCATCTCTAGTTCAACTCAGCATTGGAAACTGAGTAAAACAGGAGCTTCTCTTCAGTCCAATACACTGTACTGGCTGGGAACAGACGCGAATGCCATTTGCACTGTATATGGCCAGAAAACCACAAGTGTGCTGTTGTTAGCCTGAATGAACACTTGCTGCTAGAACTTGAATCTCAACGTGATTCAACTCCGTTTAGGAAGTTTAATTGAACCCTAGTGTGCTATGCAAGAAAAACACTCTGTTTTAGAGAAAACAGCATTCTTTCACTCTACTGTGTTTCTTATAGGCCAAGTACAGTGAGCTAGCTCAGAACAAAAGAACTGTGCTTCCTACACAAACGGGGCATCTCTAGTTCAACTCAGTATTGGAAACTGAGTAAAACAGGAGCTTCTCTTCAGTCCAATACACTGTACTGGCTGGGAACAGACGCGAATGCTATTTGCACTGTATATGGCCAGAAAAGCACAAGTGTGCTGTTCTTAGCCTGAATGAACACTTGCTGCTAGAACTTGAATCTCAACGTGATTCAACTCCGTTTAGGAAGTTTAATTGAACCCTAGTGTGCCATGCAAGAAAAACACTCTGTTTTAGAGAAAACAGCATTCTTTCACTCTACTGTGTTTCCTATAGGGCACGTACAGTGAGCTAGCTCAGAACAAAAGAACTGTGCTTCCTACACAAACGGGGCATATCTAGTTCAACTCAGTATTGGAAACTGAGTAAAACAGGAGCTTCTCTTCAGACCAATCCACTGTACTGGCTGGGAACAGACGCGAATGCTATTTGCACTGTATATGGCCAGAAAAGCACAAGTGTGCTGTTCTTAGCCTGAATGAACACTTGCTGCTAGAACTTGAATCTCAACGTGATTCAACTCCGTTTAGGAAGTTTAATTGAACCCTAGTGTGCCATGCAAGAAAAACACTCTGTTTTAGAGAAAACAGCATTCTTTCACTCTACTGTGTTTCCTATAGGGCACGTACAGTGAGCTAGCTCAGAACAAAAGAACTGTGCTTCCTACACAAACGGGGCATCTCTAGTTCAACTCAGTATTGGAAACTGAGTAAAACAGGAGCTTCTCTTCAGTCCAATACACTGTACTGGCTGGGAACAGACGCGAATGCTATTTGCACTGTATATGGCCAGAAAAGCACAAGTGTGCTGTTCTTAGCCTGAATGAACACTTGCTGCTAGAACTTGAATCTCAACGTGATTCAACTCCGTTTAGGAAGTTTAATTGAACCCTAGTGTGCCATGCAAGAAAAACACTCTGTTTTAGAGAAAACAGCATTCTTTCACTCTACTGTGTTTCCTATAGGGCACGTACAGTGAGCTAGCTCAGAACAAAAGAACTGTGCTTCCTACACAAACGGGGCATCTCTAGTTCAACTCAGTATTGGAAACTGAGTAAAACAGGAGCTTCTCTTCAGTCCAATACACTGTACTGGCTGGGAACAGACGCGAATGCTATTTGCACTGTATATGGCCAGAAAAGCACAAGTGTGCTGTTCTTAGCCTGAATGAACACTTGCCGCTAGAACTTGAATCTCAACGTGATTCAACTCCGTTTAGGAAGTTTAATTGAACCCTAGTGTGCCATGCAAGAAAAACACTCTGTTTTAGAGAAAACAGCATTCTTTCACTCTACTGTGTTTCCTATAGGGCACGTACAGTGAGCTAGCTCAGAACAAAAGAACTGTGCTTCCTACACAAACGGGGCATCTCTAGTTCAACTCAGTATTGGAAACTGAGTAAAACAGGAGCTTGTCTTCAGTCCAATACACTGTACTGGCTGGGAACAGACGCGAATGCTATTTGCAGTGTATATGGCCAGAAAAGCACAAGTGTGCTGTTCTTAGCCTGAATGAACACTTGCTGCTAGAACTTGAATCTCAACGTGATTCAACTCCGTTTAGGAAGTTTAATTGAACCCTAGTGTGCCATGCAAGAAAAACACTCTGTTTTAGAGAAAACAGCATTCTTTCACTCTACTGTGTTTCCTGTAGGGCAAGTACAGTGAGCTAGTTCAGAACAAAAGAACTGTGCTTCCTACACAAACGGGGCATCTCTAGTTCAACTCAGTATTGGAAACTGAGTAAAACAGGAGCTTCTCTTCAGTCCAATACACTGTACTGGCTGGGAACAGACGCGAATGCTATTTGCACTGTATATGGCCAGAAAAGCACAAGTGTGCTGTTCTTAGCCTGAATGAACACTTGCTGCTAGAACTTGAATCTCAACGTGATTCAACTCCGTTTAGGAAGTTTAATTGAACCCTAGTGTGCCATGCAAGAAAAACACTCTGTTTTAGAGAAAACAGCATTCTTTCACTCTACTGTGTTTCCTATAGGGCACGTACAGTGAGCTAGCTCAGAACAAAAGAACTGTGCTTCCTACACAAACGGGGCATCTCTAGTTCAACTCAGTATTGGAAACTGAGTAAAACAGGAGCTTGTCTTCAGTCCAATACACTGTACTGGCTGGGAACAGACGCGAATGCTATTTGCACTGTATATGGCCAGAAAAGCACAAGTGTGCTGTTGTTAGCCTGAATGAACACTTGCTGCTAGAACTTGAATCTCAACGTGATTCAACTCCATTTAGGAAGTTTAATTGAACCCTAGTGTGCCATGCAAGAAAAACACTCTGTTTTAGAGAAAACAGCATTCTTTCACTCTACTGTGTTTCCTATAGGCCAAGTACAGTGAGCTAGCTCAGAACAAAAGAACTGTGCTTCCTACACAAACGGGGCATCTCTAGTTCAACTCAGTATTGGAAACTGAGTAAAACAGGAGCTTCTCTTCAGTCCAATACACTGTACTGGCTGGGAACAGACGCGAATGCTATTTGCACTGTATATGGCCAGAAAAGCACAAGTGTGCTGTTGTTATCCTGAATGAACACTTGCTGCTAGAACTTGAATCTCAACGTGATTCAACTCCGTTTAGGAAGTTTAATTGAACCCTAGTGTGCCATGCAAGAAAAACACTCTGTTTTAGAGAAAACAGCATTCTTTCACTCTACTGTGTTTCCTATAGGGCACGTACAGTGAGCTAGCTCAGAACAAAAGAACTGTGCTTCCTACACCAACAGGGCATCTCTAGTTCAACTCAGTATTGGAAACTGACTAAAACAGGAGCTTCTCTTCAGTCTAATACACTGTACTGGCTGGGAACAGACGCGAATGCTATTTGCACTGTATATGGCCAGAAAAGCACAAGTGTGCTGTTCTTAGCCTGAATGAACACTTGCTGCTAGAACTTGAATCTCAACGTGATTCAACTCCGTTTAGGAAGTTTAATTGAACCCTAGTGTGCCATGCAAGAAAAACACTCTGTTTTAGAAAAAACAGCATTCTTTCACTCTACTGTGTTTCCTATAGGGCACGTACAGTGAGCTAGCTCAGAACAAAAGAACTGTGCTTCCTACACAAACGGGGCATCTCTAGTTCAACTCAGTATTGGAAACTGAGTAAAACAGGAGCTTCTCTTCAGTCCAATACACTGTACTGGCTGGGAACAGACGCGAATGCTATTTGCACTGTATATGGCCAGAAAAGCACAAGTGTGCTGTTCTTAGCCTGAATGAACACTTGCTGCTAGAACTTGAATCTCAACGTGATTCAACTCCGTTTAGGAAGTTTAATTGAACCCTAGTGTGCCATGCAAGAAAAACACTCTGTTTTAGAGAAAACAGCATTCTTTCACTCTACTGTGTTTCCTATAGGGCACGTACAGTGAGCTAGCTCAGAACAAAAGAACTGTGCTTCCTACACAAACGGGGCATCTCTAGTTCAACTCAGCATTGGAAACTGAGTAAAACAGGAGCTTCTCTTCAGTCCAATACACTGTACTGGCTGGGAACAGACGCGAATGCTATTTGCACTGTATATGGCCAGAAAAGCACAAGTGTGCTGTTGTTAGCCTGAATGAACACTTGCTGCTAGAACTTGAATCTCAACGTGATTCAACTCCATTTAGGAAGTTTAATTGAACCCTAGTGTGCCATGCAAGAAAAACACTCTGTTTTAGAGAAAACAGCATTCTTTCACTCTACTGTGTTTCCTATAGGCCAAGTACAGTGAGCTAGCTCAGAACAAAAGAACTGTGCTTCCTACACAAACGGGGCATCTCTAGTTCAACTCAGTATTGGAAACTGAGTAAAACAGGAGCTTCTCTTCAGTCCAATACACTGTACTGGCTGGGAACAGACGCGAATGCTATTTGCACTGTATATGGCCAGAAAAGCACAAGTGTGCTGTTGTTATCCTGAATGAACACTTGCTGCTAGAACTTGAATCTCAACGTGATTCAACTCCGTTTAGGAAGTTTAATTGAACCCTAGTGTGCCATGCAAGAAAAACACTCTGTTTTAGAGAAAACAGCATTCTTTCACTCTACTGTGTTTCCTATAGGGCACGTACAGTGAGCTAGCTCAGAACAAAAGAACTGTGCTTCCTACACAAACGGGGCATCTCTAGTTCAACTCAGTATTGGAAACTGAGTAAAACAGGAGCTTCTCATCAGTCCAATACACTGTACTGGCTGGGAACAGACGCGAATGCTATTTGCACTGTATATGGCCAGAAAAGCACAAGTGTGCTGTTCTTAGCCTGAATGAACACTTGCTGCTAGAACTTGAATCTCAACGTGATTCAACTCCGTTTAGGAAGTTTAATTGAACCCTAGTGTGCCATGCAAGAAAAACACTCTGTTTTAGAGAAAACAGCATTCTTTCACTCTACTGTGTTTCCTATAGGGCACGTACAGTGAGCTAGCTCAGAACAAAAGAACTGTGCTTCCTACACCAACAGGGCATCTCTAGTTCAACTCAGTATTGGAAACTGACTAAAACAGGAGCTTCTCTTCAGTCTAATACACTGTACTGGCTGGGAACAGACGCGAATGCTATTTGCACTGTATATGGCCAGAAAAGCACAAGTGTGCTGTTCTTAGCCTGAATGAACACTTGCTGCTAGAACTTGAATCTCAACGTGATTCAACTCCGTTTAGGAAGTTTAATTGAACCCTAGTGTGCCATGCAAGAAAAACACTCTGTTTTAGAAAAAACAGCATTCTTTCACTCTACTGTGTTTCCTATAGGGCACGTACAGTGAGCTAGCTCAGAACAAAAGAACTGTGCTTCCTACACAAACGGGGCATATCTAGTTCAACTCAGTATTGGAAACTGAGTAAAACAGGAGCTTCTCTTCAGTCCAATACACTGTACTGGCTGGGAACAGACGCGAATGCTATTTGCACTGTATATGGCCAGAAAAGCACAAGTGTGCTGTTCTTAGCCTGAATGAACACTTGCTGCTAGAACTTGAATCTCAACGTGATTCAACTCCGTTTAGGAAGTTTAATTGAACCCTAGTGTGCCATGCAAGAAAAACACTCTGTTTTAGAGAAAACAGCATTCTTTCACTCTACTGTGTTTCTTATAGGGCACGTACAGTGAGCTAGCTCAGAACAAAAGAACTGTGCTTCCTACACAAACGGGGCATATCTAGTTCAACTCAGTATTGGAAACTGAGTAAAACAGGAGCTTCTCTTCAGTCCAATACACTGTACTGGCTGGGAACAGACGCGAATGCTATTTGCACTGTATATGGCCAGAAAAGCACAAGTGTGCTGTTCTTAGCCTGAATGAACACTTGCTGCTAGAACTTGAATCTCAACGTGATTCAACTCCGTTTAGGAAGTTTAATTGAACCCTAGTGTGCCATGCAAGAAAAACACTCTGTTTTAGAGAAAACAGCATTCTTTCACTCTACTGTGTTTCCTATAGGGCACGTACAGTGAGCTAGCTCAGAACAAAAGAACTGTGCTTCCTACACAAACGGGGCATCTCTAGTTCAACTCAGTATTGGAAACTGAGTAAAACAGGAGCTTCTCTTCAGTCCAATACACTGTACTGGCTGGGAACAGACGCGAATGCTATTTGCACTGTATATGGCCAGAAAAGCACAAGTGTGCTGTTCTTAGCCTGAATGAACACTTGCTGCTAGAACTTGAATCTCAACGTGATTCAACTCCGTTTAGGAAGTTTAATTGAACCCTAGTGTGCCATGCAAGAAAAACACTCTGTTTTAGAGAAAACAGCATTCTTTCACTCTACTGTGTTTCCTATAGGGCACGTACAGTGAGCTAGCTCAGAACAAAAGAACTGTGCTTCCTACACCAACAGGGCATCTCTAGTTCAACTCAGTATTGGAAACTGAGTAAAACAGGAGCTTCTCTTCAGTCTAATACACTGTACTGGCTGGGAACAGACGCGAATGCTATTTGCACTGTATATGGCCAGAAAAGCACAAGTGTGCTGTTCTTAGCCTGAATGAACACTTGCTGCTAGAACTTGAATCTCAACGTGATTCAACTCCGTTTAGGAAGTTTAATTGAACCCTAGTGTGCCATGCAAGAAAAACACTCTGTTTTAGAAAAAACAGCATTCTTTCACTCTACTGTGTTTCCTATAGGGCACGTACAGTGAGCTAGCTCAGAACAAAAGAACTGTGCTTCCTACACAAACGGGGCATATCTAGTTCAACTCAGTATTGGAAACTGAGTAAAACAGGAGCTTCTCTTCAGTCCAATACACTGTACTGGCTGGGAACAGACGCGAATGCTATTTGCACTGTATATGGCCAGAAAAGCACAAGTGTGCTGTTCTTAGCCTGAATGAACACTTGCTGCTAGAACTTGAATCTCAACGTGATTCAACTCCGTTTAGGAAGTTTAATTGAACCCTAGTGTGCCATGCAAGAAAAACACTCTGTTTTAGAGAAAACAGCATTCTTTCACTCTACTGTGTTTCCTATAGGGCACGTACAGTGAGCTAGCTCAGAACAAAAGAACTGTGCTTCCTACACAAACGGGGCATCTCTAGTTCAACTCAGTATTGGAAACTGAGTAAAACAGGAGCTTCTCTTCAGTCCAATACACTGTACTGGCTGGGAACAGACGCGAATGCTATTTGCACTGTATATGGCCAGAAAAGCACAAGTGTGCTGTTCTTAGCCTGAATGAACACTTGCTGCTAGAACTTGAATCTCAACGTGATTCAACTCCGTTTAGGAAGTTTAATTGAACCCTAGTGTGCCATGCAAGAAAAACACTCTGTTTTAGAGAAAACAGCATTCTTTCACTCTACTGTGTTTCCTATAGGCCAACTACAGTGAGCTAGCTCAGAACAAAAGAACTGTGCTTCCTACACAAACAGGGCATCTCTAGTTCAACTCAGCATTGGAAACTGAGTAAAACAGGAGCTTCTCTTCAGTCCAATACACTGTACTGGCTGGGAACAGACGCGAATGCTTTTTGCACTGTATATGGCCAGAAAAGCACAAGTGTGCTGTTCTTAGCCTGAATGAACACTTGCTGCTAGAACTTGAATCTCAACGTGATTCAACTCCGTTTAGGAAGTTTAATTGAACCCTAGTGTGCCATGCAAGAAAAACACTCTGTTTTAGAGAAAACAGCATTCTTTCACTCTACTGTGTTTCCTATAGGGCACGTACAGTGAGCTAGCTCAGAACAAAAGAACTGTGCTTCCTACACAAACGGGGCATCTCTAGTTCAACTCAGTATTGGAAACTGAGTAAAACAGGAGCTTCTCTTCAGTCCAATACACTGTACTGGCTGGGAACAGACGCGAATGCTATTTGCACTGTATATGGCCAGAAAAGCACAAGTGTGCTGTTCTTAGCCTGAATGAACACTTGCTGCTAGAACTTGAATCTCAACGTGATTCAACTCCATTTAGGAAGTTTAATTGAACCCTAGTGTGCCATGCAAGAAAAACACTCTGTTTTAGAGAAAACAGCATTCTTTCACTCTACTGTGTTTCCTATAGGCCAAGTACAGTGAGCTAGCTCAGAACAAAAGAACTGTGCTTCCTACACAAACGGGGCATCTCTAGTTCAACTCAGTATTGGAACCTGAGTAAAACAGGAGCTTCTCTTCAGTCCAATACACTGTACTGGGTGGGAACAGACGCGAATGCTATTTGCACTGTATATGGCCAGAAAAGCACAAGTGTGCTGTTGTTAGCCTGAATGAACACTTGCTGCTAGAACTTGAATCTCAACGTGATTCAACTCCGTTTAGGAAGTTTAATTGAACCCTAGTGTGCCATGCAAGAAAAACACTCTGTTTTAGAGAAAACAGCATTCTTTCACTCTACTGTGTTTCCTATAGGGCACGTACAGTGAGCTAGCTCAGAACAAAAGAACTGTGCTTCCTACACAAACGGGGCATCTCTAGTTCAACTCAGTATTGGAAACTGAGTAAAACAGGAGCTTCTCATCAGTCCAATACACTGTACTGGCTGGGAACAGACGCGAATGCTATTTGCACTGTATATGGCCAGAAAAGCACAAGTGTGCTGTTCTTAGCCTGAATGAACACTTGCTGCTAGAACTTGAATCTCAACGTGATTCAACTCCGTTTAGGAAGTTTAATTGAACCCTAGTGTGCCATGCAAGAAAAACACTCTGTTTTAGAGAAAACAGCATTCTTTCACTCTACTGTGTTTCCTATAGGGCACGTACAGTGAGCTAGCTCAGAACAAAAGAACTGTGCTTCCTACACCAACAGGGCATCTCTAGTTCAACTCAGTATTGGAAACTGACTAAAACAGGAGCTTCTCTTCAGTCTAATACACTGTACTGGCTGGGAACAGACGCGAATGCTATTTGCACTGTATATGGCCAGAAAAGCACAAGTGTGCTGTTCTTAGCCTGAATGAACACTTGCTGCTAGAACTTGAATCTCAACGTGATTCAACTCCGTTTAGGAAGTTTAATTGAACCCTAGTGTGCCATGCAAGAAAAACACTCTGTTTTAGAAAAAACAGCATTCTTTCACTCTACTGTGTTTCCTATAGGGCACGTACAGTGAGCTAGCTCAGAACAAAAGAACTGTGCTTCCTACACAAACGGGGCATATCTAGTTCAACTCAGTATTGGAAACTGAGTAAAACAGGAGCTTCTCTTCAGTCCAATACACTGTACTGGCTGGGAACAGACGCGAATGCTATTTGCACTGTATATGGCCAGAAAAGCACAAGTGTGCTGTTCTTAGCCTGAATGAACACTTGCTGCTAGAACTTGAATCTCAACGTGATTCAACTCCGTTTAGGAAGTTTAATTGAACCCTAGTGTGCCATGCAAGAAAAACACTCTGTTTTAGAGAAAACAGCATTCTTTCACTCTACTGTGTTTCCTATAGGGCACGTACAGTGAGCTAGCTCAGAACAAAAGAACTGTGCTTCCTACACAAACGGGGCATCTCTAGTTCAACTCAGCATTGGAAACTGAGTAAAACAGGAGCTTCTCTTCAGTCCAATACACTGTACTGGCTGGGAACAGACGCGAATGCTATTTGCACTGTATATGGCCAGAAAAGCACAAGTGTGCTGTTCTTAGCCTGAATGAACACTTGCTGCTAGAACTTGAATCTCAACGTGATTCAACTCCGTTTAGGAAGTTTAATTGAACCCTAGTGTGCCATGCAAGAAAAACACTCTGTTTTAGAGAAAACAGCATTCTTTCACTCTACTGTGTTTCCTATAGGCCAACTACAGTGAGCTAGCTCAGAACAAAAGAACTGTGCTTCCTACACAAACGGGGCATCTCTAGTTCAACTCAGTATTGGAAACTGAGTAAAACAGGAGCTTCTCTTCAGTACAATACACTGTACTGGCTGGGAACAGACGCGAATGCTATTTGCACTGTATATGGCCAGAAAAGCACAAGTGTGCTGTTCTTAGCCTGAATGAACACTTGCTGCTAGAACTTGAATCTCAACGTGATTCAACTCCGTTTAGGAAGTTTAATTGAACCCTAGTGTGCCATGCAAGAAAAACACTCTGTTTTAGAGAAAACAGCATTCTTTCACTCTACTGTGTTTCCTATAGGCCAAGTACAGTGAGCTAGCTCAGAACAAAAGAACTGTGCTTCCTACACAAACGGGGCATCTCTAGTTCAACTCAGTATTGGAAACTGAGTAAAACAGGAGCTTCTCTTCAGTACAATACACTGTACTAATTGGGAACAGACGCGAATGCTATTTGCACTGTATATGGCCAGAAAAGCACAAGTGTGCTGTTCTTAGCCTGAATGAACACTTGCTGCTAGAACTTGAATCTCAACGTGATTCAACTCCGTTTAGGAAGTTTAATTGAACCCTAGTGTGCCATGCAAGAAAAACACTCTGTTTTAGAGAAAACAGCATTCTTTCACTCTACTGTGTTTCCTATAGGGCACGTACAGTGAGCTAGCTCAGAACAAAAGAACTGTGCTTCCTACACAAACGGGGCATCTCTAGTTCAACTCAGTATTGGAAACTGAGTAAAACAGGAGCTTCTCTTCAGTCCAATACACTGTACTGGCTGGGAACAGACGCGAATGCTATTTGCACTGTATATGGCCAGAAACGCACAAGTGTGCTGTTCTTAGCCTGAATGAACACTTGCTGCTAGAACTTGAATCTCAACGTGATTCAACTCCGTTTAGGAAGTTTAATTGAACCCTAGTGTGCCATGCAAGAAAAACACTCTGTTTTAGAGAAAACAGCATTCTTTCACTCTACTGTGTTTCTTATAGGCCAAGTACAGTGAGCTATCTCAGAACAAAAGAACTGTGCTTCCTACACAAACGGGGCATATCTAGTTCAACTCAGTATTGGAAACTGTGTAAAACAGGAGCTTCTCTTCAGTCCAATACACTGTACTGGCTGGGAACAGACGCGAATGCTATTTGCACTGTATATGGCCAGAAAAGCACAAGTGTGCTGTTCTTAGCCTGAATGAACACTTGCTGCTAGAACTTGAATCTCAACGTGATTCAACTCCGTTTAGGAAGTTTAATTGAACCCTAGTGTGCCATGCAAGAAAAACACTCTGTTTTAGAAAAAACAGCATTCTTTCACTCTACTGTGTTTCCTATAGGGCACGTACAGTGAGCTAGCTCAGAACAAAAGAACTGAGCTTCCTACACAAACGGGGCATATCTAGTTCAACTCAGTATTGGAAACTGAGTAAAACAGGAGCTTCTCTTCAGTCCAATACACTGTACTGGCTGGGAACAGATGCGAATGCTATTTGCACTGTATATGGCCAGAAAAGCACAAGTGTGCTGTTCTTAGCCTGAATGAACACTTGCTGCTAGAACTTGAATCTCAACGTGATTCAACTCCGTTTAGGAAGTTTAATTGAACCCTAGTGTGCCATGCAAGAAAAACACTCTGTTTTAGAGAAAACAGCATTCTTTCACTCTACTTTGTTTCCTATAGGCCAAGTACAGTGAGCTAGATCAGAACAAAAGAACTGTGCTTCCTACACAAACGGGGCATCTCTAGTTCAACTCAGTATTGGAAACTGAGTAAAACAGGAGCTTCTCTTCAGTCCAATACACTGTACTGGCTGGGAACAGACGCGAATGCTATTTGCACTGTATATGGCCAGAAAAGCACAAGTGTGCTGTTCTTAGCCTGAATGAACACTTGCTGCTAGAACTTGAATCTCAACGTGATTCAACTCCGTTTAGGAAGTTTAATTGAACCCTAGTGTGCCATGCAAGAAAAACACTCTGTTTTAGAGAAAACAGCATTCTTTCACTCTACTGTGTTTCCTATAGGCCAAGTACAGTGAGCTAGCTCAGAACAAAAGAACTGTGCTTCCTACACAAACGGGGCATCTCTAGTTCAACTCAGTATTGGAAACTGAGTAAAACAGGAGCTTCTCTTCAGTACAATACACTGTACTGGCTGGGAACAGACGCGAATGCTATTTGCACTGTATATGGCCAGAAAAGCACAAGTGTGCTGTTCTTAGCCTGAATGAACACTTGCTGCTAGAACTTGAATCTCAACGTGATTCAACTCCGTTTAGGAAGTTTAATTGAACCCTAGTGTGCCATGCAAGAAAAACACTCTGTTTTAGAGAAAACAGCATTCTTTCACTCTACTGTGTTTCCTATAGGGCACGTACAGTGAGCTAGCTCAGAACAAAAGAACTGTGCTTCCTACACAAACGGGGCATCTCTAGTTCAACTCAGTATTGGAAACTGAGTAAAACAGGAGCTTCTCTTCAGTCCAATACACTGTACTGGCTGGGAACAGACGCGAATGCTATTTGCACTGTATATGGCCAGAAACGCACAAGTGTGCTGTTCTTAGCCTGAATGAACACTTGCTGCTAGAACTTGAATCTCAACGTGATTCAACTCCGTTTAGGAAGTTTAATTGAACCCTAGTGTGCCATGCAAGAAAAACACTCTGTTTTAGAGAAAACAGCATTCTTTCACTCTACTGTGTTTCTTATAGGCCAAGTACAGTGAGCTATCTCAGAACAAAAGAACTGTGCTTCCTACACAAACGGGGCATATCTAGTTCAACTCAGTATTGGAAACTGTGTAAAACAGGAGCTTCTCTTCAGTCCAATACACTGTACTGGCTGGGAACAGACGCGAATGCTATTTGCACTGTATATGGCCAGAAAAGCACAAGTGTGCTGTTCTTAGCCTGAATGAACACTTGCTGCTAGAACTTGAATCTCAACGTGATTCAACTCCGTTTAGGAAGTTTAATTGAACCCTAGTGTGCCATGCAAGAAAAACACTCTGTTTTAGAAAAAACAGCATTCTTTCACTCTACTGTGTTTCCTATAGGGCACGTACAGTGAGCTAGCTCAGAACAAAAGAACTGAGCTTCCTACACAAACGGGGCATATCTAGTTCAACTCAGTATTGGAAACTGAGTAAAACAGGAGCTTCTCTTCAGTCCAATACACTGTACTGGCTGGGAACAGATGCGAATGCTATTTGCACTGTATATGGCCAGAAAAGCACAAGTGTGCTGTTCTTAGCCTGAATGAACACTTGCTGCTAGAACTTGAATCTCAACGTGATTCAACTCCGTTTAGGAAGTTTAATTGAACCCTAGTGTGCCATGCAAGAAAAACACTCTGTTTTAGAGAAAACAGCATTCTTTCACTCTACTTTGTTTCCTATAGGCCAAGTACAGTGAGCTAGCTCAGAACAAAAGAACTGTGCTTCCTACACAAACGGGGCATCTCTAGTTCAACTCAGTATTGGAAACTGAGTAAAACAGGAGCTTCTCTTCAGTCCAATACACTGTACTGGCTGGGAACAGACGCGAATGCTATTTGCACTGTATATGGCCAGAAAAGCACAAGTGTGCTGTTCTTAGCCTGAATGAACACTTGCTGCTAGAACTTGAATCTCAACGTGATTCAACTCCGTTTAGGAAGTTTAATTGAACCCTAGTGTGCCATGCAAGAAAAACACTCTGTTTTAGAGAAAACAGCATTCTTTCACTCTACTGTGTTTCCTATAGGGCACGTACAGTGAGCTAGCTCAGAACAAAAGAACTGTGCTTCCTACACAAACGGGGCATCTCTAGTTCAACTCAGTATTGGAAACTGAGTAAAACAGGAGCTTCTCTTCAGTCCAATACACTGTACTGGCTGGGAACAGACGCGAATGCTATTTGCACTGTATATGGCCAGAAAAGCACAAGTGTGCTGTTGTTAGCCTGAATGAACACTTGCTGCTAGAACTTGAATCTCAACGTGATTCAACTCCGTTTAGGAAGTTTAATTGAACCCTAGTGTGCCATGCAAGAAAAACACTCTGTTTTAGAGAAAACAGCATTCTTTCACTCTACTGTGTTTCCTATAGGGCACGTACAGTGAGCTAGCTCAGAACAAAAGAACTGTGCTTCCTACACAAACGGGGCATCTCTAGTTCAACTCAGTATTGGAAACTGAGTAAAACAGGAGCTTCTCTTCAGTACAATACACTGTACTGGCTGGGAACAGACGCGAATGCTATTTGCACTGTATATGGCCAGAAAAGCACAAGTGTGCTGTTCTTAGCCTGAATGAACACTTGCTGCTAGAACTTGAATCTCAACGTGATTCAACTCCGTTTAGGAAGTTTAATTGAACCCTAGTGTGCCATGCAAGAAAAACACTCTGTTTTAGAGAAAACAGCATTCTTTCACTCTACTGTGTTTCCTATAGGGCACGTACAGTGAGCTAGCTCAGAACAAAAGAACTGTGCTTCCTACACAAACGGGGCATCTCTAGTTCAACTCAGTATTGGAAACTGAGTAAAACAGGAGCTTCTCTTCAGTCCAATACACTGTACTGGCTGGGAACAGACGCGAATGCTATTTGCACTGTATATGGCCAGAAAAGCACAAGTGTGCTGTTGTTATCCTGAATGAACACTTGCTGCTAGAACTTGAATCTCAACGTGATTCAACTCCGTTTAGGAAGTTTAATTGAACCCTAGTGTGCCATGCAAGAAAAACACTCTGTTTTAGAGAAAACAGCATTCTTTCACTCTACTGTGTTTCCTATAGGGCACGTACAGTGAGCTAGCTCAGAACAAAAGAACTGTGCTTCCTACACAAACGGGGCATATCTAGTTCAACTCAGTATTGGAAACTGTGTAAAACAGGAGCTTCTCTTCAGTCCAATACACTGTACTGGCTGGGAACAGACGCGAATGCTATTTGCACTGTATATGGCCAGAAAAGCACAAGTGTGCTGTTCTTAGCCTGAATGAACACTTGCTGCTAGAACTTGAATCTCAACGTGATTCAACTCCGTTTAGGAAGTTTAATTGAACCCTAGTGTGCCATGCAAGAAAAACACTCTGTTTTAGAAAAAACAGCATTCTTTCACTCTACTGTGTTTCCTATAGGGCACGTACAGTGAGCTAGCTCAGAACAAAAGAACTGAGCTTCCTACACAAACGGGGCATATCTAGTTCAACTCAGTATTGGAAACTGAGTAAAACAGGAGCTTCTCTTCAGTCCAATACACTGTACTGGCTGGGAACAGATGCGAATGCTATTTGCACTGTATATGGCCAGAAAAGCACAAGTGTGCTGTTCTTAGCCTGAATGAACACTTGCTGCTAGAACTTGAATCTCAACGTGATTCAACTCCGTTTAGGAAGTTTAATTGAACCCTAGTGTGCCATGCAAGAAAAACACTCTGTTTTAGAGAAAACAGCATTCTTTCACTCTACTTTGTTTCCTATAGGCCAAGTACAGTGAGCTAGCTCAGAACAAAAGAACTGTGCTTCCTACACAAACGGGGCATCTCTAGTTCAACTCAGTATTGGAAACTGAGTAAAACAGGAGCTTCTCTTCAGTCCAATACACTGTACTGGCTGGGAACAGACGCGAATGCTATTTGCACTGTATATGGCCAGAAAAGCACAAGTGTGCTGTTCTTAGCCTGAATGAACACTTGCTGCTAGAACTTGAATCTCAACGTGATTCAACTCCGTTTAGGAAGTTTAATTGAACCCTAGTGTGCCATGCAAGAAAAACACTCTGTTTTAGAGAAAACAGCATTCTTTCACTCTACTGTGTTTCCTATAGGGCACGTACAGTGAGCTAGCTCAGAACAAAAGAACTGTGCTTCCTACACAAACGGGGCATCTCTAGTTCAACTCAGTATTGGAAACTGAGTAAAACAGGAGCTTCTCTTCAGTCCAATACACTGTACTGGCTGGGAACAGACGCGAATGCTATTTGCACTGTATATGGCCAGAAAAGCACAAGTGTGCTGTTGTTAGCCTGAATGAACACTTGCTGCTAGAACTTGAATCTCAACGTGATTCAACTCCGTTTAGGAAGTTTAATTGAACCCTAGTGTGCCATGCAAGAAAAACACTCTGTTTTAGAGAAAACAGCATTCTTTCACTCTACTGTGTTTCCTATAGGGCACGTACAGTGAGCTAGCTCAGAACAAAAGAACTGTGCTTCCTACACAAACGGGGCATCTCTAGTTCAACTCAGTATTGGAAACTGAGTAAAACAGGAGCTTCTCATCAGTCCAATACACTGTACTGGCTGGGAACAGACGCGAATGCTATTTGCACTGTATATGGCCAGAAAAGCACAAGTGTGCTGTTCTTAGCCTGAATGAACACTTGCTGCTAGAACTTGAATCTCAACGTGATTCAACTCCGTTTAGGAAGTTTAATTGAACCCTAGTGTGCCATGCAAGAAAAACACTCTGTTTTAGAGAAAACAGCATTCTTTCACTCTACTGTGTTTCCTATAGGGCACGTACAGTGAGCTAGCTCAGAACAAAAGAACTGTGCTTCCTACACAAACGGGGCATCTCTAGTTCAACTCAGTATTGGAAACTGAGTAAAACAGGAGCTTCTCTTCAGTCCAATACACTGTACTGGCTGGGAACAGACGCGAATGCTATTTGCACTGTATATGGCCAGAAAAGCACAAGAGTGCTGTTGTTAGCCTGAATGAACACTTGCTGCTAGAACTTGAATCTCAACGTGATTCAACTCCGTTTAGGATGTTTAATTGAACCCTAGTGTGCCATGCAAGAAAAACACTCTGTTTTAGAGAAAACAGCATTCTTTCACTCTACTGTGTTTCCTATAGGGCACGTACAGTGAGCTAGCTCAGAACAAAAGAACTGTGCTTCCTACACAAACGGGGCATCTCTAGTTCAACTCAGTATTGGAAACTGAGTAAAACAGGAGCTTCTCATCAGTCCAATACACTGTACTGGCTGGGAACAGACGCGAATGCTATTTGCACTGTATATGGCCAGAAAAGCACAAGTGTGCTGTTCTTAGCCTGAATGAACACTTGCTGCTAGAACTTGAATCTCAACGTGATTCAACTCCGTTTAGGAAGTTTAATTGAACCCTAGTGTGCCATGCAAGAAAAACACTCTGTTTTAGAGAAAACAGCATTCTTTCACTCTACTGTGTTTCCTATAGGGCACGTACAGTGAGCTAGCTCAGAACAAAAGAACTGTGCTTCCTACACCAACAGGGCATCTCTAGTTCAACTCAGTATTGGAAACTGACTAAAACAGGAGCTTCTCCTCAGTCTAATACACTGTACTGGCTGGGAACAGACGCGAATGCTATTTGCACTGTATATGGCCAGAAAAGCACAAGTGTGCTGTTCTTAGCCTGAATGAACACTTGCTGCTAGAACTTGAATCTCAACGTGATTCAACTCCGTTTAGGAAGTTTAATTGAACCCTAGTGTGCCATGCAAGAAAAACACTCTGTTTTAGAGAAAACAGCATTCTTTCACTCTACTTTGTTTCCTATAGGCCAAGTACAGTGAGCTAGCTCAGAACAAAAGAACTGTGCTTCCTACACAAACGGGGCATATCTAGTTCAACTCAGTATTGGAAACTGTGTAAAACAGGAGCTTCTCTTCAGTCCAATACACTGTACTGGCTGGGAACAGACGCGAATGCTATTTGCACTGTATATGGCCAGAAAAGCACAAGTGTGCTGTTCTTAGCCTGAATGAACACTTGCTGCTAGAACTTGAATCTCAACGTGATTCAACTCCGTTTAGGAAGTTTAATTGAACCCTAGTGTGCCATGCAAGAAAAACACTCTGTTTTAGAAAAAACAGCATTCTTTCACTCTACTGTGTTTCCTATAGGGCACGTACAGTGAGCTAGCTCAGAACAAAAGAACTGTGCTTCCTACACAAACGGGGCATCTCTAGTTCAACTCAGCATTGGAAACTGAGTAAAACAGGAGCTTCTCTTCAGTCCAATACACTGTACTGGCTGGGAACAGACGCGAATGCTATTTGCACTGTATATGGCCAGAAAAGCACAAGTGTGCTGTTCTTAGCCTGAATGAACACTTGCTGCTAGAACTTGAATCTCAACGTGATTCAACTCCGTTTAGGAAGTTTAATTGAACCCTAGTGTGCCATGCAAGAAAAACACTCTGTTTTAGAGAAAACAGCATTCTTTCACTCTACTGTGTTTCCAATAGGGCACGTACAGTGAGCTAGCTCAGAACAAAAGAACTGTGCTTCCTACACAAACGGGGCATCTCTAGTTCAACTCAGTATTGGAAACTGAGTAAAACAGGAGCTTCTCTTCAGTCCAATACACTGTACTGGCTGGGAACAGACGCGAATGCTATTTGCACTGTATATGGCCAGAAAAGCACAAGTGTGCTGTTCTTAGCCTGAATGAACACTTGCTGCTAGAACTTGAATCTCAACGTGATTCAACTCCGTTTAGGAAGTTTAATTGAACCCTAGTGTGCCATGCAAGAAAAACACTCTGTTTTAGAGAAAACAGCATTCTTTCACTCTACTGTGTTTCCTATAGGGCACGTACAGTGAGCTAGCTCAGAACAAAAGAACTGTGCTTCCTACACAAACGGGGCATCTCTAGTTCAACTCAGTATTGGAAACTGAGTAAAACAGGAGCTTCTCTTCAGTCCAATACACTGTACTGGCTGGGAACAGACGCGAATGCTATTTGCACTGTATATGGCCAGAAACGCACAAGTGTGCTGTTCTTAGCCTGAATGAACACTTGCTGCTAGAACTTGAATCTCAACGTGATTCAACTCCGTTTAGGAAGTTTAATTGAACCCTAGTGTGCCATGCAAGAAAAACACTCTGTTTTAGAAAAAACAGCATTCTTTCACTCTACTGTGTTTCCTATAGGGCACGTACAGTGAGCTAGCTCAGAACAAAAGAACTGTGCTTCCTACACAAACGGGGCATATCTAGTTCAACTCAGTATTGGAAACTGAGTAAAACAGGAGCTTCTCTTCAGTCCAATACACTGTACTGGCTGGGAACAGACGCGAATGCTATTTGCACTGTATATGGCCAGAAAAGCACAAGTGTGCTGTTCTTAGCCTGAATGAACACTTGCTGCTAGAACTTGAATCTCAACGTGATTCAACTCCGTTTAGGAAGTTTAATTGAACCCTAGTGTGCCATGCAAGAAAAACACTCTGTTTTAGAGAAAACAGCATTCTTTCACTCTACTGTGTTTCCTATAGGGCACGTACAGTGAGCTAGCTCAGAACAAAAGAACTGTGCTTCCTACACAAACGGGGCATCTCTAGTTCAACTCAGCATTGGAAACTGAGTAAAACAGGAGCTTCTCTTCAGTCCAATACACTGTACTGGCTGGGAACAGACGCGAATGCTATTTGCACTGTATATGGCCAGAAAAGCACAAGTGTGCTGTTCTTAGCCTGAATGAACACTTGCTGCTAGAACTTGAATCTCAACGTGATTCAACTCCGTTTAGGAAGTTTAATTGAACCCTAGTGTGCCATGCAAGAAAAACACTCTGTTTTAGAGAAAACAGCATTCTTTCACTCTACTGTGTTTCCAATAGGGCACGTACAGTGAGCTAGCTCAGAACAAAAGAACTGTGCTTCCTACACAAACGGGGCATCTCTAGTTCAACTCAGTATTGGAAACTGAGTAAAACAGGAGCTTCTCTTCAGTCCAATACACTGTACTGGCTGGGAACAGACGCGAATGCTATTTGCACTGTATATGGCCAGAAAAGCACAAGTGTGCTGTTCTTAGCCTGAATGAACACTTGCTGCTAGAACTTGAATCTCACCGTGATTCAACTCCGTTTAGGAAGTTTAATTGAACCCTAGTGTGCCATGCAAGAAAAACACTCTGTTTTAGAGAAAATAGCATTCTTTCACTCTACTGTGTTTCCTATAGGCCAAGTACAGTGAGCTAGCTCAGAACAAAAGAACTGTGCTTCCTACACAAACGGGGCATCTCTAGTTCAACTCAGTATTGGAAACTGAGTAAAACAGGAGCTTCTCTTCAGTACAATACACTGTACTGGCTGGGAACAGACGCGAATGCTATTTGCACTGTATATGGCCAGAAAAGCACAAGTGTGCTGTTCTTAGCCTGAATGAACACTTGCTGCTAGAACTTGAATCTCAACGTGATTCAACTCCGTTTAGGAAGTTTAATTGAACCCTAGAGTGCCATGCAAGAAAAACACTCTGTTTTAGAGAAAACAGCATTCTTTCACTCTACTGTGTTTCCTATAGGGCACGTACAGTGAGCTAGCTCAGAACAAAAGAACTGTGCTTCCTACACAAACGGGGCATCTCTAGTTCAACTCAGTATTGGAAACTGAGTAAAACAGGAGCTTCTCTTCAGTCCAATACACTGTACTGGCTGGGAACAGACGCGAATGCTATTTGCACTGTATATGGCCAGAAACGCACAAGTGTGCTGTTCTTAGCCTGAATGAACACTTGCTGCTAGAACTTGAATCTCAACGTGATTCAACTCCGTTTAGGAAGTTTAATTGAACCCTAGTGAGCCATGCAAGAAAAACACTCTGTTTTAGAGAAAACAGCATTCTTTCACTCTACTGTGTTTCTTATAGGCCAAGTACAGTGAGCTATCTCAGAACAAAAGAACTGTGCTTCCTACACAAACGGGGCATATCTAGTTCAACTCAGTATTGGAAACTGTGTAAAACAGGAGCTTCTCTTCAGTCCAATACACTGTACTGGCTGGGAACAGACGCGAATGCTATTTGCACTGTATATGGCCAGAAAAGCACAAGTGTGCTGTTCTTAGCCTGAATGAACACTTGCTGCTAGAACTTGAATCTCAACGTGATTCAACTCCGTTTAGGAAGTTTAATTGAACCCTAGTGTGCCATGCAAGAAAAACACTCTGTTTTAGAAAAAACAGCATTCTTTCACTCTACTGTGTTTCCTATAGGGCACGTACAGTGAGCTAGCTCAGAACAAAAGAACTGAGCTTCCTACACAAACGGGGCATATCTAGTTCAACTCAGTATTGGAAACTGAGTAAAACAGGAGCTTCTCTTCAGTCCAATACACTGTACTGGCTGGGAACAGATGCGAATGCTATTTGCACTGTATATGGCCAGAAAAGCACAAGTGTGCTGTTCTTAGCCTGAATGAACACTTGCTGCTAGAACTTGAATCTCAACGTGATTCAACTCCGTTTAGGAAGTTTAATTGAACCCTAGTGTGCCATGCAAGAAAAACACTCTGTTTTAGAGAAAACAGCATTCTTTCACTCTACTTTGTTTCCTATAGGCCAAGTACAGTGAGCTAGCTCAGAACAAAAGAACTGTGCTTCCTACACAAACGGGGCATCTCTAGTTCAACTCAGTATTGGAAACTGAGTAAAACAGGAGCTTCTCTTCAGTCCAATACACTGTACTGGCTGGGAACAGACGCGAATGCTATTTGCACTGTATATGGCCAGAAAAGCACAAGTGTGCTGTTCTTAGCCTGAATGAACACTTGCTGCTAGAACTTGAATCTCAACGTGATTCAACTCCGTTTAGGAAGTTTAATTGAACCCTAGTGTGCCATGCAAGAAAAACACTCTGTTTTAGAGAAAACAGCATTCTTTCACTCTACTGTGTTTCCGATAGGGCACGTACAGTGAGCTAGCTCAGAACAAAAGAACTGTGCTTCCTACACAAACGGGGCATCTCTAGTTCAACTCAGTATTGGAAACTGAGTAAAACAGGAGCTTCTCTTCAGTCCAATACACTGTACTGGCTGGGAACAGACGCGAATGCTATTTGCACTGTATATGGCCAAAATAGCACAAGTGTGCTGTTCTTAGCCTGAATGAACACTTGCTGCTAGAACTTGAATCTCAACGTGATTCAACTCCGTTTAGGAAGTTTAATTGAACCCTAGTGTGCCATGCAAGAAAAACACTCTGTTTTAGAGAAAACAGCATTCTTTCACTCTACTGTGTTTCCTATAGGGCACGTACAGTGAGCTAGCTCAGAACAAAAGAACTGTGCTTCCTACACAAACGGGGCATCTCTAGTTCAACTCAGTATTGGAAACTGAGTAAAACAGGAGCTTCTCTTCAGTCCAATACACTGTACTGGCTGGGAACAGACGCGAATGCTATTTGCACTGTATATGGCCAGAAAAGCACAAGTGTGCTGTTCTTAGCCTGAATGAACACTTGCTGCTAGAACTTGAATCTCAACGTGATTCAACTCCGTTTAGGAAGTTTAATTGAACCCTAGTGTGCCATGCAAGAAAAACACTCTGTTTTAGAAAAAACAGCATTCTTTCACTCTACTGTGTTTCCTATAGGGCACGTACAGTGAGCTAGCTCAGAACAAAAGAACTGAGCTTCCTACACAAACGGGGCATATCTAGTTCAACTCAGTATTGGAAACTGAGTAAAACAGGAGCTTCTCTTCAGTCCAATATACTGTACTGGCTGGGAACAGACGCGAATGCTATTTGCACTGTATATGGCCAGAAAAGCACAAGAGTGCTGTTCTTAGCCTGAATGAACACTTGCTGCTAGAACTTGAATCTCAACGTGATTCAACTCCGTTTAGGAAGTTTAATTGAACCCTAGTGTGCCATGCAAGAAAAACACTCTGTTTTAGAGAAAACAGCATTCTTTCACTCTACTGTGTTTCCTATAGGCCAAGTACAGTGAGCTAGCTCAGAACAAAAGAACTGTGCTTCCTACACAAACGGGGCATCTCTAGTTCAACTCAGTATTGGAAACTGAGTAAAACAGGAGCTTCTCTTCAGTCCAATACACTGTACTGGCTGGGAACAGACGCGAATGCTATTTGCACTGTATATGGCCAGAAAAGCACAAGTGTGCTGTTCTTAGCCTGAATGAACACTTGCTGCTAGAACTTGAATCTCAACGTGATTCAACTCCGTTTAGGAAGTTTAATTGAACCCTAGTGTGCCATGCAAGAAAAACACTCTGTTTTAGAGAAAACAGCATTCTTTCACTCTACTGTGTTTCCTATAGGGCACGTACAGTGAGCTAGCTCAGAACAAAAGAACTGTGCTTCCTACACAAACGGGGCATATCTAGTTCAACTCAGTATTGGAAACTGAGTAAAACAGGAGCTTCTCTTCAGTCCAATACACTGTACTGGCTGGGAACAGACGGGAATGCTATTTGCACTGTATATGGCCAGAAAAGCACAAGTGTGCTGTTCTTAGCCTGAATGAACACTTGCTGCTAGAACTTGAATCTCAACGTGATTCAACTCCGTTTAGGAAGTTTAATTGAACCCTAGTGTGCCATGCAAGAAAAACACTCTGTTTTAGAGAAAACAGCATTCTTTCACTCTACTGTGTTTCTTATAGGCCAAGTACAGTGAGCTAGCTCAGAACAAAAGAACTGTGCTTCCTACACAAACGGGGCATCTCTAGTTCAACTCAGTATTGGAAACTGAGTAAAACAGGAGCATCTCATCAGTCCAATACACTGTACTGGCTGGGAACAGACGCGAATGCTATTTGCACTGTATATGGCCAGAAAAGCACAAGTGTGCTGTTCTTAGCCTGAATGAACACTTGCTGCTAGAACTTGAATCTCAACGTGATTCAACTCCGTTTAGGAAGTTTAATTGAACCCTAGTGTGCCATGCAAGAAAAACACTCTGTTTTAGAGAAAACAGCATTCTTTCACTCTACTGTGTTTCCTATAGGGCACGTACAGTGAGCTAGCTCAGAACAAAAGAACTGTGCTTCCTACACCAACAGGGCATCTCTAGTTCAACTCAGTATTGGAAACTGAGTAAAACAGGAGCTTCTCTTCAGTCCAGTACACTGTACTGGCTGGGAACAGACGCGAATGCTATTTGCACTGTATATGGCCAGAAAAGCACAAGTGTGCTGTTCTTAGCCTGAATGAACACTTGCTGCTAGAACTTGAATCTCAACGTGATTCAACTCCGTTTAGGAAGTTTAATTGAACCCTAGTGTGCCATGCAAGAAAAACACTCTGTTTTAGAGAAAACAGCATTCTTTCACTCTACTGTGTTTCCTATAGGGCACGTACAGTGAGCTAGCTCAGAACAAAAGAACTGTGCTTCCTACACAAACGGGGCATCTCTAGTTCAACTCAGTATTGGAAACTGAGTAAAACAGGAGCTTCTCTTCAGTCCAATACACTGTACTGGCTGGGAACAGACGCGAATGCTATTTGCACTGTATATGGCCAGAAAAGCACAAGTGTGCTGTTCTTAGCCTGAATGAACACTTGCTGCTAGAACTTGAATCTCAACGTGATTCAACTCCGTTTAGGAAGTTTAATTGAACCCTAGTGTGCCATGCAAGAAAAACACTCTGTTTTAGAAAAAACAGCATTCTTTCACTCTACTGTGTTTCCTATAAGGGCACGTACAGTGAGCTAGCTCAGAACAAAAGAACTGAGCTTCCTACACAAACGGGGCATATCTAGTTCAACTCAGTATTGGAAACTGAGTAAAACAGGAGCTTCTCTTCAGTCCAATACACTGTACTGGCTGGGAACAGACGCGAATGCTATTTGCACTGTATATGGCCAGAAAAGCACAAGTGTGCTGTTCTTAGCCTGAATGAACACTTGCTGCTAGAACTTGAATCTCAACGTGATTCAACTCCGTTTAGGAAGTTTAATTGAACCCTAGTGTGCCATGCAAGAAAAACACTCTGTTTTAGAGAAAACAGCATTCTTTCACTCTACTGTGTTTCCTATAGGCCAAGTACAGTGAGCTAGCTCAGAACAAAAGAACTGTGCTTCCTACACAAACGGGGCATCTCTAGTTCAACTCAGTATTGGAAACTGAGTAAAACAGGAGCTTCTCTTCAGTCCAATACACTGTACTGGCTTGGAACAGACGCGAATGCTATTTGCACTGTATATGGCCAGAAAAGCACAAGAGTGCTGTTCTTAGCCTGAATGAACACTTGCTGCTAGAACTTGAATCTCAACGTGATTCAACTCCGTTTAGGAAGTTTAATTGAACCCTAGTGTGCCATGCAAGAAAAACACTCTGTTTTAGAGAAAACAGCATTCTTTCACTCTACTGTGTTTCCTATAGGGAACGTACAGTGAGCTAGCTCAGAACAAAAGAACTGTGCTTCCTACACAAACGGGGCATCTCTAGTTCAACTCAGTATTGGAAACTGAGTAAAACAGGAGCTTCTCTTCAGTCCAATACACTGTACTGGCTGGGAACAGACGCGAATGCTATTTGCACTGTATATGGCCAGAAAAGCACAAGTGTGCTGTTCTTAGCCTGAATGAACACTTGCTGCTAGAACTTGAATCTCAACGTGATTCAACTCCGTTTAGGAAGTTTAATTGAACCCTAGTGTGCCATGCAAGAAAAACACTCTGTTTTAGAGAAAACAGCATTCTTTCACTCTACTGTGTTTCCTATAGGGCACGTACAGTGAGCTAGCTCAGAACAAAAGAACTGTGCTTCCTACACAAACGGGGCATCTCTAGTTCAACTCAGTATTGGAAACTGAGTAAAACAGGAGCTTCTCTTCAGTCCAATACACTGTACTGGCTGGGAACAGACGCGAATGCTATTTGCACTGTATATGGCCAGAAAAGCACAAGTGTGCTGTTCTTAGCCTGAATGAACACTTGCTGCTAGAACTTGAATCTCAACGTGATTCAACGCCGTTTAGGAAGTTTAATTGAACCCTAGTGTGCCATGCAAGAAAAACACTCTGTTTTAGAGAAAACAGCATTCTTTCACTCTACTGTGTTTCCTATAGGGCACGTACAGTGAGCTAGCTCAGAACAAAAGACCTGAGCATCCTACACAAACGGGGCATCTCTAGTTCAACTCAGTATTGGAAACTGAGTAAAACAGGAGCTTCTCTTCAGTCCAATACACTGTACTGGCTGGGAACAGACGCGAATGCTATTTGCACTGTATATGGCCAGAAAAGCACAAGTGTGCTGTTCTTAGCCTGAATGAACACTTGCTGCTAGAACTTGAATCTCAACGTGATTCAACTCCGTTTAGGAATTTTAATTGAACCCTAGTGTGCCATGCAAGAAAAACACTCTGTTTTAGAGAAAACAGCATTCTTTCACTCTACTGTGTTTCTTATAGGCCAAGTACAGTGAGCTAGCTCAGAACAAAAGAACTTTGCTTCCTACACAAACGGGGCATCTCTAGTTCAACTCAGTATTGGAAACTGAGTAAAACAGGAGCTTCTCTTCAGTCCAATACACTGTACTGGCTGGGAACAGACGCGAATGCTATTTGCACTGTATATGGCCAGAAAAGCACAAGTGTGCTGTTCTTAGCCTGAATGAACACTTGCTGCTAGAACTTGAATCTCAACGTGATTCAACTCCGTTTAGGAAGTTTAATTGAACCCTAGTGTGCCATGCAAGAAAAACACTCTGTTTTAGAGAAAACAGCATTCTTTCACTCTACTGTGTTTCCTATAGGGAACGTACAGTGAGCTAGCTCAGAACAAAAGAACTGTGCTTCCTACACAAACGGGGCATCTCTAGTTCAACTCAGTATTGGAAACTGAGTAAAACAGGAGCTTCTCATCAGTCCAATACACTGTACTGGCTGGGAATAGACACAAATGCTATTTGCACTGTATATGACCAGAAAAGCACAAGTGTGCTGTTCTTAGCCTGAATGAACACTTGCTGCTAGAACTTGAATCTCAACGTGATTCAACTCCGTTTATGAAGTTTAATTGAACCCTAGTGTGCCATGCAAGAAAAACACTCTGTTTTAGAGAAAACAGCATTCTTTCACTCTACTGTGTTTCCTATAGGCCAACTACAGTGAGCTAGCTCAGAACAAAAGAACTGTGCTTCCTACACAAACGGGGCATCTCTAGTTCAACTCAGTATTGGAAACTGAGTAAAACAGGAGCTTCTCTTCAGTCCAATACACTGTACTGGCTGGGAACAGACGCGAATGCTATTTGCACTGTATATGGCCAGAAAAGCACAAGTGTGCTGTTCTTAGCCTGAATGAACACTTGCTGCTAGAACTTGAATCTCAACGTGATTCAACTCCGTTTACGAAGTTTAATTGAACCCTAGTGTGCCATGCAAGAAAAACACTCTGTTTTAGAAAAAACAGCATTCTTTCACTCTACTGTGTTTCCTATAGGGCACGTACAGTGAGCTAGCTCAGAACAAAAGAACTGAGCATCCTACACAAACGGGGCATCTCTAGTTCAACTCAGTATTGGAAACTGAGTAAAACAGGAGCTTCTCTTCAGTCTAATACACTGTACTGGCTGGGAACAGACGTGAATGCTATTTGCACTGTATATGGCCAGAAAAGCACAAGTGTGCTGTTCTTAGCCTGAATGAACACTTGCTGCTAGAACTTGAATCTCAACGTGATTCAACTCCGTTTAGGAAGTTTAATTGAACCCTAGTGTGCCATGCAAGAAAAACACTCTGTTTTAGAGAAAACAGCATTCTTTCACTCTACTGTGTTTCCTATAGGACAAGTACAGTGAGCTAGCTCAGAACAAAAGAACTGTGCTTCCTACACAAACGGGGCATCTCTAGTTCAACTCAGTATTGGAAACTGAGTAAAACAGGAGCTTCTCTTCAGTCCAATACACTGTACTGGCTGAAACAGACGCGAATGCTATTTGCACTGTATATGGCCAGAAAAGCACAAGTGTGCTGTTCTTAGCCTGAATGAACACTTGCTGCTAGAACTTGAATCTCAACGTGATTCAACTCCGTTTAGGAAGGTTAATTGAACCCTAGTGTGCCATGCAAGAAAAACACTCTGTTTTAGAAAAAACAGCATTCTTTCACTCTACTGTTTTTCCTATAGGGCACGTACAGTGAGCTAGCTCAGAACAAAAGAACTGTGCTTCCTACACAAACGGGGCATCTCTAGTTCAACTCAGTATTGGAAACTGAGTAAAACAGGAGCTTCTCTTCAGTCCAATACACTGTACTGGCTGGGAACAGACGCGAATGCTATTTGCACTGTATATGGCCAGAAAAGCACAAGTGTGCTGTTCTTAGCCTGAATGAACACTTGCTGCTAGAACTTGAATCTCAACGTGATTCAACTCCGTTTAGGAAGTTTAATTGAACCCTAGTGTGCCATGCAAGAAAAACACTCTGTTTTAGAGAAAACAGCATTCTTTCACTCTACTGTGTTTCTTATAGGCCAAGTACAGTGAGCTATCTCAGAACAAAAGAACTGTGCTTCCTACACAAACGGGGCATCTCTAGTTCAACTCAGTATTGGAAACTGAGTAAAACAGGAGCTTCTCATCAGTCCAATACACTGTACTGGCTGGGAATAGACACAAATGCTATTTGCACTGTATATGACCAGAAAAGCACAAGTGTGCTGTTCTTAGCCTGAATGAACACTTGCTGCTAGAACTTGAATCTCAACGTGATTCAACTCCGTTTAGGAAGTTTAATTTAACCCTAGTGTGCCATGCAAGAAAAACACTCTGTTTTAGAGAAAACAGCATTCTTTCACTCTACTGTGTTTCCTATAGGCCAACTACAGTGAGCTAGCTCAGAACAAAAGAACTGTGCTTCCTACACAAACGGGGCATCTCTAGTTCAACTCAGTATTGGAAACTGAGTAAAACAGGAGCTTCTCTTCAGTCCAATACACTGTACTGGCTGGGAACAGACGCGAATGCTATTTGCACTGTATATGGCCAGAAAAGCACAAGTGTGCTGTTCTTAGCCTGAATGAACACTTGCTGCTAGAACTTGAATCTCAACGTGATTCAACTCCGTTTAGGAAGTTTAATTGAACCCTAGTGTGCCATGCAAGAAAAACACTCTGTTTTAGAGAAAACAGCATTCTTTCACTCTACTGTGTTTCTTATAGGCCAAGTACAGTGAGCTATCTCAGAACAAAAGAACTTTGCTTCCTACACAAACGGGGCATCTCTAGTTCAACTCAGTATTGGAAACTGAGTAAAACAGGAGCTTCTCTTCAGTCCAATACACTGTACTGGCTGGGAACAGACGCGAATGCTATTTGCACTGTATATGGCCAGAAAAGCACAAGTGTGCTGTTCTTAGCCTGAATGAACACTTGCTGCTAGAACTTGAATCTCAACGTGATTCAACTCCGTTTAGGAAGTTTAATTGAACCCTAGTGTGCCATGCAAGAAAAACACTCTGTTTTAGAGAAAACAGCATTCTTTCACTCTACTGTGTTTCTTATAGGCCAAGTACAGTGAGCTATCTCAGAACAAAAGAACTTTGCTTCCTACACAAACGGGGCATCTCTAGTTCAACTCAGTATTGGAAACTGAGTAAAACAGGAGCTTCTCTTCAGTCCAATACACTGTACTGGCTGGGAACAGACGCGAATGCTATTTGCACTGTATATGGCCAGAAAAGCACAAGTGTGCTGTTCTTAGCCTGAATGAACACTTGCTGCTAGAACTTGAATCTCAACGTGATTCAACTCCGTTTAGGAAGTTTAATTGAACCCTAGTGTGCCATGCAAGAAAAACACTCTGTTTTAGAGAAAACAGCATTCTTTCACTCTACTGTGTTTCCTATAGGGAACGTACAGTGAGCTAGCTCAGAACAAAAGAACTGTGCTTCCTACACAAACGGGGCATCTCTAGTTCAACTCAGTATTGGAAACTGAGTAAAACAGGAGCTTCTCATCAGTCCAATACACTGTACTGGCTGGGAACAGACACAAATGCTATTTGCACTGTATATGACCAGAAAAGCACAAGTGTGCTGTTCTTAGCCTGAATGAACACTTGCTGCTAGAACTTGAATCTCAACGTGATTCAACTCCGTTTAGGAAGTTTAATTGAACCCTAGTGTGCCATGCAAGAAAAACACTCTGTTTTAGAGAAAACAGCATTCTTTCACTCTACTGTGTTTCCTATAGGCCAAGTACAGTGAGCTAGCTCAGAACAAAAGAACTGTGCTTCCTACACAAACGGGGCATCTCTAGTTCAACTCAGTATTGGAAACTGAGTAAAACAGGAGCTTCTCTTCAGTCCAATACACTGTACTGGCTGGGAACAGACGCGAATGCTATTTGCACTGTATATGGCCAGAAAAGCACAAGTGTGCTGTTCTTAGCCTGAATGAACACTTGCTGCTAGAACTTGAATCTCAACGTGATTCAACTCCGTTTAGGAAGTTTAATTGAACCCTAGTGTGCCATGCAAGAAAAACACTCTGTTTTAGAGAAAACAGCATTCTTTCACTCTACTGTGTTTCCTATAGGGCACGTACAGTGAGCTAGCTCAGAACAAAAGAACTGTGCTTCCTACACAAACGGGGCATCTCTAGTTCAACTCAGCATTGGAAACTGAGTAAAACAGGAGCTTCTCTTCAGTCCAATACACTGTACTGGCTGGGAACAGACGCGAATGCAATTTGCACTGTATATGGCCAGAAAACCACAAGTGTGCTGTTGTTAGCCTGAATGAACACTTGATGCTAGAACTTGAATCTCAACGTGATTCAACTCCGTTTAGGAAGTTTAATTGAACCCTAGTGTGCCATGCAAGAAAAACACTCTGTTTTAGAGAAAACAGCATTCTTTCACTCTACTGTGTTTCTTATAGGCCAAGTACAGTGAGCTAGCTCAGAACAAAAGAACTGTGCTTCCTACACAAACGGGGCATCTCTAGTTCAACTCAGTATTGGAAACTGAGTAAAACAGGAGCTTCTCTTCAGTCCAATACACTGTACTGGCTGGGAACAGACGCGAATGCTATTTGCACTGTATATGGCCAGAAAAGCACAAGTGTGCTGTTCTTAGCCTGAATGAACACTTGCTGCTAGAACTTGAATCTCAACGTGATTCAACTCCGTTTAGGAAGTTTAATTGAACCCTAGTGTGCCATGCAAGAAAAACACTCTGTTTTAGAGAAAACAGCATTCTTTCACTCTACTGTGTTTCTTATAGGCCAAGTACAGTGAGCTATCTCAGAACAAAAGAACTGTGCTTCCTACACAAACGGGGCATCTCTAGTTCAACTCAGTATTGGAAACTGAGTAAAACAGGAGCTTCTCATCAGTCCAATACACTGTACTGGCTGGGAATAGACACAAATGCTATTTGCACTGTATATGACCAGAAAAGCACAAGTGTGCTGTTCTTAGCCTGAATGAACACTTGCTGCTAGAACTTGAATCTCAACGTGATTCAACTCCGTTTAGGAAGTTTAATTGAACCCTAGTGTGCCATGCAAGAAAAACACTCTGTTTTAGAGAAAACAGCATTCTTTCACTCTACTGTGTTTCCTATAGGCCAACTACAGTGAGCTAGCTCAGAACAAAAGAACTGTGCTTCCTACACAAACGGGGCATCTCTAGTTCAACTCAGTATTGGAAACTGAGTAAAACAGGAGCTTCTCTTCAGTCCAATACACTGTACTGGCTGAAACAGACGCGAATGCTATTTGCACTGTATATGGCCAGAAAAGCACAAGTGTGCTGTTCTTAGCCTGAATGAACACTTGCTGCTAGAACTTGAATCTCAACGTGATTCAACTCCGTTTAGGAAGGTTAATTGAACCCTAGTGTGCCATGCAAGAAAAACACTCTGTTTTAGAAAAAACAGCATTCTTTCACTCTACTGTGTTTCCTATAGGGCACGTACAGTGAGCTAGCTCAGAACAAAAGAACTGTGCTTCCTACACAAACGGGGCATCTCTAGTTCAACTCAGTATTGGAAACTGAGTAAAACAGGAGCTTCTCTTCAGTCCAATACACTGTACTGGCTGGGAACAGACGCGAATGCTATTTGCACTGTATATGGCCAGAAAAGCACAAGTGTGCTGTTCTTAGCCTGAATGAACACTTGCTGCTAGAACTTGAATCTCAACGTGATTCAACTCCGTTTAGGAAGTTTAATTGAACCCTAGTGTGCCATGCAAGAAAAACACTCTGTTTTAGAGAAAACAGCATTCTTTCACTCTACTGTGTTTCTTATAGGCCAAGTACAGTGAGCTATCTCAGAACAAAAGAACTTTGCTTCCTACACAAACGGGGCATCTCTAGTTCAACTCAGTATTGGAAACTGAGTAAAACAGGAGCTTCTCTTCAGTCCAATACACTGTACTGGCTGGGAACAGACGCGAATGCTATTTGCACTGTATATGGCCAGAAAAGCACAAGTGTGCTGTTCTTAGCCTGAATGAACACTTGCTGCTAGAACTTGAATCTCAACGTGATTCAACTCCGTTTAGGAAGTTTAATTGAACCCTAGTGTGCCATGCAAGAAAAACACTCTGTTTTAGAGAAAACAGCATTCTTTCACTCTACTGTGTTTCCTATAGGGAACGTACAGTGAGCTAGCTCAGAACAAAAGAACTGTGCTTCCTACACAAACGGGGCATCTCTAGTTCAACTCAGTATTGGAAACTGAGTAAAACAGGAGCTTCTCATCAGTCCAATACACTGTACTGGCTGGGAACAGACACAAATGCTATTTGCACTGTATATGACCAGAAAAGCACAAGTGTGCTGTTCTTAGCCTGAATGAACACTTGCTGCTAGAACTTGAATCTCAACGTGATTCAACTCCGTTTAGGAAGTTTAATTGAACCCTAGTGTGCCATGCAAGAAAAACACTCTGTTTTAGAGAAAACAGCATTCTTTCACTCTACTGTGTTTCCTATAGGCCAAGTACAGTGAGCTAGCTCAGAACAAAAGAACTGTGCTTCCTACACAAACGGGGCATCTCTAGTTCAACTCAGTATTGGAAACTGAGTAAAACAGGAGCTTCTCTTCAGTCCAATACACTGTACTGGCTGGGAACAGACGCGAATGCTATTTGCACTGTATATGGCCAGAAAAGCACAAGTGTGCTGTTCTTAGCCTGAATGAACACTTGCTGCTAGAACTTGAATCTCAACGTGATTCAACTCCGTTTAGGAAGTTTAATTGAACCCTAGTGTGCCATGCAAGAAAAACACTCTGTTTTAGAGAAAACAGCATTCTTTCACTCTACTGTGTTTCCTATAGGGCACGTACAGTGAGCTAGCTCAGAACAAAAGAACTGTGCTTCCTACACAAACGGGGCATCTCTAGTTCAACTCAGCATTGGAAACTGAGTAAAACAGGAGCTTCTCTTCAGTCCAATACACTGTACTGGCTGGGAACAGACGCGAATGCAATTTGCACTGTATATGGCCAGAAAACCACAAGTGTGCTGTTGTTGGCCTGAATGAACACTTGCTGCTAGAACTTGAATCTCAACGTGATTCAACTCCGTTTAGGAAGTTTAATTGAACCCTAGTGTGCCATGCAAGAAAAACACTCTGTTTTAGAGAAAACAGCATTCTTTCACTCTACTGTGTTTCTTATAGGCCAAGTACAGTGAGCTAGCTCAGAACAAAAGAACTGTGCTTCCTACACAAACGGGGCATCTCTAGTTCAACTCAGTATTGGAAACTGAGTAAAACAGGAGCTTCTCTTCAGTCCAATACACTGTACTGGCTGGGAACAGACGCGAATGCTATTTGCACTGTATATGGCCAGAAAAGCACAAGTGTGCTGTTCTTAGCCTGAATGAACACTTGCTGCTAGAACTTGAATCTCAACGTGATTCAACTCCGTTTAGGAAGTTTAATTGAACCCTAGTGTGCCATGCAAGAAAAACACTCTGTTTTAGAGAAAACAGCATTCTTTCACTCTACTGTGTTTCCTATAGGGCACGTACAGTGAGCTAGCTCAGAACAAAAGAACTGTGCTTCCTACACAAACTGGGCATCTCTAGTTCAACTCAGTATTGGAAACTGAGTAAAACAGGAGCTTCTCTTCAGTCCAATACACTGTACTGGCTGGGAACAGACGCGAATGCTATTTGCACTGTATATGGCCAGAAAAGCACAAGTGTGCTGTTCTTAGCCTGAATGAACACTTGCTGCTAGAACTTGAATCTCAACGTGATTCAACTCCGTTTAGGAAGTTTAATTGAACCCTAGTGTGCCATGCAAGAAAAACACTCTGTTTTAGAGAAAACAGCATTCTTTCACTCTACTGTGTTTCCTATAGGGCACGTACAGTGAGCTAGCTCAGAACAAAAGAACTGTGCTTCCTACACAAACGGGGCATCTCTAGTTCAACTCAGTATTGGAAACTGAGTAAAACAGGAGCTTCTCTTCAGTCCAATACACTGTACTGGCTGGGAACAGACGCGAATGCTATTTGCACTGTATATGGCCAGAAAAGCACAAGTGTGCTGTTCTTAGCCTGAATGAACACTTGCTGCTAGAACTTGAATCTCAACGTGATTCAACTCCGTTTAGGAAGTTTAATTGAACCCTAGTGTGCCATGCAAGAAAAACACTCTGTTTTAGAGAAAACAGCATTCTTTCACTCTACTGTGTTTCCTATAGGGCACGTACAGTGAGCTAGCTCAGAACAAAAGAACTGTGCTTCCTACACAAACGGGGCATCTCTAGTTCAACTCAGTATTGGAAACTGAGTAAAACAGGAGCTTCTCTTCAGTCCAATACACTGTACTGGCTGGGAACAGACGCGAATGCTATTTGCACTGTATAGGGCCAGAAAAGCACAAGTGTGCTGTTCTTAGCCTGAATGAACACTTGCTGCTAGAACTTGAATCTCAACGTGATTCAATTCCGTTTAGGAAGTTTAATTGAACCCTAGTGTGCCATGCAAGAAAAACACTCTGTTTTAGAGAAAACAGCATTCTTTCACTCTACTGTGTTTCCTATAGGGCACGTACAGTGAGCTAGCTCAGAACAAAAGAACTGTGCTTCCTACACAAACGGGGCATCTCTAGTTCAACTCAGTATTGGAAACTGAGTAAAACAGGAGCTTCTCTTCAGTCCAATACACTGTACTGGCTGGGAACAGACGCGAATGCTATTTGCACTGTATATGGCCAGAAAAGCACAAGTGTGCTGTTCTTAGTCTGAATGAACACTTGCTGCTAGTACTTGAATCTCAACGTGATTCAACTCCGTTTACGAAGTTTAATTGAACCCTAGTGTGCCATGCAAGAAAAACACTCTGTTTTAGAGAAAACAGCATTCTTTCACTCTACTGTGTTTCCTATAGGCCAAGTACAGTGAGCTAGCTCAGAACAAAAGAACTGTGCTTCCTACACAAACGGGGCATCTCTAGTTCAACTCAGTATTGGAAACTGAGTAAAACAGGAGCTTCTCTTCAGTCCAATACACTGTACTGGCTGGGAACAGACGCGAATGCTATTTGCACTGTATATGGCCAGAAAAGCACAAGTGTGCTGTTCTTAGCCTGAATGAACACTTGCTGCTAGAACTTGAATCTCAACGTGATTCAACTCCGTTTAGGAAGTTTAATTGAACCCTAGTGTGCCATGCAAGAAAAACACTCTGTTTTAGAGAAAACAGCATTCTTTCACTCTACTGTGTTTCCTATAGGGAACGTACAGTGAGCTAGCTCAGAACAAAAGAACTGTGCTTCCTACACAAACGGGGCATCTCTAGTTCAACTCAGTATTGGAAACTGAGTAAAACAGGAGCTTCTCATCAGTCCAATACACTGTACTGGCTGGGAACAGACGCGAATGCTATTTGCACTGTATATGACCAGAAAAGCACAAGTGTGCTGTTCTTAGCCTGAATGAACACTTGCTGCTAGAACTTGAATCTCAACGTGATTCAACTCCGTTTAGGAAGTTTAATTGAACCCTAGTGTACCATGCAAGAAAAACACTCTGTTTTAGAGAAAACAGCATTCTTTCACTCTACTGTGTTTCCTATAGGCCAAGTACAGTGAGCTAGCTCAGAACAAAAGAACTGTGCTTCCTACACAAACGGGGCATCTCTAGTTCAACTCAGTATTGGAAACTGAGTAAAACAGGAGCTTCTCTTCAGTCCAATACACTGTACTGGCTGGGAACAGACGCGAATGCTATTTGCACTGTATATGGCCAGAAAAGCACAAGTGTGCTGTTCTTAGCCTGAATGAACACTTGCTGCTAGAACTTGAATCTCAATGTGATTCAACTCCGTTTAGGAAGTTTAATTGAACCCTAGTGTGCCATGCAAGAAAAACACTCTGTTTTAGAAAAAACAGCATTCTTTCACTCTACTGTGTTTCCTATAGGGCACGTACAGTGAGCTAGCTCAGAACAAAAGAACTGAGCATCCTACACAAACGGGGCATCTCTAGTTCAACTCAGTATTGGAAACTGAGTAAAACAGGAGCTTCTCTTCAGTCCAATACACTGTACTGGCTGGGAACAGACGCGAATGCTATTTGCACTGTATATGGCCAGAAAAGCACAAGTGTGCTGTTCTTAGCCTGAATGAACACTTGCTGCTAGAACTTGAATCTCAACGTGATTCAACTCCGTTTAGGAAGTTTAATTGAACCCTAGTGTGCCATGCAAGAAAAACACTCTGTTTTAGAGAAAACAGCATTCTTTCACTCTACTGTGTTTCCTATAGGGCACGTACAGTGAGCTAGCTCAGAACAAAAGAACTGTGCTTCCTACACAAACGGGGCATCTCTAGTTCAACTCAGTATTGGAAACTGAGTAAAACAGGAGCTTCTCTTCAGTCCAATACACTGTACTGGCTGGGAACAGACGCGAATGCTATTTGCACTGTATATGGCCAGAAAAGCACAAGTGTGCTGTTCTTAGTCTGAATGAACACTTGCTGCTAGTACTTGAATCTCAACGTGATTCAACTCCGTTTACGAAGTTTAATTGAACCCTAGTGTGCCATGCAAGAAAAACACTCTGTTTTAGAGAAAACAGCATTCTTTCACTCTACTGTGTTTCCTATAGGCCAAGTACAGTGAGCTAGCTCAGAACAAAAGAACTGTGCTTCCTACACAAACGGGGCATCTCTAGTTCAACTCAGTATTGGAAACTGAGTAAAACAGGAGCTTCTCTTCAGTCCAATACACTGTACTGGCTGGGAACAGACGCGAATGCTATTTGCACTGTATATGGCCAGAAAAGCACAAGTGTGCTGTTCTTAGCCTGAATGAACACTTGCTGCTAGAACTTGAATCTCAACGTGATTCAACTCCGTTTAGGAAGTTTAATTGAACCCTAGTGTGCCATGCAAGAAAAACACTCTGTTTTAGAGAAAACAGCATTCTTTCACTCTACTGTGTTTCTTATAGGCCAAGTACAGTGAGCTATCTCAGAACAAAAAAACTGGGCTTCCTACACAAACGGGGCATCTCTAGTTCAACTCAGTATTGGAAACTGAGTAAAACAGGAGCTTCTCTTCAGTCCAATACACTGTACTGGCTGGGAACAGACGCGAATGCTATTTGCACTGTATATGGCCAGAAAAGCACAAGTGTGCTGTTCTTAGCCTGAATGAACACTTGCTGCTAGAACTTGAATCTCAACGTGATTCAACTCCGTTTAGGAAGTTTAATTGAACCCTAGTGTGCCATGCAAGAAAAACACTCTGTTTTAGAGAAAACAGCATTCTTTCACTCTACTGTGTTTCCTATAGGGAACGTACAGTGAGCTAGCTCAGAACAAAAGAACTGTGCTTCCTACACAAACGGGGCATCTCTAGTTCAACTCAGTATTGGAAACTGAGTAAAACAGGAGCTTCTCATCAGTCCAATACACTGTACTGGCTGGGAACAGACGCGAATGCTATTTGCACTGTATATGACCAGAAAAGCACAAGTGTGCTGTTCTTAGCCTGAATGAACACTTGCTGCTAGAACTTGAATCTCAACGTGATTCAACTCCGTTTAGGAAGTTTAATTGAACCCTAGTGTACCATGCAAGAAAAACACTCTGTTTTAGAGAAAACAGCATTCTTTCACTCTACTGTGTTTCCTATAGGCCAAGTACAGTGAGCTAGCTCAGAACAAAAGAACTGTGCTTCCTACACAAACGGGGCATCTCTAGTTCAACTCAGTATTGGAAACTGAGTAAAACAGGAGCTTCTCTTCAGTCCAATACACTGTACTGGCTGGGAACAGACGCGAATGCTATTTGCACTGTATATGGCCAGAAAAGCACAAGTGTGCTGTTCTTAGCCTGAATGAACACTTGCTGCTAGAACTTGAATCTCAATGTGATTCAACTCCGTTTAGGAAGTTTAATTGAACCCTAGTGTGCCATGCAAGAAAAACACTCTGTTTTAGAAAAAACAGCATTCTTTCACTCTACTGTGTTTCCTATAGGGCACGTACAGTGAGCTAGCTCAGAACAAAAGAACTGTGCTTCCTACACAAACGGGGCATCTCTAGTTCAACTCAGTATTGGAAACTGAGTAAAACAGGAGCTTCTCATCAGTCCAATACACTGTACTGGCTGGGAACAGACGCGAATGCTATTTGCACTGTATATGGCCAGAAAAGCACAAGTGTGCTGTTCTTAGCCTGAATGAACACTTGCTGCTAGAACTTGAATCTCAACGTGATTCAACTCCGTTTAGGAAGTTTAATTGAACCCTAGTGTGCCATGCAAGAAAAACACTCTGTTTTAGAGAAAACAGCATTCTTTCACTCTACTGTGTTTCCTATAGGGCACGTACAGTGAGCTAGCTCAGAACAAAAGAACTGTGCTTCCTACACCAACGGGGCATCTCTAGTTCAACTCAGTATTGGAAACTGAGTAAAACAGGAGCTTCTCTTCAGTCCAGTACACTGTACTGGCTGGGAACAGACACGAATGCTATTTGCACTGTATATGGCCAGAAAAGCACAAGTGTGCTGTTGTTAGCCTGAATGAACACTTGCTGCTAGAACTTGAATCTCAACGTGATTCAACTCCGTTTAGGAAGTTTAATTGAACCCTAGTGTGCCATGCAAGAAAAACACTCTGTTTTAGAGAAAACAGCATTCTTTCACTCTACTGTGTTTCCTATAGGGCACGTACAGTGAGCAGGCTCAGAACAAAAGAATTGTGCTTCCTACACAAACGGGGCATGTCTAGTTCAACTCAGTATTGGAAACTGAGTAAAACAGGAGCTTCTCTTCAGTCCAATACACTGTACTGGCTGGGAACAGACGCGAATGCTATTTGCACTGTATATGGCCAGAAAAGCACAAGTGTGCTGTTGTTAGCCTGAATGAACACTTGCTGCTAGAACTTGAATCTCAACGTGATTCAACTCTGTTTAGGAAGTTTAATTGAACCCTAGTGTGCCATGCAAGAAAAACACTCTGTTTTAGAGAAAACAGCATTCTTTCACTCTACTATGTTTCCTATAGGGCACGTACAGTGAGCAGGCTCAGAACAAAAGAACTGTGCTTCCTACACAAACGGGGCATCTCTAGTTCAACTCAGTATTGGAAACTGAGTAAAACAGGAGCTTCTCTTCAGTCCAATACACTGTACTGGCTGGGAACAGACGCGAATGCTATTTGCACTGTATATGGCCAGAAAAGCACAAGTGTGCTGTTCTTAGCCTGAATGAACACTAGCTGCTAGAACTTGAATCTCAACGTGATTCAACTCCGTTTAGGAAGTTTAATTGAACCCTAGTGTGCCATGCAAGAAAAACACTCTGTTTTAGAGAAAACAGCATTCTTTCACTCTACTGTGTTTCTTATAGGCCAAGTACAGTGAGCTATCTCAGAACAAAAGAACTGGGCTTCCTACACAAACGGGGCATCTCTAGTTCAACTAAGTATTGGAAACTGAGTAAAACAGGAGCTTCTCTTCAGTCCAATACACTGTACTGGCTGGGAACAGACGCGAATGCTATTTGCACTGTATATGGCCAGAAAAGCACAAGTGTGCTGTTCTTAGCCTGAATGAACACTTGCTGCTAGAACTTGAATCTCAACGTGATTCAACTCCGTTTAGGAAGTTTAATTGAACCCTAGTGTGCCATGCAAGAAAAACACTCTGTTTTAGAGAAAACAGCATTCTTTCACTCTACTGTGTTTCCTATAGGCCAAGTACAGTGTGCTAGCTCAGAACAAAAGAACTGTGCTTCCTACACAAACGGGGCATATCTAGTTCAACTCAGTATTGGAAACTGAGTAAAACAGGAGCTTCTCTTCAGTCCAATACACTGTACTGGCTGGGAACAGACGCGAATGCTATTTGCACTGTATATGGCCAGAAAAGCACAAGTGTGCTGTTCTTAGCCTGATCGAACACTTGCTGCTAGAACTTGAATCTCAACGTGATTCAACTCCGTTTAGGAAGTTTAATTGAACCCTAGTGTGCCATGCAAGAAAAACACTCTGTTTTAGAGAAAACAGCATTCTTTCACTCTACTGTGTTTCCTATAGGGCACGTACAGTGAGCTAGCTCAGAACAAAAGAACTGTGCTTCCTACACAAACGGGGCATCTCTAGTTCAACTCAGTATTGGAAACTGAGTAAAACAGGAGCTTCTCTTCAGTCCAATACACTGTACTGGCTGGGAACAGACGCGAATGCTATTTGCACTGTATATGGCCAGAAAAGCACAAGTGTGCTGTTCTTAGCCTGAATGAACACTTGCTGCTAGAACTTGAATCTCAACGTGATTCAACTCCGTTTAGGAAGTTTAATTGAACCCTAGTGTGCCATGCAAGAAAAACACTCTGTTTTAGAGAAAACAGCATTCTTTCACTCTACTGTGTTTCCTATAGGGCACGTACAGTGAGCTAGCTCAGAACAAAAGAACTGTGCTTCCTACACAAACGGGGCATCTCTAGTTCAACTCAGTATTGGAAACTGAGTAAAACAGGAGCTTCTCTTCAGTCCAATACACTGTACTGGCTGGGAACAGACGCGAATGCTATTTGCACTGTATATGGCCAGAAAAGCACAAGTGTGCTGTTCTTAGCCTGAATGAACACTTGCTGCTAGAACTTGAATCTCAACGTGATTCAACTCCGTTTAGGAAGTTTAATTGAACCCTAGTGTGCCATGCAAGAAAAACACTCTGTTTTAGAGAAAACAGCATTCTTTCACTCTACTGTGTTTCCTATAGGGCACGTACAGTGAGCTAGCTCAGAACAAAAGAACTGTGCTTCCTACACAAACGGGGCATCTCTAGTTCAACTCAGTATTGGAAACTGAGTAAAACAGGAGCTTCTCATCAGTCCAATACACTGTACTGGCTGGGAACAGACGCGAATGCTATTTGCACTGTATATGACCAGAAAAGCACAAGTGTGCTGTTCTTAGCCTGAATGAACACTTGCTGCTAGAACTTGAATCTCAACGTGATTCTACTCCGTTTAGGAAGTTTAATTGAACCCTAGTGTACCATGCAAGAAAAACACTCTGTGTTAGAGAAAACAGCATTCTTTCACTCTACTGTGTTTCCTATAGGCCAAGTACAGTGAGCTAGCTCAGAACAAAAGAACTGTGCTTCGTACACAAACGGGGCATCTCTAGTTCAACTCAGTATTGGAAACTGAGTAAAACAGGAGCTTCTCTTCAGTCCAATACACTGTACTGGCTGGGAACAGACGCGAATGCTATTTGCACTGTATATGGCCAGAAAAGCACAAGTGTGCTGTTCTTAGCCTGAATGAACACTTGCTGCTAGAACTTGAATCTCAACGTGATTCAACTCCGTTTAGGAAGTTTAATTGAACCCTAGTGTGCCATGCAAGAAAAACACTCTGTTTTAGAGAAAACAGCATTCTTTCACTCTACTGTGTTTCCTATAGGGCACGTACAGTGAGCTAGCTCAGAACAAAAGAACTGTGCTTCCTACACAAACGGGGCATCTCTAGTTCAACTCAGTATTGGAAACTGAGTAAAAAAGGAGCTTCTCTTCAGTACAATACACTGTACTGGCTGGGAACAGACGCGAATGCTATTTGCACTGTATATGGCCAGAAAAGCACAAGTGTGCTGTTGTTAGCCTGAATGAACACTTGCTGCTAGAACTTGAATCTCAACGTGATTCAACTCCGTTTAGGAAGTTTAATTGAACCCTAGTGTGCCATGCAAGAAAAACACTCTGTTTTAGAGAAAACAGCATTCTTTCACTCTACTGTGTTTCCTATAGGGCACGTACAGTGAGCTAGCTCAGAACAAAAGAACTGTGCTTCCTATACCAACAGGGCATCTCTAGTTCAACTCAGTATTGGAAACTGACTAAAACAGGAGCTTCTCTTCAGTCTAATACACTGTACTGGCTGGGAACAGACGCGAATGCTATTTGCACTGTATATGGCCAGAAAAGCACAAGTGTGCTGTTCTTAGCCTGAATGAACACTTGCTGCTAGAACTTGAATCTCAACGAGATTCAACTCCGTTTAGGAAGTTTAATTGAACCCTAGTGTGCCATGCAAGAAAAACACTCTGTTTTAGAGAAAACAGCATTCTTTCACTCTACTGTGTTTCCTATAGGGCACGTACAGTGAGCTAGCTCAGAACAAAAGAACTGTGCTTCCTACACAAACGGGGCATCTCTAGTTCAACTCAGCATTGGAAACTGAGTAAAACAGGAGCTTCTCTTCAGTCCAATACACTGTACTGGCTGGGAACAGACGCGAATGCTATTTGCACTGTATATGGCCAGAAAACCACAAGTGTGCTGTTGTTAGCCTGAATGAACACTTGCTGCTAGAACTTGAATCTCAACGTGATTCAACTCCGTTTAGGAAGTTTAATTGACCCTAGTGTGCCATGCAAGAAAAACACTCTGTTTTAGAGAAAACAGCATTCTTTCACTCTACTGTGTTTCTTATAGGCCAAGTACAGTGAGCTAGCTCAGAACAAAAGAACTGTGCTTCCTACACAAACGGGGCATCTCTAGTTCAACTCAGTATTGGAAACTGAGTAAAACAGTAACTTCTCTTCAGTCCAATACACTGTACTGGCTGGGAACAGACGCGAATGCTATTTGCACTGTATATGGCCAGAAAAGCACAAGTGTGCTGTTCTTAGCCTGAATGAACACTTGCTGCTAGAACTTGAATCTCAACGTGATTCAACTCCGTTTAGGAAGTTTAATTGAACCCTAGTGTGCCATGCAAGAAAAACACTCTGTTTTAGAGAAAACAGCATTCTTTCACTCTACTGTGTTTCCTATAGGGCACGTACAGTGAGCTAGCTCAGAACAAAAGAACTGTGCTTCCTACACAAACGGGGCATCTCTAGTTCAACTCAGTATTGGAAACTGAGTAAAACAGGAGCTTCTCTTCAGTCCAATCCACTGTACTGGCTGGGAACAGACGCGAATGCTATTTGCACTGTATATGGCCAGAAAAGCACAAGTGTGCTGTTCTTAGCCTGAATGAACACTTGCTGCTAGAACTTGAATCTCAACGTGATTCAACTCCGTTTAGGAAGTTTAATTGAACCCTAGTGTGCCATGCAAGAAAAACACTCTGTTTTAGAGAAAACAGCATTCTTTCACTCTACTGTGTTTCCTATAGGGCACGTACAGTGAGCTAGCTCAGAACAAAAGAACTGTGCTTCCTATACAAACGGGGCATCTCTAGTTCAACTCAGTATTGGAAACTGAGTAAAACAGGAGCTTCTCTTCAGTCCAATACACTGTACTGGCTGGGAAGAGACGCGAATGCTATTTGCACTGTATATGGCCAGAAAAGCACAAGTGTGCTGTTCTTAGCCTGAATGAACACTTGCTGCTAGAACTTGAATCTCAACGTGATTCAACTCCGTTTAGGAAGTTTAATTGAACCCTAGTGTGCCATGCAAGAAAAACACTCTGTTTTAGAGAAAACAGCATTCTTTCACTCTACTGTGTTTCCTATAGGGCACGTACAGTGAGCTAGCTCAGAACAAAAGAACTGTGCTTCCTACACAAACGGGGCATCTCTAGTTCAACTCAGTATTGGAAACTGAGTAAAACAGGAGCTTCTCTTCAGTCCAATACACTGTACTGGCTGGGAACAGACGCGAATGCTATTTGCACTGTATATGGCCAGAAAAGCACAAGTGTGCTGTTCTTAGCCTGAATGAACACTTGCTGCTAGAACTTGAATCTCAACGTGATTCAACTCCGTTTAGGAAGTTTAATTGAACCCTAGTGTGCCATGCAAGAAAAACACTCTGTTTTAGAGAAAACAGCATTCTTTCACTCTACTGTGTTTCCTATAGGGCACGTACAGTGAGCTAGCTCAGAACAAAAGAACTGTGCTTCCTACACAAACGGGGCATCTCTAGTTCAACTCAGTATTGGAAACTGAGTAAAACAGGAGCTTCTCTTCAGTCCAATACACTGTACTGGCTGGGAACAGACGCGAATGCTATTTGCACTGTATATGGCCAGAAAAGCACAAGTGTGCTGTTCTTAGCCTGAATGAACACTTGCTGCTAGAACTTGAATCTCAACGTGATTCAACTCCGTTTAGGAAGTTTAATTGAACCCTAGTGTGCCATGCAAGAAAAACACTCTGTTTTAGAGAAAACAGCATTCTTTCACTCTACTGTGTTTCCTATAGGGCACGTACAGTGAGCTAGCTCAGAACAAAAGAACTGTGCTTCCTACACAAACGGGGCATCTCTAGTTCAACTCAGTATTGGAAACTGAGTAAAACAGGAGCTTGTCTTCAGTCCAATACACTGTACTGGCTGGGAACAGACGCGAATGCTATTTGCAGTGTATATGGCCAGAAAAGCACAAGTGTGCTGTTCTTAGCCTGAATGAACACTTGCTGCTAGAACTTGAATCTCAACGTGATTCAACTCCGTTTAGGAAGTTTAATTGAACCCTAGTGTGCCATGCAAGAAAAACACTCTGTTTTAGAGAAAACAGCATTCTTTCACTCTACTGTGTTTCCTGTAGGGCAAGTACAGTGAGCTAGCTCAGAACAAAAGAACTGTGCTTCCTACACAAACGGGGCATCTCTAGTTCAACTCAGTATTGGAAACTGAGTAAAACAGGAGCTTCTCTTCAGTCCAATACACTGTACTGGCTGGGAACAGACGCGAATGCTATTTGCACTGTATATGGCCAGAAAAGCACAAGTGTGCTGTTCTTAGCCTGAATGAACACTTGCTGCTAGAACTTGAATCTCAACGTGATTCAACTCCGTTTAGGAAGTTTAATTGAACCCTAGTGTGCCATGCAAGAAAAACACTCTGTTTTAGAGAAAACAGCATTCTTTCACTCTACTGTGTTTCCTATAGGGCACGTACAGTGAGCTAGCTCAGAACAAAAGAACTGTGCTTCCTACACAAACGGGGCATCTCTAGTTCAACTCAGTATTGGAAACTGAGTAAAACAGGAGCTTCTCTTCAGTCCAATACACTGTACTGGCTGGGAACAGACGCGAATGCTATTTGCACTGTATATGGCCAGAAAAGCACAAGTGTGCTGTTCTTAGCCTGAATGAACACTTGCTGCTAGAACTTGAATCTCAACGTGATTCAACTCCGTTTAGGAAGTTTAATTGAACCCTAGTGTGCCATGCAAGAAAAACACTCTGTTTTAGAGAAAACAGCATTCTTTCACTCTACTGTGTTTCCTATAGGGCATGTACAGTGAGCTAGCTCAGAACAAAAGAACTGTGCTTCCTACACAAACGGGGCATCTCTAGTTCAACTCAGTATTGGAAACTGAGTAAAACAGGAGCTTCTCTTCAGTCCAATACACTGTACTGGCTGGGAACAGACGCGAATGCTATTTGCACTGTATATGGCCAGAAAAGCACAAGTGTGCTGTTCTTAGCCTGAATGAACACTTGCTGCTAGAACTTGAATCTCAACGTGATTCAACTCCGTTTAGGAAGTTTAATTGAACCCTAGTGTGCCATGCAAGAAAAACACTCTGTTTTAGAGAAAACAGCATTCTTTCACTCTACTGTGTTTCCTATAGGGCACGTACAGTGAGCTAGCTCAGAACAAAAGAACTGTGCTTCCTACACAAACGGGGCATCTCTAGTTCAACTCAGTATTGGAAACTGAGTAAAACAGGAGCTTCTCTTCAGTCCAATACACTGTACTGGCTGGGAACAGACGCGAATGCTATTTGCACTGTATATGGCCAGAAAAGCACAAGTGTGCTGTTCTTAGCCTGAATGAACACTTGCTGCTAGAACTTGAATCTCAACGTGATTCAACTCCGTTTAGGAAGTTTAATTGAACCCTAGTGTGCCATGCAAGAAAAACACTCTGTTTTAGAGAAAACAGCATTCTTTCACTCTACTGTGTTTCCTATAGGGCACGTACAGTGAGCTAGCTCAGAACAAAAGAACTGTGCTTCCTACACAAACGGGGCATCTCTAGTTCAACTCAGTATTGGAAACTGAGTAAAACAGGAGCTTCTCTTCAGTCCAATACACTGTACTGGCTGGGAACAGACGCGAATGCTATTTGCACTGTATATGGCCAGAAAAGCACAAGTGTGCTGTTCTTAGCCTGAATGAACACTTGCTGCTAGAACTTGAATCTCAACGTGATTCAACTCCGTTTAGGAAGTTTAATTGAACCCTAGTGTGCCATGCAAGAAAAACACTCTGTTTTAGAGAAAACAGCATTCTTTCACTCTACTGTGTTTCCTATAGGGCACGTACAGTGAGCTAGCTCAGAACAAAAGAACTGTGCTTCCTACACAAACGGGGCATCTCTAGTTCAACTCAGTATTGGAAACTGAGTAAAACAGGAGCTTGTCTTCAGTCCAATACACTGTACTGGCTGGGAACAGACGCGAATGCTATTTGCAGTGTATATGGCCAGAAAAGCACAAGTGTGCTGTTCTTAGCCTGAATGAACACTTGCTGCTAGAACTTGAATCTCAACGTGATTCAACTCCGTTTAGGAAGTTTAATTGAACCCTAGTGTGCCATGCAAGAAAAACACTCTGTTTTAGAGAAAACAGCATTCTTTCACTCTACTGTGTTTCCTGTAGGGCAAGTACAGTGAGCTAGCTCAGAACAAAAGAACTGTGCTTCCTACACAAACGGGGCATCTCTAGTTCAACTCAGTATTGGAAACTGAGTAAAACAGGAGCTTCTCTTCAGTCCAATACACTGTACTGGCTGGGAACAGACGCGAATGCTATTTGCACTGTATATGGCCAGAAAAGCACAAGTGTGCTGTTCTTAGCCTGAATGAACACTTGCTGCTAGAACTTGAATCTCAACGTGATTCAACTCCGTTTAGGAAGTTTAATTGAACCCTAGTGTGCCATGCAAGAAAAACACTCTGTTTTAGAGAAAACAGCATTCTTTCACTCTACTGTGTTTCCTATAGGGCACGTACAGTGAGCTAGCTCAGAACAAAAGAACTGTGCTTCCTACACAAACGGGGCATCTCTAGTTCAACTCAGTATTGGAAACTGAGTAAAACAGGAGCTTCTCTTCAGTCCAATACACTGTACTGGCTGGGAACAGACGCGAATGCTATTTGCACTGTATATGGCCAGAAAAGCACAAGTGTGCTGTTCTTAGCCTGAATGAACACTTGCTGCTAGAACTTGAATCTCAACGTGATTCAACTCCGTTTAGGAAGTTTAATTGAACCCTAGTGTGCCATGCAAGAAAAACACTCTGTTTTAGAGAAAACAGCATTCTTTCACTCTACTGTGTTTCCTATAGGGCATGTACAGTGAGCTAGCTCAGAACAAAAGAACTGTGCTTCCTACACAAACGGGGCATCTCTAGTTCAACTCAGTATTGGAAACTGAGTAAAACAGGAGCTTCTCTTCAGTCCAATACACTGTACTGGCTGGGAACAGACGCGAATGCTATTTGCACTGTATATGGCCAGAAAAGCACAAGTGTGCTGTTGTTAGCCTGAATGAACACTTGCTGCTAGAACTTGAATCTCAACGTGATTCAACTCCGTTTAGGAAGTTTAATTGAACCCTAGTGTGCCATGCAAGAAAAACACTCTGTTTTAGAGAAAACAGCATTCTTTCACTCTACTGTGTTTCCTATAGGGCACGTACAGTGAGCTAGCTCAGAACAAAAGAACTGTGCTTCCTACACAAACGGGGCATCTCTAGTTCAACTCAGTATTGGAAACTGAGTAAAACAGGAGCTTCTCATCAGTCCAATACACTGTACTGGCTGGGAACAGACGCGAATGCTATTTGCACTGTATATGGCCAGAAAAGCACAAGTGTGCTGTTCTTAGCCTGAATGAACACTTGCTGCTAGAACTTGAATCTCAACGTGATTCAACTCCGTTTAGGAAGTTTAATTGAACCCTAGTGTGCCATGCAAGAAAAACACTCTGTTTTAGAGAAAACAGCATTCTTTCACTCTACTGTGTTTCCTATAGGGCACGTACAGTGAGCTAGCTCAGAACAAAAGAACTGTGCTTCCTACACAAACGGGGCATCTCTAGTTCAACTCAGTATTGGAAACTGAGTAAAACAGGAGCTTCTCTTCAGTCCAATACACTGTACTGGCTGGGAACAGACGCGAATGCTATTTGCACTGTATATGGCCAGAAAAGCACAAGTGTGCTGTTCTTAGCCTGAATGAACACTTGCTGCTAGAACTTGAATCTCAACGTGATTCAACTCCGTTTAGGAAGTTTAATTGAACCCTATTGTGCCATGCAAGAAAAACACTCTGTTTTAGAGAAAACAGCATTCTTTCACTCTACTGTGTTTCCTATAGGGCATGTACAGTGAGCTAGCTCAGAACAAAAGAACTGTGCTTCCTACACAAACGGGGCATCTCTAGTTCAACTCAGTATTGGAAACTGAGTAAAACAGGAGCTTCTCTTCAGTCCAATACACTGGACTGGCTGGGAACAGACGCGAATGCTATTTGCACTGTATATGGCCAGAAAAGCACAAGTGTGCTGTTGTTAGCCTGAATGAACACTTGCTGCTAGAACTTGAATCTCAACGTGATTCAACTCCGTTTAGGAAGTTTAATTGAACCCTAGTGTGCCATGCAAGAAAAACACTCTGTTTTAGAGAAAACAGCATTCTTTCACTCTACTGTGTTTCCTATAGGGCACGTACAGTGAGCTAGCTCAGAACAAAAGAACTGTGCTTCCTACACAAACGGGGCATCTCTAGTTCAACTCAGTATTGGAAACTGAGTAAAACAGGAGCTTCTCATCAGTCCAATACACTGTACTGGCTGGGAACAGACGCGAATGCTATTTGCACTGTATATGGCCAGAAAAGCACAAGTGTGCTGTTCTTAGCCTGAATGAACACTTGCTGCTAGAACTTGAATCTCAACGTGATTCAACTCCGTTTAGGAAGTTTAATTGAACCCTAGTGTGCCATGCAAGAAAAACACTCTGTTTTAGAGAAAACAGCATTCTTTCACTCTACTGTGTTTCCTATAGGGCACGTACAGTGAGCTAGCTCAGAACAAAAGAACTGTGCTTCCTACACAAACGGGGCATCTCTAGTTCAACTCAGTATTGGAAACTGAGTAAAACAGGAGCTTGTCTTCAGTCCAATACACTGTACTGGCTGGGAACAGACGCGAATGCTATTTGCAGTGTATATGGCCAGAAAAGCACAAGTGTGCTGTTCTTAGCCTGAATGAACACTTGCTGCTAGAACTTGAATCTCAACGTGATTCAACTCCGTTTAGGAAGTTTAATTGAACCCTAGTGTGCCATGCAAGAAAAACACTCTGTTTTAGAGAAAACAGCATTCTTTCACTCTACTGTGTTTCCTGTAGGGCAAGTACAGTGAGCTAGCTCAGAACAAAAGAACTGTGCTTCCTACACAAACGGGGCATCTCTAGTTCAACTCAGTATTGGAAACTGAGTAAAACAGGAGCTTCTCTTCAGTCCAATACACTGTACTGGCTGGGAACAGACGCGAATGCTATTTGCACTGTATATGGCCAGAAAAGCACAAGTGTGCTGTTCTTAGCCTGAATGAACACTTGCTGCTAGAACTTGAATCTCAACGTGATTCAACTCCGTTTAGGAAGTTTAATTGAACCCTAGTGTGCCATGCAAGAAAAACACTCTGTTTTAGAGAAAACAGCATTCTTTCACTCTACTGTGTTTCCTATAGGGCACGTACAGTGAGCTAGCTCAGAACAAAAGAACTGTGCTTCCTACACAAACGGGGCATCTCTAGTTCAACTCAGTATTGGAAACTGAGTAAAACACGAGCTTCTCTTCAGTCCAATACACTGTACTGGCTGGGAACAGACGCGAATGCTATTTGCACTGTATATGGCCAGAAAAGCACAAGTGTGCTGTTATTAGCCTGAATGAACACTTGCTGCTAGAACTTGAATCTCAACGTGATTCAACTCCATTTAGGAAGTTTAATTGAACCCTAGTGTGCCATGCAAGAAAAACACTCTGTTTTAGAGAAAACAGCATTCTTTCACTCTACTGTGTTTCCTATAGGCCAAGTACAGTGAGCTAGCTCAGAACAAAAGAACTGTGCTTCCTACACAAACGGGGCATCTCTAGTTCAACTCAGTATTGGAAACTGAGTAAAACAGGAGCTTCTCTTCAGTCCAATACACTGTACTGGCTGGGAACAGACGCGAATGCTATTTGCACTGTATATGGCCAGAAAACCACAAGTGTGCTGTTCTTAGCCTGAATGAACACTTGCTGCTAGAACTTGAATCTCAACGTGATTCAACTCCGTTTAGGAAGTTTAATTGAACCCTAGTGTGCCATGCAAGAAAAACACTCTGTTTTAGAGAAAACAGCATTCTTTCACTCTACTGTGTTTCCTATAGGGCACGTACAGTGAGCTAGCTCAGAACAAAAGAACTGTGCTTCCTACACAAACGGGGCATCTCTAGTTCAACTCAGTATTGGAAACTGAGTAAAACAGGAGCTTCTCTTCAGTCCAATACACTGTACTGGCTGGGAACAGACGCGAATGCTATTTGCACTGTATATGGCCAGAAAAGCACAAGTGTGCTGTTCTTAGCCTGAATGAACACTTGCTGCTAGAACTTGAATCTCAACGTGATTCAACTCCGTTTAGGAAGTTTAATTGAACCCTAGTGTGCCATGCAAGAAAAACACTCTGTTTTAGAGAAAACAGCATTCTTTCACTCTACTGTGTTTCCTATAGGCCAAGTACAGTGAGCTAGCTCAGAACAAAAGAACTGTGCTTCCTACACAAACGGGGCATCTCTAGTTCAACTCAGTATTGGAAACTGAGTAAAACAGGAGCTTCTCTTCAGTCCAATACACTGTACTGGCTGGGAACAGACGCGAATGCTATTTGCACTGTATATGGCCAGAAAAGCACAAGTGTGCTGTTCTTAGCCTGAATGAACACTTGCTGCTAGAACTTGAATCTCAACGTGATTCAACTCCGTTTAGGAAGTTTAATTGAACCCTAGTGTGCCATGCAAGAAAAACACTCTGTTTTAGAGAAAACAGCATTCTTTCACTCTACTGTGTTTCCTATAGGGCACGTACAGTGAGCTAGCTCAGAACAAAAGAACTGTGCTTCCTACACAAACGGGGCATCTCTAGTTCAACTCAGTATTGGAAACTGAGTAAAACAGGAGCTTCTCTTCAGTCCAATACACTGTACTGGCTGGGAACAGACGCGAATGCTATTTGCACTGTATATGGCCAGAAACGCACAAGTGTGCTGTTCTTAGCCTGAATGAACACTTGCTGCTAGAACTTGAATCTCAATGTGATTCAACTCCATTTAGGAAGTTTAATTGAACCCTAGTGTGCCATGCAAGAAAAACACTCTGTTTTAGAGAAAACAGCATTCTTTCACTCTACTGTGTTTCTTATAGGCCAAGTACAGTGAGCTATCTCAGAACAAAAGAACTGTGCTTCCTACACAAACGGGGCATATCTAGTTCAACTCAGTATTGGAAACTGTGTAAAACAGGAGCTTCTCTTCAGTCCAATACACTGTACTGGCTGGGAACAGACGCGAATGCTATTTGCACTGTATATGGCCAGAAAAGCACAAGTGTGCTGTTCTTAGCCTGAATGAACACTTGCTGCTAGAACTTGAATCTCAACGTGATTCAACTCCGTTTAGGAAGTTTAATTGAACCCTAGTGTGCCATGCAAGAAAAACACTCTGTTTTAGAGAAAACAGCATTCTTTCACTCTACTGTGTTTCCTATAGGGCACGTACAGTGAGCTAGCTCAGAACAAAAGAACTGTGCTTCCTACACAAACGGGGCATCTCTAGTTCAACTCAGTATTGGAAACTGAGTAAAACAGGAGCTTCTCTTCAGTCCAATACACTGTACTGGCTGGGAACAGACGCGAATGCTATTTGCACTGTATATGGCCAGAAAAGCACAAGTGTGCTGTTCTTAGCCTGAATGAACACTTGCTGCTAGAACTTGAATCTCAACGTGATTCAACTCCGTTTAGGAAGTTTAATTGAACCCTAGTGTGCCATGCAAGAAAAACACTCTGTTTTAGAGAAAACAGCATTCTTTCACTCTACTGTGTTTCCTATAGGGCACGTACAGTGAGCTAGCTCAGAACAAAAGAACTGTGCTTCCTACACAAACGGGGCATCTCTAGTTCAACTCAGTATTGGAAACTGAGTAAAACAGGAGCATCTCATCAGTCCAATACACTGTACTGGCTGGGAACAGACGCGAATGCTATTTGCACTGTATATGGCCAGAAAAGCACAAGTGTGCTGTTCTTAGCCTGAATGAACACTTGCTGCTAGAACTTGAATCTCAACGTGATTCAACTCCGTTTAGGAAGTTTAATTGAACCCTAGTGTGCCATGCAAGAAAAACACTCTGTTTTAGAGAAAACAGCATTCTTTCACTCTACTGTGTTTCCTATAGGGCACGTACAGTGAGCTAGCTCAGAACAAAAGAACTGTGCTTCCTACACAAACGGGGCATCTCTAGTTCAACTCAGTATTGGAAACTGAGTAAAACAGGAGCTTCTCTTCAGTCCAATACACTGTACTGGCTGGGAACAAACGCGAATGCTATTTGCACTGTATATGGCCAGAAAAGCACAAGTGTGCTGTTCTTAGCCTGAATGAACACTTGCTGCTAGAACTTGAATCTCAACGTGATTCAACTCCGTTTAGGAAGTTTAATTGAACCCTAGTGTGCCATGCAAGAAAAACACTCTGTTTTAGAGAAAACAGCATTCTTTCACTCTACTGTGTTTCTTATAGGCCAAGTACAGTGAGCTAGCTCAGAACAAAAGAACTGTGCTTCCTACACAAACGGGGCATCTCTAGTTCAACTCAGTATTGGAAACTGAGTAAAACAGGAGCATCTCATCAGTCCAATACACTGTACTGGCTGGGAACAGACGCGAATGCTATTTGCACTGTATATGGCCAGAAAAGCACAAGTGTGCTGTTCTTAGCCTGAATGAACACTTGCTGCTAGAACTTGAATCTCAACGTGATTCAACTCCGTTTAGGAAGTTTAATTGAACCCTAGTGTGCCATGCAAGAAAAACACTCTGTTTTAGAGAAAACAGCATTCTTTCACTCTACTGTGTTTCCTATAGGGCACGTACAGTGAGCTAGCTCAGAACAAAAGAACTGTGCTTCCTACACCAACAGGGCGTCTCTAGTTCAACTCAGTATTGGAAACTGAGTAAAACAGGAGCTTCTCTTCAGTCCAGTACACTGTACTGGCTGGGAACAGACGCGAATGCTATTTGCACTGTATATGGCCAGAAAAGCACAAGTGTGCTGTTCTTAGCCTGAATGAACACTTGCTGCTAGAACTTGAATCTCAACGTGATTCAACTCCGTTTAGGAAGTTTAATTGAACCCTAGTGTGCCATGCAAGAAAAACACTCTGTTTTAGAGAAAACAGCTTTCTTTCACTCTAATGTGTTTCCTATAGGGCACGTACAGTGAGCTAGCTCAGAACAAAAGAACTGTGCTTCCTACACAAACGGGGCATATCTAGTTCAACTCAGTATTGGAAACTGAGTAAAACAGGAGCTTCTCTTCAGTCCAATACACTGTACTGGCTGGGAACAGACGCGAATGCTATTTGCACTGTATATGGCCAGAAAAGCACAAGTGTGCTGTTCTTAGCCTGAATGAACACTTGCTGCTAGAACTTGAATCTCAACGTGATTCAACTCCGTTTACGAAGTTTAATTGAACCCTAGTGTGCCATGCAAGAAAAACACTCTGTTTTAGAAAAAACAGCATTCTTTCACTCTACTGTGTTTCCTATAAGGGCACGTACAGTGAGCTAGCTCAGAACAAAAGAACTGAGCTTCCTACACAAACGGGGCATATCTAGTTCAACTCAGTATTGGAAACTGAGTAAAACAGGAGCTTCTCTTCAGTCCAATACACTGTACTGGCTGGGAACAGACGCGAATGCTATTTGCACTGTATATGGCCAGAAAAGCACAAGTGTGCTGTTATTAGCCTGAATGAACACTTGCTGCTAGAACTTGAATCTCAACGTGATTCAACTCCGTTTAGGAAGTTAATTGAACCCTAGTGTGCCATGCAAGAAAAACACTCTGTTTTAGAGAAAACAGCATTCTTTCACTCTACTGTGTTTCCTATAGGCCAAGTACAGTGAGCTAGCTCAGAACAAAAGAACTGTGCTTCCTACACAAACGGGGCATCTCTAGTTCAACTCAGTATTGGAAACTGAGTAAAACAGGAGCTTCTCTTCAGTCCAATACACTGTACTGGCTGGGAACAGACGCGAATGCTATTTGCACTGTATATGGCCAGAAAAGCACAAGTGTGCTGTTCTTAGCCTGAATGAACACTTGCTGCTAGAACTTGAATCTCAACGTGATTCAACTCCGTTTAGGAAGTTTAATTGAACCCTAGTGTGCCATGCAAGAAAAACACTCTGTTTTAGAGAAAACAGCATTCTTTCACTCTACTGTGTTTCCTATAGGGCACGTACAGTGAGCTAGCTCAGAACAAAAGAACTGAGCTTCCTACACAAACGGGGCATATCTAGTTCAACTCAGTATTGGAAACTGAGTAAAACAGGAGCTTCTCTTCAGTCCAATATACTATACTGGCTGGGAACAGATGCGAATGCTATTTGCACTGTATATGGCCAGAAAAGCACAAGTGTGCTGTTCTTAGCCTGAATGAACACTTGCTGCTAGAACTTGAATCTCAACGTGATTCAACTCCGTTTAGGAAGTTTAATTGAACCCTAGTGTGCCATGCAAGAAAAACACTCTGTTTTAGAGAAAACAGCATTCTTTCACTCTACTGTGTTTCCTATAGGCCAAGTACAGTGAGCTAGCTCAGAACAAAAGAACTGTGCTTCCTACACAAACGGGGCATCTCTAGTTCAACTCAGTATTGGAAACTGAGTAAAACAGGAGCTTCTCTTCAGTCCAATACACTGTACTGGCTGGGAACAGACGCGAATGCTATTTGCACTGTATATGGCCAGAAAAGCACAAGTGTGCTGTTCTTAGCCTGAATGAACACTTGCTGCTAGAACTTGAATCTCAACGTGATTCAACTCCGTTTAGGAAGTTTAATTGAACCCTAGTGTGCCATGCAAGAAAAACACTCTGTTTTAGAGAAAACAGCATTCTTTCACTCTACTGTGTTTCTTATAGGCCAAGTACAGTGAGCTAGCTCAGAACAAAAGAACTGTGCTTCCTACACAAACGGGGCATCTCTAGTTCAACTCAGTATTGGAAACTGAGTAAAACAGGAGCATCTCTTCAGTCCAATACACTGTACTGGCTGGGAACAGACGCGAATGCTATTTGCACTGTATATGGCCAGAAAAGCACAAGTGTGCTGTTCTTAGCCTGAATGAACACTTGCTGCTAGAACTTGAATCTCAACGTGATTCAACTCCGTTTAGGAAGTTTAATTGAACCCTAGTGTGCCATGCAAGAAAAACACTCTGTTTTAGAGAAAACAGCATTCTTTCACTCTACTGTGTTTCCTATAGGGCACGTACAGTGAGCTAGCTCAGAACAAAAGAACTGTGCTTCCTACACCAACAGGGCGTCTCTAGTTCAACTCAGTATTGGAAACTGAGTAAAACAGGAGCTTCTCTTCAGTCCAGTACACTGTACTGGCTGGGAACAGACGCGAATGCTATTTGCACTGTATATGGCCAGAAAAGCACAAGTGTGCTGTTCTTAGCCTGAATGAACACTTGCTGCTAGAACTTGAATCTCAACGTGATTCAACTCCGTTTAGGAAGTTTAATTGAACCCTAGTGTGCCATGCAAGAAAAACACTCTGTTTTAGAGAAAACAGCATTCTTTCACTCTACTGTGTTTCCTATAGGGCACGTACAGTGAGCTAGCTCAGAACAAAAGAACTGTGCTTCCTACACAAACGGGGCATCTCTAGTTCAACTCAGTATTGGAAACTGAGTAAAACAGGAGCTTCTCTTCAGTCCAATACACTGTACTGGCTGGGAACAGACGCGAATGCTATTTGCACTGTATATGGCCAGAAAAGCACAAGTGTGCTGTTCTTAGCCTGAATGAACACTTGCTGCTAGAACTTGAATCTCAACGTGATTCAACTCCGTTTAGGAAGTTTAATTGAACCCTAGTGTGCCATGCAAGAAAAACACTCTGTTTTAGAGAAAACAGCATTCTTTCACTCTACTGTGTTTCTTATAGGCCAAGTACAGTGAGCTAGCTCAGAACAAAAGAACTGTGCTTCCTACACAAACGGGGCATCTCTAGTTCAACTCAGTATTGGAAACTGAGTAAAACAGGAGCATCTCATCAGTCCAATACACTGTACTGGCTGGGAACAGACGCGAATGCTATTTGCACTGTATATGGCCAGAAAAGCACAAGTGTGCTGTTCTTAGCCTGAATGAACACTTGCTGCTAGAACTTGAATCTCAACGTGATTCAACTCCGTTTAGGAAGTTTAATTGAACCCTAGTGTGCCATGCAAGAAAAACACTCTGTTTTAGAGAAAACAGCATTCTTTCACTCTACTGTGTTTCCTATAGGGCACGTACAGTGAGCTAGCTCAGAACAAAAGAACTGTGCTTCCTACACAAACGGGGCATCTCTAGTTCAACTCAGTATTGGAAACTGAGTAAAACAGGAGCTTCTCTTCAGTCCAATACACTGTACTGGCTGGGAACAAACGCGAATGCTATTTGCACTGTATATGGCCAGAAAAGCACAAGTGTGCTGTTCTTAGCCTGAATGAACACTTGCTGCTAGAACTTGAATCTCAACGTGATTCAACTCCGTTTAGGAAGTTTAATTGAACCCTAGTGTGCCATGCAAGAAAAACACTCTGTTTTAGAGAAAACAGCATTCTTTCACTCTACTGTGTTTCTTATAGGCCAAGTACAGTGAGCTAGCTCAGAACAAAAGAACTGTGCTTCCTACACAAACGGGGCATCTCTAGTTCAACTCAGTATTGGAAACTGAGTAAAACAGGAGCATCTCATCAGTCCAATACACTGTACTGGCTGGGAACACACGCGAATGCTATTTGCACTGTATATGGCCAGAAAAGCACAAGTGTGCTGTTCTTAGCCTGAATGAACACTTGCTGCTAGAACTTGAATCTCAACGTGATTCAACTCCGTTTAGGAAGTTTAATTGAACCCTAGTGTGCCATGCAAGAAAAACACTCTGTTTTAGAGAAAACAGCATTCTTTCACTCTACTGTGTTTCCTATAGGGCACGTACAGTGAGCTAGCTCAGAACAAAAGAACTGTGCTTCCTACACCAACAGGGCGTCTCTAGTTCAACTCAGTATTGGAAACTGAGTAAAACAGGAGCTTCTCTTCAGTCCAGTACACTGTACTGGCTGGGAACAGACGCGAATGCTATTTGCACTGTATATGGCCAGAAAAGCACAAGTGTGCTGTTCTTAGCCTGAATGAACACTTGCTGCTAGAACTTGAATCTCAACGTGATTCAACTCCGTTTAGGAAGTTTAATTGAACCCTAGTGTGCCATGCAAGAAAAACACTCTGTTTTAGAGAAAACAGCTTTCTTTCACTCTAATGTGTTTCCTATAGGGCACGTACAGTGAGCTAGCTCAGAACAAAAGAACTGTGCTTCCTACACAAACGGGGCATATCTAGTTCAACTCAGTATTGGAAACTGAGTAAAACAGGAGCTTCTCTTCAGTCCAATACACTGTACTGGCTGGGAACAGACGCGAATGCTATTTGCACTGTATATGGCCAGAAAAGCACAGGTGTGCTGTTCTTAGCCTGAATGAACACTTGCTGCTAGAACTTGAATCTCAACGTGATTCAACTCCGTTTACGAAGTTTAATTGAACCCTAGTGTGCCATGCAAGAAAAACACTCTGTTTTAGAGAAAACAGCATTCTTTCACTCTACTGTGTTTCCTATAGGGCACGTACAGTGAGCTAGCTCAGAACAAAAGAACTGTGCTTCCTACACAAACGGGGCATCTCTAGTTCAACTCAGTATTGGAAACTGAGTAAAACAGGAGCTTCTCTTCAGTCCAATACACTGTACTGGCTGGGAACAGACGCGAATGCTATTTGCACTGTATATGGCCAGAAAAGCACAAGTGTGCTGTTTTTAGCCTGAATGAACACTTGCTGCTAGAACTTGAATCTCAACGTGATTCAACTCCGTTTAGGAAGTTTAATTGAACCCTAGTGTGCCATGCAAGAAAAACACTCTGTTTTAGAAAAAACAGCATTCTTTCACTCTACTGTGTTTCCTATAAGGGCACGTACAGTGAGCTAGCTCAGAACAAAAGAACTGAGCTTCCTACACAAACGGGGCATATCTAGTTCAACTCAGTATTGGAAACTGAGTAAAACAGGAGCTTCTCTTCAGTCCAATACACTGTACTGGCTGGGAACAGACGCGAATGCTATTTGCACTGTATATGGCCAGAAAAGCACAAGTGTGCTGTTCTTAGCCTGAATGAACACTTGCTGCTAGAACTTGAATCTCAACGTGATTCAACTCCGTTTAGGAAGTTTAATTGAACCCTAGTGTGCCATGCAAGAAAAACACTCTGTTTTAGAGAAAACAGCATTCTTTAACTCTACTGTGTTTCCTATAGGCCAAGTACAGTGAGCTAGCTCAGAACAAAAGAACTGTGCTTCCTACACAAACGGGGCATCTCTAGTTCAACTCAGTATTGGAAACTGAGTAAAACAGGAGCTTCTCTTCAGTCCAATACACTGTACTGGCTGGGAACAGACGCGAATGCTATTTGCACTGTATATGGCCAGAAAAGCACAAGTGTGCTGTTCTTAGCCTGAATGAACACTTGCTGCTAGAACTTGAATCTCAACGTGATTCAACTCCGTTTAGGAAGTTTAATTGAACCCTAGTGTGCCATGCAAGAAAAACACTCTGTTTTAGAGAAAACAGCATTCTTTCACTCTACTGTGTTTCTTATAGGCCAAGTACAGTGAGCTAGCTCAGAACAAAAGAACTGTGCTTCCTACACAAACGGGGCATCTCTAGTTCAACTCAGTATTGGAAACTGAGTAAAACAGGAGCATCTCATCAGTCCAATACACTGTACTGGCTGGGAACAGACGCGAATGCTATTTGCACTGTATATGGCCAGAAAAGCACAAGTGTGCTGTTCTTAGCCTGAATGAACACTTGCTGCTAGAACTTGAATCTCAACGTGATTCAACTCCGTTTAGGAAGTTTAATTGAACCCTAGTGTGCCATGCAAGAAAAACACTCTGTTTTAGAGAAAACAGCATTCTTTCACTCTACTGTGTTTCCTATAGGGCACGTACAGTGAGCTAGCTCAGAACAAAAGAACTGTGCTTCCTACACAAACGGGGCATCTCTAGTTCAACTCAGTATTGGAAACTGAGTAAAACAGGAGCTTCTCTTCAGTCCAATACACTGTACTGGCTGGGAACAGACGCGAATGCTATTTGCACTGTATATGGCCAGAAAAGCACAAGTGTGCTGTTCTTAGCCTGAATGAACACTTGCTGCTAGAACTTGAATCTCAACGTGATTCAACTCCGTTTAGGAAGTTTAATTGAACCCTAGTGTGCCATGCAAGAAAAACACTCTGTTTTAGAGAAAACAGCATTCTTTCACTCTACTGTGTTTCTTATAGGCCAAGTACAGTGAGCTAGCTCAGAACAAAAGAACTGTGCTTCCTACACAAACGGGGCATCTCTAGTTCAACTCAGTATTGGAAACTGAGTAAAACAGGAGCATCTCTTCAGTCCAATACACTGTACTGGCTGGGAACAGACGCGAATGCTATTTGCACTGTATATGGCCAGAAAAGCACAAGTGTGCTGTTCTTAGCCTGAATGAACACTTGCTGCTAGAACTTGAATCTCAACGTGATTCAACTCCGTTTAGGAAGTTTAATTGAACCCTAGTGTGCCATGCAAGAAAAACACTCTGTTTTAGAGAAAACAGCATTCTTTCACTCTACTGTGTTTCCTATAGGGCACGTACAGTGAGCTAGCTCAGAACAAAAGAACTGTGCTTCCTACACCAACAGGGCGTCTCTAGTTCAACTCAGTATTGGAAACTGAGTAAAACAGGAGCTTCTCTTCAGTCCAGTACACTGTACTGGCTGGGAACAGACGCGAATGCTATTTGCACTGTATATGGCCAGAAAAGCACAAGTGTGCTGTTCTTAGCCTGAATGAACACTTGCTGCTAGAACTTGAATCTCAACGTGATTCAACTCCGTTTAGGAAGTTTAATTGAACCCTAGTGTGCCATGCAAGAAAAACACTCTGTTTTAGAGAAAACAGCATTCTTTCACTCTACTGTGTTTCCTATAGGGCACGTACAGTGAGCTAGCTCAGAACAAAAGAACTGTGCTTCCTACACAAACGGGGCATCTCTAGTTCAACTCAGTATTGGAAACTGAGTAAAACAGGAGCTTCTCTTCAGTCCAATACACTGTACTGGCTGGGAACAGACGCGAATGCTATTTGCACTGTATATGGCCAGAAAAGCACAAGTGTGCTGTTCTTAGCCTGAATGAACACTTGCTGCTAGAACTTGAATCTCAACGTGATTCAACTCCGTTTAGGAAGTTTAATTGAACCCTAGTGTGCCATGCAAGAAAAACACTCTGTTTTAGAGAAAACAGCATTCTTTCACTCTACTGTGTTTCTTATAGGCCAAGTACAGTGAGCTAGCTCAGAACAAAAGAACTGTGCTTCCTACACAAACGGGGCATCTCTAGTTCAACTCAGTATTGGAAACTGAGTAAAACAGGAGCATCTCATCAGTCCAATACACTGTACTGGCTGGGAACAGACGCGAATGCTATTTGCACTGTATATGGCCAGAAAAGCACAAGTGTGCTGTTCTTAGCCTGAATGAACACTTGCTGCTAGAACTTGAATCTCAACGTGATTCAACTCCGTTTAGGAAGTTTAATTGAACCCTAGTGTGCCATGCAAGAAAAACACTCTGTTTTAGAGAAAACAGCATTCTTTCACTCTACTGTGTTTCCTATAGGGCACGTACAGTGAGCTAGCTCAGAACAAAAGAACTGTGCTTCCTACACAAACGGGGCATCTCTAGTTCAACTCAGTATTGGAAACTGAGTAAAACAGGAGCTTCTCTTCAGTCCAATACACTGTACTGGCTGGGAACAAACGCGAATGCTATTTGCACTGTATATGGCCAGAAAAGCACAAGTGTGCTGTTCTTAGCCTGAATGAACACTTGCTGCTAGAACTTGAATCTCAACGTGATTCAACTCCGTTTAGGAAGTTTAATTGAACCCTAGTGTGCCATGCAAGAAAAACACTCTGTTTTAGAGAAAACAGCATTCTTTCACTCTACTGTGTTTCTTATAGGCCAAGTACAGTGAGCTAGCTCAGAACAAAAGAACTGTGCTTCCTACACAAACGGGGCATCTCTAGTTCAACTCAGTATTGGAAACTGAGTAAAACAGGAGCATCTCATCAGTCCAATACACTGTACTGGCTGGGAACAGACGCGAATGCTATTTGCACTGTATATGGCCAGAAAAGCACAAGTGTGCTGTTCTTAGCCTGAATGAACACTTGCTGCTAGAACTTGAATCTCAACGTGATTCAACTCCGTTTAGGAAGTTTAATTGAACCCTAGTGTGCCATGCAAGAAAAACACTCTGTTTTAGAGAAAACAGCATTCTTTCACTCTACTGTGTTTCCTATAGGGCACGTACAGTGAGCTAGCTCAGAACAAAAGAACTGTGCTTCCTACACCAACAGGGCGTCTCTAGTTCAACTCAGTATTGGAAACTGAGTAAAACAGGAGCTTCTCTTCAGTCCAGTACACTGTACTGGCTGGGAACAGACGCGAATGCTATTTGCACTGTATATGGCCAGAAAAGCACAAGTGTGCTGTTCTTAGCCTGAATGAACACTTGCTGCTAGAACTTGAATCTCAACGTGATTCAACTCCGTTTAGGAAGTTTAATTGAACCCTAGTGTGCCATGCAAGAAAAACACTCTGTTTTAGAGAAAACAGCTTTCTTTCACTCTAATGTGTTTCCTATAGGGCACGTACAGTGAGCTAGCTCAGAACAAAAGAACTGTGCTTCCTACACAAACGGGGCATATCTAGTTCAACTCAGTATTGGAAACTGAGTAAAACAGGAGCTTCTCTTCAGTCCAATACACTGTACTGGCTGGGAACAGACGCGAATGCTATTTGCACTGTATATGGCCAGAAAAGCACAGGTGTGCTGTTCTTAGCCTGAATGAACACTTGCTGCTAGAACTTGAATCTCAACGTGATTCAACTCCGTTTACGAAGTTTAATTGAACCCTAGTGTGCCATGCAAGAAAAACACTCTGTTTTAGAGAAAACAGCATTCTTTCACTCTACTGTGTTTCCTATAGGGCACGTACAGTGAGCTAGCTCAGAACAAAAGAACTGTGCTTCCTACACAAACGGGGCATCTCTAGTTCAACTCAGTATTGGAAACTGAGTAAAACAGGAGCTTCTCTTCAGTCCAATACACTGTACTGGCTGGGAACAGACGCGAATGCTATTTGCACTGTATATGGCCAGAAAAGCACAAGTGTGCTGTTTTTAGCCTGAATGAACACTTGCTGCTAGAACTTGAATCTCAACGTGATTCAACTCCGTTTAGGAAGTTTAATTGAACCCTAGTGTGCCATGCAAGAAAAACACTCTGTTTTAGAAAAAACAGCATTCTTTCACTCTACTGTGTTTCCTATAAGGGCACGTACAGTGAGCTAGCTCAGAACAAAAGAACTGAGCTTCCTACACAAACGGGGCATATCTAGTTCAACTCAGTATTGGAAACTGAGTAAAACAGGAGCTTCTCTTCAGTCCAATACACTGTACTGGCTGGGAACAGACGCGAATGCTATTTGCACTGTATATGGCCAGAAAAGCACAAGTGTGCTGTTCTTAGCCTGAATGAACACTTGCTGCTAGAACTTGAATCTCAACGTGATTCAACTCCGTTTAGGAAGTTTAATTGAACCCTAGTGTGCCATGCAAGAAAAACACTCTGTTTTAGAGAAAACAGCATTCTTTAACTCTACTGTGTTTCCTATAGGCCAAGTACAGTGAGCTAGCTCAGAACAAAAGAACTGTGCTTCCTACACAAACGGGGCATCTCTAGTTCAACTCAGTATTGGAAACTGAGTAAAACAGGAGCTTCTCTTCAGTCCAATACACTGTACTGGCTGGGAACAGACGCGAATGCTATTTGCACTGTATATGGCCAGAAAAGCACAAGTGTGCTGTTCTTAGCCTGAATGAACACTTGCTGCTAGAACTTGAATCTCAACGTGATTCAACTCCGTTTAGGAAGTTTAATTGAACCCTAGTGTGCCATGCAAGAAAAACACTCTGTTTTAGAGAAAACAGCATTCTTTCACTCTACTGTGTTTCCTATAGGGCACGTACAGTGAGCTAGCTCAGAACAAAAGAACTGAGCTTCCTACACAAACGGGGCATATCTAGTTCAACTCAGTATTGGAAACTGAGTAAAACAGGAGCTTCTCTTCAGTCCAATATACTATACTGGCTGGGAACAGATGCGAATGCTATTTGCACTGTATATGGCCAGAAAAGCACAAGTGTGCTGTTCTTAGCCTGAATGAACACTTGCTGCTAGAACTTGAATCTCAACGTGATTCAACTCCGTTTAGGAAGTTTAATTGAACCCTAGTGTGCCATGCAAGAAAAACACTCTGTTTTAGAGAAAACAGCATTCTTTCACTCTACTGTGTTTCCTATAGGCCAAGTACAGTGAGCTAGCTCAGAACAAAAGAACTGTGCTTCCTACACAAACGGGGCATCTCTAGTTCAACTCAGTATTGGAAACTGAGTAAAACAGGAGCTTCTCTTCAGTCCAATACACTGTACTGGCTGGGAACAGACGCGAATGCTATTTGCACTGTATATGGCCAGAAAAGCACAAGTGTGCTGTTCTTAGCCTGAATGAACACTTGCTGCTAGAACTTGAATCTCAACGTGATTCAACTCCGTTTAGGAAGTTTAATTGAACCCTAGTGTGCCATGCAAGAAAAACACTCTGTTTTAGAGAAAACAGCATTCTTTCACTCTACTGTGTTTCCTATAGGGCACGTACAGTGAGCTAGCTCAGAACAAAAGAACTGTGCTTCCTACACCAACAGGGCGTCTCTAGTTCAACTCAGTATTGGAAACTGAGTAAAACAGGAGCTTCTCTTCAGTCCAGTACACTGTACTGGCTGGGAACAGACGCGAATGCTATTTGCACTGTATATGGCCAGAAAAGCACAAGTGTGCTGTTCTTAGCCTGAATGAACACTTGCTGCTAGAACTTGAATCTCAACGTGATTCAACTCCGTTTAGGAAGTTTAATTGAACCCTAGTGTGCCATGCAAGAAAAACACTCTGTTTTAGAGAAAACAGCATTCTTTCACTCTACTGTGTTTCCTATAGGGCACGTACAGTGAGCTAGCTCAGAACAAAAGAACTGTGCTTCCTACACAAACGGGGCATCTCTAGTTCAACTCAGTATTGGAAACTGAGTAAAACAGGAGCTTCTCTTCAGTCCAATACACTGTACTGGCTGGGAACAGACGCGAATGCTATTTGCACTGTATATGGCCAGAAAAGCACAAGTGTGCTGTTCTTAGCCTGAATGAACACTTGCTGCTAGAACTTGAATCTCAACGTGATTCAACTCCGTTTAGGAAGTTTAATTGAACCCTAGTGTGCCATGCAAGAAAAACACTCTGTTTTAGAGAAAACAGCATTCTTTCACTCTACTGTGTTTCTTATAGGCCAAGTACAGTGAGCTAGCTCAGAACAAAAGAACTGTGCTTCCTACACAAACGGGGCATCTCTAGTTCAACTCAGTATTGGAAACTGAGTAAAACAGGAGCATCTCATCAGTCCAATACACTGTACTGGCTGGGAACAGACGCGAATGCTATTTGCACTGTATATGGCCAGAAAAGCACAAGTGTGCTGTTCTTAGCCTGAATGAACACTTGCTGCTAGAACTTGAATCTCAACGTGATTCAACTCCGTTTAGGAAGTTTAATTGAACCCTAGTGTGCCATGCAAGAAAAACACTCTGTTTTAGAGAAAACAGCATTCTTTCACTCTACTGTGTTTCCTATAGGGCACGTACAGTGAGCTAGCTCAGAACAAAAGAACTGTGCTTCCTACACAAACGGGGCATCTCTAGTTCAACTCAGTATTGGAAACTGAGTAAAACAGGAGCTTCTCTTCAGTCCAATACACTGTACTGGCTGGGAACAAACGCGAATGCTATTTGCACTGTATATGGCCAGAAAAGCACAAGTGTGCTGTTCTTAGCCTGAATGAACACTTGCTGCTAGAACTTGAATCTCAACGTGATTCAACTCCGTTTAGGAAGTTTAATTGAACCCTAGTGTGCCATGCAAGAAAAACACTCTGTTTTAGAGAAAACAGCATTCTTTCACTCTACTGTGTTTCTTATAGGCCAAGTACAGTGAGCTAGCTCAGAACAAAAGAACTGTGCTTCCTACACAAACGGGGCATCTCTAGTTCAACTCAGTATTGGAAACTGAGTAAAACAGGAGCATCTCATCAGTCCAATACACTGTACTGGCTGGGAACAGACGCGAATGCTATTTGCACTGTATATGGCCAGAAAAGCACAAGTGTGCTGTTCTTAGCCTGAATGAACACTTGCTGCTAGAACTTGAATCTCAACGTGATTCAACTCCGTTTAGGAAGTTTAATTGAACCCTAGTGTGCCATGCAAGAAAAACACTCTGTTTTAGAGAAAACAGCATTCTTTCACTCTACTGTGTTTCCTATAGGGCACGTACAGTGAGCTAGCTCAGAACAAAAGAACTGTGCTTCCTACACCAACAGGGCGTCTCTAGTTCAACTCAGTATTGGAAACTGAGTAAAACAGGAGCTTCTCTTCAGTCCAGTACACTGTACTGGCTGGGAACAGACGCGAATGCTATTTGCACTGTATATGGCCAGAAAAGCACAAGTGTGCTGTTCTTAGCCTGAATGAACACTTGCTGCTAGAACTTGAATCTCAACGTGATTCAACTCCGTTTAGGAAGTTTAATTGAACCCTAGTGTGCCATGCAAGAAAAACACTCTGTTTTAGAGAAAACAGCTTTCTTTCACTCTAATGTGTTTCCTATAGGGCACGTACAGTGAGCTAGCTCAGAACAAAAGAACTGTGCTTCCTACACAAACGGGGCATATCTAGTTCAACTCAGTATTGGAAACTGAGTAAAACAGGAGCTTCTCTTCAGTCCAATACACTGTACTGGCTGGGAACAGACGCGAATGCTATTTGCACTGTATATGGCCAGAAAAGCACAAGTGTGCTGTTCTTAGCCTGAATGAACACTTGCTGCTAGAACTTGAATCTCAACGTGATTCAACTCCGTTTACGAAGTTTAATTGAACCCTAGTGTGCCATGCAAGAAAAACACTCTGTTTTAGAGAAAACAGCATTCTTTCACTCTACTGTGTTTCCTATAGGGCACGTACAGTGAGCTAGCTCAGAACAAAAGAACTGTGCTTCCTACACAAACGGGGCATCTCTAGTTCAACTCAGTATTGGAAACTGAGTAAAACAGGAGCTTCTCTTCAGTCCAATACACTGTACTGGCTGGGAACAGACGCGAATGCTATTTGCACTGTATATGGCCAGAAAAGCACAAGTTTGCTGTTTTTAGCCTGAATGAACACTTGCTGCTAGAACTTGAATCTCAACGTGATTCAACTCCGTTTAGGAAGTTTAATTGAACCCTAGTGTGCCATGCAAGAAAAACACTCTGTTTTAGAAAAAACAGCATTCTTTCACTCTACTGTGTTTCCTATAAGGGCACGTACAGTGAGCTAGCTCAGAACAAAAGAACTGAGCTTCCTACACAAACGGGGCATATCTAGTTCAACTCAGTATGGGAAACTGAGTAAAACAGGAGCTTCTCTTCAGTCCAATACACTGTACTGGCTGGGAACAGACGCGAATGCTATTTGCACTGTATATGGCCAGAAAAGCACAAGTGTGCTGTTCTTAGCCTGAATGAACACTTGCTGCTAGAACTTGAATCTCAACGTGATTCAACTCCGTTTAGGAAGTTTAATTGAACCCTAGTGTGCCATGCAAGAAAAACACTCTGTTTTAGAGAAAACAGCATTCTTTAACTCTACTGTGTTTCCTATAGGCCAAGTACAGTGAGCTAGCTCAGAACAAAAGAACTGTGCTTCCTACACAAACGGGGCATCTCTAGTTCAACTCAGTATTGGAAACTGAGTAAAACAGGAGCTTCTCTTCAGTCCAATACACTGTACTGGCTGGGAACAGACGCGAATGCTATTTGCACTGTATATGGCCAGAAAAGCACAAGTGTGCTGTTCTTAGCCTGAATGAACACTTGCTGCTAGAACTTGAATCTCAACGTGATTCAACTCCGTTTAGGAAGTTTAATTGAACCCTAGTGTGCCATGCAAGAAAAACACTCTGTTTTAGAGAAAACAGCATTCTTTCACTCTACTGTGTTTCCTATAGGGCACGTACAGTGAGCTAGCTCAGAACAAAAGAACTGAGCTTCCTACACAAACGGGGCATATCTAGTTCAACTCAGTATTGGAAACTGAGTAAAACAGGAGCTTCTCTTCAGTCCAATATACTATACTGGCTGGGAACAGATGCGAATGCTATTTGCACTGTATATGGCCAGAAAAGCACAAGTGTGCTGTTCTTAGCCTGAATGAACACTTGCTGCTAGAACTTGAATCTCAACGTGATTCAACTCCGTTTAGGAAGTTTAATTGAACCCTAGTGTGCCATGCAAGAAAAACACTCTGTTTTAGAGAAAACAGCATTCTTTCACTCTACTGTGTTTCCTATAGGCCAAGTACAGTGAGCTAGCTCAGAACAAAAGAACTGTGCTTCCTACACAAACGGGGCATCTCTAGTTCAACTCAGTATTGGAAACTGAGTAAAACAGGAGCTTCTCTTCAGTCCAATACACTGTACTGGCTGGGAACAGACGCGAATGCTATTTGCACTGTATATGGCCAGAAAAGCACAAGTGTGCTGTTCTTAGCCTGAATGAACACTTGCTGCTAGAACTTGAATCTCAACGTGATTCAACTCCGTTTAGGAAGTTTAATTGAACCCTAGTGTGCCATGCAAGAAAAACACTCTGTTTTAGAGAAAACAGCATTCTTTCACTCTACTGTGTTTCCTATAGGGCACGTACAGTGAGCTAGCTCAGAACAAAAGAACTGTGCTTCCTACACAAACGGGGCATCTCTAGTTCAACTCAGTATTGGAAACTGAGTAAAACAGGAGCTTCTCTTCAGTCCAATACACGGTACTGGCTGGGAACAGACGCGAATGCTATTTGCACTGTATATGGCCAGAAAAGCACAAGTGTGCTGTTCTTAGCCTGAATGAACACTTGCTGCTAGAACTTGAATCTCAACGTGATTCAACTCCGTTTAGGAAGTTTAATTGAACCCTAGTGTGCCATGCAAGAAAAACACTCTGTTTTTGAGAAAACAGCATTCTTTCACTCTACTGTGTTTCTTATAGGCCAAGTACAGTGAGCTAGCTCAGAACAAAAGAACTGTGCTTCCTACACAAACGGGGCATCTCTAGTTCAACTCAGTATTGGAAACTGAGTAAAACAGGAGCATCTCTTCAGTCCAATACACTGTACTGGCTGGGAACAGACGCGAATGCTATTTGCACTGTATATGGCCAGAAAAGCACAAGTGTGCTGTTCTTAGCCTGAATGAACACTTGCTGCTAGAACTTGAATCTCAACGTGATTCAACTCCGTTTAGGAAGTTTAATTGAACCCTAGTGTGCCATGCAAGAAAAACACTCTGTTTTAGAGAAAACAGCATTCTTTCACTCTACTGTGTTTCCTATAGGGCACGTACAGTGAGCTAGCTCAGAACAAAAGAACTGTGCTTCCTACACCAACAGGGCGTCTCTAGTTCAACTCAGTATTGGAAACTGAGTAAAACAGGAGCTTCTCTTCAGTCCAGTACACTGTACTGGCTGGGAACAGACGCGAATGCTATTTGCACTGTATATGGCCAGAAAAGCACAAGTGTGCTGTTCTTAGCCTGAATGAACACTTGCTGCTAGAACTTGAATCTCAACGTGATTCAACTCCGTTTAGGAAGTTTAATTGAACCCTAGTGTGCCATGCAAGAAAAACACTCTGTTTTAGAGAAAACAGCATTCTTTCACTCTACTGTGTTTCCTATAGGGCACGTACAGTGAGCTAGCTCAGAACAAAAGAACTGTGCTTCCTACACAAACGGGGCATCTCTAGTTCAACTCAGTATTGGAAACTGAGTAAAACAGGAGCTTCTCTTCAGTCCAATACACTGTACTGGCTGGGAACAGACGCGAATGCTATTTGCACTGTATATGGCCAGAAAAGCACAAGTGTTCTGTTCTTAGCCTGAATGAACACTTGCTGCTAGAACTTGAATCTCAACGTGATTCAACTCCGTTTAGGAAGTTTAATTGAACCCTAGTGTGCCATGCAAGAAAAACACTCTGTTTTAGAGAAAACAGCATTCTTTCACTCTACTGTGTTTCTTATAGGCCAAGTACAGTGAGCTAGCTCAGAACAAAAGAACTGTGCTTCCTACACAAACGGGGCATCTCTAGTTCAACTCAGTATTGGAAACTGAGTAAAACAGGAGCATCTCATCAGTCCAATACACTGTACTGGCTGGGAACAGACGCGAATGCTATTTGCACTGTATATGGCCAGAAAAGCACAAGTGTGCTGTTCTTAGCCTGAATGAACACTTGCTGCTAGAACTTGAATCTCAACGTGATTCAACTCCGTTTAGGAAGTTTAATTGAACCCTAGTGTGCCATGCAAGAAAAACACTCTGTTTTAGAGAAAACAGCATTCTTTCACTCTACTGTGTTTCCTATAGGGCACGTACAGTAAGCTAGCTCAGAACAAAAGAACTGTGCTTCCTACACAAACGGGGCATCTCTAGTTCAACTCAGTATTGGAAACTGAGTAAAACAGGAGCTTCTCTTCAGTCCAATACACTGTACTGGCTGGGAACAAACGCGAATGCTATTTGCACTGTATATGGCCAGAAAAGCACAAGTGTGCTGTTCTTAGCCTGAATGAACACTTGCTGCTAGAACTTGAATCTCAACGTGATTCAACTCCGTTTAGGAAGTTTAATTGAACCCTAGTGTGCCATGCAAGAAAAACACTCTGTTTTAGAGAAAACAGCATTCTTTCACTCTACTGTGTTTCTTATAGGCCAAGTACAGTGAGCTAGCTCAGAACAAAAGAACTGTGCTTCCTACACAAACGGGGCATCTCTAGTTCAACTCAGTATTGGAAACTGAGTAAAACAGGAGCATCTCATCAGTCCAATACACTGTACTGGCTGGGAACAGACGCGAATGCTATTTGCACTGTATATGGCCAGAAAAGCACAAGTGTGCTGTTCTTAGCCTGAATGAACACTTGCTGCTAGAACTTGAATCTCAACGTGATTCAACTCCGTTTAGGAAGTTTAATTGAACCCTAGTGTGCCATGCAAGAAAAACACTCTGTTTTAGAGAAAACAGCATTCTTTCACTCTACTGTGTTTCCTATAGGGCACGTACAGTGAGCTAGCTCAGAACAAAAGAACTGTGCTTCCTACACCAACAGGGCGTCTCTAGTTCAACTCAGTATTGGAAACTGAGTAAAACAGGAGCTTCTCTTCAGTCCAGTACACTGTACTGGCTGGGAACAGACGCGAATGCTATTTGCACTGTATATGGCCAGAAAAGCACAAGTGTGCTGTTCTTAGCCTGAATGAACACTTGCTGCTAGAACTTGAATCTCAACGTGATTCAACTCCGTTTAGGAAGTTTAATTGAACCCTAGTGTGCCATGCAAGAAAAACACTCTGTTTTAGAGAAAACAGCTTTCTTTCACTCTAATGTGTTTCCTATAGGGCACGTACAGTGAGCTAGCTCAGAACAAAAGAACTGTGCTTCCTACACAAACGGGGCATATCTAGTTCAACTCAGTATTGGAAACTGAGTAAAACAGGAGCTTCTCTTCAGTCCAATACACTGTACTGGCTGGGAACAGACGCGAATGCTATTTGCACTGTATATGGCCAGAAAAGCACAAGTGTGCTGTTCTTAGCCTGAATGAACACTTGCTGCTAGAACTTGAATCTCAACGTGATTCAACTCCGTTTACGAAGTTTAATTGAACCCTAGTGTGCCATGCAAGAAAAACACTCTGTTTTAGAGAAAACAGCATTCTTTCACTCTACTGTGTTTCCTATAGGGCACGTACAGTGAGCTAGCTCAGAACAAAAGAACTGTGCTTCCTACACAAACGGGGCATCTCTAGTTCAACTCAGTATTGGAAACTGAGTAAAACAGGAGCTTCTCTTCAGTCCAATACACTGTACTGGCTGGGAACAGACGCGAATGCTATTTGCACTGTATATGGCCAGAAAAGCACAAGTTTGCTGTTCTTAGCCTGAATGAACACTTGCTGCTAGAACTTGAATCTCAACGTGATTCAACTCCGTTTAGGAAGTTTAATTGAACCCTAGTGTGCCATGCAAGAAAAACACTCTGTTTTAGAAAAAACAGCATTCTTTCACTCTACTGTGTTTCCTATAAGGGCACGTACAGTGAGCTAGCTCAGAACAAAAGAACTGAGCTTCCTACACAAACGGGGCATATCTAGTTCAACTCAGTATTGGAAACTGAGTAAAACAGGAGCTTCTCTTCAGTCCAATACACTGTACTGGCTGGGAACAGACGCGAATGCTATTTGCACTGTATATGGCCAGAAAAGCACAAGTGTGCTGTTCTTAGCCTAAGTGAACACTTGCTGCTAGAACTTGAATCTCAACGTGATTCAACTCCGTTTAGGAAGTTTAATTGAACCCTAGTGTGCCATGCAAGAAAAACACTCTGTTTTAGAGAAAACAGCATTCTTTAACTCTACTGTGTTTCCTATAGGCCAAGTACAGTGAGCTAGCTCAGAACAAAAGAACTGTGCTTCCTACACAAACGGGGCATCTCTAGTTCAACTCAGTATTGGAAACTGAGTAAAACAGGAGCTTCTCTTCAGTCCAATACACTGTACTGGCTGGGAACAGACGCGAATGCTATTTGCACTGTATATGGCCAGAAAAGCACAAGTGTGCTGTTCTTAGCCTGAATGAACACTTGCTGCTAGAACTTGAATCTCAACGTGATTCAACTCCGTTTAGGAAGTTTAATTGAACCCTAGTGTGCCATGCAAGAAAAACACTCTGTTTTAGAGAAAACAGCATTCTTTCACTCTACTGTGTTTCCTATAGGGCACGTACAGTGAGCTAACTCAGAACAAAAGAACTGTGCTTCCTACACCAACAGGGCATCTCTAGTTCAACTCAGTATTGGAAACTGAGTAAAACAGGAGCTTCTCTTCAGTCCAGTACACTGTACTGGCTGGGAACAGACGCGAATGCTATTTGCACTGTATATGGCCAGAAAAGCACAAGTGTGCTGTTCTTAGCCTGAATGAACACTTGCTGCTAGAACTTGAATCTCAACGTGATTCAACTCCGTTTAGGAAGTTTAATTGAACCCTAGTGTGCCATGCAAGAAAAACACTCTGTTTTAGAGAAAACAGCATTCTTTCACTCTACTGTGTTTCTTATAGGCCAAGTACAGTGAGCTATCTCAGAACAAAAGAACTGGGCTTCCTACACAAACGGGGCATCTCTAGTTCAACTCAGTATTGGAAACTGAGTAAAACAGGAGCTTCTCTTCAGTCCAATACACTGTACTGGCTGGGAACAGACGCGAATGCTATTTGCACTGTATATGGCCAGAAGAGCACAAGTGTGCTGTTCTTAGCCTGAATGAACACTTGCTGCTAGAACTTGAATCTCAACGTGATTCAACTCCGTTTAGGAAGTTTAATTGAACCCTAGTGTGCCATGCAAGAAAAACACTCTGTTTTAGAGAAAACAGCATTCTTTCACTCTACTGTGTTTCCTATAGGCCAAGTACAGTGTGCTAGCTCAGAACAAAAGAACTGTGCTTCCTACACAAACGGGGCATATCTAGTTCAACTCAGTATTGGAAACTGAGTAAAACAGGAGCTTGTCTTCAGTCCAATACACTGTACTGGCTGGGAACAGACGCGAATGCTATTTGCAGTGTATATGGCCAGAAAAGCACAAGTGTGCTGTTCTTAGCCTGAATGAACACTTGCTGCTAGAACTTGAATCTCAACGTGATTCAACTCCGTTTAGGAAGTTTAATTGAACCCTAGTGTGCCATGCAAGAAAAACACTCTGTTTTAGAGAAAACAGCATTCTTTCACTCTACTGTGTTTCCTATAGGGCACGTACAGTGAGCTAGCTCAGAACAAAAGAACTGTGCTTCCTACACAAACGGGGCATCTCTAGTTCAACTCAGTATTGGAAACTGAGTAAAACAGGAGCTTCTCTTCAGTCCAATACACTGTACTGGCTGGGAACAGACGCGAATGCTATTTGCACTGTATATGGCCAGAAAAGCACAAGTGTGCTGTTCTTAGCCTGAATGAACACTTGCTGCTAGAACTTGAATCTCAACGTGATTCAACTCCGTTTAGGAAGTTTAATTGAACCCTAGTGTGCCATGCAAGAAAAACACTCTGTTTTAGAGAAAACAGCATTCTTTCACTCTACTGTGTTTCCTATAGGGCACGTACAGTGAGCTAGCTCAGAACAAAAGAACTGTGCTTCCTACACAAACGGGGCATCTCTAGTTCAACTCAGTATTGGAAACTGAGTAAAACAGGAGCTTCTCTTCAGTCCAATACACTGTACTGGCTGGGAACAGACGCGAATGCTATTTGCACTGTATATGGCCAGAAAAGCACAAGTGTGCTGTTCTTAGCCTGAATGAACACTTGCTGCTAGAACTTGAATCTCAACGTGATTCAACTCCGTTTAGGAAGTTTAATTGAACCCTAGTGTGCCATGCAAGAAAAACACTCTGTTTTAGAGAAAACAGCATTCTTTCACTCTACTGTGTTTCCTATAGGGAACGTACAGTGAGCTAGATCAGAACAAAAGAACTGTGCTTCCTACACAAACGGGGCATCTCTAGTTCAACTCAGTATTGGAAACTGAGTAAAACAGGAGCTTCTCATCAGTCCAATACACTGTACTGGCTGGGAACAGACGCGAATGCTATTTGCACTGTATATGACCAGAAAAGCACAAGTGTGCTGTTCTTAGCCTGAATGAACACTTGCTGCTAGAACTTGAATCTCAACGTGATTCAACTCCGTTTAGGAAGTTTAATTGAACCCTAGTGTACCATGCAAGAAAAACACTCTGTTTTAGAGAAAACAGCATTCTTTCCCTCTACTGTGTTTCCTATAGGCCAAGTACAGTGAGCTAGCTCAGAACAAAAGAACTGTGCTTCGTACACAAACGGGGCATCTCTAGTTCAACTCAGTATTGGAAACTGAGTAAAAGAGGAGCTTCTCTTCAGTCCAATACACTGTACTGGCTGGGAACAGACGCGAATGCTATTTGCACTGTATATGGCCAGAAAAGCACAAGTGTGCTGTTCTTAGCCTGAATGAACACTTGCTGCTAGAACTTGAATCTCAACGTGATTCAACTCCGTTTAGGAAGTTTAATTGAACCCTAGTGTGCCATGCAAGAAAAACACTCTGTTTTAGAGAAAACAGCATTCTTTCACTCTACTGTGTTTCCTATAGGGCACGTACAGTGAGCTAGCTCAGAACAAAAGAACTGTGCTTCCTACACAAACGGGGCATCTCTAGTTCAACTCAGTATTGGAAACTGAGTAAAACAGGAGCTTCTCTTCAGTCCAATACACTGTACTGGCTGGGAACAGACGCGAATGCTATTTGCACTGTATATGGCCAGAAAAGCACAAGTGTGCTGTTCTTAGCCTGAATGAACACTTGCTGCTAGAACTTGAATCTCAACGTGATTCAACTCCGTTTAGGAAGTTTAATTGAACCCTAGTGTGCCATGCAAGAAAAACACTCTGTTTTAGAGAAAACAGCATTCTTTCACTCTACTGTGTTTCCTATAGGGCACGTACAGTGAGCTAGCTCAGAACAAAAGAACTGTGCTTCCTACACAAACGGGGCATCTCTAGTTCAACTCAGTATTGGAAACTGAGTAAAACAGGAGCTTCTCTTCAGTCCAATACACTGTACTGGCTGGGAACAGACGCGAATGCTATTTGCACTGTATATGGCCAGAAAAGCACAAGTGTGCTGTTCTTAGCCTGAATGAACACTTGCTGCTAGAACTTGAATCTCAACGTGATTCAACTCCGTTTAGGAAGTTTAATTGAACCCTAGTGTGCCATGCAAGAAAAACACTCTGTTTTAGAGAAAACAGCATTCTTTCACTCTACTGTGTTTCCTATAGGGCACGTACAGTGAGCTAGCTCAGAACAAAAGAACTGTGCTTCCTACACAAACGGGGAATCTCTAGTTCAACTCAGTGTTGGAAACTGAGTAAAACAGGAGCTTCTCTTCAGTCCAATACACTGTACTGGCTGGGAACAGACGCGAATGCTATTTGCACTGTATATGGCCAGAAAAGCACAAGTGTGCTGTTCTTAGCCTGAATGAACACTTGCTGCTAGAACTTGAATCTCAACGTGATTCAACTCCGTTTAGGAAGTTTAATTGAACCCTAGTGTGCCATGCAAGAAAAACACTCTGTTTTAGAAAAAACAGCATTCTTTCACTCTACTGTGTTTCCTATAGGGCACGTACAGTGAGCTAGCTCAGAACAAAAGAACTGTGCTTCCTACACAAACGGGGCATCTCTAGTTCAACTCAGTATTGGAAACTGAGTAAAACAGGAGCTTCTCATCAGTCCAATACACTGTATTGGCTGGGAACAGACGCGAATGCTATTTGCACTGTATATGGCCAGAAAAGCACAAGTGTGCTGTTCTTAGCCTGAATGAACACTTGCTGCTAGAACTTGAATCTCAACGTGATTCAACTCCCTTTTAGGAAGTTTAATTGAACCCTAGTGTGCCATGCAAGAAAAACACTCTGTTTTAGAGAAAACAGCATTCTTTCACTCTACTGTGTTTCCTATAGGGCACGTACAGTGAGCTAGCTCAGAACAAAAGAACTGTGCTTCCTACACCAACAGGGCATCTCTAGTTCAACTCAGTATTGGAAACTGACTAAAACAGGAGCTTCTCTTCAGTCCAATACACTGTACTGGCTGGGAACAGACGCGAATGCTATTTGCACTGTATAGGGCCAGAAAAGCACAAGTGTGCTGTTCTTAGCCTGAATGAACACTTGCTGCTAGAACTTGAATCTCAACGTGATTCAACTCCGTTTAGGAAGTTTAATTGAACCCTAGTGGGCCATGCAAGAAAAACACTCTGTTTTAGAAAAAACAGCATTCTTTCACTCTACTGTGTTTCCTATAGGGCACGTACAGTGAGCTAGCTCAGAACAAAAGAACTGTGCTTCCTACACAAACGGGGCATATCTAGTTCAACTCAGTATTGGAAACTGAGTAAAACAGGAGCTTCTCTTCAGTCCAATACACTGTACTGGCTGGGAACAGACGCGAATGCTATTTGCACTGTATATGGCCAGAAAAGCACAAGTGTGCTGTTCTTAGCCTGAATGAACACTTGCTGCTAGAACTTGAATCTCAACGTGATTCAACTCCGTTTAGGAAGTTTAATTGAACCCTAGTGTGCCATGCAAGAAAAACACTCTGTTTTAGAGAAAACAGCATTCTTTCACTCTACTGTGTTTCCTATAGGGCACGTACAGTGAGCTATCTCAGAACAAAAGAACTTTGCTTCCTACACAAACGGGGCATCTCTAGTTCAACTCAGTATTGGAAACTGAGTAAAACAGGAGCTTCTCTTCAGTCCAATACACTGTACTGGCTGGGAACAGACGCGAATGCTATTTGCACTGTATATGGCCAGAAAAGCACAAGTGTGCTGTTCTTAGCCTGAATGAACACTTGCTGCTAGAACTTGAATCTCAACGTGATTCAACTCCGTTTAGGAAGTTTAATTGAACCCTAGTGTGCCATGCAAGAAAAACACTCTGTTTTAGAGAAAACAGCATTCTTTCACTCTACTGTGTTTCCTATAGGGCACGTACAGTGAGCTAGCTCAGAACAAAAGAACTGTGCTTCCTACACAAACGGGGCATCTCTAGTTCAACTCAGTATTGGAAACTGAGTAAAACAGGAGCTTCTCTTCAGTCCAATACACTGTACTGGCTGGGAACAGACGCGAATGCTATTTGCACTGTATATGGCCAGAAAAGCACAAGTGTGCTGTTCTTAGCCTGAATGAACACTTGCTGCTAGAACTTGAATCTCAACGTGATTCAACTCCGTTTAGGAAGTTTAATTGAACCCTAGTGTGCCATGCAAGAAAAACACTCTGTTTTAGAGAAAACAGCATTCTTTCACTCTACTGTGTTTCCTATAGGGCACGTACAGTGAGCTAGCTCAGAACAAAAGAACTGTGCTTCCTACACAAACGGGGCATCTCTAGTTCAACTCAGTATTGGAAACTGAGTAAAACAGGAGCTTCTCATCAGTCCAATACACTGTATTGGCTGGGAACAGACGCGAATGCTATTTGCACTGTATATGGCCAGAAAAGCACAAGTGTGCTGTTCTTAGCCTGAATGAACACTTGCTGCTAGAACTTGAATCTCAACGTGATTCAACTCCGTTTAGGAAGTTTAATTGAACCCTAGTGTGCCATGCAAGAAAAACACTCTGTTTTAGAGAAAACAGCATTCTTTCACTCTACTGTGTTTCCTATAGGGCACGTACAGTGAGCTAGCTCAGAACAAAAGAACTGTGCTTCCTACACAAACGGGGCATCTCTAGTTCAACTCAGTATTGGAAACTGAGTAAAACAGGAGCTTCTCTTCAGTCCAATCCACTGTACTGGCTGGGAACAGACGCGAATGCTATTTGCACTGTATATGGCCAGAAAAGCACAAGTGTGCTGTTCTTAGCCTGAATGAACACTTGCTGCTAGAACTTGAATCTCAACGTGATTCAACTCCGTTTAGGAAGTTTAATTGAACCCTAGTGTGCCATGCAAGAAAAACACTCTGTTTTAGAGAAAACAGCATTCTTTCACTCTACTGTGTTTCCTATAGGGCACGTACAGTGAGCTAGCTCAGAGGAAAAGAACTGTGCTTCCTACACAAACGGGGCATCTCTAGTTCAACTCAGTATTGGAAACTGAGTAAAACAGGAGCTTCTCTTCAGTCCAATACACTGTACTGGCTGGGAACAGACGCGAATGCTATTTGCACTGTATATGGCCAGAAAAGCACAAGTGTGCTGTTCTTAGCCTGAATGAACACTTGCTGCTAGAACTTGAATCTCAACGTGATTCAACTCCGTTTAGGAAGTTTAATTGAACCCTAGTGTGCCATGCAAGAAAAACACTCTGTTTTAGAGAAAACAGCATTCTTTCACTCTACTGTGTTTCCTATAGGGCACGTACAGTGAGCTAGCTCAGAACAAAAGAACTGTGCTTCCTACACAAACGGGGCATCTCTAGTTCAACTCAGTATTGGAAACTGAGTAAAACAGGAGCTTCTCTTCAGTCCAATACACTGTACTGGCTGGGAACAGACGCGAATGCTATTTGCACTGTATATGGCCAGAAAAGCACAAGTGTGCTGTTCTTAGCCTGAATGAACACTTGCTGCTAGAACTTGAATCTCAACGTGATTCAACTCCGTTTAGGAAGTTTAATTGAACCCTAGTGTGCCATGCAAGAAAAACACTCTGTTTTAGAGAAAACAGCATTCTTTCACTCTACTGTGTTTCCTATAGGGCACGTACAGTGAGCTAGCTCAGAACAAAAGAACTGTGCTTCCTACACAAACGGGGCATCTCTAGTTCAACTCAGTATTGGAAACTGAGTAAAACAGGAGCTTGTCTTCAGTCCAAAACACTGTACTGGCTGGGAACAGACGCGAATGCTATTTGCAGTGTATATGGCCAGAAAAGCACAAGTGTGCTGTTCTTAGCCTGAATGAACACTTGCTGCTAGAACTTGAATCTCAACGTGATTCAACTCCGTTTAGGAAGTTTAATTGAACCCTAGTGTGCCATGCAAGAAAAACACTCTGTGTTAGAGAAAACAGCATTCTTTCACTCTACTGTGTTTCCTGTAGGGCAAGTACAGTGAGCTAGCTCAGAACAAAAGAACTGTGCTTCCTACACAAACGGGGCATCTCTAGTTCAACTCAGTATTGGAAACTGAGTAAAACAGGAGCTTCTCTTCAGTCCAATACACTGTACTGGCTGGGAACAGACGCGAATGCTATTTGCACTGTATATGGCCAGAAAAGCACAAGTGTGCTGTTCTTAGCCTGAATGAACACTTGCTGCTAGAACTTGAATCTCAACGTGATTCAACTCCGTTTAGGAAGTTTAATTGAACCCTAGTGTGCCATGCAAGAAAAACACTCTGTTTTAGAGAAAACAGCATTCTTTCACTCTACTGTGTTTCCTATAGGGCACGTACAGTGAGCTAGCTCAGAACAAAAGAACTGTGCTTCCTACACAAACGGGGCATCTCTAGTTCAACTCAGTATTGGAAACTGAGTAAAACAGGAGCTTCTCTTCAGTCCAATACACTGTACTGGCTGGGAACAGACGCGAATGCTATTTGCACTATATATGGCCAGAAAAGCACAAGTGTGCTGTTGTTAGCCTGAATGAACACTTGCTGCTAGAACTTGAATCTCAACGTGATTCAACTCCATTTAGGAAGTTTAATTGAACCCTAGTGTGCCATGCAAGAAAAACACTCTGTTTTAGAGAAAACAGCATTCTTTCACTCTACTGTGTTTCCTATAGGCCAAGTACAGTGAGCTAGCTCAGAACAAAAGAACTGTGCTTCCTACACAAACGGGGCATCTCTAGTTCAACTCAGTATTGGAAACTGAGTAAAACAGGAGCTTCTCTTCAGTCCAATACACTGTACTGGCTGGGAACAGACGCGAATGCTATTTGCACTGTATATGGCCAGAAAAGCACAAGTGTGCTGTTGTTAGCCTGAATGAACACTTGCTGCTAGAACTTGAATCTCAACGTGATTCAACTCCGTTTAGGAAGTTTAATTGAACCCTAGTGTGCCATGCAAGAAAAACACTCTGTTTTAGAGAAAACAGCATTCTTTCACTCTACTGTGTTTCCTATAGGGCACGTACAGTGAGCTAGCTCAGAACAAAAGAACTGTGCTTCCTACACAAACGGGGCATCTCTAGTTCAACTCAGTATTGGAAACTGAGTAAAACAGGAGCTTCTCATCAGTCCAATACACTGTACTGGCTGGGAACAGACGCGAATGCTATTTGCACTGTATATGGCCAGAAAAGCACAAGTGTGCTGTTGTTAGCCTGAATGAACACTTGCTGCTAGAACTTGAATCTCAACGTGATTCAACTCCGTTTAGGAAGTTTAATTGAACCCTAGTGTGCCATGCAAGAAAAACACTCTGTTTTAGAGAAAACAGCATTCTTTCACTCTACTGTGTTTCCTATAGGGCACGTACAGTGAGCTAGCTCAGAACAAAAGAACTGTGCTTCCTACACAAACGGGGCATCTCTAGTTCAACTCAGTATTGGAAACTGAGTAAAACAGGAGCTTCTCTTCAGTCCAATACACTGTACTGGCTGGGAACAGACGCGAATGCTATTTGCACTGTATATGGCCAGAAAAGCACAAGTGTGCTGTTCTTAGCCTGAATGAACACTTGCTGCTAGAACTTGAATCTCAACGTGATTCAACTCCGTTTAGGAAGTTTAATTGAACCCTAGTGTGCCATGCAAGAAAAACACTCTGTTTTAGAGAAAACAGCATTCTTTCACTCTACTGTGTTTCCTATAGGGCACGTACAGTGAGCTAGCTCAGAACAAAAGAACTGTGCTTCCTACACAAACGGGGCATCTCTAGTTCAACTCAGCATTGGAAACTGAGTAAAACAGGAGCTTCTCTTCAGTCCAATACACTGTACTGGCTGGGAACAGACGCGAATGCTATTTGCACTGTATATGGCAAGAAAAGCACAAGTGTGCTGTTCTTAGCCTGAATGAACACTTGCTGCTAGAACTTGAATCTCAACGTGATTCAACTCCGTTTACGAAGTTTAATTGAACCCTAGTGTCCCATGCAAGAAAAACACTCTGTTTTAGAGAAAACAGCATTCTTTCACTCTACTGTGTTTCCTATAGTGCACGTACAGTGAGCTAGCTCAGAACAAAAGAACTGTGCTTCCTACACAAACGGGGCATCTCTAGTTCAACTCAGTATTGGAAACTGAGTAAAACAGGAGCTTCTCTTCAGTCCAATACACTGTACTGGCTGGGAACAGACGCGAATGCTATTTGCACTGTATATGGCCAGAAAAGCACAAGTGTGCTGTTCTTAGCCTGAATGAACACTTGCTGCTAGAACTTGAATCTCAACGTGATTCAACTCCGTTTAGGAAGTTTAATTGAACCCTAGTGTGCCATGCAAGAAAAACACTCTGTTTTAGAGAAAACAGCATTCTTTCACTCTACTGTGTTTCCTATAGGCCAAGTACAGTGAGCTAGCTCAGAACAAAGGAACTGTGCTTCCTACACAAACGGGGCATCTCTAGTTCAACTCAGTATTGGAAACTGAGTAAAACAGGAGCTTCTCTTCAGTCCAATACACTGTACTGGCTGGGAACAGACGCGAATGCTATTTGCACTGTATATGGCCAGAAAAGCACAAGTGTGCTGTTCTTAGCCTGAATGAACACTTGCTGCTAGAACTTGAATCTCAACGTGATTCAACTCCGTTTAGGAAGTTTAATTGAACCCTAGTGTGCCATGCAAGAAAAACACTCTGTTTTAGAAAAAACAGCATTCTTTCACTCTACTGTGTTTCCTATAGGGCACGTACAGTGAGCTAGCTCAGAACAAAAGAACTGAGCTTCCTACACAAACGGGGCATATCTAGTTCAACTCAGTATTGGAAACTGAGTAAAACAGGAGCTTCTCTTCAGTCCAATACACTGTACTGGCTGGGAACAGATGCGAATGCTATTTGCACTGTATATGGCCAGAAAACCACAAGTGTGCTGTTCTTAGCCTGAATGAACACTTGCTGCTAGAACTTGAATCTCAACGTGATTCAACTCCGTTTAGGAAGTTTAATTGAACCCTAGTGTGCCATGCAAGAAAAACACTCTGTTTTAGAGAAAACAGCATTCTTTCACTCTACTGTGTTTCCTATAGGGCACGTACAGTGAGCTAGCTCAGAACAAAAGAACTGTGCTTCCTACACAAACGGGGCATCTCTAGTTCAACTCAGTATTGGAAACTGAGTAAAACAGGAGCTTCTCTTCAGTCCAATCCACTGTACTGGCTGGGAACAGACGCGAATGCTATTTGCACTGTATATGGCCAGAAAAGCACAAGTGTGCTGTTCTTAGCCTGAATGAACACTTGCTGCTAGAACTTGAATCTCAACGTGATTCAACTCCGTTTAGGAAGTTTAATTGAACCCTAGTGTGCCATGCAAGAAAAACACTCTGTTTTAGAGAAAACAGCATTCTTTCACTCTACTGTGTTTCCTATAGGGCACGTACAGTGAGCTAGCTCAGAGGAAAAGAACTGTGCTTCCTACACAAACGGGGCATCTCTAGTTCAACTCAGTATTGGAAACTGAGTAAAACAGGAGCTTCTCTTCAGTCCAATACACTGTACTGGCTGGGAACAGACGCGAATGCTATTTGCACTGTATATGGCCAGAAAAGCACAAGTGTGCTGTTCTTAGCCTGAATGAACACTTGCTGCTAGAACTTGAATCTCAACGTGATTCAACTCCGTTTAGGAAGTTTAATTGAACCCTAGTGTGCCATGCAAGAAAAACACTCTGTTTTAGAGAAAACAGCATTCTTTCACTCTACTGTGTTTCCTATAGGGCACGTACAGTGAGCTAGCTCAGAACAAAAGAACTGTGCTTCCTACACAAACGGGGCATCTCTAGTTCAACTCAGTATTGGAAACTGAGTAAAACAGGAGCTTCTCTTCAGTCCAATACACTGTACTGGCTGGGAACAGACGCGAATGCTATTTGCACTGTATATGGCCAGAAAAGCACAAGTGTGCTGTTCTTAGCCTGAATGAACACTTGCTGCTAGAACTTGAATCTCAACGTGATTCAACTCCGTTTAGGAAGTTTAATTGAACCCTAGTGTGCCATGCAAGAAAAACACTCTGTTTTAGAGAAAACAGCATTCTTTCACTCTACTGTGTTTCCTATAGGGCACGTACAGTGAGCTAGCTCAGAACAAAAGAACTGTGCTTCCTACACAAACGGGGCATCTCTAGTTCAACTCAGTATTGGAAACTGAGTAAAACAGGAGCTTGTCTTCAGTCCAAAACACTGTACTGGCTGGGAACAGACGCGAATGCTATTTGCAGTGTATATGGCCAGAAAAGCACAAGTGTGCTGTTCTTAGCCTGAATGAACACTTGCTGCTAGAACTTGAATCTCAACGTGATTCAACTCCGTTTAGGAAGTTTAATTGAACCCTAGTGTGCCATGCAAGAAAAACACTCTGTGTTAGAGAAAACAGCATTCTTTCACTCTACTGTGTTTCCTGTAGGGCAAGTACAGTGAGCTAGCTCAGAACAAAAGAACTGTGCTTCCTACACAAACGGGGCATCTCTAGTTCAACTCAGTATTGGAAACTGAGTAAAACAGGAGCTTCTCTTCAGTCCAATACACTGTACTGGCTGGGAACAGACGCGAATGCTATTTGCACTGTATATGGCCAGAAAAGCACAAGTGTGCTGTTCTTAGCCTGAATGAACACTTGCTGCTAGAACTTGAATCTCAACGTGATTCAACTCCGTTTAGGAAGTTTAATTGAACCCTAGTGTGCCATGCAAGAAAAACACTCTGTTTTAGAGAAAACAGCATTCTTTCACTCTACTGTGTTTCCTATAGGGCACGTACAGTGAGCTAGGTCAGAACAAAAGAACTGTGCTTCCTACACAAACGGGGCATCTCTAGTTCAACTCAGTATTGGAAACTGAGTAAAACAGGAGCTTCTCTTCAGTCCAATACACTGTACTGGCTGGGAACAGACGCGAATGCTATTTGCACTGTATATGGCCAGAAAAGCACAAGTGTGCTGTTGTTAGCCTGAATGAACACTTGCTGCTAGAACTTGAATCTCAACGTGATTCAACTCCATTTAGGAAGTTTAATTGAACCCTAGTGTGCCATGCAAGAAAAACACTCTGTTTTAGAGAAAACAGCATTCTTTCACTCTACTGTGTTTCCTATAGCCAAGTACAGTGAGCTAGCTCAGAACAAAAGAACTGTGCTTCCTACACAAACGGGGCATCTCTAGTTCAACTCAGTATTGGAAACTGAGTAAAACAGGAGCTTCTCTTCAGTCCAATACACTGTACTGGCTGGGAACAGACGCGAATGCTATTTGCACTGTATATGGCCAGAAAAGCACAAGTGTGCTGTTGTTAGCCTGAATGAACACTTGCTGCTAGAACTTGAATCTCAACGTGATTCAACTCCGTTTAGGAAGTTTAATTGAACCCTAGTGTGCCATGCAAGAAAAACACTCTGTTTTAGAGAAAACAGCATTCTTTCACTCTACTGTGTTTCCTATAGGGCACGTACAGTGAGCTAGCTCAGAACAAAAGAACTGTGCTTCCTACACAAACGGGGCATCTCTAGTTCAACTCAGTATTGGAAACTGAGTAAAACAGGAGCTTCTCATCAGTCCAATACACTGTACTGGCTGGGAACAGACGCGAATGCTATTTGCACTGTATATGGCCAGAAAAGCACAAGTGTGCTGTTCTTAGCCTGAATGAACACTTGCTGCTAGAACTTGAATCTCAACGTGATTCAACTCCGTTTAGGAAGTTTAATTGAACCCTAGTGTGCCATGCAAGAAAAACACTCTGTTTTAGAGAAAACAGCATTCTTTCACTCTACTGTGTTTCCTATAGGGCACGTACAGTGAGCTAGCTCAGAACAAAAGAACTGTGCTTCCTACACAAACGGGGCATCTCTAGTTCAACTCAGTATTGGAAACTGAGTAAAACAGGAGCTTCTCTTCAGTCCAATACACTGTACTGGCTGGGAACAGACGCGAATGCTATTTGCACTGTATATGGCCAGAAAAGCACAAGTGTGCTGTTCTTAGCCTGAATGAACACTTGCTGCTAGAACTTGAATCTCAACGTGATTCAACTCCGTTTAGGAAGTTTAATTGAACCCTAGTGTGCCATGCAAGAAAAACACTCTGTTTTAGAGAAAACAGCATTCTTTCACTCTACTGTGTTTCCTATAGGGCACGTACAGTGAGCTAGCTCAGAACAAAAGAACTGTGCTTCCTACACAAACGGGGCATCTCTAGTTCAACTCAGCATTGGAAACTGAGTAAAACAGGAGCTTCTCTTCAGTCCAATACACTGTACTGGCTGGGAACAGACGCGAATGCTATTTGCACTGTATATGGCAAGAAAAGCACAAGTGTGCTGTTCTTAGCCTGAATGAACACTTGCTGCTAGAACTTGAATCTCAACGTGATTCAACTCCGTTTAGGAAGTTTAATTGAACCCTAGTGTGCCATGCAAGAAAAACACTCTGTTTTAGAGAAAACAGCATTCTTTCACTCTACTGTGTTTCCTATAGTGCACGTACAGTGAGCTAGCTCAGAACAAAAGAACTGTGCTTCCTACACAAACGGGGCATCTCTAGTTCAACTCAGTATTGGAAACTGAGTAAAACAGGAGCTTCTCTTCAGTCCAATACACTGTACTGGCTGGGAACAGACGCGAATGCTATTTGCACTGTATATGGCCAGAAAAGCACAAGTGTGCTGTTCTTAGCCTGAATGAACACTTGCTGCTAGAACTTGAATCTCAACGTGATTCAACTCCGTTTAGGAAGTTTAATTGAACCCTAGTGTGCCATGCAAGAAAAACACTCTGTTTTAGAGAAAACAGCATTCTTTCACTCTACTGTGTTTCCTATAGGCCAAGTACAGTGAGCTAGCTCAGAACAAAGGAACTGTGCTTCCTACACAAACGGGGCATCTCTAGTTCAACTCAGTATTGGAAACTGAGTAAAACAGGAGCTTCTCTTCAGTCCAATACACTGTACTGGCTGGGAACAGACGCGAATGCTATTTGCACTGTATATGGCCAGAAAAGCACAAGTGTGCTGTTCTTAGCCTGAATGAACACTTGCTGCTAGAACTTGAATCTCAACGTGATTCAACTCCGTTTAGGAAGTTTAATTGAACCCTAGTGTGCCATGCAAGAAAAACACTCTGTTTTAGAAAAAACAGCATTCTTTCACTCTACTGTGTTTCCTATAGGGCACGTACAGTGAGCTAGCTCAGAACAAAAGAACTGAGCTTCCTACACAAACGGGGCATATCTAGTTCAACTCAGTATTGGAAACTGAGTAAAACAGGAGCTTCTCTTCAGTCCAATACACTGTACTGGCTGGGAACAGATGCGAATGCTATTTGCACTGTATATGGCCAGAAAACCACAAGTGTGCTGTTGTTAGCCTGAATGAACACTTGCTGCTAGAACTTGAATCTCAACGTGATTCAACTCCGTTTAGGAAGTTTAATTGAACCCTAGTGTGCCATGCAAGAAAAACACTCTGTTTTAGAGAAAACAGCATTCTTTCACTCTACTGTGTTTCCTATAGGGCACGTACAGTGAGCTAGCTCAGAACAAAAGAACTGTGCTTCCTACACAAACGGGGCATCTCTAGTTCAACTCAGTATTGGAAACTGAGTAAAACAGGAGCTTCTCTTCAGTCCAATACACTGTACTGGCTGGGAACAGACGCGAATGCTATTTGCACTGTATATGGCCAGAAAAGCACAAGTGTGCTGTTCTTAGCCTGAATGAACACTTGCTGCTAGAACTTGAATCTCAACGTGATTCAACTCCGTTTAGGAAGTTTAATTGAACCCTAGTGTGCCATGCAAGAAAAACACTCTGTTTTAGAGAAAACAGCATTCTTTCACTCTACTGTGTTTCCTATAGGGCACGTACAGTGAGCTAGCTCAGAACAAAAGAACTGTGCTTCCTACACAAACGGGGCATCTCTAGTTCAACTCAGTATTGGAAACTGAGTAAAACAGGAGCTTCTCTTCAGTCCAATACACTGTACTGGCTGGGAACAGACGCGAATGCTATTTGCACTGTATATGGCCAGAAAAGCACAAGTGTGCTGTTCTTAGCCTGAATGAACACTTGCTGCTAGAACTTGAATCTCAACGTGATTCAACTCCGTTTACGAAGTTTAATTGAACCCTAGTGTCCCATGCAAGAAAAACACTCTGTTTTAGAGAAAACAGCATTCTTTCACTCTACTGTGTTTCCTATAGGGCACGTACAGTGAGCTAGCTCAGAACAAAAGAACTGTGCTTCCTACACAAACGGGGCATCTCTAGTTCAACTCAGTATTGGAAACTGAGTAAAACAGGAGCTTCTCTTCAGTCCAATACACTGTACTGGCTGGGAACAGACGCGAATGCTATTTGCACTGTATATGGCCAGAAAAGCACAAGTGTGCTGTTCTTTGCCTGAATAAACACTTGCTGCTAGAACTTGAATCTCAACGTGATTCAACTCCGTTTAGGAAGTTTAATTGAACCCTAGTGTGCCATGCAAGAAAAACACTCTGTTTTAGAGAAAACAGCATTCTTTCACTCTACTGTGTTTCCTATAGGCCAAGTACAGTGAGCTAGGTCAGAACAAAGGAACTGTGCTTCCTACACAAACGGGGCATCTCTAGTTCAACTCAGTATTGGAAACTGAGTAAAACAGGAGCTTCTCTTCAGTCCAATACACTGTACTGGCTGGGAACAGACGCGAATGCTATTTGCACTGTATATGGCCAGAAAAGCACAAGTGTGCTGTTCTTAGCCTGAATGAACACTTGCTGCTAGAACTTGAATCTCAACGTGATTCAACTCCGTTTAGGAAGTTTAATTGAACCCTAGTGTGCCATGCAAGAAAAACACTCTGTTTTAGAAAAAACAGCATTCTTTCACTCTACTGTGTTTCCTATAGGGCACGCACAGTGAGCTAGCTCAGAACAAAAGAACTGAGCTTCCTACACAAACGGGGCATATCTAGTTCAACTCAGTATTGGAAACTGAGTAAAACAGGAGCTTCTCTTCAGTCCAATACACTGTACTGGCTGGGAACAGATGCGAATGCTATTTGCACTGTATATGGCCAGAAAACCACAAGTGTGCTGTTGTTAGCCTGAATGAACACTTGCTGCTAGAACTTGAATCTCAACGTGATTCAACTCCGTTTAGGAAGTTTAATTGAACCCTAGTGTGCCATGCAAGAAAAACACTCTGTTTTAGAGAAAACAGCATTCTTTCACTCTACTGTGTTTCCTATAGGGCACGTACAGTGAGCTAGCTCAGAACAAAAGAACTGTGCTTCCTACACAAACGGGGCATCTCTAGTTCAACTCAGTATTGGAAACTGAGTAAAACAGGAGCTTCTCTTCAGTCCAATACACTGTACTGGCTGGGAACAGACGCGAATGCTATTTGCACTGTATATGGCCAGAAAAGCACAAGTGTGCTGTTCTTAGCCTGAATGAACACTTGCTGCTAGAACTTGAATCTCAACGTGATTCAACTCCGTTTAGGAAGTTTAATTGAACCCTAGTGTGCCATGCAAGAAAAACACTCTGTTTTAGAGAAAACAGCATTCTTTCACTCTACTGTGTTTCCTATAGGGCACGTACAGTGAGCTAGCTCAGAACAAAAGAACTGTGCTTCCTACACAAACGGGGCATCTCTAGTTCAACTCAGTATTGGAAACTGAGTAAAACAGGAGCTTCTCTTCAGTCCAATACACTGTACTGGCTGGGAACAGACGCGAATGCTATTTGCACTGTATATGGCCAGAAAAGCACAAGTGTGCTGTTCTTAGCCTGAATGAACACTTGCTGCTAGAACTTGAATCTCAACGTGATTCAACTCCGTTTAGGAAGTTTAATTGAACCCTAGTGTGCCATGCAAGAAAAACACTCTGTTTTAGAGAAAACTGCATTCTTTCACTCTACTGTGTTTCCTATAGGGCACGTACAGTGAGCTAGCTCAGAACAAAAGAACTGTGCTTCCTACACAAACGGGGCATCTCTAGTTCAACTCAGTATTGGAAACTGAGTAAAACAGGAGCTTCTCTTCAGTCCAATACACTGTACTGGCTGGGAACAGACGCGAATGCTATTTGCACTGTATATGGCCAGAAAAGCACAAGTGTGCTGTTCTTAGCCTGAATGAACACTTGCTGCTAGAACTTGAATCTCAACGTGATTCAACACCGTTTAGGAAGTTTAATTGAACCCTAGTGTGCCATGCAAGAAAAACACTCTGTTTTAGAGAAAACAGCATTCTTTCACTCTACTGTGTTTCCTATAGGCCAAGTACAGTGAGCTAGCTCAGAACAAAAGAACTGTGCTTCCTACACAAACGGGGCATCTCTAGTTCAACTCAGCATTGGAAACTGAGTAAAACAGGAGCTTCTCTTCAGTCCAATACACTGTACTGGCTGGGAACAGACGCGAATGCTATTTGCACTGTATATGGCCAGAAAACCACAAGTGTGCTGTTGTTAGCCTGAATGAACACTTGCTGCTAGAACTTGAATCTCAACGTGATTCAACTCCGTTTAGGAAGTTTAATTGAACCCTAGTGTGCCATGCAAGAAAAACACTCTGTTTTAGAGAAAACAGCATTCTTTCACTCTACTGTGTTTCCTATAGGGCACGTACAGTGAGCTAGCTCAGAACAAAAGAACTGTGCTTCCTACACAAACGGGGCATCTCTAGTTCAACTCAGTATTGGAAACTGAGTAAAACAGGAGCTTCTCTTCAGTCCAATACACTGTACTGGCTGGGAACAGACGCGAATGCTATTTGCACTGTATATGGCCAGAAAAGCACAAGTGTGCTGTTCTTAGCCTGAATGAACACTTGCTGCTAGAACTTGAATCTCAACGTGATTCAACTCCGTTTAGGAAGTTTAATTGAACCCTAGTGTGCCATGCAAGAAAAACACTCTGTTTTAGAGAAAACAGCATTCTTTCACTCTACTGTGTTTCCTATAGGCCAAGTACAGTGAGCTAGCTCAGAACAAAAGAACTGTGCTTCCTACACAAACGGGGCATCTCTAGTTCAACTCAGTATTGGAAACTGAGTAAAACAGGAGCTTCTCTTCAGTCCAATACACTGTACTGGCTGGGAACAGACGCGAATGCTATTTGCACTGTATATGGCCAGAAAAGCACAAGTGTGCTGTTCTTAGCCTGAATGAACACTTGCTGCTAGAACTTGAATCTCAACGTGATTCAACTCCGTTTAGGAAGTTTAATTGAACCCTAGTGTGCCATGCAAGAAAAACACTCTGTTTTAGAGAAAACTGCATTCTTTCACTCTACTGTGTTTCCTATAGGGCACGTACAGTGAGCTAGCTCAGAACAAAAGAACTGTGCTTCCTACACAAACGGGGCATCTCTAGTTCAACTCAGTATTGGAAACTGAGTAAAACAGGAGCTTCTCTTCAGTCCAATACACTGTACTGGCTGGGAACAGACGCGAATGCTATTTGCACTGTATATGGCCAGAAAAGCACAAGTGTGCTGTTCTTAGCCTGAATGAACACTTGCTGCTAGAACTTGAATCTCAACGTGATTCAACTCCGTTTAGGAAGTTTAATTGAACCCTAGTGTGCCATGCAAGAAAAACACTCTGTTTTAGAGAAAACAGCATTCTTTCACTCTACTGTGTTTCCTATAGGCCAAGTACAGTTAGCTAGCTCAGAACAAAAGAACTGTGCTTCCTACACAAACGGGGCATCTCTAGTTCAACTCAGTATTGGAAACTGAGTAAAACAGGACCTTCTTTTCAGTCCAATACACTGTACTGGCTGGGAACAGACGCGAATGCTATTTGCACTGTATATGGCCAGAAAAGCACAAGTGTGCTGTTCTTAGCCTGAATGAACACTTGCTGCTAGAACTTGAATCTCAACGTGATTCAACTCCATTTAGGAAGTTTAATTGAACCCTAGTGTGCCATGCAAGAAAAACACTCTATTTTAGAGAAAACAGCATTCTTTCACTCTACTGTGTTTCCTATAGGGCACGTACAGTGAGCTAGCTCAGAACAAAAGAACTGTGCTTCCTACACAAACGGGGCATCTCTAGTTCAACTCAGTATTGGAAACTGAGTAAAACAGGAGCTTCTCTTCAGTCCAATACACTGTACTGGCTGGGAACAGACGCGAATGCTATTTGCACTGTATATGGCCAGAAAAGCACAAGTGTGCTGTTCTTAGCCTGAATGAACACTTGCTGCTAGAACTTGAATCTCAACGTGATTCAACTCCGTTTAGGAAGTTTAATTGAACCCTAGTGTGCCATGCAAGAAAAACACTCTGTTTTAGAAAAAACAGCATTCTTTCACTCTACTGTGTTTCCTATAGGGCACGTACAGTGAGCTAGCTCAGAACAAAAGAACTGAGCTTCCTACACAAACGGGGCATATCTAGTTCAACTCAGTATTGGAAACTGAGTAAAACAGGAGCTTCTCTTCAGTCCAATATACTGTACTGGCTGGGAACAGATGCGAATGCTATTTGCACTGTATATGGCCAGAAAAGCACAAGTGTGCTGTTCTTAGCCTGAATGAACACTTGCTGCTAGAACTTGAATCTCAACGTGATTCAACTCCGTTTAGGAAGTTTAATTGAACCCTAGTGTGCCATGCAAGAAAAACACTCTGTTTTAGAGAAAACAGCATTCTTTCACTCTACTGTGTTTCCTATAGGGCACGTACAGTGAGCTAGCTCAGAACAAAAGAACTGTGCTTCCTACACAAACGGGGCATCTCTAGTTCATCTCAGTATTGGAAACTGAGTAAAACAGGAGCTTCTCTTCAGTCCAATACACTGTACTGGCTGGGAACAGACGCGAATGCTATTTGCACTGTATATGGCCAGAAAAGCACAAGTGTGCTGTTCTTAGCCTAAATGAACACTTGCTGCTAGAACTTGAATCTCAACGTGATTCAACTCCGTTTAGGAAGTTTAATTGAACCCTAGTGTGCCATGCAAGAAAAACACTCTGTTTTAGAGAAAACAGCATTCTTTCACTCTACTGTGTTTCTTATAGGCCAAGTACAGTGAGCTAGCTCAGAACAAAAGAACTGTGCTTCCTACACAAACGGGGCATCTCTAGTTCAACTCAGTATTGGAAACTGAGTAAAACAGGAGCATCTCATCAGTCCAATACACTGTACTGGCTGGGAACAGACGCGAATGCTATTTGCACTGTATATGGCCAGAAAAGCACAAGTGTGCTGTTCTTAGCATGAATGAACACTTGCTGCTAGAACTTGAATCTCAACGTGATTCAACTCCGTTTAGGAAGTTTAATTGAACCCTAGTGTGCCATGCAAGAAAAACACTCTGTTTTAGAGAAAACAGCATTCTTTCACTCTACTGTGTTTCCTATAGGGCACGTACAGTGAGCTAGCTCAGAACAAAAGAACTGTGCTTCCTACACCAACAGGGCATCTCTAGTTCAACTCAGTATTGGAAACTGAGTAAAACAGGAGCTTCTCTTCAGTCCAGTACACTGTACTGGCTGGGAACAGACGCGAATGCTATTTGCACTGTATATGGCCAGAAAAGCACAAGTGTGCTGTTCTTAGCCTGAATGAACACTTGCTGCTAGAACTTGAATCTCAACGTGATTCAACTCCGTTTAGGAAGTTTAATTGAACCCTAGTGTGCCATGCAAGAAAAACACTCTGTTTTAGAGAAAACAGCTTTCTTTCACTCTAATGTGTTTCCTATAGGGCACGTACAGTGAGCTAGCTCAGAACAAAAGAACTGTGCTTCCTACACAAACGGGGCATATATAGTTCAACTCAGTATTGGAAACTGAGTAAAACAGGAGCTTCTCTTCAGTCCAATACACTGTACTGGCTGGGAACAGACGCGAATGCTATTTGCACTGTATATGGCCAGAAAAGCACAAGTGTGCTGTTCTTAGCCTGAATGAACACTTGCTGCTAGAACTTGAATCTCAACGTGATTCAACTCCGTTTAGGAAGTTTAATTGAACCCTAGTGTGCCATGCAAGAAAAACACTCTGTTTTAGAGAAAACAGCATTCTTTCACTCTACTGTGTTTCCTATAGGCCAAGTACAGTGAGCTAGCTCAGAACAAAAGAACTGTGCTTCCTACACAAACGGGGCATCTCTAGTTCAACTCAGTATTGGAAACTGAGTAAAACAGGAGCTTCTTTTCAGTCCAATACACTGTACTGGCTGGGAACAGACGCGAATGCTATTTGCACTGTATATGGCCAGAAAAGCACAAGTGTGCTGTTCTTAGCCTGAATGAACACTTGCTGCTAGAACTTGAATCTCAACGTGATTCAACTCCGTTTAGGAAGTTTAATTGAACCCTAGTGTGCCATGCAAGAAAAACACTCTGTTTTAGAGAAAACAGCATTCTTTCACTCTACTGTGTTTCCTATAGGGCACGTACAGTGAGCTAGCTCAGAACAAAAGAACTGTGCTTCCTACACAAACGGGGCATCTCTAGTTCAACTCAGTATTGGAAACTGAGTAAAACAGGAGCTTCTCTTCAGTCCAATACACTGTACTGGCTGGGAACAGACGCGAATGCTATTTGCACTGTATATGGCCAGAAAAGCACAAGTGTGCTGTTCTTAGCCTGAATGAACACTTGCTGCTAGAACTTGAATCTCAACGTGATTCAACTCCGTTTAGGAAGTTTAATTGAACCCTAGTGTGCCATGCAAGAAAAACACTCTGTTTTAGAAAAAACAGCATTCTTTCACTCTACTGTGTTTCCTATAGGGCACGTACAGTGAGCTAGCTCAGAACAAAAGAACTGAGCTTCCTACACAAACGGGGCATATCTAGTTCAACTCAGTATTGGAAACTGAGTAAAACAGGAGCTTCTCTTCAGTCCAATATACTGTACTGGCTGGGAACAGATGCGAATGCTATTTGCACTGTATATGGCCAGAAAAGCACAAGTGTGCTGTTCTTAGCCTGAATGAACACTTGCTGCTAGAACTTGAATCTCAACGTGATTCAACTCCGTTTAGGAAGTTTAATTGAACCCTAGTGTGCCATGCAAGAAAAACACTCTGTTTTAGAGAAAACAGCATTCTTTCACTCTACTGTGTTTCCTATAGGGCACGTACAGTGAGCTAGCTCAGAACAAAAGAACTGTGCTTCCTACACAAACGGGGCATCTCTAGTTCATCTCAGTATTGGAAACTGAGTAAAACAGGAGCTTCTCTTCAGTCCAATACACTGTACTGGCTGGGAACAGACGCGAATGCTATTTGCACTGTATATGGCCAGAAAAGCACAAGTGTGCTGTTCTTAGCCTAAATGAACACTTGCTGCTAGAACTTGAATCTCAACGTGATTCAACTCCGTTTAGGAAGTTTAATTGAACCCTAGTGTGCCATGCAAGAAAAACACTCTGTTTTAGAGAAAACAGCATTCTTTCACTCTACTGTGTTTCTTATAGGCCAAGTACAGTGAGCTAGCTCAGAACAAAAGAACTGTGCTTCCTACACAAACGGGGCATCTCTAGTTCAACTCAGTATTGGAAACTGAGTAAAACAGGAGCATCTCATCAGTCCAATACACTGTACTGGCTGGGAACAGACGCGAATGCTATTTGCACTGTATATGGCCAGAAAAGCACAAGTGTGCTGTTCTTAGCCTGAATGAACACTTGCTGCTAGAACTTGAATCTCAACGTGATTCAACTCCGTTTAGGAAGTTTAATTGAACCCTAGTGTGCCATGCAAGAAAAACACTCTGTTTTAGAGAAAACAGCATTCTTTCACTCTACTGTGTTTCCTATAGGGCACGTACAGTGAGCTAGCTCAGAACAAAAGAACTGTGCTTCCTACACCAACAGGGCATCTCTAGTTCAACTCAGTATTGGAAACTGAGTAAAACAGGAGCTTCTCTTCAGTCCAGTACACTGTACTGGCTGGGAACAGACGCGAATGCTATTTGCACTGTATATGGCCAGAAAAGCACAAGTGTGCTGTTCTTAGCCTGAATGAACACTTGCTGCTAGAACTTGAATCTCAACGTGATTCAACTCCGTTTAGGAAGTTTAATTGAACCCTAGTGTGCCATGCAAGAAAAACACTCTGTTTTAGAGAAAACAGCTTTCTTTCACTCTAATGTGTTTCCTATAGGGCACGTACAGTGAGCTAGCTCAGAACAAAAGAACTGTGCTTCCTACACAAACGGGGCATATATAGTTCAACTCAGTATTGGAAACTGAGTAAAACAGGAGCTTCTCTTCAGTCCAATACACTGTACTGGCTGGGAACAGACGCGAATGCTATTTGCACTGTATATGGCCAGAAAAGCACAAGTGTGCTGTTCTTAGCCTGAATGAACACTTGCTGCTAGAACTTGAATCTCAACGTGATTCAACTCCGTTTAGGAAGTTTAATTGAACCCTAGTGTGCCATGCAAGAAAAACACTCTGTTTTAGAGAAAACAGCATTCTTTCACTCTACTGTGTTTCCTATAGGGCACGTACAGTGAGCTAGCTCAGAACAAAAGAACTGTGCTTCCTACACAAACGGGGCATCTCTAGTTCAACTCAGTATTGGAAACTGAGTAAAACAGGAGCTTCTCTTCAGTCCAATACACTGTACTGGCTGGGAACAGACGCGAATGCTATTTGCACTGTATATGGCCAGAAAAGCACAAGTTTGCTGTTCTTAGCCTGAATGAACACTTGCTGCTAGAACTTGAATCTCAACGTGATTCAACTCCGTTTAGGAAGTTTAATTGAACCCTAGTGTGCCATGCAAGAAAAACACTCTGTTTTAGAAAAAACAGCATTCTTTCACTCTACTGTGTTTCCTATAAGGGCACGTACAGTGAGCTAGCTCAGAACAAAAGAACTGAGCTTCCTACACAAACGGGGCATATCTAGTTCAACTCAGTATTGGAAACTGAGTAAAACAGGAGCTTCTCTTCTGTCCAATACACTGTACTGGCTGGGAACAGACGCGAATGCTATTTGCACTGTATATGGCCAGAAAAGCACAAGTGTGCTGTTCTTAGCCTGAATGAACACTTGCTGCTAGAACTTGAATCTCAACGTGATTCAACTCCGTTTAGGAAGTTTAATTGAACCATAGTGTGCCATGCAAGAAAAACACTCTGTTTTAGAGAAAACAGCATTCTTTCACTCTACTGTGTTTCCTATAGGCCAAGTACAGTGAGCTAGCTCAGAACAAAAGAACTGTGCTTCCTACACAAACGGGGCATCTCTAGTTCAACTCAGTATTGGAAACTGAGTAAAACAGGAGCTTCTCTTCAGTCCAATACACTGTACTGGCTGGGAACAGACGCGAATGCTATTTGCACTGTATATGGCCAGAAAAGCACATGTGCTGTTCTTAGCCTGAATGAACACTTGCTGCTAGAACTTGAATCTCAACGTGATTCAACTCCGTTTAGGAAGTTTAATTGAACCCTAGTGTGCCATGCAAGAAAAACACTCTGTTTTAGAGAAAACAGCATTCTTTCACTCTACTGTGTTTCCTATAGGGAACGTACAGTGAGCTAGCTCAGAACAAAAGAACTGTGCTTCCTACACAAACGGGGCATCTCTAGTTCAACTCAGTATTGGAAACTGAGTAAAACAGGAGCTTCTCTTCAGTCCAATACACTGTACTGGCTGGGAACAGACGCGAATGCTATTTGCACTGTATATGGCCAGAAAAGCACAAGTGTGCTGTTCTTAGCCTGAATGAACACTTGCTGCTAGAACTTGAATCTCAACGTGATTCAACTCCGTTTAGGAAGTTTAATTGAACCCTAGTGTGCCATGCAAGAAAAACACTCTGTTTTAGAGAAAACAGCATTCTTTCACTCTACTGTGTTTCCTATAGGGCACGTACAGTGAGCTAGCTCAGAACAAAAGAACTGTGCTTCCTACACAAACGGGGCATCTCTAGTTCAACTCAGTATTGGAAACTGAGTAAAACAGGAGCTTCTCTTCAGTCCAATACACTGTACTGGCTGGGAACAGACGCGAATGCTATTTGCACTGTATATGGCCAGAAAAGCACAAGTGTGCTGTTCTTAGCCTGAATGAACACTTGCTGCTAGAACTTGAATCTCAACGTGATTCAACTCCGTTTAGGAAGTTTAATTGAACCCTAGTGTGCCATGCAAGAAAAACACTCTGTTTTAGAAAAAACAGCATTCTTTCACTCTACTGTGTTTCCTATAGGGCACGTACAGTGAGCTAGCTCAGAACAAAAGAACTGAGCTTCCTACACAAACGGGGCATATCTAGTTCAACTCAGTATTGGAAACTGAGTAAAACAGGAGCTTCTCTTCAGTCCAATATACTGTACTGGCTGGGAACAGATGCGAATGCTATTTGCACTGTATATGGCCAGAAAAGCACAAGTGTGCTGTTCTTAGCCTGAATGAACACTTGCTGCTAGAACTTGAATCTCAACGTGATTCAACTCCGTTTAGGAAGTTTAATTGAACCCTAGTGTGCCATGCAAGAAAAACACTCTGTTTTAGAGAAAACAGCATTCTTTCACTCTACTGTGTTTCCTATAGGGCACGTACAGTGAGCTAGCTCAGAACAAAAGAACTGTGCTTCCTACACAAACGGGGCATCTCTAGTTCATCTCAGTATTGGAAACTGAGTAAAACAGGAGCTTCTCTTCAGTCCAATACACTGTACTGGCTGGGAACAGACGCGAATGCTATTTGCACTGTATATGGCCAGAAAAGCACAAGTGTGCTGTTCTTAGCCTAAATGAACACTTGCTGCTAGAACTTGAATCTCAACGTGATTCAACTCCGTTTAGGAAGTTTAATTGAACCCTAGTGTGCCATGCAAGAAAAACACTCTGTTTTAGAGAAAACAGCATTCTTTCACTCTACTGTGTTTCTTATAGGCCAAGTACAGTGAGCTAGCTCAGAACAAAAGAACTGTGCTTCCTACACAAACGGGGCATCTCTAGTTCAACTCAGTATTGGAAACTGAGTAAAACAGGAGCATCTCATCAGTCCAATACACTGTACTGGCTGGGAACAGACGCGAATGCTATTTGCACTGTATATGGCCAGAAAAGCACAAGTGTGCTGTTCTTAGCCTGAATGAACACTTGCTGCTAGAACTTGAATCTCAACGTGATTCAACTCCGTTTAGGAAGTTTAATTGAACCCTAGTGTGCCATGCAAGAAAAACACTCTGTTTTAGAGAAAACAGCATTCTTTCACTCTACTGTGTTTCCTATAGGGCACGTACAGTGAGCTAGCTCAGAACAAAAGAACTGTGCTTCCTACACCAACAGGGCATCTCTAGTTCAACTCAGTATTGGAAACTGAGTAAAACAGGAGCTTCTCTTCAGTCCAGTACACTGTACTGGCTGGGAACAGACGCGAATGCTATTTGCACTGTATATGGCCAGAAAAGCACAAGTGTGCTGTTCTTAGCCTGAATGAACACTTGCTGCTAGAACTTGAATCTCAACGTGATTCAACTCCGTTTAGGAAGTTTAATTGAACCCTAGTGTGCCATGCAAGAAAAACACTCTGTTTTAGAGAAAACAGCTTTCTTTCACTCTAATGTGTTTCCTATAGGGCACGTACAGTGAGCTAGCTCAGAACAAAAGAACTGTGCTTCCTACACAAACGGGGCATATATAGTTCAACTCAGTATTGGAAACTGAGTAAAACAGGAGCTTCTCTTCAGTCCAATACACTGTACTGGCTGGGAACAGACGCGAATGCTATTTGCACTGTATATGGCCAGAAAAGCACAAGTGTGCTGTTCTTAGCCTGAATGAACACTTGCTGCTAGAACTTGAATCTCAACGTGATTCAACTCCGTTTAGGAAGTTTAATTGAACCCTAGTGTGCCATGCAAGAAAAACACTCTGTTTTAGAGAAAACAGCATTCTTTCACTCTACTGTGTTTCCTATAGGGCACGTACAGTGAGCTAGCTCAGAACAAAAGAACTGTGCTTCCTACACAAACGGGGCATCTCTAGTTCAACTCAGTATTGGAAACTGAGTAAAACAGGAGCTTCTCTTCAGTCCAATACACTGTACTGGCTGGGAACAGACGCGAATGCTATTTGCACTGTATATGGCCAGAAAAGCACAAGTTTGCTGTTCTTAGCCTGAATGAACACTTGCTGCTAGAACTTGAATCTCAACGTGATTCAACTCCGTTTAGGAAGTTTAATTGAACCCTAGTGTGCCATGCAAGAAAAACACTCTGTTTTAGAAAAAACAGCATTCTTTCACTCTACTGTGTTTCCTATAAGGGCACGTACAGTGAGCTAGCTCAGAACAAAAGAACTGAGCTTCCTACACAAACGGGGCATATCTAGTTCAACTCAGTATTGGAAACTGAGTAAAACAGGAGCTTCTCTTCTGTCCAATACACTGTACTGGCTGGGAACAGACGCGAATGCTATTTGCACTGTATATGGCCAGAAAAGCACAAGTGTGCTGTTCTTAGCCTGAATGAACACTTGCTGCTAGAACTTGAATCTCAACGTGATTCAACTCCGTTTAGGAAGTTTAATTGAACCATAGTGTGCCATGCAAGAAAAACACTCTGTTTTAGAGAAAACAGCATTCTTTCACTCTACTGTGTTTCCTATAGGCCAAGTACAGTGAGCTAGCTCAGAACAAAAGAACTGTGCTTCCTACACAAACGGGGCATCTCTAGTTCAACTCAGTATTGGAAACTGAGTAAAACAGGAGCTTCTCTTCAGTCCAATACACTGTACTGGCTGGGAACAGACGCGAATGCTATTTGCACTGTATATGGCCAGAAAAGCACATGTGCTGTTCTTAGCCTGAATGAACACTTGCTGCTAGAACTTGAATCTCAACGTGATTCAACTCCGTTTAGGAAGTTTAATTGAACCCTAGTGTGCCATGCAAGAAAAACACTCTGTTTTAGAGAAAACAGCATTCTTTCACTCTACTGTGTTTCCTATAGGGAACGTACAGTGAGCTAGCTCAGAACAAAAGAACTGTGCTTCCTACACAAACGGGGCATCTCTAGTTCAACTCAGTATTGGAAACTGAGTAAAACAGGAGCTTCTCTTCAGTCCAATACACTGTACTGGCTGGGAACAGACGCGAATGCTATTTGCACTGTATATGGCCAGAAAAGCACAAGTGTGCTGTTCTTAGCCTGAATGAACACTTGCTGCTAGAACTTGAATCTCAACGTGATTCAACTCCGTTTAGGAAGTTTAATTGAACCCTAGTGTGCCATGCAAGAAAAACACTCTGTTTTAGAGAAAACAGCATTCTTTCACTCTACTGTGTTTCCTATAGGGCACGTACAGTGAGCTAGCTCAGAACAAAAGAACTGTGCTTCCTACACAAACGGGGCATCTCTAGTTCAACTCAGTATTGGAAACTGAGTAAAACAGGAGCTTCTCTTCAGTCCAATACACTGTACTGGCTGGGAACAGACGCGAATGCTATTTGCACTGTATATGGCCAGAAAAGCACAAGTGTGCTGTTCTTAGCCTGAATGAACACTTGCTGCTAGAACTTGAATCTCAACGTGATTCAACTCCGTTTAGGAAGTTTAATTGAACCCTAGTGTGCCATGCAAGAAAAACACTCTGTTTTAGAGAAAACAGCATTCTTTCACTCTACTGTGTTTCTTATAGGCCAAGTACAGTGAGCTAGCTCAGAACAAAAGAACTTTGCTTCCTACACAAACGGGGCATCTCTAGTTCAACTCAGTATTGGAAACTGAGTAAAACAGGAGCTTCTCTTCAGTCCAATACACTGTACTGGCTGGGAACAGACGCGAATGCTATTTGCACTGTATATGGCCAGAAAAGCACAAGTGTGCTGTTCTTAGCCTGAATGAACACTTGCTGCTAGAACTTGACTCAACGTGATTCAACTCCGTTTAGGAAGTTTAATTGAACCCTAGTGTGCCATGCAAGAAAATCACTCTGTTTTAGAGAAAACAGCATTCTTTCACTCTACTGTGTTTCCTATAGGGAACGTACAGTGAGCTAGCTCAGAACAAAAGAACTGTGCTTCCTACACAAACGGGGCAACTCTAGTTCAACTCAGTATTGGAAACTGAGTAAAACAGGAGCTTCTCATCAGTCCAATACACTGTACTGGCTGGGAATAGACACAAATGCTATTTGCACTGTATATGACCAGAAAAGCACAAATGTGCTGTTCTTAGCCTGAATGAACACTTGCTGCTAGAACTTGAATCTCAACGTGATTCAACTCCGTTTAGGAAGTTTAATTGAACCCTAGTGTGCCATGCAAGAAAAACACTCTGTTTTAGAGAAAACAGCATTCTTTCACTCTACTGTGTTTCCTATAGGGCACGTACAGTGAGCTAGCTCAGAACAAAAGAACTGTGCTTCCTACACAAACGGGGCATCTCTAGTTCAACTCAGTATTGGAAACTGAGTAAAACAGGAGCTTCTCATCAGTCCAATACACTGTACTGGCTGGGAACAGACACAAATGCTATTTGCACTGTATATGACCAGAAAAGCACAAGTGTGCTGTTCTTAGCCTGAATGAACACTTGCTGCTAGAACTTGAATCTCAACGTGATTCAACTCCGTTTAGGAAGTTTAATTGAACCCTAGTGTGCCATGCAAGAAAAACACTCTGTTTTAGAGAAAACAGCATTCTTTCACTCTACTGTGTTTCCTATAGGCCAAGTACAGTGAGCTAGCTCAGAACAAAAGAACTGTGCTTCCTACACAAACGGGGCATCTCTAATTCAACTCAGTATTGGAAACTGAGTAAAACAGGAGCTTCCCTTCAGTCTAATACACTGTACAGGCTGGGAACAGACGCGAATGCTATTTGCACTGTATATGGCCAGAAAAGCACAAGTGTGCTGTTCTTAGCCTGAATGAACACTTGCTGCTAGAACTTGAATCTCAACGTGATTCAACTCCGTTTAGGAAGTTTAATTGAACCCTAGTGTGCCATGCAAGAAAAACACTCTGTTTTAGAGAAAACAGCATTCTTTCACTCTACTGTGTTTCCTATAGGGCACGTACAGTGAGCTAGCTCAGAACAAAAGAACTGTGCTTCCTACCCAAACGGGGCATCTCTAGTTCAACTCAGTATTGGAAACTGAGTAAAACAGGAGCTTCTCTTCAGTCCAATACACTGTACTGGCTGGGAACAGACGCGAATGCTATTTGCACTGTATATGGCCAGAAAAGCACAAGTGTGCTGTTCTTAGCCTGAATGAACACTTGCTGCTAGAACTTGAATCTCAACGTGATTCAACTCCGTTTAGGAAGTTTAATTGAACCCTAGTGTGCCATGCAAGAAAAACACTCTGTTTTAGAAAAAAACAGCTTTCTTTCACTCTACTGTGTTTCCTATAGGGCACGTACAGTGAGCTAGCTCAGAACAAAAGAACTGAGCATCCTACACAAACGGGGCATCTCTAGTTCAACTCAGTATTGGAAACTGAGTAAAACAGGAGCTTCTCTTCAGTCCAATACACTGTACTGGCTGGGAACAGACGCGAATGCTATTTGCACTGTATATGGCCAGAAAAGCACAAGTGTGCTGTTCTTAGCCTGAATGAACACTTGCTGCTAGAACTTGAATCTCAACGTGATTCAACTCCGTTTAGGAAGTTTAATTGAACCCTAGTGTGCCATGCAAGAAAAACACTCTGTTTTAGAGAAAACAGCATTCTTTCACTCTACTGTGTTTCTTATAGTCCAAGTACAGTGAGCTAGCTCAGAACAAAAGAACTTTGCTTCCTACACAAACGGGGCATCTCTAGTTCAACTCAGTATTGGAAACTGAGTAAAACAGGAGCTTCTCTTCAGTCCAATACACTGTACTGGCTGGGAACAGACGCGAATGCTATTTGCACTGTATATGGCCAGAAAAGCACAAGTGTGCTGTTCTTAGCCTGAATGAACACTTGCTGCTAGAACTTGAATCTCAACGTGATTCAACTCCGTTTAGGAAGTTTAATTGAACCCTAGTGTGCCATGCAAGAAAAACACTCTGTTTTAGAGAAAACAGCATTCTTTCAATCTACTGTGTTTCCTATAGGGAACGTACAGTGAGCTAGCTCAGAACAAAAGAACTGTGCTTCCTACACAAACGGGGCATCTCTAGTTCAACTCAGTATGGGAAACTGAGTAAAACAGGAGCTTCTCATCAGTCCAATACACTGTACTGGCTGGGAATAGACACAAATGCTATTTGCACTGTATATGACCAGAAAAGCACAAATGTGCTGTTCTGAGCCTGAATGAACACTTGCTGCTAGAACTTGAATCTCAACGTGATTCAACTCCGTTTAGGAAGTTTAATTGAACCCTAGTGTGCCATGCAAGAAAAACACTCTGTTTTAGAGAAAACAGCATTCTTTCACTCTACTGTGTTTCCTATAGGGAACGTACAGTGAGCTAGCTCAGAACAAAAGAACTGTGCTTCCTACACAAACGGGGCATCTCTAGTTCAACTCAGTATTGGAAACTGAGTAAAACAGGAGCTTCTCATCAGTCCAATACACTGTACTGGCTGGGAACAGACACAAATGCTATTTGCACTGTATATGACCAGAAAAGCACAAGTGTGCTGTTCTTAGCCTGAATGAACACTTGCTGCTAGAACTTGAATCTCAACGTGATTCAACTCCGTTTAGGAAGTTTAATTGAACCCTAGTGTGCCATGCAAGAAAAACACTCTGTTTTAGAGAAAACAGCATTCTTTCACTCTACTGTGTTTCCTATAGGCCAAGTACAGTGAGCTAGCTCAGAACAAAAGAACTGTGCTTCCTACACAAACGGGGCATCTCTAGTTCAACTCAGTATTGGAAACTGAGTAAAACAGGAGCTTCTCTTCAGTCTAATACACTGTACAGGCTGGGAACAGACGCGAATGCTATTTGCACTGTATATGGCCAGAAAAGCACAAGTGTGCTGTTCTTAGCCTGAATGAACACTTGCTGCTAGAACTTGAATCTCAACGTGATTCAACTCCGTTTAGGAAGTTTAATTGAACCCTAGTGTGCCATGCAAGAAAAACACTCTGTTTTAGAGAAAACAGCATTCTTTCACTCTACTGTGTTTCCTATAGGGCACGTACAGTGAGCTAGCTCAGAACAAAAGAACTGTGCTTCCTACACAAACGGGGCATCTCTAGTTCAACTCAGTATTGGAAACTGAGTAAAACAGGAGCTTCTCTTCAGTCCAATACACTGTACTGGCTGGGAACAGACACGAATGCTATTTGCACTGTATATGGCCAGAAAAGCACAAGTGTGCTGTTCTTAGCCTGAATGAACACTTGCTGCTAGAACTTGAATCTCAACGTGATTCAACTCCGTTTAGGAAGTTTAATTGAACCCTAGTGTGCCATGCAAGAAAAACACTCTGTTTTAGAAAAAACAGCATTCTTTCACTCTACTGTGTTTCCTATAGGGCACGTACAGTGAGCTAGCTCAGAACAAAAGAACTGAGCATCCTACACAAACGGGGCATCTCTAGTTCAACTCAGTATTGGAAACTGAGTAAAACAGGAGCTTCTCTTCAGTCCAATACACTGTACTGGATGGGAACAGACGCGAATGCTATTTGCACTGTATATGGCCAGAAAAGCACAAGTGTGCTGTTCTTAGCCTGAATGAACACTTGCTGCTAGAACTTGAATCTCAACGTGATTCAACTCCGTTTAGGAAGTTTAATTGAACCCTAGTGTGCCATGCAAGAAAAACACTCTGTTTTAGAGAAAACAGCATTCTTTCACTCTACTGTGTTTCTTATAGGCCAAGTACAGTGAGCTAGCTCAGAACAAAAGAACTTTGCTTCCTACACAAACGGGGCATCTCTAGTTCAACTCAGTATTGGAAACTGAGTAAAACAGGAGCTTCTCTTCAGTCCAATACACTGTACTGGCTGGGAACAGACGCGAATGCTATTTGCACTGTATATGGCCAGAAAAGCACAAGTGTGCTGTTCTTAGCCTGAATGAACACTTGCTGCTAGAACTTGAATCTCAACGTGATTCAACTCCATTTAGGAAGTTTAATTGAACCCTAGTGTGCCATGCAAGAAAAACACTCTGTTTTAGAGAAAACAGCATTCTTTCACTCTACTGTGTTTCCTATAGGGAACGTACAGTGAGCTAGCTCAGAACAAAAGAACTGTGCTTCCTACACAAACGGGGCATCTCTAGTTCAACTCAGTATTGGAAACTGAGTAAAACAGGAGCTTCTCATCAGTCCAATACACTGTACTGGCTGGGAATAGACACAAATGCTATTTGCACTGTATATGACCAGAAAAGCACAAGTGTGCTGTTCTTAGCCTGAATGAACACTTGCTGCTAGAACTTGAATCTCAACGTGATTCAACTCCGTTTAGGAAGTTTAATTGAACCCTAGTGTGCCATGCAAGAAAAACACTCTGTTTTAGAGAAAACAGCATTCTTTCACTCTACTGTGTTTCCTATAGGCCAACTACAGTGAGCTAGCTCAGAACAAAAGAACTGTGCTTCCTACACAAACGGGACATCTCTAGTTCAACTCAGTATTGAAAACTGAGTAAAACAGGAGCTTCTCTTCAGTCCAATACACTGTACTGGCTGGGAAGAGACGCGAATGCTATTTGCACTGTATATGGCCAGAAAAGCACAAGTGTGCTGTTCTTAGCCTGAATGAACACTTGCTGCTAGAACTTGAATCTCAACGTGATTCAACTCCGTTTAGGAAGTTTAATTGAACCCTAGTGTGCCATGCAAGAAAAACACTCTGTTTTAGAAAAAACAGCATTCTTTCACTCTACTGTGTTTCCTATAGGGCACGTACAGTGAGCTAGCTCAGAACAAAAGAACTGAGCATCCTACACAAACGGGGCATCTCTAGTTCAACTCAGTATTGGAAACTGAGTAAAACAGGAGCTTCTCTTCAGTCTAATACACTGTACTGGCTGGGAACAGACGCGAATGCTATTTGCACTGTATATGGCCAGAAAAGCACAAGTGTGCTGTTCTTAGCCTGAATGAACACTTGCTGCTAGAACTTGAATCTCAACGTGATTCAACTCCGTTTAGGAAGTTTAATTGAACCCTAGTGTGCCATGCAAGAAAAACACTCTGTTTTAGAGAAAACAGCATTCTTTCAATCTACTGTGTTTCCTATAGGCCAAGTACAGTGAGCTAGCTCAGAACAAAAGAACTGTGCTTCCTACACAAACGGGGCATCTCTAGTTCAACTCAGTATTGGAAACTGAGTAAAACAGGAGCTTCTCTTCAGTCCAATACACTGTACTGGCTGGGAACAGACGCGAATGCTATTTGCACTGTATATGGCCAGAAAAGCACAAGTGTGCTGTTCTTAGCCTGAATGAACACTTGCTGCTAGAACTTGAATCTCAACGTGATTCAACTCCGTTTAGGAAGTTTAATTGAACCCTAGTGTGCCATGCAAGAAAAACACTCTGTTTTAGAAAAAACAGCATTCTTTCACTCTACTGTGTTTCCTATAGGGCACGTACAGTGAGCTAGCTCAGAACAAAAGAACTGAGCATCCTACACAAACGGGGCATCTCTAGTTCAACTCAGTATTGGAAACTGAGTAAAACAGGAGCTTCTCTTCAGTCTAATACACTGTACTGGCTGGGAACAGACGCGAATGCTATTTGCACTGTATATGGCCAGAAAAGCACAAGTGTGCTGTTCTTAGCCTGAATGAACACTTGCTGCTAGAACTTGAATCTCAACGTGATTCAACTCCGTTTAGGAAGTTTAATTGAACCCTAGTGTGCCATGCAAGAAAAACACTCTGTTTTAGAGAAAACAGCATTCTTTCAATCTACTGTGTTTCCTATAGGCCAAGTACAGTGAGCTAGCTCAGAACAAAAGAACTGTGCTTCCTACACAAACGGGGCATCTCTAGTTCAACTCAGTATTGGAAACTGAGTAAAACAGGAGCTTCTCTTCAGTCCAATACACTGTACTGGCTGGGAACAGACGCGAATGCTATTTGCACTGTATATGGCCAGAAAAGCACAAGTGTGCTGTTCTTAGCCTGAATGAACACTTGCTGCTAGAACTTGAATCTCAACGTGATTCAACTCCGTTTAGGAAGGTTAATTGAACCCTAGTGTGCCATGCAAGAAAAACACTCTGTTTTAGAAAAAACAGCATTCTTTCACTCTACTGTGTTTCCTATAGGGCACGTACAGTGAGCTAGCTCAGAACAAAAGAACTGTGCTTCCTACACAAACGGGGCATCTCTAGTTCAACTCAGTATTGGAAACTGAGTAAAACAGGAGCTTCTCTTCAGTCCAATACACTGTACTGGCTGGGAACAGACGCGAATGCTATTTGCACTGTATATGGCCAGAAAAGCACAAGTGTGCTGTTCTTAGCCTGAATGAACACTTGCTGCTAGAACTTGAATCTCAACGTGATTCAACTCCGTTTAGGAAGTTTAATTGAACCCTAGTGTGCCATGCAAGAAAAACACTCTGTTTTAGAGAAAACAGCATTCTTTCACTCTACTGTGTTTCTTATAGGCCAAGTACAGTGAGCTATCTCAGAACAAAAGAACTTTGCTTCCTACACAAACGGGGCATCTCTAGTTCAACTCAGTATTGGAAACTGAGTAAAACAGGAGCTTCTCTTCAGTCCAATACACTGTACTGGCTGGGAACAGACGCGAATGCTATTTGCACTGTATATGGCCAGAAAAGCACAAGTGTGCTGTTCTTAGCCTGAATGAACACTTGCTGCTAGAACTTGAATCTCAACGTGATTCAACTCCGTTTAGGAAGTTTAATTGAACCCTAGTGTGCCATGCAAGAAAAACACTCTGTTTTAGAGAAAACAGCATTCTTTCACTCTACTGTGTTTCCTATAGGGAACGTACAGTGAGCTAGCTCAGAACAAAAGAACTGTGCTTCCTACACAAACGGGGCATCTCTAGTTCAACTCAGTATTGGAAACTGAGTAAAACAGGAGCTTCTCATCAGTCCAATACACTGTACTGGCTGGGAACAGACACAAATGCTATTTGCACTGTATATGACCAGAAAAGCACAAGTGTGCTGTTCTTAGCCTGAATGAACACTTGCTGCTAGAACTTGAATCTCAACGTGATTCAACTCCGTTTAGGAAGTTTAATTGAACCCTAGTGTGCCATGCAAGAAAAACACTCTGTTTTAGAGAAAACAGCATTCTTTCACTCTACTGTGTTTCCTATAGGGCACGTACAGTGAGCTAGCTCAGAACAAAAGAACTGTGCTTCCTACACAAACGGGGCATCTCTAGTTCAACTCAGTATTGGAAACTGAGTAAAACAGGAGCTTCTCTTCAGTCCAATACACTGTACTGGCTGGGAACAGACGCGAATGCTATTTGCACTGTATATGGCCAGAAAAGCACAAGTGTGCTGTTCTTAGCCTGAATGAACACTTGCTGCTAGAACTTGAATCTCAACGTGATTCAACTCCGTTTAGGAAGTTGAATTGAACCCTAGTGTGCCATGCAAGAAAAACACTCTGTTTTAGAGAAAACAGCATTCTTTCACTCTACTGTGTTTCTTATAGGCCAAGTACAGTGAGCTATCTCAGAACAAAAGAACTTTGCTTCCTACACAAACGGGGCATCTCTAGTTCAACTCAGTATTGGAAACTGAGTAAAACAGGAGCTTCTCTTCAGTCCAATACACTGTACTGGCTGGGAACAGACGCGAATGCTATTTGCACTGTATATGGCCAGAAAAGCACAAGTGTGCTGTTCTTAGCCTGAATGAACACTTGCTGCTAGAACTTGAATCTCAACGTGATTCAACTCCGTTTAGGAAGTTTAATTGAACCCTAGTGTGCCATGCAAGAAAAACACTCTGTTTTAGAGAAAACAGCATTCTTTCACTCTACTGTGTTTCCTATAGGGAACGTACAGTGAGCTAGCTCAGAACAAAAGAACTGTGCTTCCTACACAAACGGGGCATCTCTAGTTCAACTCAGTATTGGAAACTGAGTAAAACAGGAGCTTCTCATCAGTCCAATACACTGTACTGGCTGGGAACAGACACAAATGCTATTTGCACTGTATATGACCAGAAAAGCACAAGTGTGCTGTTCTTAGCCTGAATGAACACTTGCTGCTAGAACTTGAATCTCAACGTGATTCAACTCCGTTTAGGAAGTTTAATTGAACCCTAGTGTGCCATGCAAGAAAAACACTCTGTTTTAGAGAAAACAGCATTCTTTCACTCTACTGTGTTTCCTATAGGCCAAGTACAGTGAGCTAGCTCAGAACAAAAGAACTGTGCTTCCTACACAAACGGGGCATCTCTAGTTCAACTCAGTATTGGAAACTGAGTAAAACAGGAGCTTCTCTTCAGTCCAATACACTGTACTGGCTGGGAACAGACGCGAATGCTATTTGCACTGTATATGGCCAGAAAAGCACAAGTGTGCTGTTCTTAGCCTGAATGAACACTTGCTGCTAGAACTTGAATCTCAACGTGATTCAACTCCGTTTAGGAAGTTTAATTGAACCCTAGTGTGCCATGCAAGAAAAACACTCTGTTTTAGAAAAAACAGCATTCTTTCACTCTACTGTGTTTCCTATAGGGCAGGTACAGTGACCTAGCTCAGAACAAAAGAACTGAGCATCCTACACAAACGGGGCATCTCTAGTTCAACTCAGTATTGGAAACTGAGTAAAACAGGAGCTTCTCTTCAGTCTAATACACTGTACAGGCTGGGAACAGACGCGAATGCTATTTGCACTGTATATGGCCAGAAAAGCACAAGTGTGCTGTTCTTAGCCTGAATGAACACTTGCTGCTAGAACTTGAATCTCAACGTGATTCAACTCCGTTTAGGAAGTTTAATTGAACCCTAGTGTGCCATGCAAGAAAAACACTCTGTTTTAGAGAAAACAGCATTCTTTCACTCTACTGTGTTTCCTATAGGCCAAGTACAGTGAGCTAGCTCAGAACAAAAGAACTGTGCTTCCTACACAAACGGGGCATCTCTAGTTCAACTCAGTATTGGAAACTGAGTAAAACAGGAACTTCTCTTCAGTCCAATACACTGTACTGGCTGAAACAGACGCGAATGCTATTTGCACTGTATATGGCCAGAAAAGCACAAGTGTGCTGTTCTTAGCCTGAATGAACACTTGCTGCTAGAACTTGAATCTCAACGTGATTCAACTCCGTTTAGGAAGGTTAATTGAACCCTAGTGTGCCATGCAAGAAAAACACTCTGTTTTAGAGAAAACAGCATTCTTTCACTCTACTGTGTTTCCTATAGGCCAAGTACAGTGAGCTAGCTCAGAACAAAAGAACTGTGCTTCCTACACAAACGGGGCATCTCTAGTTCAACTCAGTATTGGAAACTGAGTAAAACAGGAGCTTCTCTTCAGTCCAATACACTGTACTGGCTGGGAACAGACGCGAATGCTATTTGCACTGTATAGGGCCAGAAAAGCACAAGTGTGCTGTTCTTAGCCTGAATGAACACTTGCTGCTAGAACTTGAATCTCAACGTGATTCAACTCCGTTTAGGAAGTTTAATTGAACCCTAGTGTGCCATGCAAGAAAAACACTCTGTTTTAGAGAAAACAGCATTCTTTCACTCTACTGTGTTTCCTATAGGGCACGTACAGTGAGCTAGCTCAGAACAAAAGAACTGTGCTTCCTACACAAACGGGGCATCTCTAGTTCAACTCAGCATTGGAAACTGAGTAAAACAGGAGCTTCTCTTCAGTCCAATACACTGTACTGGCTGGGAACAGACGCGAATGCAATTTGCACTGTATATGGCCAGAAAACCACAAGTGTGCTGTTGTTAGCCTGAATGAACACTTGCTGCTAGAACTTGAATCTCAACGTGATTCAACTCCGTTTAGGAAGTTTAATTGAACCCTAGTGTGCCATGCAAGAAAAACACTCTGTTTTAGAGAAAACAGCATTCTTTCACTCTACTGTGTTTCTTATAGGCCAAGTACAGTGAGCTAGCTCAGAACAAAAGAACTGTGCTTCCTACACAAACGGGGCATCTCTAGTTCAACTCAGTATTGGAAACTGAGTAAAACAGGAGCTTCTCTTCAGTCCAATACACTGTACTGGCTGGGAACAGACGCGAATGCTATTTGCACTGTATATGGCCAGAAAAGCACAAGTGTGCTGTTCTTAGCCTGAATGAACACTTGCTGCTAGAACTTGAATCTCAATGTGATTCAACTCCGTTTAGGAAGTTTAATTGAACCCTAGTGTGCCATGCAAGAAAAACACTCTGTTTTAGAGAAAACAGCATTCTTTCACTCTACTGTGTTTCCTATAGGGCACGTACAGTGAGCTAGCTCAGAACAAAAGAACTGTGCTTCCTACACAAACGGGGCATCTCTAGTTCAACTCAGTATTGGAAACTGAGTAAAACAGGAGCTTCTCTTCAGTCCAATACACTGTACTGGCTGGGAACAGACGCGAATGCTATTTGCACTGTATATGGCCAGAAAAGCACAAGTGTGCTGTTCTTAGCCTGAATGAACACTTGCTGCTAGAACTTGAATCTCAACGTGATTCAACTCCGTTTAGGAAGTTTAATTGAACCCTAGTGTGCCATGCAAGAAAAACACTCTGTTTTAGAGAAAACAGCATTCTTTCACTCTACTGTGTTTCTTATAGGCCAAGTACAGTGAGCTAGCTCAGAACAAAAGAACTGTGCTTCCTACACAAACGGGGCATCTCTAGTTCAACTCAGTATTGGAAACTGAGTAAAACAGGAGCTTCTCTTCAGTCCAATACACTGTACTGGCTGGGAACAGACGCGAATGCTATTTGCACTGTATATGGCCAGAAAAGCACATGTGCTGTTCTTAGCCTGAATGAACACTTGCTGCTAGAACTTGAATCTCAACGTGATTCAACTCCGTTTAGGAAGTTTAATTGAACCCTAGTGTGCCATGCAAGAAAAACACTCTGTTTTAGAGAAAACAGCATTCTTTCACTCTACTGTGTTTCCTATAGGGAACGTACAGTGAGCTAGCTCAGAAAAAAAGAACTGTGCTTCCTACACAAACGGGGCATCTCTAGTTCAACTCAGTATTGGAAACTGAGTAAAACAGGAGCTTCTCTTCAGTCCAATACACTGTACTGGCTGGGAACAGACGCGAATGCTATTTGCACTGTATATGGCCAGAAAAGCACAAGTGTGCTGTTCTTAGCCTGAATGAACACTTGCTGCTAGAACTTGAATCTCAACGTGATTCAACTCCGTTTAGGAAGTTTAATTGAACCCTAGTGTGCCATGCAAGAAAAACACTCTGTTTTAGAGAAAACAGCATTCTTTCACTCTACTGTGTTTCCTATAGGCCAAGTACAGTGAGCTAGCTCAGAACAAAAGAACTGTGCTTCCTACACAAACGGGGCATCTCTAGTTCAACTCAGTATTGGAAACTGAGTAAAACAGGAGCTTCTCTTCAGTCCAATACACTGTACTGGCTGGGAACAGACGCGAATGCTATTTGCACTGTATATGGCCAGAAAAGCACAAGTGTGCTGTTCTTAGCCTGAATGAACACTTGCTGCTAGAACTTGAATCTCAACGTGATTCAACTCCGTTTAGGAAGTTTAATTGAACCCTAGTGTGCCATGCAAGAAAAACACTCTGTTTTAGAGAAAACAGCATTCTTTCACTCTACTGTGTTTCCTATAGGGCACGTACAGTGAGCTAGCTCAGAACAAAAGAACTGTGCTTCCTACACAAACGGGGCATCTCTAGTTCAACTCAGTATTGGAAACTGAGTAAAACAGGAGCTTCTCTTCAGTCCAATACACTGTACTGGCTGGGAACAGACGCGAATGCTATTTGCACTGTATATGGCCAGAAAAGCACAAGTGTGCTGTTCTTAGCCTGAATGAACACTTGCTGCTAGAACTTGAATCTCAACGTGATTCAACTCCGTTTAGGAAGTTTAATTGAACCCTAGTGTGCCATGCAAGAAAAACACTCTGTTTTAGAAAAAACAGCATTCTTTCACTCTACTGTGTTTCCTATAAGGGCACGTACAGTGAGCTAGCTCAGAACAAAAGAACTGAGCTTCCTACACAAACGCGGCATATCTAGTTCAACTAAGTATTGGAAACTGAGTAAAACAGGAGCTTCTCTTCAGTCCAATACACTGTACTGGCTGGGAACAGACGCGAATGCTATTTGCACTGTATATGGCCAGAAAAGCACAAGTGTGCTGTTCTTAGCCTGAATGAACACTTGCTGCTAGAACTTGAATCTCAACGTGATTCAACTCCGTTTAGGAAGTTTAATTGAACCCTAGTGTGCCATGCAAGAAAAACACTCTGTTTTAGAGAAAACAGCATTCTTTCACTCTACTGTGTTTCCTATAGGGCACGTACAGTGAGCTAGCTCAGAACAATAGAACTGTGCTTCCTACACCAACAGGGCATCTCTAGTTCAACTCAGTATTGGAAACTGAGTAAAACAGGAGCTTCTCTTCAGTCCAGTACACTGTACTGGCTGGGAACAGACGCGAATGCTATTTGCACTGTATATGGCCAGAAAAGCACAAGTGTGCTGTTCTTAGTCTGAATGAACACTTGCTGCTAGTACTTGAATCTCAACGTGATTCAACTCCGTCTACGAAGTTTAATTGAACCCTAGTGTGCCATGCAAGAAAAACACTCTGTTTTAGAGAAAACAGCATTCTTTCACTCTACTGGGTTTCCTATAGGCCAAGTACAGTGAGCTAGCTCAGAACAAAAGAACTGTGCTTCCTACACAAACGGGGCATCTCTAGTTCAACTCAGTATTGGAAACTGAGTAAAACAGGAGCTTCTCTTCAGTCCAATACACTGTACTGGCTGGGAACAGACGCGAATGCTATTTGCACTGTATATGGCCAGAAAAGCACAAGTGTGCTGTTCTTAGCCTGAATGAACACTTGCTGCTAGAACTTGAATCTCAACGTGATTCAACTCCGTTTAGGAAGTTTAATTGAACCCTAGTGTGCCATGCAAGAAAAACACTCTGTTTTAGAGAAAACAGCATTCTTTCACTCTACTGTGTTTCTTATAGGCCAAGTACAGTGAGCTATCTCAGAACAAAAAAACTGGGCTTCCTACACAAACGGGGCATCTCTAGTTCAACTCAGTATTGGAAACTGAGTAAAACAGGAGCTTCTCTTCAGTCCAATACACTGTACTGGCTGGGAACAGACGCGAATGCTATTTGCACTGTATATGACCAGAAAAGCACAAGTGTGCTGTTCTTTGCCTGAATGAACACTTGCTGCTAGAACTTGAATCTCAACGTGATTCAACTCCGTTTAGGAAGTTTAATTGAACCCTAGTGTACCATGCAAGAAAAACACTCTGTTTTAGAGAAAACAGCATTCTTTCACTCTACTGTGTTTCCTATAGGCCAAGTACAGTGAGCTAGCTCAGAACAAAAGAACTGTGCTTCCTACACAAACGGGGCATCTCTAGTTCAACTCAGTATTGGAAACTGAGTAAAACAGGAGCTTCTCTTCAGTCCAATACACTGTACTGGCTGGGAACAGACGCGAATGCTATTTGCACTGTATATGGCCAGAAAAGCACAAGTGTTCTGTTCTTAGCCTGAATGAACACTTGCTGCTAGAACTTGAATCTCAATGTGATTCAACTCCGTTTAGGAAGTTTAATTGAACCCTAGTGTGCCATGCAAGAAAAACACTCTGTTTTAGAGAAAACAGCATTCTTTCACTCTACTGGGTTTCCTATAGGCCAAGTACAGTGAGCTAGCTCAGAACAAAAGAACTGTGCTTCCTACACAAACGGGGCATCTCTAGTTCAACTCAGTATTGGAAACTGAGTAAAACAGGAGCTTCTCTTCAGTCCAATACACTGTACTGGCTGGGAACAGACGCGAATGCTATTTGCACTGTATATGGCCAGAAAAGCACAAGTGTGCTGTTCTTAGCCTGAATGAACACTTGCTGCTAGAACTTGAATCTCAACGTGATTCAACTCCGTTTAGGAAGTTTAATTGAACCCTAGTGTGCCATGCAAGAAAAACACTCTGTTTTAGAGAAAACAGCATTCTTTCACTCTACTGTGTTTCTTATAGGCCAAGTACAGTGAGCTATCTCAGAACAAAAAAACTGGGCTTCCTACACAAACGGGGCATCTCTAGTTCAACTCAGTATTGGAAACTGAGTAAAACAGGAGCTTCTCTTCAGTCCAATACACTGTACTGGCTGGGAACAGACGCGAATGCTATTTGCACTGTATATGACCAGAAAAGCACAAGTGTGCTGTTCTTAGCCTGAATGAACACTTGCTGCTAGAACTTGAATCTCAACGTGATTCAACTCCGTTTAGGAAGTTTAATTGAACCCTAGTGTACCATGCAAGAAAAACACTCTGTTTTAGAGAAAACAGCATTCTTTCACTCTACTGTGTTTCCTATAGGCCAAGTACAGTGAGCTAGCTCAGAACAAAAGAACTGTGCTTCCTACACAAACGGGGCATCTCTAGTTCAACTCAGTATTGGAAACTGAGTAAAACAGGAGCTTCTCTTCAGTCCAATACACTGTACTGGCTGGGAACAGACGCGAATGCTATTTGCACTGTATATGGCCAGAAAAGCACAAGTGTTCTGTTCTTAGCCTGAATGAACACTTGCTGCTAGAACTTGAATCTCAATGTGATTCAACTCCGTTTAGGAAGTTTAATTGAACCCTAGTGTGCCATGCAAGAAAAACACTCTGTTTTAGAGAAAACAGCATTCTTTCACTCTACTGTGTTTCCTATAGGGCACGTACAGTGAGCTAGCTCAGAACAAAAGAACTGTGCTTCCTACACCAACAGGGCATCTCTAGTTCAACTCAGTATTGGAAACTGAGTAAAACAGGAGCTTCTCTTCAGTCCAGTACACTGTACTGGCTGGGAACAGACGCGAATGCTATTTGCACTGTATATGGCCAGAAAAGCACAAGTGTGCTGTTGTTAGCCTGAATGAACACTTGCTGCTAGAACTTGAATCTCAACGTGATTCAACTCCGTTTAGGAAGTTTAATTGAACCCTAGTGTGCCATGCAAGAAAAACACTCTGTTTTAGAGAAAACAGCATTCTTTCACTCTACTGTGTTTCCTATAGGGCACGTACAGTGAGCAGGCTCAGAACAAAAGAACTGTGCTTCCTACACAAACGGGGCATCTCTAGTTCAACTCAGTATTGGAAACTGAGTAAAACAGGAGCTTCTCTTCAGTCCAATACACTGTACTGGCTGGGAACAGACGCGAATGCTATTTGCACTGTATATGGCCAGAAAAGCACAAGTGTGCTGTTCTTAGCCTGAATGAACACTTGCTGCTAGAACTTGAATCTCAACGTGATTCAACTCCGTTTAGGAAGTTTAATTGAACCCTAGTGTGCCATGCAAGAAAAACACTCTGTTTTAGAGAAAACAGCATTCTTTCACTCTACTGTGTTTCTTATAGGCCAAGTACAGTGAGCTATCTCAGAACAAAAGAACTGGGCTTCCTACACAAACGGGGCATCTCTAGTTCAACTCAGTATTGGAAACTGAGTAAAACAGGAGCTTCTCTTCAGTCCAATACACTGTACTGGCTGGGAACAGACGCGAATGCTATTTGCACTGTATATGGCCAGAAAAGCACAAGTGTGCTGTTCTTAGCCTGAATGAACACTTGCTGCTAGAACTTGAATCTCAACGTGATTCAACTCCGTTTAGGAAGTTTAATTGAACCCTAGTGTGCCATGCAAGAAAAACACTCTGTTTTAGAGAAAACAGCATTCTTTCACTCTACTGTGTTTCCTATAGGCCAAGTACAGTGTGCTAGCTCAGAACAAAAGAACTGTGCTTCCTACACAAACGGGGCATCTCTAGTTCAACTCAGTATTGGAAACTGAGTAAAACAGGAGCTTCTCTTCAGTCCAATACACTGTACTGGCTGGGAACAGACGCGAATGCTATTTGCACTGTATATGGCCAGAAAAGCACAAGTGTGCTGTTCTTAGCCTGAATGAACACTTGCTGCTAGAACTTGAATCTCAACGTGATTCAACTCCGTTTAGGAAGTTTAATTGAACCCTAGTGTGCCATGCAAGAAAAACACTCTGTTTTAGAGAAAACAGCATTCTTTCACTCTACTGTGTTTCCTATAGGGCACGTACAGTGAGCTAGCTCAGAACAAAAGAACTGTGCTTCCTACACAAACGGGGCATCTCTAGTTCAACTCAGTATTGGAAACTGAGTAAAACAGGAGCTTCTCTTCAGTCCAATACACTGTACTGGCTGGGAACAGACGCGAATGCTATTTGCACTGTATATGGCCAGAAAAGCACAAGTGTGCTGTTCTTAGCCTGAATGAACACTTGCTGCTAGAACTTGAATCTCAACGTGATTCAACTCCGTTTAGGAAGTTTAATTGAACCCTAGTGTGCCATGCAAGAAAAACACTCTGTTTTAGAGAAAACAGCATTCTTTCACTCTACTGTGTTTCTTATAGGCCAAGTACAGTGAGCTATCTCAGAACAAAAAAACTGGGCTTCCTACACAAACGGGGCATCTCTAGTTCAACTCAGTATTGGAAACTGAGTAAAACAGGAGCTTCTCTTCAGTCCAATACACTGTACTGGCTGGGAACAGACGCGAATGCTATTTGCACTGTATATGACCAGAAAAGCACAAGTGTGCTGTTCTTAGCCTGAATGAACACTTGCTGCTAGAACTTGAATCTCAACGTGATTCAACTCCGTTTAGGAAGTTTAATTGAACCCTAGTGTACCATGCAAGAAAAACACTCTGTTTTAGAGAAAACAGCATTCTTTCACTCTACTGTGTTTCCTATAGGCCAAGTACAGTGAGCTAGCTCAGAACAAAAGAACTGTGCTTCCTACACAAACGGGGCATCTCTAGTTCAACTCAGTATTGGAAACTGAGTAAAACAGGAGCTTCTCTTCAGTCCAATACACTGTACTGGCTGGGAACAGACGCGAATGCTATTTGCACTGTATATGGCCAGAAAAGCACAAGTGTTCTGTTCTTAGCCTGAATGAACACTTGCTGCTAGAACTTGAATCTCAATGTGATTCAACTCCGTTTAGGAAGTTTAATTGAACCCTAGTGTGCCATGCAAGAAAAACACTCTGTTTTAGAGAAAACAGCATTCTTTCACTCTACTGTGTTTCCTATAGGGCACGTACAGTGAGCTAGCTCAGAACAAAAGAACTGTGCTTCCTACACCAACAGGGCATCTCTAGTTCAACTCAGTATTGGAAACTGAGTAAAACAGGAGCTTCTCTTCAGTCCAGTACACTGTACTGGCTGGGAACAGACGCGAATGCTATTTGCACTGTATATGGCCAGAAAAGCACAAGTGTGCTGTTGTTAGCCTGAATGAACACTTGCTGCTAGAACTTGAATCTCAACGTGATTCAACTCCGTTTAGGAAGTTTAATTGAACCCTAGTGTGCCATGCAAGAAAAACACTCTGTTTTAGAGAAAACAGCATTCTTTCACTCTACTGTGTTTCCTATAGGGCACGTACAGTGAGCAGGCTCAGAACAAAAGAACTGTGCTTCCTACACAAACGGGGCATCTCTAGTTCAACTCAGTATTGGAAACTGAGTAAAACAGGAGCTTCTCTTCAGTCCAATACACTGTACTGGCTGGGAACAGACGCGAATGCTATTTGCACTGTATATGGCCAGAAAAGCACAAGTGTGCTGTTCTTAGCCTGAATGAACACTTGCTGCTAGAACTTGAATCTCAACGTGATTCAACTCCGTTTAGGAAGTTTAATTGAACCCTAGTGTGCCATGCAAGAAAAACACTCTGTTTTAGAGAAAACAGCATTCTTTCACTCTACTGTGTTTCTTATAGGCCAAGTACAGTGAGCTATCTCAGAACAAAAGAACTGGGCTTCCTACACAAACGGGGCATCTCTAGTTCAACTCAGTATTGGAAACTGAGTAAAACAGGAGCTTCTCTTCAGTCCAATACACTGTACTGGCTGGGAACAGACGCGAATGCTATTTGCACTGTATATGGCCAGAAAAGCACAAGTGTGCTGTTCTTAGCCTGAATGAACACTTGCTGCTAGAACTTGAATCTCAACGTGATTCAACTCCGTTTAGGAAGTTTAATTGAACCCTAGTGTGCCATGCAAGAAAAACACTCTGTTTTAGAGAAAACAGCATTCTTTCACTCTACTGTGTTTCCTATAGGCCAAGTACAGTGTGCTAGCTCAGAACAAAAGAACTGTGCTTCCTACACAAACGGGGCATCTCTAGTTCAACTCAGTATTGGAAACTGAGTAAAACAGGAGCTTCTCTTCAGTCCAATACACTGTACTGGCTGGGAACAGACGCGAATGCTATTTGCACTGTATATGGCCAGAAAAGCACAAGTGTGCTGTTCTTAGCCTGAATGAACACTTGCTGCTAGAACTTGAATCTCAACGTGATTCAACTCCGTTTAGGAAGTTTAATTGAACCCTAGTGTGCCATGCAAGAAAAACACTCTGTTTTAGAGAAAACAGCATTCTTTCACTCTACTGTGTTTCCTATAGGGCACGTACAGTGAGCTAGCTCAGAACAAAAGAACTGTGCTTCCTACACAAACGGGGCATCTCTAGTTCAACTCAGTATTGGAAACTGAGTAAAACAGGAGCTTCTCTTCAGTCCAATACACTGTACTGGCTGGGAACAGACGCGAATGCTATTTGCACTGTATATGGCCAGAAAAGCACAAGTGTGCTGTTCTTAGCCTGAATGAACACTTGCTGCTAGAACTTGAATCTCAACGTGATTCAACTCCGTTTAGGAAGTTTAATTGAACCCTAGTGTGCCATGCAAGAAAAACACTCTGTTTTAGAGAAAACAGCATTCTTTCACTCTACTGTGTTTCCTATAGGGCACGTACAGTGAGCTAACTCAGAACAAAAGAACTGTGCTTCCTACACAAACGGGGCATCTCTAGTTCAACTCAGTATTGGAAACTGAGTAAAACAGGAGCTTCTCTTCAGTCCAATACACTGTACTGGCTGGGAACAGACGCGAATGCTATTTGCACTGTATATGGCCAGAAAAGCACAAGTGTGCTGTTCTTAGCCTGAATGAACACTTGCTGCTAGAACTTGAATCTCAACGTGATTCAACTCCGTTTAGGAAGTTTAATTGAACCCTAGTGTGCCATGCAAGAAAAACACTCTGTTTTAGAGAAAACAGCATTCTTTCACTCTACTGTGTTTCTTATAGGCCAAGTACAGTGAGCTAGCTCAGAACAAAAGAACTGTGCTTCCTACACAAACGGGGCATCTCTAGTTCAACTCAGTATTGGAAACTGAGTAAAACAGGAGCTTCTCTTCAGTCCAATACACTGTACTGGCTGGGAACAGACGCGAATGCTATTTGCACTGTATATGGCCAGAAAAGCACAAGTGTGCTGTTCTTAGCCTGAATGAACACTTGCTGCTAGAACTTGAATCTCAACGTGATTCAACTCCGTTTAGGAAGTTTAATTGAACCCTAGTGTGCCATGCAAGAAAAACACTCTGTTTTAGAGAAAACAGCATTCTTTCACTCTACTGTGTTTCCTATAGGGCACGTACAGTGAGCTAGCTCAGAACAAAAGAACTGTGCTTCCTACACAAACGGGGCATCTCTAGTTCAACTCAGTATTGGAAACTGAGTAAAACAGGAGCTTCTCTTCAGTCCAATACACTGTACTGGCTGGGAACAGACGCGAATGCTATTTGCACTGTATATGGCCAGAAAAGCACAAGTGTGCTGTTCTTAGCCTGAATGAACACTTGCTGCTAGAACTTGAATCTCAACGTGATTCAACTCCGTTTAGGAAGTTTAATTGAACCCTAGTGTGCCATGCAAGAAAAACACTCTGTTTTAGAAAAAACAGCATTCTTTCACTCTACTGTGTTTCCTATAAGGGCACGTACAGTGAGCTAGCTCAGAACAAAAGAACTGAGCTTCCTACACAAACGGGGCATCTCTAGTTCAACTCAGTATTGGAAACTGAGTAAAACAGGAGCTTCTCTTCAGTCCAATACACTGTACTGGCTGGGAACAGACGCGAATGCTATTTGCACTGTATATGGCCAGAAAAGCACAAGTGTGCTGTTCTTAGCCTGAATGAACACTTGCTGCTAGAACTTGAATCTCAACGTGATTCAACTCCGTTTAGGAAGTTTAATTGAACCCTAGTGTGCCATGCAAGAAAAACACTCTGTTTTAGAGAAAACAGCATTCTTTCACTCTACTGTGTTTCCTATAGGGCACGTACAGTGAGCTAGCTCAGAACAAAAGAACTGTGCTTCCTACAGCAACAGGGCATCTCTAGTTCAACTCAGTATTGGAAACTGAGTAAAACAGGAGCTTCTCTTCAGTCCAGTACACTGTACTGGCTGGGAACAGACGCGAATGCTATTTGCACTGTATATGGCCAGAAAAGCACAAGTGTGCTGTTCTTAGTCTGAATGAACACTTGCTGCTAGTACTTGAATCTCAACGTGATTCAACTCCGTTTACGAAGTTTAATTGAACCCTAGTGTGCCATGCAAGAAAAACACTCTGTTTTAGAGAAAACAGCATTCTTTCACTCTACTGTGTTTCTTATAGGCCAAGTACAGTGAGCTATCTCAGAACAAAAAAACTGGGCTTCCTACACAAACGGGGCATCTCTAGTTCAACTCAGTATTGGAAACTGAGTAAAACAGGAGCTTCTCTTCAGTCCAATACACTGTACTGGCTGGGAACAGACGCGAATGCTATTTGCACTGTATATGGCCAGAAAAGCACAAGTGTGCTGTTCTTAGCCTGAATGAACACTTGCTGCTAGAACTTGAATCTCAACGTGATTCAACTCCGTTTAGGAAGTTTAATTGAACCCTAGTGTGCCATGCAAGAAAAACACTCTGTTTTAGAGAAAACAGCATTCTTTCACTCTACTGTGTTTCCTATAGGGAACGTACAGTGAGCTAGCTCAGAACAAAAGAACTGTGCTTCCTACACAAACGGGGCATCTCTAGTTCAACTCAGTATTGGAAACTGAGTAAAACAGGAGCTTCTCATCAGTCCAATACACTGTACTGGCTGGGAACAGACGCGAATGCTATTTGCACTGTATATGACCAGAAAAGCACAAGTGTGCTGTTCTTAGCCTGAATGAACACTTGCTGCTAGAACTTGAATCTCAACGTGATTCAACTCCGTTTAGGAAGTTTAATTGAACCCTAGTGTACCATGCAAGAAAAACACTCTGTTTTAGAGAAAACAGCATTCTTTCACTCTACTGTGTTTCCTATAGGCCAAGTACAGTGAGCTAGCTCAGAACAAAAGAACTGTGCTTCCTACACAAACGGGGCATCTCTAGTTCAACTCAGTATTGGAAACTGAGTAAAACAGGAGCTTCTCTTCAGTCCAATACACTGTACTGGCTGGGAACAGACGCGAATGCTATTTGCACTGTATATGGCCAGAAAAGCACAAGTGTGCTGTTCTTAGCCTGAATGAACACTTGCTGCTAGAACTTGAATCTCAATGTGATTCAACTCCGTTTAGGAAGTTTAATTGAACCCTAGTGTGCCATGCAAGAAAAACACTCTGTTTTAGAAAAAACAGCATTCTTTCACTCTACTGTGTTTCCTATAGGGCACGTACAGTGAGCTAGCTCAGAACAAAAGAACTGTGCTTCCTACACAAACGGGGCATCTCTAGTTCAACTCAGTATTGGAAACTGAGTAAAACAGGAGCTTCTCTTCAGTCCAATACACTGTACTGGCTGGGAACAGACGCGAATGCTATTTGCACTGTATATGGCCAGAAAAGCACAAGTGTGCTGTTCTTAGCCTGAATGAACACTTGCTGCTAGAACTTGAATCTCAACGTGATTCAACTCCGTTTAGGAAGTTTAATTGAACCCTAGTGTGCCATGCAAGAAAAACACTCTGTTTTAGAGAAAACAGCATTCTTTCACTCTACTGTGTTTCCTATAGGGCACGTACAGTGAGCTAACTCAGAACAAAAGAACTGTGCTTCCTACACAAACGGGGCATCTCTAGTTCAACTCAGTATTGGAAACTGAGTAAAACAGGAGCTTCTCTTCAGTCCAATACACTGTACTGGCTGGGAACAGACGCGAATGCTATTTGCACTGTATATGGCCAGAAAAGCACAAGTGTGCTGTTCTTAGCCTGAATGAACACTTGCTGCTAGAACTTGAATCTCAACGTGATTCAACTCCGTTTAGGAAGTTTAATTGAACCCTAGTGTGCCATGCAAGAAAAACACTCTGTTTTAGAGAAAACAGCATTCTTTCACTCTACTGTGTTTCTTATAGGCCAAGTACAGTGAGCTAGCTCAGAACAAAAGAACTGTGCTTCCTACACAAACGGGGCATCTCTAGTTCAACTCAGTATTGGAAACTGAGTAAAACAGGAGCTTCTCTTCAGTCCAATACACTGTACTGGCTGGGAACAGACGCGAATGCTATTTGCACTGTATATGGCCAGAAAAGCACAAGTGTGCTGTTCTTAGCCTGAATGAACACTTGCTGCTAGAACTTGAATCTCAACGTGATTCAACTCCGTTTAGGAAGTTTAATTGAACCCTAGTGTGCCATGCAAGAAAAACACTCTGTTTTAGAGAAAACAGCATTCTTTCACTCTACTGTGTTTCCTATAGGGCACGTACAGTGAGCTAGCTCAGAACAAAAGAACTGTGCTTCCTACACAAACGGGGCATCTCTAGTTCAACTCAGTATTGGAAACTGAGTAAAACAGGAGCTTCTCTTCAGTCCAATACACTGTACTGGCTGGGAACAGACGCGAATGCTATTTGCACTGTATATGGCCAGAAAAGCACAAGTGTGCTGTTCTTAGCCTGAATGAACACTTGCTGCTAGAACTTGAATCTCAACGTGATTCAACTCCGTTTAGGAAGTTTAATTGAACCCTAGTGTGCCATGCAAGAAAAACACTCTGTTTTAGAAAAAACAGCATTCTTTCACTCTACTGTGTTTCCTATAAGGGCACGTACAGTGAGCTAGCTCAGAACAAAAGAACTGAGCTTCCTACACAAACGGGGCATCTCTAGTTCAACTCAGTATTGGAAACTGAGTAAAACAGGAGCTTCTCTTCAGTCCAATACACTGTACTGGCTGGGAACAGACGCGAATGCTATTTGCACTGTATATGGCCAGAAAAGCACAAGTGTGCTGTTCTTAGCCTGAATGAACACTTGCTGCTAGAACTTGAATCTCAACGTGATTCAACTCCGTTTAGGAAGTTTAATTGAACCCTAGTGTGCCATGCAAGAAAAACACTCTGTTTTAGAGAAAACAGCATTCTTTCACTCTACTGTGTTTCCTATAGGGCACGTACAGTGAGCTAGCTCAGAACAAAAGAACTGTGCTTCCTACACCAACAGGGCATCTCTAGTTCAACTCAGTATTGGAAACTGAGTAAAACAGGAGCTTCTCTTCAGTCCAGTACACTGTACTGGCTGGGAACAGACGCGAATGCTATTTGCACTGTATATGGCCAGAAAAGCACAAGTGTGCTGTTCTTAGTCTGAATGAACACTTGCTGCTAGTACTTGAATCTCAACGTGATTCAACTCCGTTTACGAAGTTTAATTGAACCCTAGTGTGCCATGCAAGAAAAACACTCTGTTTTAGAGAAAACAGCATTCTTTCACTCTACTGTGTTTCTTATAGGCCAAGTACAGTGAGCTATCTCAGAACAAAAAAACTGGGCTTCCTACACAAACGGGGCATCTCTAGTTCAACTCAGTATTGGAAACTGAGTAAAACAGGAGCTTCTCTTCAGTCCAATACACTGTACTGGCTGGGAACAGACGCGAATGCTATTTGCACTGTATATGGCCAGAAAAGCACAAGTGTGCTGTTCTTAGCCTGAATGAACACTTGCTGCTAGAACTTGAATCTCAACGTGATTCAACTCCGTTTAGGAAGTTTAATTGAACCCTAGTGTGCCATGCAAGAAAAACACTCTGTTTTAGAGAAAACAGCATTCTTTCACTCTACTGTGTTTCCTATAGGGAACGTACAGTGAGCTAGCTCAGAACAAAAGAACTGTGCTTCCTACACAAACGGGGCATCTCTAGTTCAACTCAGTATTGGAAACTGAGTAAAACAGGAGCTTCTCATCAGTCCAATACACTGTACTGGCTGGGAACAGACGCGAATGCTATTTGCACTGTATATGACCAGAAAAGCACAAGTGTGCTGTTCTTAGCCTGAATGAACACTTGCTGCTAGAACTTGAATCTCAACGTGATTCAACTCCGTTTAGGAAGTTTAATTGAACCCTAGTGTACCATGCAAGAAAAACACTCTGTTTTAGAGAAAACAGCATTCTTTCACTCTACTGTGTTTCCTATAGGCCAAGTACAGTGAGCTAGCTCAGAACAAAAGAACTGTGCTTCCTACACAAACGGGGCATCTCTAGTTCAACTCAGTATTGGAAACTGAGTAAAACAGGAGCTTCTCTTCAGTCCAATACACTGTACTGGCTGGGAACAGACGCGAATGCTATTTGCACTGTATATGGCCAGAAAAGCACAAGTGTGCTGTTCTTAGCCTGAATGAACACTTGCTGCTAGAACTTGAATCTCAATGTGATTCAACTCCGTTTAGGAAGTTTAATTGAACCCTAGTGTGCCATGCAAGAAAAACACTCTGTTTTAGAAAAAACAGCATTCTTTCACTCTACTGTGTTTCCTATAGGGCACGTACAGTGAGCTAGCTCAGAACAAAAGAACTGAGCATCCTACACAAACGGGGCATCTCTAGTTCAACTCAGTATTGGAAACTGAGTAAAACAGGAGCTTCTCTTCAGTCCAATACACTGTACTGGCTGGGAACAGACACGAATGCTATTTGCACTGTATATGGCCAGAAAAGCACAAGTGTGCTGTTCTTAGCCTGAATGAACACTTGCTGCTAGAACTTGAATCTCAACGTGATTCAACTCCGTTTAGGAAGTTTAATTGAACCCTAGTGTGCCATGCAAGAAAAACACTCTGTTTTAGAGAAAACAGCATTCTTTCACTCTACTGTGTTTCCTATAGGGCACGTACAGTGAGCTAGCTCAGAACAAAAGAACTGTGCTTCCTACACCAACAGGGCATCTCTAGTTCAACTCAGTATTGGAAACTGAGTAAAACAGGAGCTTCTCTTCAGTCCAGTACACTGTACTGGCTGGGAACAGACGCGAATGCTATTTGCACTGTATATGGCCAGAAAAGCACAAGTGTGCTGTTGTTAGCCTGAATGAACACTTGCTGCTAGAACTTGAATCTCAACGTGATTCAACTCCGTTTAGGAAGTTTAATTGAACCCTAGTGTGCCATGCAAGAAAAACACTCTGTTTTAGAGAAAACAGCATTCTTTCACTCTACTGTGTTTCCTATAGGGCACGTACAGTGAGCAGGCTCAGAACAAAAGAACTGTGCTTCCTACACAAACGGGGCATCTCTAGTTCAACTCAGTATTGGAAACTGAGTAAAACAGGAGCTTCTCTTCAGTCCAATACACTGTACTGGCTGGGAACAGACGCGAATGCTATTTGCACTGTATATGGCCAGAAAAGCACAAGTGTGCTGTTGTTAGCCTGAATGAACACTTGCTGCTAGAACTTGAATCTCAACGTGATTCAACTCCGTTTAGGAAGTTTAATTGAACCCTAGTGTGCCATGCAAGAAAAACACTCTGTTTTAGAGAAAACAGCATTCTTTCACTCTACTGTGTTTCCTATAGGCCAAGTACAGTGTGCTAGCTCAGAACAAAAGAACTGTGCTTCCTACACAAACGGGGCATCTCTAGTTCAACTCAGTATTGGAAACTGAGTAAAACAGGAGCTTCTCTTCAGTCCAATACACTGTACTGGCTGGGAACAGACGCGAATGCTATTTGCACTGTATATGGCCAGAAAAGCACAAGTGTGCTGTTCTTAGCCTGAATGAACACTTGCTGCTAGAACTTGAATCTCAACGTGATTCAACTCCATTTAGGAAGTTTAATTGAACCCTAGTGTGCCATGCAAGAAAAACACTCTGTTTTAGAGAAAACAGCATTCTTTCACTCTACTGTGTTTCTTATAGGCCAAGTACAGTGAGCTATCTCAGAACAAAAGAACTGGGCTTCCTACACAAACGGGGCATCTCTAGTTCAACTCAGTATTGGAAACTGAGTAAAACAGGAGCTTCTCTTCAGTCCAATACACTGTACTGGCTGGGAACAGACGCGAATGCTATTTGCACTGTATATGGCCAGAAAAGCACAAGTGTGCTGTTCTTAGCCTGAATGAACACTTGCTGCTAGAACTTGAATCTCAACGTGATTCAACTCCGTTTAGGAAGTTTAATTGAACCCTAGTGTGCCATGCAAGAAAAACACTCTGTTTTAGAGAAAACAGCATTCTTTCACTCTACTGTGTTTCCTATAGGGAACGTACAGTGAGCTAGCTCAGAACAAAAGAACTGTGCTTCCTACACAAACGGGGCATCTCTAGTTCAACTCAGTATTGGAAACTGAGTAAAACAGGAGCTTCTCATCAGTCCAATACACTGTACTGGCTGGGAACAGACGCGAATGCTATTTGCACTGTATATGGCCAGAAAAGCACAAGTGTGCTGTTCTTAGCCTGAATGAACACTTGCTGCTAGAACTTGAATCTCAACGTGATTCAACTCCGTTTAGGAAGTTTAATTGAACCCTAGTGTGCCATGCAAGAAAAACACTCTGTTTTAGAGAAAACAGCATTCTTTCACTCTACTGTGTTTCCTATAGGGCACGTACAGTGAGCTAGCTCAGAACAAAAGAACTGTGCTTCCTACACCAACAGGGCATCTCTAGTTCAACTCAGTATTGGAAACTGAGTAAAACAGGAGCTTCTCTTCAGTCCAGTACACTGTACTGGCTGGGAACAGACGCGAATGCTATTTGCACTGTATATGGCCAGAAAAGCACAAGTGTGCTGTTGTTAGCCTGAATGAACACTTGCTGCTAGAACTTGAATCTCAACGTGATTCAACTCCGTTTAGGAAGTTTAATTGAACCCTAGTGTGCCATGCAAGAAAAACACTCTGTTTTAGAGAAAACAGCATTCTTTCACTCTACTGTGTTTCCTATAGGGCACGTACAGTGAGCAGGCTCAGAACAAAAGAACTGTGCTTCCTACACAAACGGGGCATCTCTAGTTCAACTCAGTATTGGAAACTGAGTAAAACAGGAGCTTCTCTTCAGTCCAATACACTGTACTGGCTGGGAACAGACGCGAATGCTATTTGCACTGTATATGGCCAGAAAAGCACAAGTGTGCTGTTCTTAGCCTGAATGAACACTTGCTGCTAGAACTTGAATCTCAACGTGATTCAACTCCGTTTAGGAAGTTTAATTGAACCCTAGTGTGCCATGCAAGAAAAACACTCTGTTTTAGAGAAAACAGCATTCTTTCACTCTACTGTGTTTCCTATAGGCCAAGTACAGTGTGCTAGCTCAGAACAAAAGAACTGTGCTTCCTACACAAACGGGGCATATCTAGTTCAACTCAGTATTGGAAACTGAGTAAAACAGGAGCTTCTCTTCAGTCCAATACACTGTACTGGCTGGGAACAGACGCGAATGCTATTTGCACTGTATATGGCCAGAAAAGCACAAGTGTGCTGTTCTTAGCCTGAATGAACACTTGCTGCTAGAACTTGAATCTCAACGTGATTCAACTCCATTTAGGAAGTTTAATTGAACCCTAGTGTGCCATGCAAGAAAAACACTCTGTTTTAGAGAAAACAGCATTCTTTCACTCTACTGTGTTTCTTATAGGCCAAGTACAGTGAGCTATCTCAGAACAAAAGAACTTGGCTTCCTACACAAACGGGGCATCTCTAGTTCAACTCAGTATTGGAAACTGAGTAAAACAGGAGCTTCTCTTCAGTCCAATACACTGTACTGGCTGGGAACAGACGCGAATGCTATTTGCACTGTATATGGCCAGAAAAGCACAAGTGTGCTGTTCTTAGCCTGAATGAACACTTGCTGCTAGAACTTGAATCTCAACGTGATTCAACTCCGTTTAGGAAGTTTAATTGAACCCTAGTGTGCCATGCAAGAAAAACACTCTGTTTTAGAGAAAACAGCATTCTTTCACTCTACTGTGTTTCCTATAGGCCAAGTACAGTGTGCTAGCTCAGAACAAAAGAACTGTGCTTCCTACACAAACGGGGCATATCTAGTTCAACTCAGTATTGGAAACTGAGTAAAACAGGAGCTTCTCTTCAGTCCAATACACTGTACTGGCTGGGAACAGACGCGAATGCTATTTGCACTGTATATGGCCAGAAAAGCACAAGTGTGCTGTTCTTAGCCTGAATGAACACTTGCTGCTAGAACTTGAATCTCAACGTGATTCAACTCCGTTTAGGAAGTTTAATTGAACCCTAGTGTGCCATGCAAGAAAAACACTCTGTTTTAGAGAAAACAGCATTCTTTCACTCTACTGTGTTTCCTATAGGGCACGTACAGTGAGCTTGCTCAGAACAAAAGAACTGTGCTTCCTACACAAACGGGGCATCTCTAGTTCAACTCAGTATTGGAAACTGAGTAAAACAGGAGCTTCTCTTCAGTCCAATACACTGTACTGGCTGGGAACAGACGCGAATGCTATTTGCACTGTATATGGCCAGAAAAGCACAAGTGTGCTGTTCTTAGCCTGAATGAACACTTGCTGCTAGAACTTGAATCTCAACGTGATTCAACTCCGTTTAGGAAGTTTAATTGAACCCTAGTGTGCCATGCAAGAAAAACACTCTGTTTTAGAGAAAACAGCATTCTTTCACTCTACTGTGTTTCCTATAGGGCACGTACAGTGAGCTAGCTCAGAACAAAAGAACTGTGCTTCCTACACAAACGGGGCATCTCTAGTTCAACTCAGTATTGGAAACTGAGTAAAACAGGAGCTTCTCTTCAGTCCAATACACTGTACTGGCTGGGAACAGACGCGAATGCTATTTGCACTGTATATGGCCAGAAAAGCACAAGTGTGCTGTTCTTAGCCTGAATGAACACTTGCTGCTAGAACTTGAATCTCAATGTGATTCAACTCCGTTTAGGAAGTTTAATTGAACCCTAGTGTGCCATGCAAGAAAAACACTCTGTTTTAGAGAAAACAGCATTCTTTCACTCTACTGTGTTTCCTATAGGGAACGTACAGTGAGCTAGCTCAGAACAAAAGAACTGTGCTTCCTACACAAACGGGGCATCTCTAGTTCAACTCAGTATTGGAAACTGAGTAAAACAGGAGCTTCTCATCAGTCCAATACACTGTACTGGCTGGGAACAGACGCGAATGCTATTTGCACTGTATATGACCAGAAAAGCACAAGTGTGCTGTTCTTAGCCTGAATGAACACTTGCTGCTAGAACTTGAATCTCAACGTGATTCAACTCCGTTTAGGAAGTTTAATTGAACCCTAGTGTACCATGCAAGAAAAACACTCTGTTTTAGAGAAAACAGCATTCTTTCACTCTACTGTGTTTCCTATAGGCCAAGTACAGTGAGCTAGCTCAGAACAAAAGAACTGTGCTTCGTACACAAACGGGGCATCTCTAGTTCAACTCAGTATTGGAAACTGAGTAAAACAGGAGCTTCTCTTCAGTCCAATACACTGTACTGGCTGGGAACAGACGCGAATGCTATTTGCACTGTATATGGCCAGAAAAGCACAAGTGTGCTGTTCTTAGCCTGAATGAACACTTGCTGCTAGAACTTGAATCTCAACGTGATTCAACTCCGTTTAGGAAGTTTAATTGAACCCTAGTGTGCCATGCAAGAAAAACACTCTGTTTTAGAAAAAACAGCATTCTTTCACTCTACTGTGTTTCCTATAGGGCACGTACAGTGAGCCAACTCAGAACAAAAGAACTGAGCATCCTACACAAACGGGGCATCTCTAGTTCAACTCAGTATTGGAAACTGAGGAAAACAGGAGCTTCTCTTCAGTCCAATACACTGTACTGGCTGGGAACAGACGCGAATGCTATTTGCACTGTATATGGCCAGAAAAGCACAAGTGTGCTGTTCTTAGCCTGAATGAACACTTGCTGCTAGAACTTGAATCTCAACGTGATTCAACTCCGTTTAGGAAGTTTAATTGAACCCTAGTGTGCCATGCAAGAAAAACACTCTGTTTTAGAGAAAACAGCATTCTTTCACTCTACTGTGTTTCCTATAGGGAACGTACAGTGAGCTAGCTCAGAACAAAAGAACTGTGCTTCCTACACAAACGGGGCATCTCTAGTTCAACTCAGTATTGGAAACTGAGTAAAACAGGAGCTTCTCATCAGTCCAATACACTGTACTGGCTGGGAACAGACGCGAATGCTATTTGCACTGTATATGGCCAGAAAAGCACAAGTGTGCTGTTGTTAGCCTGAATGAACACTTGCTGCTAGAACTTGAATCTCAACGTGATTCAACTCCGTTTAGGAAGTTTAATTGAACCCTAGTGTGCCATGCAAGAAAAACACTCTGTTTTAGAGAAAACAGCATTCTTTCACTCTACTGTGTTTCCTATAGGGCACGTACAGTGAGCTAGCTCAGAACAAAAGAACTGTGCTTCCTACACCAACAGGGCATCTCTAGTTCAACTCAGTATTGGAAACTGAGTAAAACAGGAGCTTCTCTTCAGTCCAGTACACTGTACTGGCTGGGAACAGACGCGAATGCTATTTGCACTGTATATGGCCAGAAAAGCACAAGTGTGCTGTTGTTAGCCTGAATGAACACTTGCTGCTAGAACTTGAATCTCAACGTGATTCAACTCCGTTTAGGAAGTTTAATTGAACCCTAGTGTGCCATGCAAGAAAAACACTCTGTTTTAGAGAAAACAGCATTCTTTCACTCTACTGTGTTTCCTATAGGGCACGTACAGTGAGCAGGCTCAGAACAAAAGAACTGTGCTTCCTACGCAAACGGGGCATATCTAGTTCAACTCAGTATTGGAAACTGAGTAAAACAGGAGCTTCTCTTCAGTCCAATACACTGTACTGGCTGGGAACAGACGCGAATGCTATTTGCACTGTATATGGCCAGAAAAGCACAAGTGTGCTGTTGTTAGCCTGAATGAACACTTGCTGCTAGAACTTGAATCTCAACGTGATTCAACTCCGTTTAGGAAGTTTAATTGAACCCTAGTGTGCCATGCAAGAAAAACACTCTGTTTTAGAGAAAACAGCATTCTTTCACTCTACTGTGTTTCCTATAGGGCACGTACAGTGAGCTAGCTCAGAACAAAAGAACTGTGCTTCCTACACAAACGGGGCATATCTAGTTCAACTCAGTATTGGAAACTGAGTAAAACAGGAGCTTCTCTTCAGTCCAATACACTGTACTGGCTGGGAACAGACGCGAATGCTATTTGTACTGTATATGGCCAGAAAAGCACAAGTGTTCTGTTGTTAGCCTGAATGAACACTTGCTGCTAGAACTTGAATCTCAACGTGATTCAACTCCGTTTAGGAAGTTTAATTGAACCCTAGTGTGCCATGCAAGAAAAACACTCTGTTTTAGAGAAAACAGTATTCTTTCACTCTACTGTGTTTCCTATACGGCACGTACAGTGAGCTAGCTCAGAACAAAAGAACTGTGCTTCCTACACAAACGGGGCATCTCTAGTTCAACTCAGTATTGGAAACTGCTTAAAACAGGAGCTTCTCTTCAGTCCAATACACTGTACTGGCTGGGAACAGACGCGAATGCTATTTGCACTGTATATGGCCAGAAAAGCACAAGTGTGCTGTTGTTAGCCTGAATGAACACTTGCTGCTAGAACTTGAATCTCAACGTGATTCAACTCCGTTTAGGAAGTTTAATTGAACCCTAGTGTGCCATGCAAGAAAAACACTCTGTTTTAGAGAAAACAGCATTCTTTCACTCTACTGTGTTTCCTATAGGGCACGTACAGTGAGCTAGCTCAGAACAAAAGAACTGTGCTTCCTACACAAACGGGGCATATCTAGTTCAACTCAGTATTGGAAACTGAGTAAAACAGGAGCTTCTCTTCAGTCCAATACACTGTACTGGCTGGGAACAGACGCGAATGCTATTTGTACTGTATATGGCCAGAAAAGCACAAGTGTTCTGTTGTTAGCCTGAATGAACACTTGCTGCTAGAACTTGAATCTCAACGTGATTCAACTCCGTTTAGGAAGTTTAATTGAACCCTAGTGTGCCATGCAAGAAAAACACTCTGTTTTAGAGAAAACAGTATTCTTTCACTCTACTGTGTTTCCTATACGGCACGTACAGTGAGCTAGCTCAGAACAAAAGAACTGTGCTTCCTACACAAACGGGGCATCTCTAGTTCAACTCAGTATTGGAAACTGCTTAAAACAGGAGCTTCTCTTCAGTCCAATACACTGTACTGGCTGGGAACAGACGTGAATGCTATTTGCACTGTATATGGCCAGAAAAGCACAAGTGTGCTGTTCTTAGCCTGAATGAACACTTGCTGCTAGAACTTGAATCTCAACGTGATTCAACTCCGTTTAGGAAGTTTAATTGAACCCTAGTGTGCCATGCAAGAAAAACACTCTGTTTTAGAGAAAACAGCATTCTTTCACTCTACTGTGTTTCCTATAGGGCACGTACAGTGAGCTAGCTCAGAACAAAAGAACTGTGCTTCCTACACAAACGGGGCATCTGTAGTTCAACTCAGTATTGGAAACTGAGTAAAACAGGAGCTTCTCTTCAGTCCAATACACTGTACTGGCTGGGAACAGACGCGAATGCTATTTGCACTGTATATGGCCAGAAAAGCACAAGTGTGCTGTTCTTAGCCTGAATGAACACTTGCTGCTAGAACTTGAATCTCAACGTGATTCAACTCCGTTTACGAAGTTTAATTGAACCCTAGTGTGCCATGCAAGAAAAACACTCTGTTTTAGAGAAAACAGCATTCTTTCACTCTACTGTGTTTCCTGTAGGGCAAGTACAGTGAGCTAGCTCAGAACAAAAGAACTGTGCTTCCTACACAAACGGGGCATCTCTAGTTCAACTCAGTATTGGAAACTGAGTAAAACAGGAGCTTCTCTTCAGTCCAATACACTGTACTGGCTGGGAACAGACGCGAATGCTATTTGCACTGTATATGGCCAGAAAAGCACAAGTGTGCTGTTCTTAGCCTGAATGAACACTTGCTGCTAGAACTTGAATCTCAACGTGATTCAACTCCGTTTAGGAAGTTTAATTGAACCCTAGTGTGCCATGCAAGAAAAACACTCTGTTTTAGAGAAAACAGCATTCTTTCACTCTACTGTGTTTCCTATAGGGCACGTACAGTGAGCTAGCTCAGAACAAAAGAACTGTGCTTCCTACACAAACGGGGCATCTCTTGTTCAACTCAGTATTGGAAACTGAGTAAAACAGGAGCTTCTCTTCAGTCCAATACACTGTACTGGCTGGGAACAGACGCGAATGCTATTTGCACTGTATATGGCCAGAAAAGCACAAGTGTGCTGTTCTTAGCCTGAATGAACACTTGCTGCTAGAACTTGAATCTCAACGTGATTCAACTCCGTTTAGGAAGTTTAATTGAACCCTAGTGTGCCATGCAAGAAAAACACTCTGTTTTAGAGAAAACAGCATTCTTTCACTCTACTGTGTTTCCTATAGGGCACGTACAGTGAGCAGGCTCAGAACAAAAGAACTGTGCTTCCTACACAAACGGGGCATGTCTAGTTCAACTCAGTATTGGAAACTGAGTAAAACAGGAGCTTCTCTTCAGTCCAATACACTGTACTGGCTGGGAACAGACGCGAATGCTATTTGCACTGTATATGGCCAGAAAAGCACAAGTGTGCTGTTGTTAGCCTGAATGAACACTTGCTGCTAGAACTTGAATCTCAACGTGATTCAACTCCGTTTAGGAAGTTTAATTGAACCCTAGTGTGCCATGCAAGAAAAACACTCTGTTTTAGAGAAAACAGCATTCTTTCACTCTACTGTGTTTCCTATAGGGCACGTACAGTGAGCAGGCTCAGAACAAAAGAACTGTGCTTCCTACACAAACGGGGCATGTCTAGTTCAACTCAGTATTGGAAACTGAGTAAAACAGGAGCTTCTCTTCAGTCCAATACACTGTACTGGCTGGGAACAGACGCGAATGCTATTTGCACTGTATATGGCCAGAAAAGCACAAGTGTGCTGTTCTTAGCCTGAATGAACACTTGCTGCTAGAACTTGAATCTCAACGTGATTCAACTCCGTTTAGGAAGTTTAATTGAACCCTAGTGTGCCATGCAAGAAAAACACTCTGTTTTAGAGAAAACAGCATTCTTTCACTCTACTGTGTTTCTTATAGGCCAAGTACAGTGAGCTAGCTCAGAACAAAAGAACTGTGCTTCCTACACAAACGGGGCATCTCTAGTTCAACTCAGTATTGGAAACTGAGTAAAACAGGAGCTTCTCTTCAGTCCAATACACTGTACTGGCTGTGAACAGACGCGAATGCTATTTGCACTGTATATGGCCAGAAAAGCACAAGTGTGCTGTTCTTAGCCTGAATGAACACTTGCTGCTAGAACTTGAATCTCAACGTGATTCAACTCCGTTTAGGAAGTTTAATTGAACCCTAGTGTGCCATGCAAGAAAAACACTCTGTTTTAGAGAAAACAGCATTCTTTCACTCTACTGTGTTTCCTATAGGCCAAGTACAGTGTGCTAGCTCAGAACAAAAGAACTGTGCTTCCTACACAAACGGGGCATATCTAGTTCAACTCAGTATTGGAAACTGAGTAAAACAGGAGCTTCTCTTCAGTCCAATACACTGTACTGGCTGGGAACAGACGCGAATGCTATTTGCACTGTATATGGCCAGAAAAGCACAAGTGTGCTGTTCTTAGCCTGAATGAACACTTGCTGCTAGAACTTGAATCTCAACGTGATTCAACTCCGTTTAGGAAGTTTAATTGAACCCTAGTGTGCCATGCAAGAAAAACACTCTGTTTTAGAGAAAACAGCATTCTTTCACTCTACTGTGTTTCCTATAGGGCACGTACAGTGAGCTAGCTCAGAACAAAAGAACTGTGCTTCCTACACAAACGGGGCATCTCTAGTTCAACTCAGTATTGGAAACTGAGTAAAACAGGAGCTTCTCTTCAGTCCAATACACTGTACTGGCTGGGAACAGACGCGAATGCTATTTGCACTGTATATGGCCAGAAAAGCACAAGTGTGCTGTTCTTAGCCTGAATGAACACTTGCTGCTAGAACTTGAATCTCAACGTGATTCAACTCCGTTTAGGAAGTTTAATTGAACCCTAGTGTGCCATGCAAGAAAAACACTCTGTTTTAGAGAAAACAGTATTCTTTCACTCTACTGTGTTTCCTATAGGGCACGTACAGTGAGCTAGCTCAGAACAAAAGAACTGTGCTTCCTACACAAACGGGGCATCTCTGGTTCAACTCAGTATTGGAAACTGAGTAAAACAGGAGCTTCTCTTCAGTCCAATACACTGTACTGGCTGGGAACAGACGTGAATGCTATTTGCACTGTATATGGCCAGAAAAGCACAAGTGTGCTGTTCTTAGCCTGAATGAACACTTGCTGCTAGAACTTGAATCTCAACGTGATTCAACTCCGTTTAGGAAGTTTAATTGAACCCTAGTGTGCCATGCAAGAAAAACACTCTGTTTTAGAGAAAACAGCATTCTTTCACTCTACTGTGTTTCCTATAGGGCACGTACAGTGAGCTAGCTCAGAACAAAAGAACTGTGCTTCCTACACAAACGGGGCATCTGTAGTTCAACTCAGTATTGGAAACTGAGTAAAACAGGAGCTTCTCTTCAGTCCAATACACTGTACTGGCTGGGAACAGACGCGAATGCTATTTGCACTGTATATGGCCAGAAAAGCACAAGTGTGCTGTTCTTAGCCTGAATGAACACTTGCTGCTAGAACTTGAATCTCAACGTGATTCAACTCCGTTTAGGAAGTTTAATTGAACCCTAGTGTGCCATGCAAGAAAAACACTCTGTTTTAGAGAAAACAGCATTCTTTCACTCTACTGTGTTTCCTATAGGGAACGTACAGTGAGCTAGCTCAGAACAAAAGAACTGTGCTTCCTACACAAACGGGGCATCTCTAGTTCAACTCAGTATTGGAAACTGAGTAAAACAGGAGCTTCTCTTCAGTCCAATACACTGTACTGGCTGGGAACAGACGCGAATGCTATTTGCACTGTATATGGCCAGAAAAGCACAAGTGTGCTGTTCTTAGCCTGAATGAACACTTGCTGCTAGAACTTGAATCTCAACGTGATTCAACTCCGTTTAGGAAGTTTAATTGAACCCTAGTGTGCCATGCAAGAAAAACACTCTGTTTTAGAGAAAACAGCATTCTTTCACTCTACTGTGTTTCCTGTAGGGCAAGTACAGTGAGCTAGCTCATAACAAAAGAACTGTGCTTCCTACACAAACGGGGCATCTCTAGTTCAACTCAGTATTGGAAACTGAGTAAAACAGGAGCTTCTCTTCAGTCCAATACACTGTACTGGCTGGGAACAGACGCGAATGCTATTTGCACTGTATATGGCCAGAAAAGCACAAGTGTGCTGTTCTTAGCCTGAATGAACACTTGCTGCTAGAACTTGAATCTCAACGTGATTCAACTCCGTTTAGGAAGTTTAATTGAACCCTAGTGTGCCATGCAAGAAAAACACTCTGTTTTAGAGAAAACAGCATTCTTTCACTCTACTGTGTTTCCTATAGGGCACGTACAGTGAGCTAGCTCAGAACAAAAGAACTGTGCTTCCTACAGAAACGGGGCATCTCTTGTTCAACTCAGTATTGGAAACTGAGTAAAACAGGAGCTTCTCTTCAGTCCAATACACTGTACTGGCTGGGAACAGACGCGAATGCTATTTGCACTGTATATGGCCAGAAAAGCACAAGTGTGCTGTTCTTAGCCTGAATGAACACTTGCTGCTAGAACTTGAATCTCAACGTGATTCAACTCCGTTTAGGAAGTTTAATTGAACCCTAGTGTGCCATGCAAGAAAAACACTCTGTTTTAGAAAAAACAGCATTCTTTCACTCTACTGTGTTTCCTATAGGGCACGTACAGTGAGCTTGCTCAGAACAAAAGAACTGAGCATCCTACACAAACGGGGCATCTCTAGTTCAACTCAGTATTGGAAACTGAGTAAAACAGGAGCTTCTCTTCAGTCCAATACACTGTACTGGCTGGGAACAGACGCGAATGCTATTTGCACTGTATATGGTCAGAAAAGCACAAGTGTGCTGTTCTTAGCCTGAATGAACACTTGCTGCTAGAACTTGAATCTCAACGTGATTCAACTCCGTTTAGGAAGTTTAATTGAACCCTAGTGTGCCATGCAAGAAAAACACTCTGTTTTAGAGAAAACAGCATTCTTTCACTCTACTGTGTTTCCTATAGGGAACGTACAGTGAGCTAGCTCAGAACAAAAGAACTGTGCTTCCTACACAAACGGGGCATCTCTAGTTCAACTCAGTATTGGAAACTGAGTAAAACAGGAGCTTCTCATCAGTCCAATACACTGTACTGGCTGGGAACAGACGCGAATGCTATTTGCACTGTATATGGCCAGAAAAGCACAAGTGTGCTGTTCTTAGCCTGAATGAACACTTGCTGCTAGAACTTGAATCTCAACGTGATTCAACTCCGTTTAGGAAGTTTAATTGAACCCTAGTGTGCCATGCAAGAAAAACACTCTGTTTTAGAGAAAACAGCATTCTTTCACTCTACTGTGTTTCCTTTAGGGCACGTACAGTGAGCTAGCTCAGAACAAAAGAACTGTGCTTCCTACACCAACGGGGCATCTCTAGTTCAACTCAGTATTGGAAACTGAGTAAAACAGGAGCTTCTCTTCAGTCCAGTACACTGTACTGGCTGGGAACAGACGCGAATGCTATTTGCACTGTATATGGCCAGAAAAGCACAAGTGTGCTGTTCTTAGCCTGAATGAACACTTGCTGCTAGAACTTGAATCTCAACGTGATTCAACTCCGTTTAGGAAGTTTAATTGAACCCTAGTGTGCCATGCAAGAAAAACACTCTGTTTTAGAAAAAACAGCATTCTTTCACTCTACTGTGTTTCCTATAGGGCACGTACAGTGAGCTAGCTCAGAACAAAAGAACTGTGCTTCCTACACAAACGGGGCATCTCTAGTTCAACTCAGTATTGGAAACTGAGTAAAACAGGAGCTTCTCTTCAGTCCAATACACTGTACTGGCTGGGAACAGACGCGAATGCTATTTGCACTGTATATGGCCAGAAAAGCACAAGTGTGCTGTTCTTAGCCTGAATGAACACTTGCTGCTAGAACTTGAATCTCAACGTGATTCAACTCCGTTTAGGAAGTTTAATTGAACCCTAGTGTGCCATGCAAGAAAAACACTCTGTTTTAGAGAAAACAGCATTCTTTCACTCTACTGTGTTTCCTATAGGGCACGTACAGTGAGCTAGCTCAGAACAAAAGAACTGTGCTTCCTACACAAACGGGGCATCTCTAGTTCAACTCAGTATTGGAAACTGAGTAAAACAGGAGCTTCTCTTCAGTCCAATACACTGTACTGGCTGGGAACAGACGCGAATGCTATTTGCACTGTATATGGCCAGAAAAGCACAAGTGTGCTGTTCTTAGACTGAATGAACACTTGCTGCTAGAACTTGAATCTCAACGTGATTCAACTCCGTTTAGGAAGTTTAATTGAACCCTAGTGTGCCATGCAAGAAAAACACTCTGTTTTAGAGAAAACAGCATTCTTTCACTCTACTGTGTTTCTTATAGGCCAAGTACAGTGAGCTAGCTCAGAACAAAAGAACTGTGCTTCCTACACAAACGGGGCATCTCTAGTTCAACTCAGTATTGGAAACTGAGTAAAACAGGAGCTTCTCTTCAGTCCAATACACTGTACTGGCTGTGAACAGACACGAATGCTATTTGCACTGTATATGGCCAGAAAAGCACAAGTGTGCTGTTCTTAGCCTGAATGAACACTTGCTGCTAGAACTTGAATCTCAACGTGATTCAACTCCATTTAGGAAGTTTAATTGAACCCTAGTGTGCCATGCAAGAAAAACACTCTGTTTTAGAGAAAACAGCATTCTTTCACTCTACTGTGTTTCCTATAGGCCAAGTACAGTGAGCTAGCTCAGAACAAAAGAACTGTGCTTCCTACACAAACGGGGCATCTCTAGTTCAACTCAGTATTGGAAACTGAGTAAAACAGGAGCTTCTCTTCAGTCCAATACACTGTACTGGCTGGGAACAGACGCGAATGCTATTTGCACTGTATATGGCCAGAAAAGCACAAGTGTGCTGTTCTTAGCCTGAATGAACACTTGCTGCTAGAACTTGAATCTCAACGTGATTCAACTCCGTTTAGGAAGTTTAATTGAACCCTAGTGTGCCATGCAAGAAAAACACTCTGTTTTAGAGAAAACAGCATTCTTTCACTCTACTGTGTTTCCTATAGGCCAAGTACAGTGAGCTAGCTCAGAACAAAAGAACTGTGCTTCCTACACAAACGGGGCATCTCTAGTTCAACTCAGTATTGGAAACTGAGTAAAACAGGAGCTTCTCTTCAGTCCAATACACTGTACTGGCTGGGAACAGACGCGAATGCTATTTGCACTGTATATGGCCAGAAAAGCACAAGTGTGCTGTTCTTAGCCTGAATGAACACTTGCTGCTAGAACTTGAATCTCAACGTGATTCAACTCCGTTTAGGAAGTTTAATTGAACCCTAGTGTGCCATGCAAGAAAAACACTCTGTTTTAGAGAAAACAGCATTCTTTCACTCTACTGTGTTTCCTATAGGGCACGTACAGTGAGCAGGCTCAGAACAAAAGAACTGTGCTTCCTACACAAACGGGGCATCTCTAGTTCAACTCAGTATTGGAAACTGAGTAAAACAGGAGCTTCTCTTCAGTCCAATACACTGTACTGGCTGGGAACAGACGCGAATGCTATTTGCACTGTATATGGCCAGAAAAGCACAAGTGTGCTGTTCTTAGACTGAATGAACACTTGCTGCTAGAACTTGAATCTCAACGTGATTCAACTCCGTTTAGGAAGTTTAATTGAACCCTAGTGTGCCATGCAAGAAAAACACTCTGTTTTAGAAAAAACAGCATTCTTTCACTCTACTGTGTTTCTTATAGGCCAACTACAGTGAGCTAGCTCAGAACAAAAGAACTGTGCTTCCTACACAAACGGGGCATATCTAGTTCAACTCAGTATTGGAAACTGAGTAAAACAGGAGCTTCTCTTCAGTCCAATACACTGTACTGGCTGGGAACAGACGCGAATGCTATTTGCACTGTATATGGCCAGAAAAGCACAAGTGTGCTGTTCTTAGCCTGAATGAACACTTGCTGCTAGAACTTGAATCTCAACGTGATTCAACTCCGTTTAGGAAGTTTAATTGAAGCCTAGTGTGCCATGCAAGAAAAACACTCTGTTTTAGAGAAAACAGCATTCTTTCACTCTACTGTGTTTCCTATAGGCCAAGTACAGTGAGCTAGCTCAGAAGAAAAGAACTGTGCTTCCTACACAAACGGGGCATATCTAGTTCAACTCAGTATTGGAAACTGAGTAAAACAGGAGCTTCTCTTCAGTCCAATACACTGTACTGGCTGGGAACAGACGCGAATGCTATTTGCACTGTATATGGCCAGAAAAGCACAAGTGTGCTGTTCTTAGCCTGAATGAACACTTGCTGCTAGAACTTGAATCTCAACGTGATTCAACTCCGTTTAGGAAGTTTAATTGAACCCTAGTGTGCCATGCAAGAAAAACACTCTGTTTTAGAGAAAACAGCATTCTTTCACTCTACTGTGTTTCCTATAGGCCAAGTACAGTGAGCTAGCTCAGAACAAAAGAACTGTGCTTCCTACACAAACGGGGCATCTCTAGTTCAACTCAGTATTGGAAACTGAGTAAAATAGGAGCTTCTCTTCAGTCCAATACACTGTACTGGCTGGGAACAGACGCGAATGCTATTTGCACTGTATATGGCCAGAAAAGCACAAGTGTGCTGTTCTTAGCCTGAATGAACACTTGCTGCTAGAACTTGAATCTCAACGTGATTCAACTCCGTTTAGGAAGTTTAATTGAACCCTAGTGTGCCATGCAAGAAAAACACTCTGTTTTAGAGAAAACAGCATTCTTTCACTCTACTGTGTTTCCTATAGGGCACGTACAGTGAGCAGGCTCAGAACAAAAGAACTGTGCTTCCTACACAAACGGGGCATCTCTAGTTCAACTCAGTATTGGAAACTGAGTAAAACAGGAGCTTCTCTTCAGTCCAATACACTGTACTGGCTGGGAACAGACGCGAATGCTATTTGCACTGTATATGGCCAGAAAAGCACAAGTGTGCTGTTCTTAGCCTGAATGAACACTTGCTGCTAGAACTTGAATCTCAACGTGATTCAACTCCGTTTAGGAAGTTTAATTGAACCCTAGTGTGCCATGCAAGAAAAACACTCTGTTTTAGAGAAAACAGCATTCTTTCACTCTACTGTGTTTCCTATAGGCCAAGTACAGTGAGCTAGCTCAGAACAAAAGAACTGTGCTTCCTACACAAACGGGGCATATCTAGTTCAACTCAGTATTGGAAACTGAGTAAAACAGGAGCTTCTCTTCAGTCCAATACACTGTACTGGCTGGGAACAGACGCGAATGCTATTTGCACTGTATATGGCCAGAAAAGCACAAGTGTGCTGTTCTTAGCCTGAATGAACACTTGCTGCTAGAACTTGAATCTCAACGTGATTCAACTCCGTTTAGGAAGTTTAATTGAACCCTAGTGTGCCATGCAAGAAAAACACTCTGTTTTAGAGAAAACAGCATTCTTTCACTCTACTGTGTTTCTTATAGGCCAAGTACAGTGAGCTAGCTCAGAACAAAAGAACTGTGCTTCCTACACAAACGGGGCATCTCTAGTTCAACTCAGTATTGGAAACTGAGTAAAACAGGAGCTTCTCTTCAGTCCAATACACTGTACTGGCTGGGAACAGACGCGAATGCTATTTGCACTGTATATGGCCAGAAAAGCACAAGTGTGCTGTTCTTAGCCTGAATGAACACTTGCTGCTAGAACTTGAATCTCAACGTGATTCAACTCCGTTTAGGAAGTTTAATTGAACCCTAGTGTGCCATGCAAGAAAAACACTCTGTTTTAGAGAAAACAGCATTCTTTCACTCTACTGTGTTTCCTATAGGGCACGTACAGTGAGCTAGCTCAGAACAAAAGAACTGTGCTTCCTACACAAACGGGGCATCTCTAGTTCAACTCAGTATTGGAAACTGAGTAAAACAGGAGCTTCTCATCAGTCCAATACACTGTACTGGCTGGGAACAGACGCGAATGCTATTTGCACTGTATATGGCCAGAAAAGCACAAGTGTGCTGTTCTTAGCCTGAATGAACACTTGCTGCTAGAACTTGAATCTCAACGTGATTCAACTCCGTTTAGGAAGTTTAATTGAACCCTAGTGTGCCATGCAAGAAAAACACTCTGTTTTAGAGAAAACAGCATTCTTTCACTCTACTGTGTTTCCTATAGGGCACGTACAGTGAGCTAGCTCACAACAAAAGAACTGTGCTTCCTACACAAACGGGGCATATCTAGTTCAACTCAGTATTGGAAACTGAGTAAAACAGGAGCTTCTCTTCAGTCCAATACACTGTACTGGCTGGGAACAGACGCGAATGCTATTTGCACTGTATATGGCCAGAAAAGCACAAGTGTGCTGTTCTTAGCCTGAATGAACACTTGCTGCTAGAACTTGAATCTCAACGTGATTCAACTCCGTTTAGGAAGTTTAATTGAACCCTAGTGTGCCATGCAAGAAAAACACTCTGTTTTAGAGAAAACAGCATTCTTTCACTCGACTGTGTTTCCTATAGGGCACGTACAGTGAGCTAGCTCAGAACAAAAGAACTGTGCTTCCTACACAAACGGGGCATCTCTAGTTCAACTCAGTATTGGAAACTGAGTAAAACAGGAGCTTCTCTTCAGTCCAATACACTGTACTGGCTGGGAACAGACACGAATGCTATTTGTACTGTATATGGCCAGAAAAGCACAAGTGTGCTGTTCTTAGCCTGAATGAACACTTGCTGCTAGAACTTGAATCTCAACGTGATTCAACTCCGTTTAGGAAGTTTAATTGAACCCTAGTGTGCCATGCAAGAAAAACACTCTGTTTTAGAGAAAACAGCATTCTTTCACTCTACTGTGTTTCCTATAGGGCACGTACAGTGAGCTAGCTCAGAACAAAAGAACTGTGCTCCTACACAAACGGGGCATCTCTAGTTCAACTCAGTATTGGAAACTGAGTAAAACAGGAGCTTCTCTTCAGTCCAATACACTGTACTGGCTGATAACAGACGCGAATGCTATTTGCACTGTATATGGCCAGAAAAGCACAAGTGTGCTGTTCTTAGCCTGAATGAACACTTGCTGCTAGAACTTGAATCTCAACGTGATTCAACTCCGTTTAGGAAGTTTAATTGAACCCTAGTGTGCCATGCAAGAAAAACACTCTGTTTTAGAGAAAACAGCATTCTTTCACTCGACTGTGTTTCCTATAGGGCACGTACAGTGAGCTAGCTCAGAACAAAAGAACTGTGCTTCCTACACAAACGGGGCATCTCTAGTTCAACTCAGTATTGGAAACTGAGTAAAACAGGAGCTTCTCTTCAGTCCAATACACTGTACTGGCTGGGAACAGACACGAATGCTATTTGCACTGTATATGGCCAGAAAAGCACAAGTGTGCTGTTCTTAGCCTGAATGAACACTTGCTGCTAGAACTTGAATCTCAACGTGATTCAACTCCGTTTAGGAAGTTTAATTGAACCCTAGTGTGCCATGCAAGAAAAACACTCTGTTTTAGAGAAAACAGCATTCTTTCACTCTACTGTGTTTCCTATAGGGCACGTACAGTGAGCTAGCTCAGAACAAAAGAACTGTGCTCCTACACAAACGGGGCATCTCTAGTTCAACTCAGTATTGGAAACTGAGTAAAACAGGAGCTTCTCTTCAGTCCAATACACTGTACTGGCTGGGAACAGACGCGAATGCTATTTGCACTGTATATGGCCAGAAAAGCACAAGTGTGCTGTTCTTAGCCTGAATGAACACTTGCTGCTAGAACTTGAATCTCAACGTGATTCAACTCCGTTTAGGAAGTTTAATTGAACCCTAGTGTGCCATGCAAGAAAAACACTCTGTTTTAGAGAAAACAGCATTCTTTCACTCTACTGTGTTTCCTATAGGGCACGTACAGTGAGCTAGCTCAGAACAAAAGAACTGTGCTTCCTACACAAACGGGGCATCTCTAGTTCAACTCAGTATTGGAAACTGAGTAAAACAGGAGCTTCTCTTCAGTCCAATACACTGTACTGGCTGGGAACAGACGCGAATGCTATTTGCACTGTATATGGCCAGAAAAGCACAAGTGTGCTGTTCTTAGCCTGAATGAACACTTGCTGCTAGAACTTGAATCTCAACGTGATTCAACTCCGTTTAGGAAGTTTAATTGAACCCTAGTGTGCCATGCAAGGAAAACACTCTGTTTTAGAGAAAACAGCATTCTTTCACTCTACTGTGTTTCCTATAGGCCAAGTACAGTGAGCTAGCTCAGAACAAAAGAACTGTGCTTCCTACACAAACGGGGCATCTCTAGTTCAACTCAGTATTGGAAACTGAGTAAAACAGGAGCTTCTCTTCAGTCCAATACACTGTACTGGCTGGGAACAGACACGAATGCTATTTGCACTGTATATGGCCAGAAAAGCACAAGTGTGCTGTTCTTAGCCTGAATGAACACTTGCTGCTAGAACTTGAATCTCAACGTGATTCAACTCCGTTTAGGAAGTTTAATTGAACCCTAGTGTGCCATGCAAGAAAAACACTCTGTTTTAGAGAAAACAGCATTCTTTCACTCTACTGTGTTTCCTATAGGGCACGTACAGTGAGCTAGCTCAGAACAAAAGAACTGTGCTCCTACACAAACGGGGCATCTCTAGTTCAACTCAGTATTGGAAACTGAGTAAAACAGGAGCTTCTCTTCAGTCCAATACACTGTACTGGCTGGGAACAGACGCGAATGCTATTTGCACTGTATATGGCCAGAAAAGCACAAGTGTGCTGTTCTTAGCCTGAATGAACACTTGCTGCTAGAACTTGAATCTCAACGTGATTCAACTCCGTTTAGGAAGTTTAATTGAACCCTAGTGTGCCATGCAAGAAAAACACTCTGTTTTAGAGAAAACAGCATTCTTTCACTCTACTGTGTTTCCTATAGGGCACGTACAGTGAGCTAGCTCAGAACAAAAGAACTGTGCTTCCTACACAAACGGGGCATCTCTAGTTCAACTCAGTATTGGAAACTGAGTAAAACAGGAGCTTCTCTTCAGTCCAATACACTGTACTGGCTGGGAACAGACGCGAATGCTATTTGCACTGTATATGGCCAGAAAAGCACAAGTGTGCTGTTCTTAGCCTGAATGAACACTTGCTGCTAGAACTTGAATCTCAACGTGATTCAACTCCGTTTAGGAAGTTTAATTGAACCCTAGTGTGCCATGCAAGAAAAACACTCTGTTTTAGAGAAAACAGCATTCTTTCACTCTACTGTGTTTCCTATAGGGCACGTACAGTGAGCTAGCTCAGAACAAAAGAACTGTGCTTCCTACACAAACGGGGCATCTCTAGTTCAACTCAGTATTGGAAACTGAGTAAAACAGGAGCTTCTCTTCAGTCCAATACACTGTACTGGCCGGGAACAGACGCGAATGCTATTTGCACTGTATATAGCCAGAAAAGCACAAGTGTGCTGTTCTTAGCCTGAATGAACACTTGCTGCTAGAACTTGAATCTCAACGTGATTCAACTCCGTTTAGGAAGTTTAATTGAACCCTAGTGTGCCATGCAAGAAAAACACTCTGTTTTAGAGAAAACAGCATTCTTTCACTCTACTGTGTTTCTTATAGGCCAAGTACAGTGAGCTAGCTCAGAACAAAAGAACTGTGCTTCCTACACAAACGGGGCATCTCTAGTTCAACTCAGTATTGGAAACTGAGTAAAACAGGAGCTTCTCTTCAGTCCAATACACTGTACTGGCTGGGAACAGACGCGAATGCTATTTGCACTGTATATGGCCAGAAAAGCACAAGTGTGCTGTTCTTAGCCTGAATGAACACTTGCTGCTAGAACTTGAATCTCAACGTGATTCAACTCCGTTTAGGAAGTTTAATTGAACCCTAGTGTGCCATGCAAGAAAAACACTCTGTTTTAGAGAAAACAGCATTCTTTCACTCTACTGTGTTTCCTATAGGGCACGTACAGTGAGCTAGCTCACAATAAAAGAACTGTGCTTCCTACACAAACGGGGCATCTCTAGTTCAACTCAGTATTGGAAACTGAGTAAAACAGGAGCTTCTCTTCAGTCCAATACACTGTACTGGCTGGGAACAGACGCGAATGCTATTTGCACTGTATATGGCCAGAAAAGCACAAATGTGCTGTTCTTAGCCTGAATGAACACTTGCTGCTAGAACTTGAATCTCAACGTGATTCAACTCCGTTTAGGAAGTTTAATTGAACCCTAGTGTGCCATGCAAGAAAAACACTCTGTTTTAGAGAAAACAGCATTCTTTCACTCGACTGTGTTTCCTATAGGGCACGTACAGTGAGCTAGCTCAGAACAAAAGAACTGTGCTTCCTACACAAACGGGGCATCTCTAGTTCAACTCAGTATTGGAAACTGAGTAAAACAGGAGCTTCTCTTCAGTCCAATATACTGTACTGGCTGGGAACAGACGCGAATGCTATTTGCACTGTATATGGCCAGAAAAGCACAAGTGTGCTGTTCTTAGCCTGAACGAACACTTTCTGCTAGAACTTGAATCTCAACGTGATTCAACTCCGTTTAGGAAGTTTAATTGAACCCTAGTGTGCCATGCAAGAAAAACACTCTGTGTTAGAGAAAACAGCATTCTTTCACTCTACTGTGTTTCCTATAGGGCACGTACAGTGAGCTAGCTCAGAACAAAAGAACTGTGCTTCCTACACAAACGGGGCATCTCTAGTTCAACTCAGTATTGGAAACTGAGTAAAACAGGAGCTTCTCTTCAGTCCAATACACTGTACTGGCTGGGAACAGACGCGAATGCTATTTGCACTGTATATGGCCAGAAAAGCACAAGTGTGCTGTTCTTAGCCTGAATGAACACTTGCTGCTAGAACTTGAATCTCAACGTGATTCAACTCCGTTTAGGAAGTTTAATTGAACCCTAGTGTGCCATGCAAGAAAAACACTCTGTTTTAGAGAAAACAGCATTCTTTCACTCTACTGTGTTTCTTATAGGCCAAGTACAGTGAGCTAGCTCAGAACAAAAGAACTGTGCTTCCTACACAAACGGGGCATCTCTAGTTCAACTCAGTATTGGAAACTGAGTAAAACAGGAGCTTCTCTTCAGTCCAATACACTGTACTGGCTGGGAACAGACGCGAATGCTATTTGCACTGTATAGGGCCAGAAAAGCACAAGTGTGCTGTTCTTAGCCTGAATGAACACTTGCTGCTAGAACTTGAATCTCAACGTGATTCAACTCCGTTTAGGAAGTTTAATTGAACCCTAGTGTGCCATGCAAGAAAAACACTCTGTTTTAGAGAAAACAGCATTCTTTCACTCTACTGTGTTTCCTATAGGGCACGTACAGTGAGCTAGCTCAGAACAAAAGAACTGTGCTTCCTACACAAACGGGGCATCTCTAGTTCAACTCAGTATTGGAAACTGAGTAAAACAGGAGCTTCTCTTCAGTCCAATACACTGTACTGGCTGGGAACAGACTCGAATGCTATTTGCACTGTATATGGCCAGAAAAGCACAAGTGTGCTGTTCTTAGCCTGAATGAACACTTGCTGCTAGAACTTGAATCTCAACGTGATTCAACTCCGTTTAGGAAGTTTAATTGAACCCTAGTGTGCCATGCAAGGAAAACACTCTGTTTTAGAGAAAACAGCATTCTTTCACTCTACTGTGTTTCCTATAGGGCACGTACAGTGAGCTAGCTCAGAACAAAAGAACTGTGCTTCCTACACAAACGGGGCATCTCTAGTTCAACTCAGTATTGGAAACTGAGTAAAACAGGAGCTTCTCTTCAGTCCAATACACTGTACTGGCTGGGAACAGACACGAATGCTATTTGCACTGTATATGGCCAGAAAAGCACAAGTGTGCTGTTCTTAGCCTGAATGAACACTTGCTGCTAGAACTTGAATCTCAACGTGATTCAACTCCGTTTAGGAAGTTTAATTGAACCCTAGTGTGCCATGCAAGAAAAACACTCTGTTTTAGAGAAAACAGCATTCTTTCACTCTACTGTGTTTCCTATAGGGCACGTACAGTGAGCTAGCTCAGAACAAAAGAACTGTGCTTCCTACACAAACGGGGCATCTCTAGTTCAACTCAGTATTGGAAACTGAGTAAAACAGGAGCTTCTCTTCAGTCCAATACACTGTACTGGCTGGGAACAGACGCGAATGCTATTTGCACTGTATATGGCCAGAAAAGCACAAGTGTGCTGTTCTTAGCCTGAATGAACACTTGCTGCTAGAACTTGAATCTCAACGTGATTCAACTCCGTTTAGGAAGTTTAATTGAACCCTAGTGTGCCATGCAAGAAAAACACTCTGTTTTAGAGAAAACAGCATTCTTTCACTCTACTGTGTTTCTTATAGGCCAAGTACAGTGAGCTAGCTCAGAACAAAAGAACTGTGCTTCCTACACAAACGGGGCATCTCTAGTTCAACTCAGTATTGGAAACTGAGTAAAACAGGAGCTTCTCTTCAGTCCAATACACTGTACTGGCTGGGAACAGACGCGAATGCTATTTGCACTTTATAGGGCCAGAAAAGCACAAGTGTGCTGTTCTTAGCCTGAATGAACACTTGCTGCTAGAACTTGAATCTCAACGTGATTCAACTCCGTTTAGGAAGTTTAATTGAACCCTAGTGTGCCATGCAAGAAAAACACTCTGTTTTAGAGAAAACAGCATTCTTTCACTCTACTGTGTTTCCTATAGGGCACGTACAGTGAGCTAGCTCAGAACAAAAGAACTGTGCTTCCTACACAAACGGGGCATCTCTAGTTCAACTCAGTATTGGAAACTGAGTAAAACAGGAGCTTCTCTTCAGTCCAATACACTGTACTGGCTGGGAACAGACTCGAATGCTATTTGCACTGTATATGGCCAGAAAAGCACAAGTGTGCTGTTCTTAGCCTGAATGAACACTTGCTGCTAGAACTTGAATCTCAACGTGATTCAACTCCGTTTAGGAAGTTTAATTGAACCCTAGTGTGCCATGCAAGGAAAACACTCTGTTTTAGAGAAAACAGCATTCTTTCACTCTACTGTGTTTCCTATAGGGCACGTACAGTGAGCTAGCTCAGAACAAAAGAACTGTGCTTCCTACACAAACGGGGCATCTCTAGTTCAACTCAGTATTGGAAACTGAGTAAAACAGGAGCTTCTCTTCAGTCCAATACACTGTACTGGCTGGGAACAGACACGAATGCTATTTGCACTGTATATGGCCAGAAAAGCACAAGTGTGCTGTTCTTAGCCTGAATGAACACTTGCTGCTAGAACTTGAATCTCAACGTGATTCAACTCCGTTTAGGAAGTTTAATTGAACCCTAGTGTGCCATGCAAGAAAAACACTCTGTTTTAGAGAAAACAGCATTCTTTCACTCTACTGTGTTTCCTATAGGGCACGTACAGTGAGCTAGCTCAGAACAAAAGAACTGTGCTTCCTACACAAACGGGGCATCTCTAGTTCAACTCAGTATTGGAAACTGAGTAAAACAGGAGCTTCTCTTCAGTCCAATACACTGTACTGGCTGGGAACAGACGCGAATGCTATTTGCACTGTATATGGCCAGAAAAGCACAAGTGTGCTGTTCTTAGCCTGAATGAACACTTGCTGCTAGAACTTGAATCTCAACGTGATTCAACTCCGTTTAGGAAGTTTAATTGAACCCTAGTGTGCCATGCAAGAAAAACACTCTGTTTTAGAGAAAACAGCATTCTTTCACTCGACTGTGTTTCCTATAGGGCACGTACAGTGAGCTAGCTCAGAACAAAAGAACTGTGCTTCCTACACAAACGGGGCAACTCTAGTTCAACTCAGTATTGGAAACTGAGTAAAACAGGAGCTTCTCTTCAGTCCAATACACTGTACTGGCTGGGAACAGACGCGAATGCTATTTGCACTGTATATGGCCAGAAAAGCACAAGTGTGCTGTTCTTAGCCTGAATGAACACTTGCTGCTAGAACTTGAATCTCAACGTGATTCAACTCCGTTTAGGAAGTTTAATTGAACCCTAGTGTGCCATGCAAGAAAAACACTCTGTTTTAGAGAAAACAGCATTCTTTCACTCGACTGTGTTTCTTATAGGCCAAGTACAGTGAGCTAGCTCAGAACAAAAGAACTGTGCTTCCTACACAAACGGGGCATCTCTAGTTCAACTCAGTATTGGAAACTGAGTAAAACAGGAGCTTCTCTTCAGTCCAATACACTGTACTGGCTGGGAACAGACGCGAATGCTATTTGCACTGTATATGGCCAGAAAAGCACAAGTGTGCTGTTCTTAGCCTGAATGAACACTTGCTGCTAGAACTTGAATCTCAACGTGATTCAACTCCGTTTAGGAAGTTTAATTGAACCCTAGTGTGCCATGCAAGAAAAACACTCTGTTTTAGAGAAAACAGCATTCTTTCACTCTACTGTGTTTCTTATAGGCCAAGTACAGTGAGCTAGCTCAGAACAAAAGAACTGTGCTTCCTACACAAACGGGGCATCTCTAGTTCAACTCAGTATTGGAAACTGAGTAAAACAGGAGCTTCTCTTCAGTCCAATACACTGTACTGGCTGGGAACAGACGCGAATGCTATTTGCACTGTATATGGCCAGAAAAGCACAAGTGTGCTGTTCTTAGCCTGAATGAACACTTGCTGCTAGAACTTGAATCTCAACGTGATTCAACTCCGTTTAGGAAGTTTAATTGAACCCTAGTGTGCCATGCAAGAAAAACACTCTGTTTTAGAGAAAACAGCATTCTTTCACTCTACTGTGTTTCCTATAGGGCACGTACAGTGAGCTAGCTCAGAACAAAAGAACTGTGCTTCCTACACAAACGGGGCATCTCTAGTTCAACTCAGTATTGGAAACTGAGTAAAACAGGAGCTTCTCTTCAGTCCAATACACTGTACTGGCTGGGAACAGACTCGAATGCTATTTGCACAGTATATGGCCAGAAAAGCACAAGTGTGCTGTTCTTAGCCTGAATGAACACTTGCTGCTAGAACTTGAATCTCAACGTGATTCAACTCCGTTTAGGAAGTTTAATTGAACCCTAGTGTGCCATGCAAGAAAAACACTCTGTTTTAGAGAAAACAGCATTCTTTCACTCTACTGTGTTTCCTATAGGGCACGTACAGTGAGCTAGCTCAGAACAAAAGAACTGTGCTTCCTACACAAACGGGGCATCTCTAGTTCAACTCAGTATTGGAAACTGAGTAAAACAGGAGCTTCTCTTCAGTACAATACACTGTACTGGCTGGGAACAGACGCGAATGCTATTTGCACTGTATATGGCCAGAAAAGCACAAGTGTGCTGTTCTTAGCCTGAATGAACACTTGCTGCTAGAACTTGAATCTCAACGTGATTCAACTCCGTTTAGGAAGTTTAATTGAACCCTAGTGTGCCATGCAAGAAAAACACTCTGTTTTAGAGAAAACAGCATTCTTTCACTCTACTGTGTTTCCTATAGGGCACGTACAGTGAGCTAGCTCAGAACAAAAGAACTGTGCTTCCCACACAAACGGGGCATCTCTAGTTCAACTCAGTATTGGAAACTGAGTAAAACAGGAGCTTCTCTTCAGTCCAATACACTGTACTGGCTGGGAACAGACGCGAATGCTATTTGCACTGTATATGGCCAGAAAAGCACAAGTGTGCTGTTCTTAGCCTGAATGAACACTTGCTGCTAGAACTTGAATCTCAACGTGATTCAACTCCGTTTAGGAAGTTTAATTGAACCCTAGTGTGCCATGCAAGAAAAACACTCTGTTTTAGAGAAAACAGCATTCTTTCACTCTACTGTGTTTCCTATAGGGCACGTACAGTGAGCTAGCTCAGAACAAAAGAACTGTGCTTCCTACACAAACGGGGCATCTCTAGTTCAACTCAGTATTGGAAACTGAGTAAAACAGGAGCTTCTCTTCAGTCCAATACACTGTACTGGCTGGGAACAGACGCGAATGCTATTTGCACTGTATATGGCCAGAAAAGCACAAGTGTGCTGTTCTTAGCCTGAATGAACACTTGCTGCTAGAACTTGAATCTCAACGTGATTCAACTCCGTTTAGGAAGTTTAATTGAACCCTAGTGTGCCATGCAAGAAAAACACTCTGTTTTAGAGAAAACAGCATTCTTTCACTCGACTGTGTTTCTTATAGGCCAAGTACAGTGAGCTAGCTCAGAACAAAAGAACTGTGCTTCCTACACAAACGGGGCATCTCTAGTTCAACTCAGTATTGGAAACTGAGTAAAACAGGAGCTTCTCTTCAGTCCAATACACTGTACTGGCTGGGAACAGACGCGAATGCTATTTGCACTGTATATGGCCAGAAAAGCACAAGTGTGCTGTTCTTAGCCTGAATGAACACTTGCTGCTAGAACTTGAATCTCAACGTGATTCAACTCCGTTTAGGAAGTTTAATTGAACCCTAGTGTGCCATGCAAGAAAAACACTCTGTTTTAGAGAAAACAGCATTCTTTCACTCTACTGTGTTTCTTATAGGCCAAGTACAGTGAGCTAGCTCAGAACAAAAGAACTGTGCTTCCTACACAAACGGGGCATCTCTAGTTCAACTCAGTATTGGAAACTGAGTAAAACAGGAGCTTCTCTTCAGTCCAATACACTGTACTGGCTGGGAACAGACGCGAATGCTATTTGCACTGTATATGGCCAGAAAAGCACAAGTGTGCTGTTCTTAGCCTGAATGAACACTTGCTGCTAGAACTTGAATCTCAACGTGATTCAACTCCGTTTAGGAAGTTTAATTGAACCCTAGTGTGCCATGCAAGAAAAACACTCTGTTTTAGAGAAAACAGCATTCTTTCACTCTACTGTGTTTCCTATAGGGCACGTACAGTGAGCTAGCTCAGAACAAAAGAACTGTGCTTCCCACACAAACGGGGCATCTCTAGTTCAACTCAGTATTGGAAACTGAGTAAAACAGGAGCTTCTCTTCAGTCCAATACACTGTACTGGCTGGGAACAGACGCGAATGCTATTTGCACTGTATATGGCCAGAAAAGCACAAGTGTGCTGTTCTTAGCCTGAATGAACACTTGCTGCTAGAACTTGAATCTCAACGTGATTCAACTCCGTTTAGGAAGTTTAATTGAACCCTAGTGTGCCATGCAAGAAAAACACTCTGTTTTAGAGAAAACAGCATTCTTTCACTCTACTGTGTTTCCTATAGGGCACGTACAGTGAGCTAGCTCAGAACAAAAGAACTGTGCTTCCTACACAAACGGGGCATCTCTAGTTCAACTCAGTATTGGAAACTGAGTAAAACAGGAGCTTCTCTTCAGTCCAATACACTGTACTGGCTGGGAACAGACGCGAATGCTATTTGCACTGTATATGGCCAGAAAAGCACAAGTGTGCTGTTCTTAGCCTGAATGAACACTTGCTGCTAGAACTTGAATCTCAACGTGATTCAACTCCGTTTAGGAAGTTTAATTGAACCCTAGTGTGCCATGCAAGAAAAACACTCTGTTTTAGAGAAAACAGCATTCTTTCACTCGACTGTGTTTCTTATAGGCCAAGTACAGTGAGCTAGCTCAGAACAAAAGAACTGTGCTTCCTACACAAACGGGGCATCTCTAGTTCAACTCAGTATTGGAAACTGAGTAAAACAGGAGCTTCTCTTCAGTCCAATACACTGTACTGGCTGGGAACAGACGCGAATGCTATTTGCACTGTATATGGCCAGAAAAGCACAAGTGTGCTGTTCTTAGCCTGAATGAACACTTGCTGCTAGAACTTGAATCTCAACGTGATTCAACTCCGTTTAGGAAGTTTAATTGAACCCTAGTGTGCCATGCAAGAAAAACACTCTGTTTTAGAGAAAACAGCATTCTTTCACTCTACTGTGTTTCTTATAGGCCAAGTACAGTGAGCTAGCTCAGAACAAAAGAACTGTGCTTCCTACACAAACGGGGCATCTCTAGTTCAACTCAGTATTGGAAACTGAGTAAAACAGGAGCTTCTCTTCAGTCCAATACACTGTACTGGCTGGGAACAGACGCGAATGCTATTTGCACTGTATATGGCCAGAAAAGCACAAGTGTGCTGTTCTTAGCCTGAATGAACACTTGCTGCTAGAACTTGAATCTCAACGTGATTCAACTCCGTTTAGGAAGTTTAATTGAACCCTAGTGTGCCATGCAAGAAAAACACTCTGTTTTAGAGAAAACAGCATTCTTTCACTCTACTGTGTTTCCTATAGGGCACGTACAGTGAGCTAGCTCAGAACAAAAGAACTGTGCTTCCTACACAAACGGGGCAACTCTAGTTCAACTCAGTATTGGAAACTGAGTAAAACAGGAGCTTCTCTTCAGTCCAATACACTGTACTGGCTGGGAACAGACGCGAATGCTATTTGCACTGTATATGGCCAGAAAAGCACAAGTGTGCTGTTCTTAGCCTGAATGAACACTTGCTGCTAGAACTTGAATCTCAACGTGATTCAACTCCGTTTAGGAAGTTTAATTGAACCCTAGTGTGCCATGCAAGAAAAACACTCTGTTTTAGAGAAAACAGCATTCTTTCACTCTACTGTGTTTCTTATAGGCCAAGTACAGTGAGCTAGCTCAGAACAAAAGAACTGTGCTTCCTACACAAACGGGGCATCTCTAGTTCAACTCAGTATTGGAAACTGAGTAAAACAGGAGCTTCTCTTCAGTCCAATACACTGTACTGGCTGGGAACAGACGCGAATGCTATTTGCACTGTATATGGCCAGAAAAGCACAAGTGTGCTGTTCTTAGCCTGAATGAACACTTGCTGCTAGAACTTGAATCTCAACGTGATTCAACTCGGTTTAGGAAGTTTAATTGAACCCTAGTGTGCCATGCAAGAAAAACACTCTGTTTTAGAGAAAACAGCATTCTTTCACTCTACTGTGTTTCCTATAGGGCACGTACAGTGAGCTAGCTCAGAACAAAAGAACTGTGCTTCCTACACAAACGGGGCATCTCTAGTTCAACTCAGTATTGGAAACTGAGTAAAACAGGAGCTTCTCTTCAGTCCAATACACTGTACTGGCTGGGAACAGACTCGAATGCTATTTGCACTTTATATGGCCAGAAAAGCACAAGTGTGCTGTTCTTAGCCTGAATGAACACTTGCTGCTAGAACTTGAATCTCAACGTGATTCAACTCCGTTTAGGAAGTTTAATTGAACCCTAGTGTGCCATGCAAGGAAAACACTCTGTTTTAGAGAAAACAGCATTCTTTCACTCTACTGTGTTTCCTATAGGGCACGTACAGTGAGCTAGCTCAGAACAAAAGAACTGTGCTTACTACACAAACGGGGCATATCTAGTTCAACTCAGTATTGGAAACTGAGTAAAACAGGAGCTTCTCTTCAGTCCAATACACTGTACTGGCTGGGAACAGACACGAATGCTATTTGCACTGTATATGGCCAGAAAAGCACAAGTGTGCTGTTCTTAGCCTGAATGAACACTTGCTGCTAGAACTTGAATCTCAACGTGATTCAACTCCGTTTAGGAAGTTTAATTGAACCCTAGTGTGCCATGCAAGTAAAACACTCTGTTTTAGAGAAAACAGCATTCTTTCACTCTACTGTGTTTCCTATAGGGCACGTACAGTGAGCTAGCTCAGAACAAAAGAACTGTGCTCCTACACAAACGGGGCATCTCTAGTTCAACTCAGTATTGGAAACTGAGTAAAACAGGAGCTTCTCTTCAGTCCAATACACTGTACTGGCTGGGAACAGACGCGAATGCTATTTGCACTGTATATGGCCAGAAAAGCACAAGTGTGCTGTTCTTAGCCTGAATGAACACTTGCTGCTAGAACTTGAATCTCAACGTGATTCAACTCCGTTTAGGAAGTTTAATTGAACCCTAGTGTGCCATGCAAGAAAAACACTCTGTTTTAGAGAAAACAGCATTCTTTCACTCTACTGTTTTTCCTATAGGGCACGTACAGTGAGCTAGCTCAGAACAAAAGAACTGTGCTTCCTACACAAACGGGGCATCTCTAGTTCAACTCAGTATTGGAAACTGAGTAAAACAGGAGCTTCTCTTCAGTCCAATACACTGTACTGGCTGGGAACAGACGCGAATGCTATTTGCACTGTATATGGCCAGAAAAGCACAAGTGTGCTGTTCTTAGGCTGAATGAACACTTGCTGCTAGAACTTGAATCTCAACGTGATTCAACTCCGTTTAGGAAGTTTAATTGAACCCTAGTGTGCCATGCAAGAAAAACACTCTGTTTTAGAGAAAACAGCATTCTTTCACTCTACTGTGTTTCTTATAGGCCAAGTACAGTGAGCTAGCTCAGAACAAAAGAACTGTGCTTCCTACACAAACGGGGCATCTCTAGTTCAACTCAGTATTGGAAACTGAGTAAAACAGGAGCTTCTCTTCAGTCCAATACACTGTACTGGCTGGGAACAGACGCGAATGCTATTTGCACTGTATATGGCCAGAAAAGCACAAGTGTGCTGTTCTTAGCCTGAATGAACACTTGCTGCTAGAACTTGAATCTCAACGTGATTCAACTCCGTTTAGGAAGTTTAATTGAACCCTAGTGTGCCATGCAAGAAAAACACTCTGTTTTAGAGAAAACAGCATTCTTTCACTCTACTGTGTTTCCTATAGGGAACGTACAGTGAGCTAGCTCAGAACAAAAGAACTGTGCTTCCTACACAAACGGGGCATCTCTAGTTCAACTCAGTATTGGAAACTGAGTAAAACAGGAGCTTCTCATCAGTCCAATACACTGTACTGGCTGGGAACAGACGCGAATGCTATTTGCACTGTATATGGCCAGAAAAGCACAAGTGTGCTGTTCTTAGCCTGAATGAACACTTGCTGCTAGAACTTGAATCTCAACGTGATTCAACTCCGTTTAGGAAGTTTAATTGAACCCTAGTGTGCCATGCAAGAAAAACACTCTGTTTTAGAGAAAACAGCATTCTTTCACTCTACTGTGTTTCCTATAGGGCACGTACAGTGAGCTAGCTCAGAACAAAAGAACTGTGCTTCCTACACCAACAGGGCATCTCTAGTTCAACTCAGTATTGGAAACTGAGTAAAACAGGAGCTTCTCTTCAGTCCAGTACACTGTACTGGCTGGGAACAGACGCGAATGCTATTTGCACTGTATATGGCCAGAAAAGCACAAGTGTGCTGTTGTTAGCCTGAATGAACACTTGCTGCTAGAACTTGAATCTCAACGTGATTCAACTCCGTTTAGGAAGTTTAATTGAACCCTAGTGTGCCATGCAAGAAAAACACTCTGTTTTAGAGAAAACAGCATTCTTTCACTCGACTGTGTTTCCTATAGGGCACGTACAGTGAGCAGGCTCAGAACAAAAGAACTGTGCTTCCTACACAAACGGGGCATGTCTAGTTCAACTCAGTATTGGAAACTGAGTAAAACAGGAGCTTCTCTTCAGTCCAATACACTGTACTGGCTGGGAACAGACGCGAATGCTATTTGCACTGTATATGGCCAGAAAAGCACAAGTGTGCTGTTGTTAGCCTGAATGAACACTTGCTGCTAGAACTTGAATCTCAACGTGATTCAACTCCGTTTAGGAAGTTTAATTGAACCCTAGTGTGCCATGCAAGAAAAACACTCTGTTTTAGAGAAAACAGCATTCTTTCACTCTACTGTGTTTCCTATAGGGCACGTACAGTGAGCTAGCTCAGAACAAAAGAACTGTGCTTCCTACACAAACGGGGCATATCTAGTTCAACTCAGTATTGGAAACTGAGTAAAACAGGAGCTTCTCTTCAGTCCAATACACTGTACTGGCTGGGAACAGACGCGAATGCTATTTGTACTGTATATGGCCAGAAAAGCACAAGTGTTCTGTTGTTAGCCTGAATGAACACTTGCTGCTAGAACTTGAATCTCAACGTGATTCAACTCCGTTTAGGAAGTTTAATTGAACCCTAGTGTGCCATGCAAGAAAAACACTCTGTTTTAGAGAAAACAGTATTCTTTCACTCTACTGTGTTTCCTATACGGCACGTACAGTGAGCTAGCTCAGAACAAAAGAACTGTGCTTCCTACACAAACGGGGCATCTCTAGTTCAACTCAGTATTGGAAACTGCTTAAAACAGGAGCTTCTCTTCAGTCCAATACACTGTACTGGCTGGGAACAGACACGAATGCTATTTGCACTGTATATGGCCAGAAAAGCACAAGTGTGCTGTTCTTAGCCTGAATGAACACTTGCTGCTAGAACTTGAATCTCAACGTGATTCAACTCCGTTTAGGAAGTTTAATTGAACCCTAGTGTGCCATGCAAGAAAAACACTCTGTTTTAGAGAAAACAGCATTCTTTCACTCTACTGTGTTTCCTATAGGGCACGTACAGTGAGCTAGCTCAGAACAAAAGAACTGTGCTTCCTACACAAACGGGGCATCTCTAGTTCAACTCAGTATTGGAAACTGAGTAAAACAGGAGCTTCTCTTCAGTCCAATACACTGTACTGGCTGGGAACAGACGCGAATGCTATTTGCACTGTATATGGCCAGAAAAGCACAAGTGTGCTGTTCTTAGCCTGAATGAACACTTGCTGCTAGAACTTGAATCTCAACGTGATTCAACTCCGTTTAGGAAGTTTAATTGAACCCTAGTGTGCCATGCAAGAAAAACACTCTGTTTTAGAGAAAACAGCATTCTTTCACTCTACTGTGTTTCCTATAGGGCACGTACAGTGAGCTAGCTCAGAACAAAAGAACTGTGCTTCCTACACAAACGGGGCATATCTAGTTCAACTCAGTATTGGAAACTGAGTAAAACAGGAGCTTCTCTTCAGTCCAATACACTGTACTGGCTGGGAACAGACGCGAATGCTATTTGTACTGTATATGGCCAGAAAAGCACAAGTGTGCTGTTCTTAGCCTGAATGAACACTTGCTGCTAGAACTTGAATCTCAACGTGATTCAACTCCGTTTAGGAAGTTTAATTGAACCCTAGTGTGCCATGCAAGAAAAACACTCTGTTTTAGAGAAAACAGTATTCTTTCACTCTACTGTGTTTCCTATACGGCACGTACAGTGAGCTAGCTCAGAACAAAAGAACTGTGCTTCCTACACAAACGGGGCATCTCTAGTTCAACTCAGTATTGGAAACTGCTTAAAACAGGAGCTTCTCTTCAGTCCAATACACTGTACTGGCTGGGAACAGACACGAATGCTATTTGCACTGTATATGGCCAGAAAAGCACAAGTGTGCTGTTCTTAGCCTGAATGAACACTTGCTGCTAGAACTTGAATCTCAACGTGATTCAACTCCGTTTAGGAAGTTTAATTGAACCCTAGTGTGCCATGCAAGAAAAACACTCTGTTTTAGAGAAAACAGCATTCTTTCACTCTACTGTGTTTCCTATAGGGCACGTACAGTGAGCTAGCTCAGAACAAAAGAACTGTGCTTCCTACACAAACGGGGCATCTCTAGTTCAACTCAGTATTGGAAACTGAGTAAAACAGGAGCTTCTCTTCAGTCCAATACACTGTACTGGCTGGGAACAGACGCGAATGCTATTTGTACTGTATATGGCCAGAAAAGCACAAGTGTTCTGTTGTTAGCCTGAATGAACACTTGCTGCTAGAACTTGAATCTCAACGTGATTCAACTCCGTTTAGGAAGTTTAATTGAACCCTAGTGTGCCATGCAAGAAAAACACTCTGTTTTAGAGAAAACAGTATTCTTTCACTCTACTGTGTTTCCTATACGGCACGTACAGTGAGCTAGCTCAGAACAAAAGAACTGTGCTTCCTACACAAACGGGGCATCTCTAGTTCAACTCAGTATTGGAAACTGCTTAAAACAGGAGCTTCTCTTCAGTCCAATACACTGTACTGGCTGGGAACAGACACGAATGCTATTTGCACTGTATATGGCCAGAAAAGCACAAGTGTGCTGTTCTTAGCCTGAATGAACACTTGCTGCTAGAACTTGAATCTCAACGTGATTCAACTCCGTTTAGGAAGTTTAATTGAACCCTAGTGTGCCATGCAAGAAAAACACTCTGTTTTAGAGAAAACAGCATTCTTTCACTCTACTGTGTTTCCTATAGGGCACGTACAGTGAGCTAGCTCAGAACAAAAGAACTGTGCTTCCTACACAAACGGGGCATCTCTAGTTCAACTCAGTATTGGAAACTGAGTAAAACAGGAGCTTCTCTTCAGTCCAATACACTGTACTGGCTGGGAACAGACGCGAATGCTATTTGCACTGTATATGGCCAGAAAAGCACAAGTGTGCTGTTCTTAGCCTGAATGAACACTTGCTGCTAGAACTTGAATCTCAACGTGATTCAACTCCGTTTAGGAAGTTTAATTGAACCCTAGTGTGCCATGCAAGAAAAACACTCTGTTTTAGAGAAAACAGCATTCTTTCACTCTACTGTGTTTCCTATAGGGCACGTACAGTGAGCTAGCTCAGAACAAAAGAACTGTGCTTCCTACACAAACGGGGCATCTCTAGTTCAACTCAGTATTGGAAACTGAGTAAAACAGGAGCTTCTCTTCAGTCCAATACACTGTACTGGCTGGGAACAGACGCGAATGCTATTTGCACTGTATATGGCCAGAAAAGCACAAGTGTGCTGTTCTTAGCCTGAATGAACACTTGCTGCTAGAACTTGAATCTCAACGTGATTCAACTCCGTTTAGGAAGTTTAATTGAACCCTAGTGTGCCATGCAAGAAAAACACTCTGTTTTAGAGAAAACAGCATTCTTTCACTCGACTGTGTTTCTTATAGGCCAAGTACAGTGAGCTAGCTCAGAACAAAAGAACTGTGCTTCCTACACAAACGGGGCATCTCTAGTTCAACTCAGTATTGGAAACTGAGTAAAACAGGAGCTTCTCTTCAGTCCAATACACTGTACTGGCTGGGAACAGACGCGAATGCTATTTGCACTGTATATGGCCAGAAAAGCACAAGTGTGCTGTTCTTAGCCTGAATGAACACTTGCTGCTAGAACTTGAATCTCAACGTGATTCAACTCCGTTTAGGAAGTTTAATTGAACCCTAGTGTGCCATGCAAGAAAAACACTCTGTTTTAGAGAAAACAGCATTCTTTCACTCTACTGTGTTTCTTATAGGCCAAGTACAGTGAGCTAGCTCAGAACAAAAGAACTGTGCTTCCTACACAAACGGGGCATCTCTAGTTCAACTCAGTATTGGAAACTGAGTAAAACAGGAGCTTCTCTTCAGTCCAATACACTGTACTGGCTGGGAACAGACGCGAATGCTATTTGCACTGTATATGGCCAGAAAAGCACAAGTGTGCTGTTCTTAGCCTGAATGAACACTTGCTGCTAGAACTTGAATCTCAACGTGATTCAACTCCGTTTAGGAAGTTTAATTGAACCCTAGTGTGCCATGCAAGAAAAACACTCTGTTTTAGAGAAAACAGCATTCTTTCACTCTACTGTGTTTCCTATAGGGCACGTACAGTGAGCTAGCTCAGAACAAAAGAACTGTGCTTCCTACACAAACGGGGCAACTCTAGTTCAACTCAGTATTGGAAACTGAGTAAAACAGGAGCTTCTCTTCAGTCCAATACACTGTACTGGCTGGGAACAGACGCGAATGCTATTTGCACTGTATATGGCCAGAAAAGCACAAGTGTGCTGTTCTTAGCCTGAATGAACACTTGCTGCTAGAACTTGAATCTCAACGTGATTCAACTCCGTTTAGGAAGTTTAATTGAACCCTAGTGTGCCATGCAAGAAAAACACTCTGTTTTAGAGAAAACAGCATTCTTTCACTCTACTGTGTTTCTTATAGGCCAAGTACAGTGAGCTAGCTCAGAACAAAAGAACTGTGCTTCCTACACAAACGGGGCATCTCTAGTTCAACTCAGTATTGGAAACTGAGTAAAACAGGAGCTTCTCTTCAGTCCAATACACTGTACTGACTGGGAACAGACGCGAATGCTATTTGCACTGTATATGGCCAGAAAAGCACAAGTGTGCTGTTCTTAGCCTGAATGAACACTTGCTGCTAGAACTTGAATCTCAACGTGATTCAACTCGGTTTAGGAAGTTTAATTGAACCCTAGTGTGCCATGCAAGAAAAACACTCTGTTTTAGAGAAAACAGCATTCTTTCACTCTACTGTGTTTCCTATAGGGCACGTACAGTGAGCTAGCTCAGAACAAAAGAACTGTGCTTCCTACACAAACGGGGCATCTCTAGTTCAACTCAGTATTGGAAACTGAGTAAAACAGGAGCTTCTCTTCAGTCCAATACACTGTACTGGCTGGGAACAGACTCGAATGCTATTTGCACTTTATATGGCCAGAAAAGCACAAGTGTGCTGTTCTTAGCCTGAATGAACACTTGCTGCTAGAACTTGAATCTCAACGTGATTCAACTCCGTTTAGGAAGTTTAATTGAACCCTAGTGTGCCATGCAAGGAAAACACTCTGTTTTAGAGAAAACAGCATTCTTTCACTCTACTGTGTTTCCTATAGGGCACGTACAGTGAGCTAGCTCAGAACAAAAGAACTGTGCTTACTACACAAACGGGGCATATCTAGTTCAACTCAGTATTGGAAACTGAGTAAAACAGGAGCTTCTCTTCAGTCCAATACACTGTACTAGCTGGGAACAGACACGAATGCTATTTGCACTGTATATGGCCAGAAAAGCACAAGTGTGCTGTTCTTAGCCTGAATGAACACTTGCTGCTAGAACTTGAATCTCAACGTGATTCAACTCCGTTTAGGAAGTTTAATTGAACCCTAGTGTGCCATGCAAGTAAAACACTCTGTTTTAGAGAAAACAGCATTCTTTCACTCTACTGTGTTTCCTATAGGGCACGTACAGTGAGCTAGCTCAGAACAAAAGAACTGTGCTCCTACACAAACGGGGCATCTCTAGTTCAACTCAGTATTGGAAACTGAGTAAAACAGGAGCTTCTCTTCAGTCCAATACACTGTACTGGCTGGGAACAGACGCGAATGCTATTTGCACTGTATATGGCCAGAAAAGCACAAGTGTGCTGTTCTTAGCCTGAATGAACACTTGCTGCTAGAACTTGAATCTCAACGTGATTCAACTCCGTTTAGGAAGTTTAATTGAACCCTAGTGTGCCATGCAAGAAAAACACTCTGTTTTAGAGAAAACAGCATTCTTTCACTCTACTGTGTTTCCTATAGGGCACGTACAGTGAGCTAGCTCAGAACAAAAGAACTGTGCTTCCTACACAAACGGGGCATCTCTAGTTCAACTCAGTATTGGAAACTGAGTAAAACAGGAGCTTCTCTTCAGTCCAATACACTGTACTGGCTGGGAACAGACGCGAATGCTATTTGCACTGTATATGGCCAGAAAAGCACAAGTGTGCTGTTCTTAGGCTGAATGAACACTTGCTGCTAGAACTTGAATCTCAACGTGATTCAACTCCGTTTAGGAAGTTTAATTGAACCCTAGTGTGCCATGCAAGAAAAACACTCTGTTTTAGAGAAAACAGCATTCTTTCACTCTACTGTGTTTCTTATAGGCCAAGTACAGTGAGCTAGCTCAGAACAAAAGAACTGTGCTTCCTACACAAACGGGGCATCTCTAGTTCAACTCAGTATTGGAAACTGAGTAAAACAGGAGCTTCTCTTCAGTCCAATACACTGTACTGGCTGGGAACAGACGCGAATGCTATTTGCACTGTATATGGCCAGAAAAGCACAAGTGTGCTGTTCTTAGCCTGAATGAACACTTGCTGCTAGAACTTGAATCTCAACGTGATTCAACTCCGTTTAGGAAGTTTAATTGAACCCTAGTGTGCCATGCAAGAAAAACACTCTGTTTTAGAGAAAACAGCATTCTTTCACTCTACTGTGTTTCCTATAGGGAACGTACAGTGAGCTAGCTCAGAACAAAAGAACTGTGCTTCCTACACAAACGGGGCATCTCTAGTTCAACTCAGTATTGGAAACTGAGTAAAACAGGAGCTTCTCATCAGTCCAATACACTGTACTGGCTGGGAACAGACGCGAATGCTATTTGCACTGTATATGGCCAGAAAAGCACAAGTGTGCTGTTCTTAGCCTGAATGAACACTTGCTGCTAGAACTTGAATCTCAACGTGATTCAACTCCGTTTAGGAAGTTTAATTGAACCCTAGTGTGCCATGCAAGAAAAACACTCTGTTTTAGAGAAAACAGCATTCTTTCACTCTACTGTGTTTCCTATAGGGCACGTACAGTGAGCTAGCTCAGAACAAAAGAACTGTGCTTCCTACACCAACAGGGCATCTCTAGTTCAACTCAGTATTGGAAACTGAGTAAAACAGGAGCTTCTCTTCAGTCCAGTACACTGTACTGGCTGGGAACAGACGCGAATGCTATTTGCACTGTATATGGCCAGAAAAGCACAAGTGTGCTGTTGTTAGCCTGAATGAACACTTGCTGCTAGAACTTGAATCTCAACGTGATTCAACTCCGTTTAGGAAGTTTAATTGAACCCTAGTGTGCCATGCAAGAAAAACACTCTGTTTTAGAGAAAACAGCATTCTTTCACTCTACTGTGTTTCCTATAGGGCACGTACAGTGAGCAGGCTCAGAACAAAAGAACTGTGCTTCCTACACAAACGGGGCATGTCTAGTTCAACTCAGTATTGGAAACTGAGTAAAACAGGAGCTTCTCTTCAGTCCAATACACTGTACTGGCTGGGAACAGACGCGAATGCTATTTGCACTGTATATGGCCAGAAAAGCACAAGTGTGCTGTTGTTAGCCTGAATGAACACTTGCTGCTAGAACTTGAATCTCAACGTGATTCAACTCCGTTTAGGAAGTTTAATTGAACCCTAGTGTGCCATGCAAGAAAAACACTCTGTTTTAGAGAAAACAGCATTCTTTCACTCTACTGTGTTTCCTATAGGGCACGTACAGTGAGCTAGCTCAGAACAAAAGAACTGTGCTTCCTACACAAACGGGGCATATCTAGTTCAACTCAGTATTGGAAACTGAGTAAAACAGGAGCTTCTCTTCAGTCCAATACACTGTACTGGCTGGGAACAGACGCGAATGCTATTTGTACTGTATATGGCCAGAAAAGCACAAGTGTTCTGTTGTTAGCCTGAATGAACACTTGCTGCTAGAACTTGAATCTCAACGTGATTCAACTCCGTTTAGGAAGTTTAATTGAACCCTAGTGTGCCATGCAAGAAAAACACTCTGTTTTAGAGAAAACAGTATTCTTTCACTCTACTGTGTTTCCTATACGGCACGTACAGTGAGCTAGCTCAGAACAAAAGAACTGTGCTTCCTACACAAACGGGGCATCTCTAGTTCAACTCAGTATTGGAAACTGCTTAAAACAGGAGCTTCTCTTCAGTCCAATACACTGTACTGGCTGGGAACAGACGTGAATGCTATTTGCACTGTATATGGCCAGAAAAGCACAAGTGTGCTGTTCTTAGCCTGAATGAACACTTGCTGCTAGAACTTGAATCTCAACGTGATTCAACTCCGTTTAGGAAGTTTAATTGAACCCTAGTGTGCCATGCAAGAAAAACACTCTGTTTTAGAGAAAACAGCATTCTTTCACTCTACTGTGTTTCCTATAGGGCACGTACAGTGAGCTAGCTCAGAACAAAAGAACTGTGCTTCCTACACAAACGGGGCATCTGTAGTTCAACTCAGTATTGGAAACTGAGTAAAACAGGAGCTTCTCTTCAGTCCAATACACTGTACTGGCTGGGAACAGACGCGAATGCTATTTGCACTGTATATGGCCAGAAAAGCACAAGTGTGCTGTTCTTAGCCTGAATGAACACTTGCTGCTAGAACTTGAATCTCAACGTGATTCAACTCCGTTTAGGAAGTTTAATTGAACCCTAGTGTGCCATGCAAGAAAAACACTCTGTTTTAGAGAAAACAGCATTCTTTCACTCTACTGTGTTTCCTATAGGGAACGTACAGTGAGCTAGCTCAGAACAAAAGAACTGTGCTTCCTACACAAACGGGGCATATCTAGTTCAACTCAGTATTGGAAACTGAGTAAAACAGGAGCTTCTCTTCAGTCCAATACACTGCATTTGCTGGGAACAGATGCGAGTGCTATTTGCACTGTTGATGGCCAGAAAAGCACACTAGTGGTGTTCTTACCCTGAATTAACACTTAATGCTAGAACTTGAAACTGAATGTGCTTCAACTCCGTTTAGGAAGTTGTATTGAACCCCATTCGGCCTTACAAGAAAAATACTCTGCTTTTGAGAAACAGGCACTCTTGCACTCTACTGTGTTTCCTATAGGGCCAGTACAGTGAGCTAGCTCAGAACAAAAGAACTGTGCTTCCTACACAAACGGGGCATATCTAGTTCAACTCAGGATTGGAAACTAAGTAAAACAGGAGCTTCTCTTCAGTCCAATACACTGCATTTGCTGGGAACAGACGCGAGTGCTATTTGCACTGTTGATGGCCAGAAAAGCACACTAGTTGTGTTCTTACCCTGAATTAACAATTAATGCTAGAACTTGAAACTGAATTTGCTTCAACTCCGTTTAGGAAGTTGTATTGAACCCCAGTCGGCCTTACAAGAAAAACACTCTGCTTTGAGAAACGGGCACTCTTACACTCTACTGTGTTTCCTATAGGGCCAGTACAGTGAGCTAGCTCAGAACAAAAGAACTGTGCTTCCTACACAAACGGGGCATATCTAGTTCAACTCAGTATTGGAAACTAAGTAAAACAGGAGCTTCTCTTCAGTCCAATACACTGCATTTGCTGGGAACAGACGTGTGTGCTATTTGCACTGTTGATGACCAGAAAAGCACACTAGTGGTGTTCTTACCCTGAATTAACACTTAATGCTAGAACTTGAAACTGAATGTGATTCAACTCCGCTTAGGAAGTTGTGTTGAAACCCAGTCGGCATTACAAGAAAAACACTCTGCTTTTGAGAAACAGGCAGTCTTGCACTCTACTGTGTTTCCTATAGGGCCAATACAGTGAGATAGCTCAGAATAAAAGAACTGTGCTTTCTACACAAACGGGGCATATCTAGTTCAACTCAGTATTGGAAACTAAGTAAAACAGGAGCTTCTCTTCAGTCCAATACACTGCATTTGCTGGGAACAGACGCGAGTGCTATTTGCACTGTTGACGGCCAGAAAAGCACACTAGTGGTGTTCTTACCCTGAATTAACACTTAATGCTAGAACTTGAAACTGAATGTGCTTCAACTCAGTTTAGGAAGTTGTGTTGATCCCCAGTCGGCCTTACAAGAAAAACACTCTGCTTTTGAGAAACAGGCAGTCTTGCACTCTACTGTGTTTCCTATAGGGCCAATACAGTGAGCTAGCTCAGAACAAAAGAACTTTGCTTCCTACACAAACGGGGCATATCTAGTTCAACTCAATATTCGAAACTGAGTAAAACAGGAGCTTCTCTTCAGTCCAATACACTGCATTTGCTGGGAACAGACGCGAGTGCTATTTGCACTGTTTATGGCCAGAAAAGCACACTAGTGGTGTTCTTACCCTGAATTAACACTTAATGCTAGAACTTGAAACTGAATGTGCTTCAACTCCGTTTAGGAAGTTGTATTGAACCCCAGTTGGCATTACAAGAAAAATACTCTGCTTTTGAGAAACAGGCACTCCTACACTCTACTGTGTTTCCTATAGGGCAAGTACAGTGAGCTAGCTCAGAACAAAAGAACTGTGCTTCCTACACAAACGGGGCATATCTAGTTCAACTCAGTATTGGAAACTAAGTAAAACAGGAGCTTCTCTTCAGTCCAATACACTGCATTTGCTGGAAACAGACGCGAGTGCTATTTGCACTGTTGATGGCCAGAAAAGCACACTAGTGGTGTTCTTACACTGAATTAACACTTAATGCCAGAAATTGAAACTGAATGTGCTTCAACTCCGTTTAGGAAGTTGTATTGAATCCCAGTCGGCCTAACAAGAAAAACACTCTGCTTTTGAGAAACAGGCACTCTTGCACTCTACTGTGTTTCCTATAGGGCCAGTACAGTAAGCTAGCTCAGAACAAAAGAACTGTGCTTCCTACACAAACGGGGCATATCTAGTTCAACTCAGTATTGGAAACTAAGTAAAGCACGAGCTTCTCTTCAGTCCAATACACTGCATTTGCTTGGAACAGACGCGAGTGCTATTTGCACTGTTGATGGCCAGAAAAGCACACTAGTGGTGTTCTTACCCTGAATTAACACTTAATGCTAGAACTTGAAACTGAATGTGCTTCAACTCCGTTTAGGAAGTTGTATTGAACCCCAGTCGGCCTTACAAGAAAAACACTCTGCTTTTGAGAAACAGGCACTCTTTCACTCTACTGTGTTTCCTATAGGGCCAATACAGTGAGCTAGCTCAGAACAAAAGAACTTTGCTTCCTACACAAACGGGGCATATCTAGTTCAACTCAGTATTGGAAACTAAGTAAAACAGGAGCTTCTCTTCAGTCCAATACACTGCATTTGCTGGGAACAGACGCGAGTGCTATTTGCAATGTTTATGGCCAGAAAAGCACAATAGTGGTGTTCTTACCCTGAATTAACACTTAATGCTAGAACTTGAAACTGAATGTGATTCAACTCCGTTTAGGAAGTTGTGTTGAACCCCAGTCGGCCTTACAAGAAAAACACTCTGCTTTTGAGAAACAGGCAGTCTTGCACTCTACTGTGTTTCCTATAGGGCCAATACAGTGAGCTAGCTCAGAAAAAAAGAACTTTGCGTCCTACACAAACGGGGCATATCTAGTTCAACTCAGTATTGGAAACTAAGCAAAACAGGAGCTCTCTTCAGTCCAATACAATGCATTTGCTGGGAATAGACGCGAGTGCTATTTGCACTGTTGATGGCCAGAAAAGCACACTAGTGGTGTTCTTACCCTGAATTAACACTTAATGCTAGAACTTGAAACTGAATGTGCTTTAACTCCGTTTAGGAAGTTGTATTGAACCCCAGTCGGCCTTACAAAAAAACACTCTGCTTTTGAGAAACAGGCACTCTTGCACTATACTGTGTTTCCTATAGGGCCAGTACAGTGAGCTAGCTCAGAACAAAAGAACTGTGCTTCCTACACAAACGGGGCATATCTAGTTCAACTCAGTATTGGAAACTAAGTAAAACAGGAGCTTCTCTTCAGTACAATACACTGCATTTTGGGAACAGACGCGAGTGCTATTTGCACTGTTGATGGCCAGAAAAGCACACTAGTGGTGTTCTTACCCTGAATTAACACTTAATGCTAGAACTTGAAACTAAATGTGCTTCAACTCCGTTTAGGAAGTTGTATTGAACCCCAGTCGGCATTACAAGAAAAATACTCTGCTTTTGAGAAACAGGCACTCTTGCACTCTACTGTGTTTCCCATAGGGCCAGTACAGTGAGCTAGCTCAGAACAAAAGAACTGTGCTTCCTACACAAACGGGGCATATCTAGTTCAACTCAGTATTGGAAACTAAGTAAAACAGGAGCTTCTCTTCAGTCCAATACACTGCATTTGCTGGGAACAGACGCGTGTGCTATTTGCACTGTTGATGACCAGAAAAGCACACTAGTGGTGTTCTTACCCTGAATTAACACTTAATGCTAGAACTTGAAACTGAATGTGATTCAACTCCGCTTAGGAAGTTGTGTTGAAACCCAGTCGGCATTACAAGAAAAACACTCTGCTTTTGAGAAACAGGCAGTCTTGCACTCTACTGTGTTTCCTATAGGGCCAATACAGTGAGATAGCTCAGAATAAAAGAACTGTGCTTTCTACACAAACGGGGCATATCTAGTTCAACTCAGTATTGGAAACTAAGTAAAACAGGAGCTTCTCTTCAGTCCAATACACTGCATTTGCTGGGAACAGACGCGAGTGCTATTTGCACTGTTGATGGCCAGAAAAGCACACTAGTGGTGTTCTTACTCTGAGTTAACACTTAATGCTAGAACTTGAAACTGAATGTGCTTCAACTCAGTTTAGGAAGTTGTGTTGATCCCCAGTCGGCCTTACAAGAAAAACACTCTGCTTTTGAGAAACAGGCAGTCTTGCACTCTACTGTGTTTCCTATAGGGCCAATACAGTGAGCTAGCTCAGAACAAAAGAACTTTGCTTCCTACACAAACGGGGCATATCTAGTTCAACTCAATATTCGAAACTAAGTAAAACAGGAGCTTCTCTTCAGTCCAATACACTGCATTTGCTGGGAACAGACGCGAGTGCTATTTGCACTGTTTATGGCCAGAAAAGCACACTAGTGGTGTTCTTACCCTGAATTAACACTTAATGCTAGAACTTGAAACTGAATGTGCTTCAACTCCGTTTAGGAAGTTGTATTGAACCCCAGTTGGCATTACAAGAAAAATACTCTGCTTTTGAGAAACAGGCACTCTTGCACTCTACTGTGTTTCCTATAGGGCAAGTACAGTGAGCTAGCTCAGAAAAAAAGAACTGTGCTTCCTACACAAACGGGGCATATCTAGTTCAACTCAGTATTGGAAACTAAGTAAAACAGGAGCTTCTCTTCAGTCCAATACACTGCATTTGCTGGAAACAGACGCGAGTGCTATTTGCACTGTTGATGGCCAGAAAAGCACACTAGTGGTGTTCTTACACTGAATTAACACTTAATGCCAGAAATTGAAACTGAATGTGCTTCAACTCCGTTTAGGAAGTTGTATTGAATCCCAGTCGGCCTAACAAGAAAAACACTCTGCTTTTGAGAAACAGGCACTCTTGCACTCTACTGTGTTTCCTATAGGGCCAGTACAGTATGCTAGCTCAGAACAAAAGAACTGTGCTTCCTACACAAACGGGGCATATCTAGTTCAACTCAGTATTGGAAACTAAGTAAAGCACGAGCTTCTCTTCAGTCCAATACACTGCATTTGCTTGGAACAGACGCGAGTGCTATTTGCACTGTTGATGGCCAGAAAAGCACACTAGTGGTGTTCTTACCCTGAATTAACACTTAATGCTAGAACTTGAAACTGAATGTGCTTCAACTCCGTTTAGGAAGTTGTATTGAACCCCAGTCGGCCTTACAAGAAAAACACTCTGCTTTTGAGAAAGAGGCACTCTTTCACTCTACTGTGTTTCCTATAGGGCCAGTACAGTGAGCTAGCTCAGAACAAAAGAACTGTGCTTCCTACACAAACGGGGCATATCTAGTTCAACTCAGTATTGGAAACTAAGTAAAACAGGAGCTTCTCTTCAGTCCAATACACTGCATTTGCTGGGAACAGACGCGAGTGCTATTTGCAATGTTTATGGCCAGAAAAGCACAATAGTGGTGTTCTTACCCTGAATTAACACTTAATGCTAGAACTTGAAACTGAATGTGATTCAACTCCGTTTAGGAAGTTGTGTTGAACCCCAGTCGGCCTTACAAGAAAAACACTCTGCTTTTGAGAAACAGGCAGTCTTGCACTCTACTGTGTTTCCTATAGGGCCAATACAGTGAGCTAGCTCAGAAAAAAAGAACTTTGCGTCCTACACAAACGGGGCATATCTAGTTCAACTCAGTATTGGAAACTAAGTAAAACAGGAGCTTCTCTTCAGTCCAATACAATGCATTTGCTGGGAATAGACGCGAGTGCTATTTGCACTGTTGATGGCCAGAAAAGCACACTAGTGGTGTTCTTACCCTGAATTAACACTTAATGCTAGAACTTGAAACTGAATGTGCTTCAACTCCGTTTAGGAAGTTGTATTGAACCCCAGTCGGCCTTACAAGAAAAACACTCTGCTTTTGAGAAACAGGCACTCTTGCACTATACTGTGTTTCCTATAGGGCCAGTACAGTGAGCTAGCTCAGAACAAAAGAACTGTGCTTCCTACACAAACGGGGCATATCTAGTTCAACTCAGTATTGGAAACTAAGTAAAACAGGAGCTTCTCTTCAGTACAATACACTGCATTTTGGGAACAGACGCGAGTGCTATTTGCACTGTTGATGGCCAGAAAAGCACACTAGTGGTGTTCTTACCCTGAATTAACACTTAATGCTAGAACTTGAAACTAAATGTGCTTCAACTCCGTTTAGGAAGTTGTATTGAACCCCAGTCGGCATTACAAGAAAAATACTCTGCTTTTGAGAAACAGGCACTCTTGCACTCTACTGTGTTTCCTATAGGGCCAGTACAGTGAGCTAGCTCAGAACAAAAGAACTGTGCTTCCTACACAAACGGGGCATATCTAGTTCAACTCAGTATTGGAAACTAAGTAAAACAGGAGCTTCTCTTCAGTCCAATACACTGCATTTGCTGGGAACAGACGCGTGTGCTATTTGCACTGTTGATGACCAGAAAAGCACACTAGTGGTGTTCTTACCCTGAATTAACACTTAATGCTAGAACTTGAAACTGAATGTGATTCAACTCCGCTTAGGAAGTTGTGTTGAAACCCAGTCGGCATTACAAGAAAAAAACACTGCTTTTGAGAAACAGGCAGTCTTGCACTCTACTGTGTTTCCTATAGGGCCAATACAGTGAGATAGCTCAGAATAAAAGAACTGTGCTTTCTACACAAACGGGGCATATCTAGTTCAACTCAGTATTGGAAACTAAGTAAAACAGGAGCTTCTCTTCAGTCCAATACACTGCATTTGCTGGGAACAGACGCGAGTGCTATTTGCACTGTTGATGGCCAGAAAAGCACACTAGTGGTGTTCTTACTCTGAGTTAACACTTAATGCTAGAACTTGAAACTGAATGTGCTTCAACTCAGTTTAGGAAGTTGTGTTGATCCCCAGTCGGCCTTACAAGAAAAACACTCTGCTTTTGAGAAACAGGCAGTCTTGCACTCTACTGTGTTTCCTATAGGGCCAATACAGTGAGCTAGCTCAGAACAAAAGAACTTTGCTTCCTACACAAACGGGGCATATCTAGTTCAACTCAATATTCGAAACTAAGTAAAACAGGAGCTTCTCTTCAGTCCAATACACTGCATTTGCTGGGAACAGACGCGAGTGCTATTTGCACTGTTTATGGCCAGAAAAGCACACTAGTGGTGTTCTTACCCTGAATTAACACTTAATGCTAGAACTTGAAACTGAATGTGCTTCAACTCCGTTTAGGAAGTTGTATTGAACCCCAGTTGGCATTACAAGAAAAATACTCTGGTTTTGAGAAACAGGCACTCTTGCACTCTACTGTGTTTCCTATAGGGCAAGTACAGTGAGCTAGCTCAGAAAAAAAGAACTGTGCTTCCTACACAAACGGGGCATATCTAGTTCAACTCAGTATTGGAAACTAAGTAAAACAGGAGCTTCTCTTCAGTCCAATACACTGCATTTGCTGGAAACAGACGCGAGTGCTATTTGCACTGTTGATGGCCAGAAAAGCACACTAGTGGTGTTCTTACACTGAATTAACACTTAATGCCAGAAATTGAAACTGAATGTGCTTCAACTCCGTTTAGGAAGTTGTATTGAATCCCAGTCGGCCTAACAAGAAAAACACTCTGCTTTTGAGAAACAGGCACTCTTGCACTCTACTGTGTTTCCTATAGGGCCAGTACAGTATGCTAGCTCAGAACAAAAGAACTGTGCTTCCTACACAAACGGGGCATATCTAGTTCAACTCAGTATTGGAAACTAAGTAAAGCACGAGCTTCTCTTCAGTCCAATACACTGCATTTGCTTGGAACAGACGCGAGTGCTATTTGCACTGTTGATGGCCAGAAAAGCACACTAGTGGTGTTCTTACCCTGAATTAACACTTAATGCTAGAACTTGAAACTGAATGTGCTTCAACTCCGTTTAGGAAGTTGTATTGAACCCCAGTCGGCCTTACAAGAAAAACACTCTGCTTTTGAGAAAGAGGCACTCTTTCACTCTACTGTGTTTCCTATAGGGCCAGTACAGTGAGCTAGCTCAGAACAAAAGAACTGTGCTTCCTACACAAACGGGGCATATCTAGTTCAACTCAGTATTGGAAACTAAGTAAAACAGGAGCTTCTCTTCAGTCCAATACACTGCATTTGCTGGGAACAGACGCGAGTGCTATTTGCAATGTTTATGGCCAGAAAAGCACAATAGTGGTGTTCTTACCCTGAATTAACACTTAATGCTAGAACTTGAAACTGAATGTGATTCAACTCCGTTTAGGAAGTTGTGTTGAACCCCAGTCGGCCTTACAAGAAAAACACTCTGCTTTTGAGAAACAGGCAGTCTTGCACTCTACTGTGTTTCCTATAGGGCCAATACAGTGAGCTAGCTCAGAAAAAAAGAACTTTGCGTCCTACACAAACGGGGCATATCTAGTTCAACTCAGTATTGGAAACTAAGTAAAACAGGAGCTTCTCTTCAGTCCAATACAATGCATTTGCTGGGAATAGACGCGAGTGCTATTTGCACTGTTGATGGCCAGAAAAGCACACTAGTGGTGTTCTTACCCTGAATTAACACTTAATGCTAGAACTTGAAACTGAATGTGCTTCAACTCCGTTTAGGAAGTTGTATTGAGCCCCGGTCGGCCTTACAAGAAAAACACTCTGCTTTTGAGAAACAGGCACTCTTGCACTATACTGTGTTTCCTATAGGGCCAGTACAGTGAGCTAGCTCAGAACAAAAGAACTGTGCTTCCTACACAAACGGGGCATATCTAGTTCAACTCAGTATTGGAAACTAAGTAAAACAGGAGCTTCTCTTCAGTACAATACACTGCATTTTGGGAACAGACGCGAGTGCTATTTGCACTGTTGATGGCCAGAAAAGCACACTAGTGGTGTTCTTACCCTGAATTAACACTTAATGCTAGAACTTGAAACTGAATGTGCTTCAACTCCGTTTATGAAGTTGTATTGAACCCCAGTCGGCCTTACAAGAAAAATACTCTGCTTTTGAGAAACAGGCACTCTTGCACTCTACTGTGTTTCCTATAAGGCCAGTACAGTGAGCTACCTCAGAACAAAAGAACTGTGCTTCCTACACAAACGGGGCATATCTAGTTCAACTCAGGATTGGAAACTAAGTAAAACAGGAGCTTCTCTTCAGTCCAATACACTGCATTTGCTGGGAACAGACGCGAGTGCTATTTGCACTGTTGATGGCCAGAAAAGCACACTAGTGGTGTTCTTACCCTGAATTAACACTTAATGCTAGAACTTGAAACTGAATGTGATTCAACTCCGTTTAGGAAGTTGTATAGAACCCCAGTCGGCCTTACAAGAAAAACACTCTGCTTTTGAGAAACAGGCACTCTTTCACTCTACTGTGTTTCCTATAGGGCCAGTACAGTGAGCTAGCTCAGAACAAAAGAACTGTGCTTCCTACACAAACGGGGCATATCTAGTTCAACTCAGTATGGGAAACTAAGTAAAACAGGAGCTTCTCTTCAGTCCAATACACTGCATTTGCTGGGAACAGACACGAGTGCTATTTGCAATGTTTATGGCCAGAAAAGCACACTAGTGGTGTTCTTACCCTGAATTAACACTTAATGCTAGAACTTGAAACTGAATGTGATTCAACTCCGTTTAGGAAGTTGTGTTGAAACCCAGTCGGCCTTACAAGAAAAACACTCTGCTTTTGAGAAACAGGCAGTCTTGCACTCTACTGTGTTTCCTATAGGGCCAATACAGTGAGCTAGCTCAGAAAAAAAGAACTTTGCTTCCTACACAAACGGGGCATATCTAGTTCAACTCAATATTGGAAACTAAGTAAAACAGGAGCTTCTCTTCAGTCCAATACACTGCATTTGCTGGGAACAGACGCGAGTGCTATTTGCACTGTTGATGGCCAGAAAAGCACACTAGTGGTGTTCTTACCCTGAATTAACACTTAATGCTAGAACTTGAAACTGAATGTGCTTCAACTCCGTTTAGGAAGTTGTATTGAACCCCATTCGGCCTTACAAGAAAAATACTCTGCTTTTGAGAAACAGGCACTCTTGCACTCTACTGTGTTTCCTATAGGGCCAGTACAGTGAGCTAGCTCAGAACAAAAGAACTGTGCTTCCTACACAAACGGGGCATATCTAGTTCAACTCAGTATTGGAAACTAAGTAAAACAGGAGCTTCTCTTCAGTCCAATACACTGCATTTGCTGGGAACAGACGCGAGTGCTATTTGCACTGTTGATGGCCACAAAAGCACACTAGTGGTGTTCTTACCCTGAATTAACACTTAATGCTAGAACTTGAAACTGAATGTGCTTCAACTCCGTTTCAGAAGTTGTATTGAACCCCAGTCGGCCTTACAAGAAAAATACTCTGCTTTTGAGAAACAGGCACTCTTGCACTCTACTGTGTTTCCTATAGGGCCAGTACAGTGAGCTAGCTCAGAACAAAAGAACTGTGCTTTCTACACAAACGGGGCATATCTAGTTCAACTCAGTATTGGAAACTAAGTAAAACAGGAGCTTCTCTAGAGTCCAATACACTGCATTTGCTGGGAACAGACGCGAGTGCTATTTGCACTGTTGATGGCCAGAAAAGCACACTAGTGGTGTTCTTACCCTGAATTAACACTTAATGCTAGAACTTGAAACTGAATGTGCTTCAACTCCGTTTAGGAAGTTGTATTGAATCCCAGTCGGCCTAACAAGAAAAACACTCTGCTTTTGAGAAACAGGCACTCTTGCACTCTACTGTGTTTCCTATAGGGCCAGTACAGTGAGCTAGCTCAGAACAAAAGAACTGTGCTTCCTACACAAACGGGGCATATCTAGTTCAACTCAGTATTGGAAACTAAGTAAAACAGGAGCTTCTCTTCAGTACAATACACTGCATTTTGGGAACAGACGCGAGTGATATTTGCACAGTTGATGGCCAGAAAAGCACACTAGTGGTGTTCTTACCCTGAATTAACACTTAATGCTAGAACTTGAAACTGAATGTGCTTCAACTCCGTTTAGGAATTTGTATAGAACCCCAGTCGGCCTTACAAGAAAAACACTCTGCTTTTGAGAAACAGGCACTCTTTCACTCTACTGTGTTTCCTATAGGGCCAGTACAGTGAGCTAGCTCAGAACAAAAGAACTGTGCTTCCTACACAAACGGGGCATATCTAGTTCAACTCAGTATGGGAAACTAAGTAAAACAGGAGCTTCTCTTCAGTCCAATACACTGCATTTGCTGGGAACAGACACGAGTGCTATTTGCACTGTTGATGGCCAGAAAAGCACACTAGTGGTGTTCTTACCCTGAATTAACACTTAATGCTAGAACTTGAAACTGAATGTGCTTCAACTCAGTTTAGGAAGTTGTGTTGATCCCCAGTCGGCCTTACAAGAAAAACACTCTGCTTTTGAGAAACAGGCAGTCTTGCACTCTACTGTGTTTCCTATAGGGCCAATACAGTGAGCTAGCTCAGAACAAAAGAACTTTGCTTCCTACACAAACGGGGCATATCTAGTTCAACTCAATATTCGAAACTGAGTAAAACAGGAGCTTCTCTTCAGTCCAATACACTGCATTTGCTGGGAACAGACGCGAGTGCTATTTGCACTGTTTATGGCCAGAAAAGCACACTAGTGGTGTTCTTACCCTGAATTAACACTTAATGCTAGAACTTGAAACTGAATGTGCTTCAACTCCGTTTAGGAAGTTGTATTGAACCCCAGTTGGCATTACAAGAAAAATACTCTGCTTTTGAGAAACAGGCACTCTTGCACTCTACTGTGTTTCCTATAGGGCAAGTACAGTGAGCTAGCTCAGAACAAAAGAACTGTGCTTCCTACACAAACGGGGCATATCTAGTTCAACTCAGTATTGGAAACTAAGTAAAACAGGAGCTTCTCTTCAGTCCAATACACTGCATTTGCTGGAAACAGACGCGAGTGCTATTTGCACTGTTGATGGCCAGAAAAGCACACTAGTGGTGTTCTTACACTGAATTAACACTTAATGCCAGAAATTGAAACTGAATGTGCTTCAACTCCGTTTAGGAAGTTGTATTGAATCCCAGTCGGCCTAACAAGAAAAACACTCTGCTTTTGAGAAACAGGCACTCTTGCACTCTACTGTGTTTCCTATAGGGCCAGTACAGTAAGCTAGCTCAGAACAAAAGAACTGTGCTTCCTACACAAACGGGGCATATCTAGTTCAACTCAGTATTGGAAACTAAGTAAAGCACGAGCTTCTCTTCAGTCCAATACACTGCATTTGCTTGGAACAGACGCGAGTGCTATTTGCACTGTTGATGGCCAGAAAAGCACACTAGTGGTGTTCTTACCCTGAATTAACACTTAATGCTAGAACTTGAAACTGAATGTGCTTCAACTCCGTTTAGGAAGTTGTATTGAACCCCAGTCGGCCTTACAAGAAAAACACTCTGCTTTTGAGAAACAGGCACTCTTTCACTCTACTGTGTTTCCTATAGGGCCAATACAGTGAGCTAGCTCAGAACAAAAGAACTGTGCTTCCTACACAAACGGGGCATATCTAGTTCAACTCAGTATTGGAAACTAAGTAAAACAGGAGCTTCTCTTCAGTCCAATACACTGCATTTGCTGGGAACAGACGCGAGTGCTATTTGCAATGTTTATGGCCAGAAAAGCACAATAGTGGTGTTCTTACCCTGAATTAACACTTAATGCTAGAACTTGAAACTGAATGTGATTCAACTCCGTTTAGGAAGTTGTGTTGAACCCCAGTCGGCCTTACAAGAAAAACACTCTGCTTTTGAGAAACAGGCAGTCTTGCACTCTACTGTGTTTCCTATAGGGCCAATACAGTGAGCTAGCTCAGAAAAAAAGAACTTTGCGTCCTACACAAACGGGGCATATCTAGTTCAACTCAGTATTGGAAACTAAGCAAAACAGGAGCTTCTCTTCAGTCCAATACACTGCATTTGCTGGGAACAGACGCGAGTGCTATTTGCACTGTTGATGGCCAGAAAAGCACACTAGTGGTGTTCTTACCCTGAATTAACACTTAATGCTAGAACTTGAAACTGAATGTGCTTCAACTCCGTTTAGGAAGTTGTATTGAACCCCAGTTGGCATTACAAGAAAAATACTCTGCTTTTGAGAAACAGGCACTCTTGCACTCTACTGTGTTTCCTATAGGGCAAGTACAGTGAGCTAGCTCAGAAAAAAAGAACTGTGCTTCCTACACAAACGGGGCATATCTAGTTCAACTCAGTATTGGAAACTAAGTAAAACAGGAGCTTCTCTTCAGTCCAATACACTGCATTTGCTGGAAACAGACGCGAGTGCTATTTGCACTGTTGATGGCCAGAAAAGCACACTAGTGGTGTTCTTACACTGAATTAACACTTAATGCCAGAAATTGAAACTGAATGTGCTTCAACTCCGTTTAGGAAGTTGTATTGAATCCCAGTCGGCCTAACAAGAAAAACACTCTGCTTTTGAGAAACAGGCACTCTTGCACTCTACTGTGTTTCCTATAGGGCCAGTACAGTATGCTAGCTCAGAACAAAAGAACTGTGCTTCCTACACAAACGGGGCATATCTAGTTCAACTCAGTATTGGAAACTAAGTAAAGCACGAGCTTCTCTTCAGTCCAATACACTGCATTTGCTTGGAACAGACGCGAGTGCTATTTGCACTGTTGATGGCCAGAAAAGCACACTAGTGGTGTTCTTACCCTGAATTAACACTTAATGCTAGAACTTGAAACTGAATGTGCTTCAACTCCGTTTAGGAAGTTGTATTGAACCCCAGTCGGCCTTACAAGAAAAACACTCTGCTTTTGAGAAAGAGGCACTCTTTCACTCTACTGTGTTTCCTATAGGGCCAGTACAGTGAGCTAGCTCAGAACAAAAGAACTGTGCTTCCTACACAAACGGGGCATATCTAGTTCAACTCAGTATTGGAAACTAAGTAAAACAGGAGCTTCTCTTCAGTCCAATACACTGCATTTGCTGGGAACAGACGCGAGTGCTATTTGCAATGTTTATGGCCAGAAAAGCACAATAGTGGTGTTCTTACCCTGAATTAACACTTAATGCTAGAACTTGAAACTGAATGTGATTCAACTCCGTTTAGGAAGTTGTGTTGAACCCCAGTCGGCCTTATAAGAAAAACACTCTGCTTTTGAGAAACAGGCAGTCTTGCACTCTACTGTGTTTCCTATAGGGCCAATACAGTGAGCTAGCTCAGAAAAAAAGAACTTTGCGTCCTACACAAACGGGGCATATCTAGTTCAACTCAGTATTGGAAACTAAGTAAAACAGGAGCTTCTCTTCAGTCCAATACAATGCATTTGCTGGGAATAGACGCGAGTGCTATTTGCACTGTTGATGGCCAGAAAAGCACACTAGTGGTGTTCTTACCCTGAATTAACACTTAATGCTAGAACTTGAAACTGAATGTGCTTCAACTCCGTTTAGGAAGTTGTATTGAACCCCAGTCGGCCTTACAAGAAAAACACTCTGCTTTTGAGAAACAGGCACTCTTGCACTCTACTGTGTTTCCTATAGGGCCAGTACAGTGAGCTAGCTCAGAACAAAAGAACTGTGCTTCCTACACAAACGGGGCATATCTAGTTCAACTCAGTATTGGAAACTAAGTAAAACAGGAGCTTCTCTTCAGTACAATACACTGCATTTTGGGAACAGACGCGAGTGCTATTTGCACTGTTGATGGCCAGAAAAGCACACTAGTGGTGTTCTTACCCTGAATTAACACTTAATGCTAGAACTTGAAACTGAATGTGCTTCAACTCCGTTTAGGAAGTTGTATTGAACCCCAGTCGGCATTACAAGAAAAATACTCTGCTTTTGAGAAACAGGCACTCTTGCACTCTACTGTGTTTCCTATAGGGCCAGTACAGTGAGCTAGCTCAGAACAAAAGAACTGTGCTTCCTACACAAACGGGGCATATCTAGTTCAACTCAGTATTGGAAACTAAGTAAAACAGGAGCTTTTCTTCAGTCCAATACACTGCATTTGCTGGAAACAGACGCGAGTGCTATTTGCACTGTTGATGGCCAGAAAAGCACACTAGTGGTGTTCTTACACTGAATTAACACTTAATGCCAGAAATTGAAACTGAATGTGCTTCAACTCCGTTTAGGAAGTTGTATTGAATCCCAGTCGGCCTAACAAGAAAAACACTCTGCTTTTGAGAAACAGGCACTCTTTCACTCTGCTGTGTTTCCTATAGGGCCTGTACAGTGAGCTAGCTCAGAACAAAAGAACTGTGCTTCCTACACAAACGGGGCATATCTAGTTCAACTCAGTATTGGAAACTAAGTAAAGCACGAGCTTCTCTTCAGTCCAATACACTGCATTTGCTTGGAACAGACGCGAGTGCTATTTGCACTGTTGATGGCCAGAAAAGCACACTAGTGGTGTTCTTACCCTGAATTAACACTTAATGCTAGAACTTGAAACTGAATGTGCTTCAACTCCGTTTAGGAGGTTGTATAGAACCCCAGTCGGCCTTACAAGAAAAACACTCTGCTTTTGAGAAACAGGCACTCTTTCACTCTACTGTGTTTCCTATAGGGCCAGTACAGTGAGCTAGCTCAGAACAAAAGAACTGTGCTTCCTACACAAACGGGGCATATCTAGTTCAACTCAGTATTGGAAACTAAGTAAAACAGGAGCTTCTCTTCAGTCCAATACACTGCATTTGCTGGGAACAGACGCGAGTGCTATTTGCAATGTTTATGGCCAGAAAAGCACAATAGTGGTGTTCTTACCCTGAATTAACACTTAATGCTAGAACTTGAAACTGAATGTGATTCAACTCCGTTTAGGAAGTTGTGTTGAAACCCAGTCGGCCTTACAAGAAAAACACTCTGCTTTTGAGAAACAGGCAGTCTTGCATCTACTGTGTTTCCTATAGGGCCAATACAGTGAGCTAGCTCAGAAAAAAAGAACTTTGCTTCCTACACAAACGGGGCATATCTAGTTCAACTCAATATTGGAAACTAAGTAAAACAGGAGGTTCTCTTCAGTCCAATACACTGCATTTTCTGGGAACAGACGCGAGTGCTATTTGCACTGTTGATGGCCAGAAAAGCACACTAGTGGTGTTCTTACCCTGAATTAACACTTAATGCTAGAACTTGAAACTGAATGTGCTTCAACTCCGTTTATGAAGTTGTATTGAACCCCAGTCGGCCTTACAAGAAAAATACTCTGCTTTTGAGAAACAGGCACTCTTGCACTCTACTGTGTTTCCTATAAGGCCAGTACAGTGAGCTACCTCAGAACAAAAGAACTGTGCTTCCTACACAAACGGGGCATATCTAGTTCAACTCAGGATTGGAAACTAAGTAAAACAGGAGCTTCTCTTCAGTCCAATACACTGCATTTGCTGGGAACAGACGCGAGTGCTATTTGCACTGTTGATGGCCAGAAAAGCACACTAGTGGTGTTCTTACCCTGAATTAACACTTAATGCTAGAACTTGAAACTGAATGTGATTCAACTCCGTTTAGGAAGTTGTGTTGATCCCCAGTCGGCCTTACAAGAAAAACACTCTGCTTTTGAGAAACAGGCAGTCTTGCACTCTACTGTGTTTCCTATAGGGCCAATACAGTGAGCTAGCTCAGAACAAAAGAACTTTGCTTCCTACACAAACGTGGCATATCTAGTTCAACTCAATATTCGAAACTAAGTAAAACAGGAGCTTCTCTTCAGTCCAATACACTGCATTTGCTGGGAACAGACGCGAGTGCTATTTGCAATGTTTATGGCCAGAAAAGCACACTAGTGGTGTTCTTACCCTGAATTAACACTTAATGCTAGAACATGAAACTGAATGTGCTTCAACTCCGTTTAGGAAGTTGTATTGAACCCCAGTTGGCATTACAAGAAAAATACTCTGCTTTTGAGAAACAGGCACTCTTGCACTCTACTGTGTTTCCTATAGGGCCAGTACAGTGAGCTAGCCCAGAACAAAAGAACTGTGCTTCCTACACAAACGGGGCATATCTAGTTCAACTCAGTATTGGAAACTAAGTAAAACAGGAGCTTCTCTTCAGTCCAATACACTCCATTTGCTGGAAACAGACGCGAGTGCTATTTGCACTGTTGATGGCCAGAAAAGCACACTAGTGGTGTTCTTACACTGAATTAACACTTAATGCCAGAAATTGAAACTGAATGTGCTTCAACTCCGTTTAGGAAGTTGTATTGAATCCCAGTCGGCCTAACAAGAAAAACACTCTGCTTTTGAGAAACAGGCACTCTTGCAATCTACTGTGTTTCCTATAGGGCCAGTACAGTGAGCTAGCTCAGAACAAAAGAACTGTGCTTCCTACACAAACGGGGCATATCTAGTTCAACTCAGTATTGGAAACTAAGTAAAACAGGAGCTTCTCTTCAGTCCAATACACTGCATTTGCTGGGAACAGACGCGAGTGCTATTTGCAATATTTATGGCCAGAAAAGCACAATAGTGGTGTTCTTACCCTGAATTAACACTTAATGCTAGAACTTGAAACTGAATGTGATTCAACTCCGTTTAGGAAGTTGTGTTGAAACCCAGTCGGCCTTACAAGAAAAACACTCTGCTTTTGAGAAACAGGCAGTCTTGCACTCTACTGTGTTTCCTATAGGGCCAATACAGTGAGCTAGCTCAGAAAAAAAGAACTTTGCTTCCTACACAAACGGGGCATATCTAGTTCAACTCAATATTGGAAACTAAGTAAAACAGGAGCTTCTCTTCAGTCCAATACACTGCATTTGCTGGGAACAGACGCGAGTGCTATTTGCACTGTTGATGGCCAGAAAAGCACACTAGTGGTGTTCTTACCCTGAATTAACACTTAATGCTAGAACTTGAAACTGAATGTGCTTCAACTCCGTTTAGGAAGTTGTATTGAAGCCCAGTTGGCCTTACAAGAAAAACACTCTGCTTTTGAGAAACAGGCACTCTTGCACTCTACTGTGTTTCCTATAGGGCCAGTACAGTGAGCTAGCTCAGAACAAAAGAACTGTGCTTCCTACACAAACGGGGCATATCTAGTTCAACTCAGTATTGGAAACTAAGTAAAACAGGAGCTTCTCTTCAGTCCAATACACTGCATTTGCTGGGAACAGACGCGAGTGCTATTTGCACTCTTTATGGCCAGAAAAGCACACTAGTTTTGTTCTTACCCTGAATTAACAATTAATGCTAGAACTTGAAACTGAATGTGCTTCAACTCCGTTTAGGTAGTTGTATTGAACCCCAGTCGGCCTTACAAGAAAAACACTCTGCTTTGAGAAACAGGCACTCTTACACTCTACTGTGTTTCCTATAGGGCCAGTACAGTGAGCTAGCTCAGAACAAAAGAACTGTGCTTCCTACACAAACGGGGCATATCTAGTTCAACTCAGTATTGGAAACTAAGTAAAGCACGAGCTTCTCTTCAGTCCAATACACTGCATTTGCTTGGAACAGACGCGAGTGCTATTTGCACTGTTGATGGCCAGAAAAGCACACTAGTGGTGTTCTTACCCTGAATTAACACTTAATTCTAGAACTTGAAACTGAATGTGCTTCAACTCCGTTTAGGAAGTTGTATTGAACCCCAGTCGGCCTTACAAGAAAAACACTCTGCTTTTGAGAAACAGGCACTCTTTCACTCTACTGTGTTTCCTATAGGGCCAGTACAGTGAGCTAGCTCAGAACAAAAGAACTGTGCTTCCTACACAAACGGGGCATATCTAGTTCAACTCAGTATTGGAAACTAAGTAAAACAGGAGCTTCTCTTCAGTCCAATACACTGCATTTGCTGGGAACAGACGCGAGTGCTATTTGCAATGTTTATGGCCAGAAAAGCACAATAGTGGTGTTCTTACCCTGAATTAACACTTAATGCTAGAACTTGAAACTGAATGTGATTCAACTCCGTTTAGGAAGTTGTGTTGAACCCCAGTCGGCCTTACAAGAAAAACACTCTGCTTTTGAGAAACAGGCAGTCTTGCACTCTACTGTGTTTCCTATAGGGCCAATACAGTGAGCTAGTTCAGAAAAAAAGAACTTTGCTTCCTACACAAACGGGGCATATCTAGTTCAACTCAATATTGGAAACTAAGTAAAACAGGAGCTTCCCTTCAGTCCAATACACTGCATTTGCTGGGAACAGACACGAGTGCTATTTGCACTGTTGATGGCCAGAAAAGCACACTAGTGGTGTTCTTACCCTGAATTAACACTTAATGCTAGAACTTGAAACTGAATGTGCTTCAACTCCGTTTAGGAAGTTGTATTGAACCCCAGTCGGCCTTACACGAAAAATACTCTGCTTTTGAGAAACAGGCACTCTTGCACTCTACTGTGTTTCCTATAGGGCCAGTACAGTGAGCTAGCTCAGAACAAAAGAACTGTGCTTCCTACACAAACGGGGCATATCTAGTTCAACTCAGTATTGGAAACTAAGTAAAACAGGAGCTTCTCTTCAGTCCAATACACTGCATTTGCTGGGAACAGACGCGTGTGCTATTTGCACTGTTGATGACCAGAAAAGCACACTAGTGGTGTTCTTACCCTGAATTAACACTTAATGCTAGAACTTGAAACTGAATGTGATTCAACTCCGCTTAGGAAGTTGTATTGAATCCCAGTCGGCCTAACAAGAAAAACACTCTGCTTTTGAGAAACAGGCACTCTTGCACTCTACTGTGTTTCCTATAGGGCCAGTACAGTAAGCTAGCTCAGAACAAAAGAACTGTGCTTCCTACACAAACGGGGCATATCTAGTTCAACTCAGTATTGGAAACTAAGTAAAGCACGAGCTTCTCTTCAGTCCAATACACTGCATTTGCTGGGAACAGACGCGAGTGCTATTTGCACTGTTGATGGCCAGAAAAGCACACTAGTGGTGTTCTTACCCTGAATTAACACTTAATGCTAGAACTTGAAACTGAATGTGCTTCAACTCCGTTTAGGAAGTTGTATTGAACCCCAGTCGGCCTTACAAGAAAAACACTCTGCTTTTGAGAAACAGGCACTCTTTCACTCTACTGTGTTTCCTATAGGGCCAGTACAGTGAGCTAGCTCAGAACAAAAGAACTGTGCTTCCTACACAAACGGGGCATATCTAGTTCAACTCAGTATTGGAAACTAAGTAAAACAGGAGCTTCTCTTCAGTCCAATACACTGCATTTGCTGGGAACAGACGCGAGTGCTATTTGCAATGTTTATGGCCAGAAAAGCACAATAGTGGTGTTCTTACCCTGAATTAACACTTAATGCTAGAACTTGAAACTGAATGTGATTCAACTCCGTTTAGGAAGTTGTGTTGAACCCCAGTCGGCCTTACAATAAAAACACTCTGTTTTTGAGAAACAGGCAGTCTTGCACTCTACTGTGTTTCCTATAGGGCCAATACAGTGAGCTAGCTCAGAAAAAAAGAACTTTGCGTCCTACACAAACGGGGCATATCTAGTTCAACTCAGTATTGGAAACTAAGCAAAACAGGAGCTTCTCTTCAGTCCAATACAATGCATTTGCTGGGAATAGACGCGAGTGCTATTTGCACTGTTGATGGCCAGAAAAGCACACTAGTGGTGTTCTTACCCTGAATTAACACTTAATGCTAGAACTTGAAACTGAATGTGCTTCAACTCCGTTTAGGAAGTTGTATTGAACCCCAGTCGGCCTTACAAGAAAAACACTCTGCTTTTGAGAAACAGGCTCTCTTGCACTATACTGTGTTTCCTATAGGGCCAGTACAGTGAGCTAGCTCAGAACAAAAGAACTGTGCTTCCTACATAAACGGGGCATATCTAGTTCAACTCAGTATTGGAAACTAAGTAAAACAGGAGCTTCTCTTCAGTACAATACACTGCATTTTGGGAACAGACGCGAGTGCTATTTGCACTGTTGATGGCCAGAAAAGCACACTAGTGGTGTTCTTACCCTGAATTAACACTTAATGCTAGAACTTGAAACTGAATGTGCTTCAACTCCGTTTAGGAAGTTGTATAGAACCCCAGTCGGCCTTACAAGAAAAACACTCTGCTTTTGAGAAACAGGCACTCTTTCACTCTACTGTGTTTCCTATAGGGCCAGTACAGTGAGCTAGCTCAGAACAAAAGAACTGTGCTTCCTACACAAACGGGGCATATCTAGTTCAACTCAGTATTGGAAACTAAGTAAAACAGGAGCTTCTCTTCAGTCCAATACACTGCATTTGCTGGAAACAGACGCGAGTGCTATTTGCACTGTTGATGGCCAGAAAAGCACACTAGTGGTGTTCTTACCCTGAATTAACACTTAATGCCAGAACTTGAAACTGAATGTGCTTCAACTCCGTTTAGGAAGTTGTATTGAATCCCAGTCGGCCTAACAAGAAAAACACTCTGCTTTTGAGAAACAGGCACTCTTGCACTCTACTGTGTTTCCTATAGGGCCAGTACAGTGAGCTAGCTCAGAACAAAAGAACTGTGCTTCCTACGCAAACGGGGCATATCTAGTTCAACTCAGTATTGGAAACTAAGTAAAGCACGAGCTTCTCTTCAGTCCAATACACTGCATTTGCTTGGAACAGACGCGAGTGCTATTTGCACTGTTGATGGCCAGAAAAGCACACTAGTGGTGTTCTTACCCTGAATTAACACTTAATGCTAGAACTTGAAACTGAATGTGCTTCAACTCCGTTTAGGAAGTTGTATTGAACCCCAGTCGGCCTTAAAATAAAAACACTCTGCTTTTGAGAAACAGGCACTCTTTCACTCTACTGTGTTTCCTATAGGGCCAGTACAGTGAGCTAGCTCAGAACAAAAGAACTGTGCTTCCTACACAAACGGGGCATATCTAGTTCAACTCAGTATTGGAAACTAAGTAAAACAGGAGCTTCTCTTCAGTCCAATACACTGCATTTGCTGGGAACAGACGCGAGTGCTATTTGCAATGTTTATGGCCAGAAAAGCACAATAGTGGTGTTCTTACCCTGAATTAACACTTAATGCTAGAACTTGAAACTGAATGTGATTCAACTCCGTTTAGGAAGTTGTGTTGAACCCCAGTCGGCCTTTCAAGAAAAACACTCTGCTTTGAGAAACAGGCACTCTTACACTCTACTGTGTTTCCTATAGGGCCAGTACAGTGAGCTAGCTCAGAACAAAAGAACTGTGCTTCCTACACAAACGGGGCATATCTAGTTCAACTCAGTATTGGAAACTAAGTAAAACAGGAGCTTCTCTTCAGTCCAATACACTGCATTTGCTGGGAACAGACGCGAGTGCTATTTGCACTGTTGATGGCCAGAAAAGCACACTAGTGGTGTTCTTACCCTGAATTAACACTGAATGCTAGAACTTGAAACTGAATGTGATTCAACTCCGTTTAGGAAGTTGTGTTGATCCCCAGTCGGCCTTACAAGAAAAACACTCTGCTTTTGAGAAACAGGCAGTCTTGCACTCTACTGTGTTTCCTATAGGGCCAATACAGTGAGCTAGCTCAGAACAAAAGAACTTTGCTTCCTACACAAACGGGGCATATCTAGTTCAACTCAATATTCGAAACTAAGTAAAACAGGAGCTTCTCTTCAGTCCAATACACTGCATTTGCTGGGAACAGACGCGAGTGCTATTTGCACTGTTTATGGCCAGAAAAGCACACTAGTGGTGTTCTTACCCTGAATTAACACTTAATGCTAGAACTTGAAACTGAATGTGCTTCAACTCCGTTTAGGAAGTTGTATTGAACCCCAGTCGGCATTACAAGAAAAATACTCTGCTTTTGAGAAACAGGCACTCTTGCACTCTACTGTGTTTCCTATAGGGCCAGTACAGTGAGCTAGCTCAGAACAAAAGAACTGTGCTTCCTACACAAACGGGGCATATCTAGTTCAACTCAGTATTGGAAACTAAGTAAAACAGGAGCTTCTCTTCAGTCCAATACACTGCATTTGCTGGGAACAGACGCGAGTGCTATTTGCAATGTTTATGGCCAGAAAAGCACAATAGTGGTGTTCTTACCCTGAATTAACACTTAATGCTAGAACTTGAAACTGAATGTGATTCAACTCCGTTTAGGAAGTTGTGTTGAACCCCAGTCGGCCTTACAAGAAAAACACTCTGCTTTTGAGAAACAGGCAGTCTTGCACTCTACTGTGTTTCCTATAGGGCCAATACAGTGAGCTAGCTCAGAAAAAAAGAACTGTGCTTCCTACACAAACGGCGCATATCTAGTTCTACTCAATATTGGAAACTAAGTAAAACAGGAGCTTCTCTTCAGTCCAATACACTGCTTTTGCTGGGAACAGACGCGAGTGCTATTTGCACTGTTTATGGCCAGAAAAGCACACTAGTGGTGTTCTTACCCTGAATTAACACTTAATGCTAGAACTTGAAACTGAATGTGCTTCAACTCCGTTTTTGAAGTTGTATTGAACCCCAGTCTACCTTACAAGAAAAATACTCTGCTTTTGAGAAACAAGCACTCTTGCACTCTACTGTGTTTCCTATAGGGCCAGTACAGTGAGCTAGCTCAGAACAAAAGAACTGTGCTTCCTACACAAACGGGGCATATCTAGTTCAACTCAGTATTGGAAACTAAGTAAAACAGGAGCTTCTCTTCAGTCCAATACACTGCATTTGCTGGGAACAGACGCGAGTGCTATTTGCACTGTTTATGGCCAGAAAAGCACACTAGTGGTGTTCTTACCCTGAATTAACACTTAATGCTAGAACTTGAAACTGAATGTGCTTCAACTCCGTTTAGGAAGTTGTTTTGAACCCCAGTCGGCCTTACAAGAAAAACACTCTGCTTTTGAGAAACAGGCAGTCTTGCACTCTACTGTGTTTCCTATAGGGCCAATACAGTGAGATAGCTCAGAATAAAAGAACTGTGCTTTCTACACAAACGGGGCATATCTAGTTCAACTCAGTATTGGAAACTAAGTAAAACAGGAGCTTCTCTTCAGTCCAATACACTGCATTTGCTGGGAACAGACGCGAGTGCTATTTGTACTGTTCTTGGCCAGAAAAGCACACTAGTGGTGTTCTTACCCTGAATTAACACTTAATGCTAGAACTTGAAACTGAATGTGATTGAACTCCGTTTAGGAAGTTGTGTTGATCCCCAGTCGGCCTTACAAGAAAAACACTCTGCTTTTGAGATACAGGCAGTCTTGCACTCTACTGTGTTTCCTATAGGGCCAATACAGTGAGCTAGCTCAGAACAAAAGAACTTTGCTTCCTACACAAACGGGGCATATCTAGTTCAACTCAATATTCGAAACTAAGTAAAACAGGAGCTTCTCTTCAGTCCAATACACTGCATTTGCTGGGAACAGACGCGAGTGCTATTTGCACTGTTTATGGCCAGAAAAGCACACTAGTGGTGTTCTTACCCTGAATTAACACTTAATGCTAGAACTTGAAACTGAATGTGCTTCAACTCCGTTTAGGAATTTGTATTGAACCCCAGTCGGCATTACAAGAAAAATACTCTGCTTTTGAGAAACAGGCACTCTTGCACTCTACTGTGTTTCCTATAGGGCCAGTACAGTGAGCTAGCTCAGAACAAAAGAACTGTGCTTCCTACACAAACGGGGCATATCTAGTTCAACTCAGTATTGGAAACTAAGTAAAACAGGAGCTTCTCTTCAGTCCAATACACTGCATTTGCTGGGAACAGACGCGAGTGCTATTTGCACTGTTGATGGCCAGAAAAGCACACTAGTGGTGTTCTTACACTGAATTAACACTTAATGCCAAATTGAAACTGAATGTGCTTCAACTCCGTTTAGGAAGTTGTATTGAATCCCAGTCGGCCTAACAAGAAAAACACTCTACTTTTGAGAAACAGGCACTCTTGCACTCTACTGTGTTTCCTATAGGGCCAGTACAGTGAGCTAGCTCAGAACAAAAGAACTGTGCTTCCTACACAAACGGGGCATATCTAGTTCAACTCAGTATTGGAAACTAAGTAAAGCAGGAGCTTCTCTTCAGTCCAATACACTGCATTTGCTTGGAACAGACGCGAGTGCTATTTGCACTGTTGATGGCCAGAAAAGCACACTAGTGGTGTTCTTACCCTGAATTAACACTTAATGCTAGAACTTGAAACTGAATGTGCTTCAACTCCGTTTAGGAAGTTGTATTGAACCCCAGTCGGCCTTACAAGAAAAACACTCTGCTTTTGAGAAACAGGCACTCTTTCACTCTACTGTGTTTCCTATAGGGCCAGTACAGTGAGCTAGCTCAGAACAAAAGAACTGTGCTTCCTACACAAACGGGGCATATCTAGTTCAACTCAGTATTGGAAACTAAGTAAAACAGGAGCTTCTCTTCAGTCCAATACACTGCATTTGCTGGGAACAGACGCGAGTGCTATTTGCACTGTTGATGGCCAGAAAAGCACAAGAGTGGTGTTCTTACCCTGAATTAACACTTAATGCTAGAACTTGAAACTGAATGTGCTTCAACTCCGTTTAGGAAGTTGTATTGAACCCCAGTCGGCCTTACAAGAAAAACACTCTGCTTTTGAGAAACAGGCAGTATTGCACTCTACTGTGTTTCCTATAGGGCCAATACAGTGAGCTAGCTCAGAACAAAAGAACTTTGCTTCCTACACAAACGGGGCATATCTAGCTCAACTCAATATTGGAAACTAAGTAAAACAGGATCTTCTCTTCAGTCCAATACACTGCATTTGCTGGGAACAGACGCGAGTGCTATTTGCACTGTTGATGGCCAGAAAAGCACACTAGTGGTGTTCTTACCCTGAATTAACACTTAATGCTAGAACTTGAAACTGAATGTGCTTCAACTCCGTTTAGGAAGTTGTATTGAACCCCAGTCGGCCTTACAAGAAAAATACTCTGCTTTTGAGAAACAGGCACTCTTGCACTCTACTGTGTTTCCTATAGGGCCAGTACAGTGAGCTAGCTCAGAACAAAAGAACTGTGCTTCCTACACAAACGGGGCATATCTAATTCAACTCAGTATTGGAAACTAAGTAAAACAAGAGCTTCTCTTCAGTCCAATACACTGCATTTGCTGGGAACAGACGCGAGTGCTATTTGCACTGTTTATGGCCAGAAAAGCACACTAGTGGTGTTCTTACCCTGAATTAACACTTAATGCTAGAACTTGAAACTGAATGTGCTTCAACTCCGTTTTTGAAGTTGTATTGAACCCCAGTCTGCCTTACAAGAAAAATACTCTGCTTTTGAGAAACAGGCACTCTTGCACTCTACTGTGTTTCCTATAGGGCCAGTGCAGTGAGCTAGCTCAGAACAAAAGAACTGTGCTTCCTACACAAACGGGGCATATCTAGTTCAACTCAGTATTGGAAACTAAATAAAACAGGAGCTTCTCTTCAGTCCAATACACTGCATTTGCTGGGAACAGACGCGAGTGCTATTTGCACTGTTGATGGCCAGAAAAGCACACTAGTGGTGTTCTTACCTTGAATTAACACTTAATGCTAGAAATTGAAACTGAATGTGCTTCAACTCCGTTTAGGAAGTTGTATTGTATCCCAGTCGGCCTAACAAGAAAAACACTCTGCTTTTGAGAAACAGGCACTCTTGCACTCTACTGTGTTTCCTATAGGGCCAGTACAGTGAGCTAGCTCAGAACAAAAGAACTGTGCTTCCTACACAAACGGGGCATATCTAGTTCAACTCAGTATTGGAAACTTAGTAAAACAGGAGCTTCTCTTCAGTCCAATACACTGCATTTGCTGGGAACAGACGCGAGTGCTATTTGCACTGTTTATGGCCAGAAAAGCACACTAGTGGTGTTCTTACCCTGAATTAACACTTAATGCTAGAACTTGAAACTGAATGTGCTTCAACTCCGTTTAGGAAGTTGTATTGAACCCCAATCGGCCTTACAAGAAAAACACTCTGCTTTTGAGAAACAGGCACTCTTGCACTCTACTGTGTTTCCTATAGGGCCAGTACAGTGAGCTAGCTCAGAACAAAAGAACTGTGCTTTCTACACAAACGGGGCATATCTAGTTCAACTCAGTATTGGAAACTAAGTAAAACAGGAGCTTCTCTTCAGTCCAATACACTGCATTTGCTGGGAACAGACGCGAGTGGTATTTGCAATGTTTATGGCCAGAAAAGCACAATAGTGGTGTTCTTACCCTGAATTAACACTTAATGCTAGAACTTGAAACTGAATGTGATTCAACTCCGTTTAGGAAGTTGTGTTGAACCCCAGTCGGCCTTACAAGAAAAACACTCTGCTTTTGAGAAACAGGCAGTCTTGCACTCTACTGTGTTTCCTATAGGGCCAATACAGTGAGCTAGCTCAGAAAAAAAGAAGTTTGCTTCCTACACAAACGGGGCATATCTAGTTCAACTCAATATTGGAAACTAAGTAAAACAGGAGCTTCTCTTCAGTCCAATACCCTGCATTTGCTGGGAACAGACGCGAGTGCTATTTGCACTGTTGATGGCCAGAAAAGCACACTAGTGGTGTTCTTACCCTGAATTAACACTTAATGCTAGAACTTGAAACTGAATGTGCTTCAACTCCGTTTAGGAAGTTGTATTGAACCCCAGTCGGCCTAACAAGAAAAACACTCTGCTTTTGAGAAACAGGCACTCTTTCACTCTACTGTGTTTCCTATAGGGCCAGTACAGTGAGCTAGCTCAGAACAAAAGAACTGTGCTTCCTACACAAACGGGGCATATCTAGTTCAACTCAGTATTGGAAACTAAGTAAAACAGGAGCTTCTCTTCAGTACAATACACTGCATTCGCTGGGAACAGACGCGAGTGCTATTTGCACTGTTGATGGCCAGAGAAGCACACTAGTGGTGTTCTTACCCTGAATTAACACTTAATGCTAGAACTTGAAACTGAATGTGATTCAACTCCGTTTAGGAAGTTGTGTTGAACCCCAGTCGGCCTTACAAGAAAAACACTCTGCTTTTGAGAAACAGGCAGTCTTGCACTCTACTGTGTTTCCTATAGGGCCAATACAGTGAGGTAGCTCAGAAAAAAAGAACTTTGCTTCCTACACAAACGGGGCATATCTAGTTCAACTCAATATTGGAAACTAAGTAAAACAGGAGCTTCTCTTCAGTCCAATACACTGCATTTGCTGGGAACAGACGCGAGTGCTATTTGCACTGTTGATGGCCAGAAAAGCACACTAGTGGTGTTCTTACCCTGAATTAACACTTAATGCTAGAACTTGAAACTGAATGTGCTTCAACTCCGTTTAGGAAGTTGTATTGAACCCCAGTCGGCCTTACAAGAAAAATACTCTGCTTTTGAGAAACAGGCACTCTTGCACTCTACTGTGTTTCCTATAGGGCCAGTACAGTGAGCTAGCTCAGAACAAAAGAACTGTGCTTCCTACACAAACGGGGCATATCTAGTTCAACTCAGTATTGGAAAATAAGTAAAACAGGAGCTTCTCTTCAGTCCAATACACTGCATTTGCTGGGAACAGACGCGAGTGGTATTTGCAATGTTTATGGCCAGAAAAGCACAATAGTGGTGTTCTTACCCTGAATTAACACTTAATGCTAGAACTTGAAACTGAATGTGATTCAACTCCGTTTAGGAAGTTGTGTTGAACCCCAGTCGGCCTTACAAGAAAAACACTCTGCTTTTGAGAAACAGGCAGTCTTGCACTCTACTGTGTTTCCTATAGGGCCAATACAGTGAGCTAGCTCAGAAAAAAAGAAGTTTGCTTCCTACACAAACGGGGCATATCTAGTTCAACTCAATATTGGAAACTAAGTAAAACAGGAGCTTCTCTTCAGTCCAATACCCTGCATTTGCTGGGAACAGACGCGAGTGCTATTTGCACTGTTGATGGCCAGAAAAGCACACTAGTGGTGTTCTTACCCTGAATTAACACTTAATGCTAGAACTTGAAACTGAATGTGCTTCAACTCCGTTTAGGAAGTTGTATTGAACCCCAGTCGGCCTAACAAGAAAAACACTCTGCTTTTGAGAAACAGGCACTCTTTCACTCTACTGTGTTTCCTATAGGGCCAGTACAGTGAGCTAGCTCAGAACAAAAGAACTGTGCTTCCTACACAAACGGGGCATATCTAGTTCAACTCAGTATTGGAAACTAAGTAAAACAGGAGCTTCTCTTCAGTACAATACACTGCATTCGCTGGGAACAGACGCGAGTGCTATTTGCACTGTTGATGGCCAGAGAAGCACACTAGTGGTGTTCTTACCCTGAATTAACACTTAATGCTAGAACTTGAAACTGAATGTGATTCAACTCCGTTTAGGAAGTTGTGTTGAACCCCAGTCGGCCTTACAAGAAAAACACTCTGCTTTTGAGAAACAGGCAGTCTTGCACTCTACTGTGTTTCCTATAGGGCCAATACAGTGAGCTAGCTCAGAAAAAAAGAAGTTTGCTTCCTACACAAACGGGGCATATCTAGTTCAACTCAATATTGGAAACTAAGTAAAACAGGAGCTTCTCTTCAGTCCAATACCCTGCATTTGCTGGGAACAGACGCGAGTGCTATTTGCACTGTTGATGGCCAGAAAAGCACACTAGTGGTGTTCTTACCCTGAATTAACACTTAATGCTAGAACTTGAAACTGAATGTGCTTCAACTCCGTTTAGGAAGTTGTATTGAACCCCAGTCGGCCTAACAAGAAAAACACTCTGCTTTTGAGAAACAGGCACTCTTTCACTCTACTGTGTTTCCTATAGGGCCAGTACAGTGAGCTAGCTCAGAACAAAAGAACTGTGCTTCCTACACAAACGGGGCATATCTAGTTCAACTCAGTATTGGAAACTAAGTAAAACAGGAGCTTCTCTTCAGTACAATACACTGCATTCGCTGGGAACAGACGCGAGTGCTATTTGCACTGTTGATGGCCAGAGAAGCACACTAGTGGTGTTCTTACCCTGAATTAACACTTAATGCTAGAACTTGAAACTGAATGTGATTCAACTCCGTTTAGGAAGTTGTGTTGAACCCCAGTCGGCCTTACAAGAAAAACACTCTGCTTTTGAGAAACAGGCAGTCTTGCACTCTACTGTGTTTCCTATAGGGCCAATACAGTGAGGTAGCTCAGAAAAAAAGAACTTTGCTTCCTACACAAACGGGGCATATCTAGTTCAACTCAATATTGGAAACTAAGTAAAACAGGAGCTTCTCTTCAGTCCAATACACTGCATTTGCTGGGAACAGACGCGAGTGCTATTTGCACTGTTGATGGCCAGAAAAGCACACTAGTGGTGTTCTTACCCTGAATTAACACTTAATGCTAGAACTTGAAACTGAATGTGCTTCAACTCCGTTTAGGAAGTTGTATTGAACCCCAGTCGGCCTTACAAGAAAAATACTCTGCTTTTGAGAAACAGGCACTCTTGCACTCTACTGTGTTTCCTATAGGGCCAGTACAGTGAGCTAGCTCAGAACAAAAGAACTGTGCTTCCTACACAAACGGGGCATATCTAGTTCAACTCAGTATTGGAAACTAAGTAAAACAGGAGCTTCTCTTCAGTCCAATACACTGCATTTGCTGGGAACAGACGCGAGTGCTATTTGCACTGTTTGTGGCCAGAAAAGCACAATAGTGGTGTTCTTACCCTGAATTAACACTTAATGCTAGAAATTGAAACTGAATGTGTTTCAACTCCGTTTAGGAAGTTGTATTGAATCCCAGTCGGCCTAACAAGAAAAACACTCTGCTTTTGAGAAACAGGCACTCTTGCACAATACTCTGTTTCCTATAGGGCCAGTACAGTGAGCTAGCTCAGAACAAAAGAACTGTGCTTCCTACACAAACGGGGCATATCTAGTTCAACTCAATATTGGAAACTAAGTAAAACAGGAGCTTCTCTTCAGTCCAATACAATGCATTTGCTGGGAACAGACGCGAGTGCTATTTGCACTGTTGATGGCCAGAAAAGCACAAGAGTGGTGTTCTTACCCTGAATTAACACTTAATGCTAGAACTTGAAACTGAATGTGCTTCAACTCCGTTTAGGAAGTTGTATTGAACCCCAGTCGGCCTTACAAGAAAAACACTCTGCTTTTGAGAAACAGGCACTCTTGCACTCTACTGTGTTTCCTATAGGGCCAATACAGTGAGCTAGCTCAGAAAAAAAGAACTTTGCTTCCTACACAAACGGGGCATATCTAGTTCAACTCAATATTGGAAACTAAGTAAAACAGGAGCTTCTCTTCAGTCCAATACACTGCATTTGCTGGGAACAGACGCGATTGCTATTTGCACTGTTGATGGCCAGAAAAGCACACTAGTGGTGTTCTTACCCTGAATTAACACTTAATGCTAGAACTTGAAACTGAATGTGCTTCAACTCCGTTTAGGAAGTTGTATTGAACCCCAGTCGGCCTTACAAGAAAAATACTCTGCTTTTGAGAAACAGGCACTCTTGCACTCTACTGTGTTTCCTATAGGGCCAGTACAGTGAGCTAGCTCAGAACAAAAGAACTGTGCTTCCTACACAAACGGGGCATATCTAATTCAACTCAGTATTGGAAACTAAGTAAAACAGGAGCTTCTCTTCAGTCCAATACACTGCATTTGCTGGGAACAGACGCGAGTGCTATTTGCACTGTTTATGGCCAGAAAAGCACACTAGTGGTGTTCTTACCCTGAATTAACACTTAATGCTAGAACTTGAAACTGAATGTGCTTCAACTCCGTTTTTGAAGTTGTATTGAACCCCAGTCTGCCTTACAAGAAAAATACTCTGCTTTTGAGAAACAGGCACTCTTGCACTCTACTGTGTTTCCTATAGGGCCAGTGCAGTGAGCTAGCTCAGAACAAAAGAACTGTGCTTCCTACACAAACGGGGCATATCTAGTTCAACTCAGTATTGGAAACTAAGGAAAACAGGAGCTTCTCTTCAGTCCAATACACTGCATTTGCTGGGAACAGACGCGAGTGCTATTTGCACTGTTGATGGCCAGAAAAGCACACTAGTGTGTTCTTACCCGGAATTAACACTTAATGCTAGAACTTGAAACTGAATGTGATTCAACTCCGTTTAGGAAGTTGTGTTGAACCCCAGTCGGCCTTACAAGAAAAACACTCTGCTTTTGAGAAACAGGCAGTATTGCACTCTACTGTGTTTCCTATAGGGCCAATACAGTGAGCTAGCTCAGAACAAAAGAACTTTGCTTCCTACACAAACGGGGCATATCTAGCTCAACTCAATATTGGAAACTAAGTAAAACAGGAGCTTCTCTTCAGTCCAATACACTGCATTTGCTGGGAACAGACGCGAGTGCTATTTGCACTGTTGATGGCCAGAAAAGCACACTAGTGGTGTTCTTACCCTGAATTAACACTTAATGCTAGAACTTGAAACTGAATGTGCTTCAACTCCATTTAGGAAGTTGTATTGAACCCCAGTCGGCCTTACAAGAAAAATACTCTGCTTTTGAGAAACAGGCACTCTTGCACTCTACTGTGTTTCCTATAGGGCCAGTACAGTGAGCTAGCTCAGAACAAAAGAACTGTGCTTCCTACACAAACGGGGCATATCTAGTTCAACTCAGTATTGGAAACTAAGTAAAACAGGAGCTTCTCTTCAGTCCAATACACTGCATTTGCTGGGAACAGACGCGAGTGCTATTTGCACTGTTTGTGGCCAGAAAAGCACAATAGTGGTGTTCTTACCCTGAATTAACACTTAATGCTAGAAATTGAAACTGAATGTGTTTCAACTCCGTTTAGGAAGTTGTATTGAATCCCAGTCGGCCTAACAAGAAAAACACTCTGCTTTTGAGAAACAGGCACTCTTGCACAATACTCTGTTTCCTATAGGGCCAGTACAGTGAGCTAGCTCAGAACAAAAGAACTGTGCTTCCTACACAAACGGGGCATATCTAGTTCAACTCAATATTGGAAACTAAGTAAAACAGGAGCTTCTCTTCAGTCCAATACACTGCATTTGCTGGGAACAGACGCGATTGCTATTTGCACTGTTGATGGCCAGAAAAGCACACTAGTGGTGTTCTTACCCTGAATTAACACTTAATGCTAGAACTTGAAACTGAATGTGCTTCAACTCCGTTTAGGAAGTTGTATTGAACCCCAGTCGGCCTTACAAGAAAAATACTCTGCTTTTGAGAAACAGGCACTCTTGCACTCTACTGTGTTTCCTATAGGGCCAGTACAGTGAGCTAGCTCAGAACAAAAGAACTGTGCTTCCTACACAAACGGGGCATATCTAATTCAACTCAGTATTGGAAACTAAGTAAAACAGGAGCTTCTCTTCAGTCCAATACACTGCATTTGCTGGGAACAGACGCGAGTGCTATTTGCACTGTTTATGGCCAGAAAAGCACACTAGTGGTGTTCTTACCCTGAATTAACACTTAATGCTAGAACTTGAAACTGAATGTGCTTCAACTCCGTTTTTGAAGTTGTATTGAACCCCAGTCTGCCTTACAAGAAAAATACTCTGCTTTTGAGAAACAGGCACTCTTGCACTCTACTGTGTTTCCTATAGGGCCAGTGCAGTGAGCTAGCTCAGAACAAAAGAACTGTGCTTCCTACACAAACGGGGCATATCTAGTTCAACTCAGTATTGGAAACTAAGGAAAACAGGAGCTTCTCTTCAGTCCAATACACTGCATTTGCTGGGAACAGACGCGAGTGCTATTTGCACTGTTGATGGCCAGAAAAGCACACTAGTGTGTTCTTACCCTGAATTAACACTTAATGCTAGAAATTGAAACTGAATGTGCTTCAACTCCGTTTAGGAAGTTGTGTTGAACCCCAGTCGGCCTTACAAGAAAAACACTCTGCTTTTGAGAAACAGGCAGTCTTGCACTCTACTGTGTTTCCTATAGGGCCAATACAGTGAGCTAGCTCAGAAAAAAAGAAGTTTGCTTCCTACACAAACGGGGCATATCTAGTTCAACTCAATATTGGAAACTAAGTAAAACAGGAGCTTCTCTTCAGTCCAATACACTGCATTTGCTGGGAACAGACGCGAGTGCTATTTGCACTGTTGATGGCCAGAAAAGCACACTAGTGGTGTTCTTACCCTGAATTAACACTTATTGCTAGAACTTGAAACTGAATGTGCTTCAACTCCGTTTAGGAAGTTGTATTGAACCCCAGTCGGCCTTACAAGAAAAATACTCTGCTTTTGAGAAACAGGCACTCTTGCACTCTTCTGTGTTTCCTATAGGGCCAGTACAGTGAGCTAGCTCAGAACAAAAGAACTGTGCTTCCTACACAAACGGGGCATATCTAGTTCAACTCAATATTGGAAACTAAGTAAAAAAGGAGCTTCTCTTCAGTCCAATACACTGCATTTGCTGGGAACAGACGCGAGTGCTATTTGCACTGTTTATGGCCAGAAAAGCACACTAGTGGTGTTCTTACCCTGAATTAACACTTAATGCTAGAACTTGAAACTGAATGTGCTTCAACTCCGTTTAGGAAGTTGTATTGAACCCCAGTCTGCCTTACAAGAAAAATACTCTGCTTTTGAGAAACAGGCACTCTTGCACTCTACTGTGTTTCCTATAGGGCCAGTGCAGTGAGCTAGCTCAGAACAAAAGAACTGTGCTTCCTACACAAACGGGGCATATCTAGTTCAACTCAGTATTGGAAACTAAGTAAAACAGGAGCTTCTCTTCAGTCCAATACACTGCATTTGCTGGGAACAGACGCGAGTGCTATTTGCACTGTTGATGGCCAGAAAAGCACACTAGTGGTGTTTTTACCCTGAATTAACACTTAATGCTAGAAATTGAAACTGAATGTGCTTCAACTCCGTTTAGGAAGTTGTATTGAATCCCTGTCGGCCTAACAAGAAAAACACTCTGCTTTTGAGAAACAGGCACTCTTGCACTCTACTGTGTTTCCTATAGGGCCAGTACAGTGAGCTAGCTCAGAACAAAAGAACTGTGCTTCCTACACAAACGGGGCATATCGAGTTCAACTCAGTATTGGAAACTAAGTAAAACAGGAGCTTCTCTTCAGTACAATACACTGCATTTGCTGGGAACAGACGCGAGTGCTATTTGCACTGTTGATGGCCAGAAAAGCACACTAGTGGTGTTCTTACCCTGAATTAACACTTAATGCTAGAACTTGAAACTGAATTTGCTTCAACTCCGTTTAGGAAGTTATATTGAACCCCAGTCGGCCTTACAAGAAAAACACTCTGCTTTTGAGAAACAGGCACTCTTTCACTCTACTGTGTTTCCTATAGGGCCAGTACAGTGAGCTAGCTCAGAACAAAAGAACTGTGCTTCCTACACAAACGGGGCATATCTAGTTCAACTCAGTATTGGAAACTAAGTAAAACAGGAGATTCTCTTCAGTCCAATACACTGCATTTGCTGGGAACAGACGCGAGTGCTATTTGCAATGTTGATGGCCAGAAAAGCACAATAGTGGTGTTCTTACCCTGAATTAACACTTAATGCTAGAACTTGAAACTGAATGTGCTTCAACTCCGTTTAGGAAGTTGTATTGAACCCCAGTAGGCCTTACAAGAAAAATACTCTGCTTTTGAGAAACAGGCACTCTTGCACTCTACTGTGTTTCCTATAGGGCCAGTACAGTGAGCTAGCTCAGAACAAAAGAACTGTGCTTCCTACACAAACGGGGCATATCTAATTCAACTCAGTATTGGAAACTAAGTAAAACAGGAGCTTCTCTTCAGTCCAATACACTGCATTTGCTGGGAACAGACGCGAGTGCTATTTGTACTGTTTATGGCCAGAAAAGCACACTAGTGGTGTTCTTACCCTGAATTAACACTTAATGCTAGAACTTGAAACTGAATGTGCTTCAACTCCGTTTAGGAAGTTGTATTGAACCCCAGTCTGCCTTACAAGAAAAACACTCTGCTTTTGAGAAACAGGCACTCTTGCACTCTACTGTGTTTCCTATAGGGCCAATACAGTGAGCTAGCTCAGAAAAAAAGAACTTTGCTTCCTACACAAACGGGGCATATCTAGATCAACTCAATATTGGAAACTAAGTAAAACAGGAGCTTCTCTTCAGTCCAATACACTGCATTTGCTGGGAACAGACGCGAGTGCTATTTGCACTGTTGATGGCCAGAAAAGCACACTAGTGGTGTTCTTACCCTGAATTAACACTTAATGCTAGAACTTGAAACTGAATGTGCTTCAACTCCGTTTAGGAAGTTGTATTGAACCCCAGTCGGCCTTACAAGAAAAATACTCTGCTTTTGAGAAACAGGCACTCTTGCACTCTACTGTGTTTCCTATAGGGCCAGTACAGTGAGCTAGCTCAGAACAAAAGAACTGTGCTTCCTACACAAACGGGGCATATCTAGTTCAACTCAGTATTGGAAAATAAGTAAAACAGGAGCTTCTCTTCAGTCCAATACACTGCATTTGCTGGGAACAGACGCGAGTGCTATTTGCACTGTTGATGGCCAGAAAAGCACACTAGTGGTGTTCTTACCCTGAATTAACACTTAATGCTAGAAATTGAAACTGAATGTGCTTCAACTCCGTTTAGGAAGTTGTATTGAATCCCAGTCGGCCTAACAAGAAAAACACTCTGCTTTTGAGAAACAGGCACTCTTGCACTCTACTGCGTTTCCTATAGGGCCAGTACAGTGAGCTAGCTCAGAACAAAAGAACTGTGCTTCCTACACAAACGGGGCATATCTAGTTCAACTCAGTATTGGAAACTAAGTAAAACAGGAGCTTCTCTTCAGTCCAATACACTGCATTTGCTGGGAACAGACGCGAGTGCTATTTGCACTGTTTATGGCCAGAAAAGCACACTAGTGGTGTTCTTACCCTGAATTAACACTTAATGCTAGAACTTGAAACTGAATGTTCTTCAACTCCGTTTAGGAAGTTGTATTGAACCCCAGTCGGCCTTACAAGAAAAACACTCTGCTTTTGAGAAACAGGCACTCTTTCACTCTACTGTGTTTCCTATAGGGCCAGTACAGTGAGCTAGCTCAGAACAAAAGAACTGTGCTTCCTACACAAATGGGGCATATCTAGTTCAACTCAGTATTGGAAACTAAGTAAAACAGGAGCTTCTCTTCAGTCCAATACACTGCATTTGCTGGGAACAGACGCGAGTGCTATTTGCAATGTTTATGGCCAGAAAAGCACAATAGTAGTGTTTTTACCCTGAATTAACACTTAATGCTAGAACTTGAAACTGAATGTGATTCAACTCCGTTTAGGAAGTTGTGTTGAACCCCAGTCGGCCTTACAAGAAAAACACTCTGCTTTTGAGAAACAGCCAGTCTTGCACTCTACTGTGTTTCCTATAGGGCCAATAAAGTGAGCTAGTTCAGAAAAAAAGAACTTTGCTTCCTACACAAACGGGGCATATCTAGTTCAACTATATATTGGAAACTTAGTAAAACAGGAGCTTCTCTTCAGTGCAATACACTGCATTTGCTGGGAACAGACGCGAGTGCTATTTGCACTGTTGATGGCCAGAAAAGCACACTAGTGGTGTTCTTACCCTGAATTAACACTTAATGCTAGAACTTGAAACTGAATGTGCTTGAACTCCGTTTAGGAAGTTGTATTGAACCCCAGTCGGCCTTACAAGAAAAACACTCTGCTTTTGAGAAACAGGCACTCTTGCACTCTACTGTGTTTCCTATAGGGCCAGTGCAGTGAGCTAGCTCAGAACAAAAGAACTGTGCTTCCTACACAAACGGGGCATATCTAGTTCAACTCAGTATTGGAAACTAAGGAAAACAGGAGCTTCTCTTCAGTCCAATACACTGCATTTGCTGGGAACAGACGCGAGTGCTATTTGCACTGTTGATGGCCAGAAAAGCACACTAGTGTGTTCTTACCCGGAATTAACACTTAATGCTAGAACTTGAAACTGAATGTGATTCAACTCCGTTTAGGAAGTTGTGTTGAACCCCAGTCGGCCTTACAAGAAAAACACTCTGCTTTTGAGAAACAGGCAGTATTGCACTCTACTGTGTTTCCTATAGGGCCAATACAGTGAGCTAGCTCAGAACAAAAGAACTTTGCTTCCTACACAAACGGGGCATATCTAGCTCAACTCAATATTGGAAACTAAGTAAAACAGGAGCTTCTCTTCAGTCCAATACACTGCATTTGCTGGGAACAGACGCGAGTGCTATTTGCACTGTTGATGGCCAGAAAAGCACACTAGTGGTGTTCTTACCCTGAATTAACACTTAATGCTAGAACTTGAAACTGAATGTGCTTCAACTCCATTTAGGAAGTTGTATTGAACCCCAGTCGGCCTTACAAGAAAAATACTCTGCTTTTGAGAAACAGGCACTCTTGCACTCTACTGTGTTTCCTATAGGGCCAGTACAGTGAGCTAGCTCAGAACAAAAGAACTGTGCTTCCTACACAAACGGGGCATATCTAGTTCAACTCAGTATTGGAAACTAAGTAAAACAGGAGCTTCTCTTCAGTCCAATACACTGCATTTGCTGGGAACAGACGCGAGTGCTATTTGCACTGTTTGTGGCCAGAAAAGCACAATAGTGGTGTTCTTACCCTGAATTAACACTTAATGCTAGAAATTGAAACTGAATGTGTTTCAACTCCGTTTAGGAAGTTGTATTGAATCCCAGTCGGCCTAACAAGAAAAACACTCTGCTTTTGAGAAACAGGCACTCTTGCACAATACTCTGTTTCCTATAGGGCCAGTACAGTGAGCTAGCTCAGAACAAAAGAACTGTGCTTCCTACACAAACGGGGCATATCTAGTTCAACTCAATATTGGAAACTAAGTAAAACAGGAGCTTCTCTTCAGTCCAATACACTGCATTTGCTGGGAACAGACGCGATTGCTATTTGCACTGTTGATGGCCAGAAAAGCACACTAGTGGTGTTCTTACCCTGAATTAACACTTAATGCTAGAACTTGAAACTGAATGTGCTTCAACTCCGTTTAGGAAGTTGTATTGAACCCCAGTCGGCCTTACAAGAAAAATACTCTGCTTTTGAGAAACAGGCACTCTTGCACTCTACTGTGTTTCCTATAGGGCCAGTACAGTGAGCTAGCTCAGAACAAAAGAACTGTGCTTCCTACACAAACGGGGCATATCTAATTCAACTCAGTATTGGAAACTAAGTAAAACAGGAGCTTCTCTTCAGTCCAATACACTGCATTTGCTGGGAACAGACGCGAGTGCTATTTGCACTGTTTATGGCCAGAAAAGCACACTAGTGGTGTTCTTACCCTGAATTAACACTTAATGCTAGAACTTGAAACTGAATGTGCTTCAACTCCGTTTTTGAAGTTGTATTGAACCCCAGTCTGCCTTACAAGAAAAATACTCTGCTTTTGAGAAACAGGCACTCTTGCACTCTACTGTGTTTCCTATAGGGCCAGTACAGTGAGCTAGCTCAGAACAAAAGAACTGTGCTTCCTACACAAACGGGGCATATCTAGTTCAACTCAGTATTGGAAACTAAGGAAAACAGGAGCTTCTCTTCAGTCCAATACACTGCATTTGCTGGGAACAGACGCGAGTGCTATTTGCACTGTTGATGGCCAGAAAAGCACACTAGTGTGTTCTTACCCTGAATTAACACTTAATGCTAGAAATTGAAACTGAATGTGCTTCAACTCCGTTTAGGAAGTTGTGTTGAACCCCAGTCGGCCTTACAAGAAAAACACTCTGCTTTTGAGAAACAGGCAGTCTTGCACTCTACTGTGTTTCCTATAGGGCCAATACAGTGAGCTAGCTCAGAAAAAAAGAAGTTTGCTTCCTACACAAACGGGGCATATCTAGTTCAACTCAATATTGGAAACTAAGTAAAACAGGAGCTTCTCTTCAGTCCAATACACTGCATTTGCTGGGAACAGACGCGAGTGCTATTTGCACTGTTGATGGCCAGAAAAGCACACTAGTGGTGTTCTTACCCTGAATTAACACTTATTGCTAGAACTTGAAACTGAATGTGCTTCAACTCCGTTTAGGAAGTTGTATTGAACCCCAGTCGGCCTTACAAGAAAAATACTCTGCTTTTGAGAAACAGGCACTCTTGCACTCTTCTGTGTTTCCTATAGGGCCAGTACAGTGAGCTAGCTCAGAACAAAAGAACTGTGCTTCCTACACAAACGGGGCATATCTAGTTCAACTCAATATTGGAAACTAAGTAAAAAAGGAGCTTCTCTTCAGTCCAATACACTGCATTTGCTGGGAACAGACGCGAGTGCTATTTGCACTGTTTATGGCCAGAAAAGCACACTAGTGGTGTTCTTACCCTGAATTAACACTTAATGCTAGAACTTGAAACTGAATGTGCTTCAACTCCGTTTAGGAAGTTGTATTGAACCCCAGTCTGCCTTACAAGAAAAATACTCTGCTTTTGAGAAACAGGCACTCTTGCACTCTACTGTGTTTCCTATAGGGCCAGTGCAGTGAGCTAGCTCAGAACAAAAGAACTGTGCTTCCTACACAAACGGGGCATATCTAGTTCAACTCAGTATTGGAAACTAAGTAAAACAGGAGCTTCTCTTCAGTCCAATACACTGCATTTGCTGGGAACAGACGCGAGTGCTATTTGCACTGTTGATGGCCAGAAAAGCACACTAGTGGTGTTTTTACCCTGAATTAACACTTAATGCTAGAAATTGAAACTGAATGTGCTTCAACTCCGTTTAGGAAGTTGTATTGAATCCCTGTCGGCCTAACAAGAAAAACACTCTGCTTTTGAGAAACAGGCACTCTTGCACTCTACTGTGTTTCCTATAGGGCCAGTACAGTGAGCTAGCTCAGAACAAAAGAACTGTGCTTCCTACACAAACGGGGCATATCGAGTTCAACTCAGTATTGGAAACTAAGTAAAACAGGAGCTTCTCTTCAGTACAATACACTGCATTTGCTGGGAACAGACGCGAGTGCTATTTGCACTGTTGATGGCCAGAAAAGCACACTAGTGGTGTTCTTACCCTGAATTAACACTTAATGCTAGAACTTGAAACTGAATTTGCTTCAACTCCGTTTAGGAAGTTATATTGAACCCCAGTCGGCCTTACAAGAAAAACACTCTGCTTTTGAGAAACAGGCACTCTTTCACTCTACTGTGTTTCCTATAGGGCCAGTACAGTGAGCTAGCTCAGAACAAAAGAACTGTGCTTCCTACACAAACGGGGCATATCTAGTTCAACTCAGTATTGGAAACTAAGTAAAACAGGAGATTCTCTTCAGTCCAATACACTGCATTTGCTGGGAACAGACGCGAGTGCTATTTGCAATGTTGATGGCCAGAAAAGCACAATAGTGGTGTTCTTACCCTGAATTAACACTTAATGCTAGAACTTGAAACTGAATGTGCTTCAACTCCGTTTAGGAAGTTGTATTGAACCCCAGTAGGCCTTACAAGAAAAATACTCTGCTTTTGAGAAACAGGCACTCTTGCACTCTACTGTGTTTCCTATAGGGCCAGTACAGTGAGCTAGCTCAGAACAAAAGAACTGTGCTTCCTACACAAACGGGGCATATCTAATTCAACTCAGTATTGGAAACTAAGTAAAACAGGAGCTTCTCTTCAGTCCAATACACTGCATTTGCTGGGAACAGACGCGAGTGCTATTTGTACTGTTTATGGCCAGAAAAGCACACTAGTGGTGTTCTTACCCTGAATTAACACTTAATGCTAGAACTTGAAACTGAATGTGCTTCAACTCCGTTTAGGAAGTTGTATTGAACCCCAGTCTGCCTTACAAGAAAAACACTCTGCTTTTGAGAAACAGGCACTCTTGCACTCTACTGTGTTTCCTATAGGGCCAATACAGTGAGCTAGCTCAGAAAAAAAGAACTTTGCTTCCTACACAAACGGGGCATATCTAGATCAACTCAATATTGGAAACTAAGTAAAACAGGAGCTTCTCTTCAGTCCAATACACTGCATTTGCTGGGAACAGACGCGAGTGCTATTTGCACTGTTGATGGCCAGAAAAGCACACTAGTGGTGTTCTTACCCTGAATTAACACTTAATGCTAGAACTTGAAACTGAATGTGCTTCAACTCCGTTTAGGAAGTTGTATTGAACCCCAGTCGGCCTTACAAGAAAAATACTCTGCTTTTGAGAAACAGGCACTCTTGCACTCTACTGTGTTTCCTATAGGGCCAGTACAGTGAGCTAGCTCAGAACAAAAGAACTGTGCTTCCTACACAAACGGGGCATATCTAGTTCAACTCAGTATTGGAAAATAAGTAAAACAGGAGCTTCTCTTCAGTCCAATACACTGCATTTGCTGGGAACAGACGCGAGTGCTATTTGCACTGTTGATGGCCAGAAAAGCACACTAGTGGTGTTCTTACCCTGAATTAACACTTAATGCTAGAAATTGAAACTGAATGTGCTTCAACTCCGTTTAGGAAGTTGTATTGAATCCCAGTCGGCCTAACAAGAAAAACACTCTGCTTTTGAGAAACAGGCACTCTTGCACTCTACTGCGTTTCCTATAGGGCCAGTACAGTGAGCTAGCTCAGAACAAAAGAACTGTGCTTCCTACACAAACGGGGCATATCTAGTTCAACTCAGTATTGGAAACTAAGTAAAACAGGAGCTTCTCTTCAGTCCAATACACTGCATTTGCTGGGAACAGACGCGAGTGCTATTTGCACTGTTTATGGCCAGAAAAGCACACTAGTGGTGTTCTTACCCTGAATTAACACTTAATGCTAGAACTTGAAACTGAATGTTCTTCAACTCCGTTTAGGAAGTTGTATTGAACCCCAGTCGGCCTTACAAGAAAAACACTCTGCTTTTGAGAAACAGGCACTCTTTCACTCTACTGTGTTTCCTATAGGGCCAGTACAGTGAGCTAGCTCAGAACAAAAGAACTGTGCTTCCTACACAAATGGGGCATATCTAGTTCAACTCAGTATTGGAAACTAAGTAAAACAGGAGCTTCTCTTCAGTCCAATACACTGCATTTGCTGGGAACAGACGCGAGTGCTATTTGCAATGTTTATGGCCAGAAAAGCACAATAGTAGTGTTTTTACCCTGAATTAACACTTAATGCTAGAACTTGAAACTGAATGTGATTCAACTCCGTTTAGGAAGTTGTGTTGAACCCCAGTCGGCCTTACAAGAAAAACACTCTGCTTTTGAGAAACAGCCAGTCTTGCACTCTACTGTGTTTCCTATAGGGCCAATAAAGTGAGCTAGTTCAGAAAAAAAGAACTTTGCTTCCTACACAAACGGGGCATATCTAGTTCAACTATATATTGGAAACTTAGTAAAACAGGAGCTTCTCTTCAGTGCAATACACTGCATTTGCTGGGAACAGACGCGAGTGCTATTTGCACTGTTGATGGCCAGAAAAGCACACTAGTGGTGTTCTTACCCTGAATTAACACTTAATGCTAGAACTTGAAACTGAATGTGCTTGAACTCCGTTTAGGAAGTTGTATTGAACCCCAGTCGGCCTTACAAGAAAAACACTCTGCTTTTGAGAAACAGGCACTCTTGCACTCTAGTGTGTTTCCTATAGGGCCAGTACAGTGAGCTAGCTCAGAACAAAAGAACTGTGCTTCCTACACAAACGGGGCATATCTAGTTCAACTCAGTATTGGAAACTAAGTAAAACAGGAGCTTCTCTTCAGTCCAATACACTGCATTTGCTGGGAACAGACGCGAGTGCTATTTGCACTGTTGATGGCCAGAAAAGCACACTAGTGGTGTTCTTACCCTGAATTAACACTTAATGCTAGAACTTGAAACTGAATGTGATTCAACTCCGTTTAGGAAGTTGTGTTGAACCCCAGTCGGCCTTACAAGAAAAACACTCTGCTTTTGAGAAACAGGCAGTCTTGCACTCTACTGTGTTTCCTATAGGGCCAATACAGTGAGCTAGCTCAGAACAAAAGAACTTTGCTTCCTACACAAACGGGGCATATCTAGTTCAACTCAATATTGGAAACTAAGTAAAACAGGAGCTTCTCTTCAGTCCAATACAATGCATTTGCTGGGAACAGACGCGAGTGCTATTTGCACTGTTGATGGCCAGAAAAGCACACTAGTGGTGTTCTTACCCTGAATTAACACTTAATGCTAGAACTTGAAACTGAATGTGCTTCAGCTCCATTTAGGAAGTTGTATTGAACCCCAGTCGGCCTTACAAGAAAAATACTCTGCTTTTGAGAAACAGGCACTCTTGCACTCTACTGTGTTTCCTATAGGGCCAGTACAGTGAGCTAGCTCAGAACAAAAGAACTGTGCTTCCTACACAAACGGGGCATATCTAGTTCAACTCAGTATTGGAAACTAAGTAAAACAGGAGCTTCTCTTCAGTCCAATACACTGCATTTGCTGGGAACAGACGCGAGTGCTATTTGCACTGTTGATGGCCAGAAAAGCACACTAGTGGTGTTCTTACCCTGAATTAACACTTAATGCTAGAACTTGAAACTGAATGTGCTTCAACTCCGTTTAGGAAGTTGTATTGAACCCCAGTCGGCCTTACAAGAAAAACACTCTGCTTTTGAGAAACAGGCACTCTTGCACTCTAGTGTGTTTCCTATAGGGCCAGTACAGTGAGCTAGCTCAGAACAAAAGAACTGTGCTTCCTACACAAACGGGGCATATCTAGTTCAACTCAGTATTGGAAACTAAGTAAAACAGGAGCTTCTCTTCAGTCCAATACACTGCATTTGCTGGGAACAGACGCGAGTGCTATTTGCACTGTTGAAGGCCAGAAAAGCACACTAGTGGTGTTCTTACCCTGAATTAACACTTAATGCTAGAACTTGAAACTGAATGTGATTCAACTCCGTTTAGGAAGTTGTGTTGAACCCCAGTCGGCCTTACAAGAAAAACACTCTGCTTTTGAGAAACAGGCAGTCTTGCACTCTACTGTGTTTCCTATAGGGCCAATACAGTGAGCTAGCTCAGAACAAAAGAACTTTGCTTCCTACACAAACGGGGCATATCTAGTTCAACTCAATATTGGAAACTAAGTAAAACAGGAGCTTCTCTTCATTCCAATACAATGCATTTGCTGGGAACAGACGCGAGTGCTATTTGCACTGTTGATGGCCAGAAAAGCACACTAGTGGTGTTCTTACCCTGAATTAACACTTAATGCTAGAACTTGAAACTGAATGTGCTTCAGCTCCATTTAGGAAGTTGTATTGAACCCCAGTCGGCCTTACAAGAAAAATACTCTGCTTTTGAGAAACAGGCACTCTTGCACTCTACTGTGTTTCCTATAGGGCCAGTACAGTGAGCTAGCTCAGAACAAAAGAACTGTGCTTCCTACACAAACGGGGCATATCTAGTTCAACTCAGTATTGGAAACTAAGTAAAACAGGAGCTTCTCTTCAGTCCAATACACTGCATTTGCTGGGAACAGACGCGAGTGCTATTTGCACTGTTGATGGCCAGAAAAGCACACTAGTGGTGTTCTTACCCTGAATTAACACTTAATGCTAGAAATTGAAACTGAATGTGTTTCAACTCCGTTTAGGAAGTTGTATTGAATCCCAGTCGGCCTAACAAGAAAAACACTCTGCTTTTGAGAAACAGGCACTCTTGCACTCTACTGTGTTTCCTATAGGACCAGTACATTGAGCTAGCTCAGAACAAAAGAACTGTGCTTCCTACACAAACGGGGCATATCTAGTTCAACTCAGTATTGGAAACTAAGTAAAACAGGAGCTTCTCTTCAGTACAATACACTGCATTTGCTGGGAACAGACGCGAGTGCTATTTGCACTGTTGATGGCCAGAAAAGCACACTAGTGGTGTTCTTACCCTGAATTAACACTTAATGCTAGAACTTGAAACTGAATGTGCTTCAACTCCATTTAGGAAGTTGTATTGAACCCCAGTCTGCCTTACAAGAAAAACACTCTGCTTTTGAGAAACAGGCACTCTTGCACTCTAGTGTGTTTCCTATAGGGCCAGTACAGTGAGCTAGCTCAGAACAAAAGAACTGTGCTTCCTACACAAACGGGGCATATCTAGTTCAACTCAGTATTGGAAACTAAGTAAAACAGGAGCTTCTCTTCAGTCCAATACACTGCATTTGCTGGGAACAGACGCGAGTGCTATTTGCACTGTTGATGGCCAGAAATGCACACTAGTGGTGTTCTTACCCTGAATTAACCCTTAATGCTAGAACTTGAAACTGAATGTGCTTCAACTCCGTTTCGGAAGTTGTATTGAACCCCAGTCGGCCTTACAAGAAAAACACTCTGCTTTTGAGAAACAGGCACTCTTGCACTCTACTGTGTTTCCTAAAGGGCCATAAAAGTGAGCTAGCACAGAACAAAAGAACTGTGCTTCCTACACAAACGGGGCATATCTAGTTCAACTCAGTATTGGAAACTAAGTAAAACCGGAGCTTCTCTTCAGTCCAATACACTGCATTTGTTGGGAACAGACTCGAGTGCTATTTCCACTGTTGACGGCCAGAAAAGCACACTAGTGGTGTTCTTACCCTGAATTAACACTTAATGCTAGAACTTGAAACTGAATGTGCTTCAACTCCGTTTAGGACGTTGTATTGAACCCCAGTCGGCCTTACAAGAAAAACACTCTGCTTTTGAGAAACAGGCACTCTTGCTCTCTACTGTGTTTCCTATAGGGCCAGTACAGTGAGCTAGCTCAGAACAAAAGAACTGTGCTTCCTACATAAACGGGGCATATCTAGTTCAACTCAGTATTGGAAACTAAGTAAAACAGGAGCTTCTCTTCAGTCCAATACACTGCATTTGCTGGGAACAGACGCGAGTGCTATTTGCACTGTTGATAACCAGAAAAGCACACTAGTGGTGTTCTTACCCTGAATTAACACTTAATGCTAGAAGTTGAAACTGAATGTGCTTCAACTCCGTTTAGGAAGTTGTATTGAACCCCAGTTGGCCTTACAAGAAAAACACTCTGCTTTTGAGAAACAGGCACTCTTGCACTATACTGTGTTTCCTATAGGGCCAGTACAGTGAGCTAGCTCAGAACAAAAGAACTGTGCTTCCTACACAAACGGGGCATATCTAGTTCAACTCAGTATTGGAAACTAAGTAAAACAGGAGCTTCTCTTCAGTCCAATACACTGCATTTGCTGGGAACAGACGCGAGTGCTATTTGCACTGTTTATGGCCAGAAAAGCACACTAGTGGTGTTCTTACCCTGTATTAACACTTAATGCTAGAACTTGAAACTGAATGTGCTTCAACTCCGTTTAGGAAGTTGTATTGAACCCCAGTCGGCCTTACAAGAAAAACACTCTGCTTTTGAGAAACAGGCACTCTTGCACTCTACTGTGTTTCCTATAGGGCCAGTACAGTGAGCTAGCTCAGAACAAAAGAACTGTGCTTCCTACACAAACGGGGCATATCTAGTTCAACTCAGGATTGGAAACTAAGTAAAACAGGAGCTTCTCTTCAGTCCAATACACTGCATTTGCTGGGAACAGACGCGAGTGCTATTTGCACTGTTGATGGCCAGAAAAGCACACTAGTGGTGTTCTTACCCTGAATTAACACTTAATGCTAGAACTTGAAACTGAATGTGCTTCAACTCCGTTTCGGAAGTTGTATTGAACCCTAGTCGGCATTACAAGAAAAACACTCTGCTTTTGAGAAACAGGCACTCTTGCACTCTACTGTGTTTCCTAAAGGGCCAGTACAGTGAGCTAGCTCAGAACAAAAGAACTAAGCTTCCTACACAAACGGGGCATATCTAGTTCAACTCAGTATTGGAAACTAAGTAAAACCGGAGCTTCTCTTCAGTCCAATACACTGCATTTGCTGGGAACAGACGCGAGTGCTATTTGCACTGTTGATAACCAGAAAAGCACACTAGTGGTGTTCTTACCCTGAATTAACACTTAATGCTAGAACTTGAAACTGAATGTGCTTCAACTCCGTTTAGGAAGTTGTATTGAACCCCAGTCGGCCTTACAAGAAAAACACTCTGCTTTTGAGAAACAGGCAGTCTTGCACTCTACTGTGTTTCCTATAGGGCCAATACAGTGAGCTAGCTCAGAACAAAAGAACTTTGCTTCCTACACAAACGGGGCATATCTAGTTCAACTCAATATTGGAAACTAAGTAAAACAGGAGCTTCTCTTCAGTCCAATACAATGCATTTGCTGGGAACAGACGCGAGTGCTATTTGCACTGTTGATGGCCAGAAAAGCACACTAGTGGTGTTCTTACCCTGAATTAACACTTAATGCTAGAACTTGAAACTGAATGTGCTTCAGCTCCATTTAGGAAGTTGTATTGAACCCCAGTCGGCCTTACAAGAAAAATACTCTGCTTTTGAGAAACAGGCACTCTTGCACTCTACTGTGTTTCCTATAGGGCCAGTACAGTGAGCTAGCTCAGAACAAAAGAACTGTGCTTCCTACACAAACGGGGCATATCTAGTTCAACTCAGTATTGGAAACTAAGTAAAACAGGAGCTTCTCTTCAGTCCAATACACTGCATTTGCTGGGAACAGACGCGAGTGCTATTTGCACTGTTGATGGCCAGAAAAGCACACTAGTGGTGTTCTTACCCTGAATTAACACTTAATGCTAGAAATTGAAACTGAATGTGTTTCAACTCCGTTTAGGAAGTTGTATTGAATCCCAGTCGGCCTAACAAGAAAAACACTCTGCTTTTGAGAAACAGGCACTCTTGCACTCTACTGTGTTTCCTATAGGACCAGTACATTGAGCTAGCTCAGAACAAAAGAACTGTGCTTCCTACACAAACGGGGCATATCTAGTTCAACTCAGTATTGGAAACTAAGTAAAACAGGAGCTTCTCTTCAGTACAATACACTGCATTTGCTGGGAACAGACGCGAGTGCTATTTGCACTGTTGATGGCCAGAAAAGCACACTAGTGGTGTTCTTACCCTGAATTAACACTTAATGCTAGAACTTGAAACTGAATGTGCTTCAACTCCATTTAGGAAGTTGTATTGAACCCCAGTCTGCCTTACAAGAAAAACACTCTGCTTTTGAGAAACAGGCACTCTTGCACTCTAGTGTGTTTCCTATAGGGCCAGTACAGTGAGCTAGCTCAGAACAAAAGAACTGTGCTTCCTACACAAACGGGGCATATCTAGTTCAACTCAGTATTGGAAACTAAGTAAAACAGGAGCTTCTCTTCAGTCCAATACACTGCATTTGCTGGGAACAGACGCGAGTGCTATTTGCACTGTTGATGGCCAGAAATGCACACTAGTGGTGTTCTTACCCTGAATTAACCCTTAATGCTAGAACTTGAAACTGAATGTGCTTCAACTCCGTTTCGGAAGTTGTATTGAACCCCAGTCGGCCTTACAAGAAAAACACTCTGCTTTTGAGAAACAGGCACTCTTGCACTCTACTGTGTTTCCTAAAGGGCCATAAAAGTGAGCTAGCACAGAACAAAAGAACTGTGCTTCCTACACAAACGGGGCATATCTAGTTCAACTCAGTATTGGAAACTAAGTAAAACCGGAGCTTCTCTTCAGTCCAATACACTGCATTTGCTGGGAACAGACTCGAGTGCTATTTCCACTGTTGACGGCCAGAAAAGCACACTAGTGGTGTTCTTACCCTGAATTAACACTTAATGCTAGAACTTGAAACTGAATGTGCTTCAACTCCGTTTAGGACGTTGTATTGAACCCCAGTCGGCCTTACAAGAAAAACACTCTGCTTTTGAGAAACAGGCACTCTTGCTCTCTACTGTGTTTCCTATAGGGCCAGTACAGTGAGCTAGCTCAGAACAAAAGAACTGTGCTTCCTACATAAACGGGGCATATCTAGTTCAACTCAGTATTGGAAACTAAGTAAAACAGGAGCTTCTCTTCAGTCCAATACACTGCATTTGCTGGGAACAGACGCGAGTGCTATTTGCACTGTTGATAACCAGAAAAGCACACTAGTGGTGTTCTTACCCTGAATTAACACTTAATGCTAGAAGTTGAAACTGAATGTGCTTCAACTCCGTTTAGGAAGTTGTATTGAACCCCAGTTGGCCTTACAAGAAAAACACTCTGCTTTTGAGAAACAGGCACTCTTGCACTATACTGTGTTTCCTATAGGGCCAGTACAGTGAGCTAGCTCAGAACAAAAGAACTGTGCTTCCTACACAAACGGGGCATATCTAGTTCAACTCAGTATTGGAAACTAAGTAAAACAGGAGCTTCTCTTCAGTCCAATACACTGCATTTGCTGGGAACAGACGCGAGTGCTATTTGCACTGTTTATGGCCAGAAAAGCACACTAGTGGTGTTCTTACCCTGTATTAACACTTAATGCTAGAACTTGAAACTGAATGTGCTTCAACTCCGTTTAGGAAGTTGTATTGAACCCCAGTCGGCCTTACAAGAAAAACACTCTGCTTTTGAGAAACAGGCACTCTTGCACTCTACTGTGTTTCCTATAGGGCCAGTACAGTGAGCTAGCTCAGAACAAAAGAACTGTGCTTCCTACACAAACGGGGCATATCTAGTTCAACTCAGTATTGGAAACTAAGTAAAACAGGAGCTTCTCTTCAGTCCAATACACTGCATTTGCTGGGAACAGACGCGAGTGCTATTTGCACTGTTGATGGCCAGAAAAGCACACTAGTGGTGTTCTTACCCTGAATTAACACTTAATGCTAGAACTTGAAACTGAATGTGCTTCAACTCCGTTTCGGAAGTTGTATTGAACCCCAGTCGGCATTACAAGAAAAACACTCTGCTTTTGAGAAACAGGCACTCTTGCACTCTACTGTGTTTCCTAAAGGGCCAGTACAGTGAGCTAGCTCAGAACAAAAGAACTAAGCTTCCTACACAAACGGGGCATATCTAGTTCAACTCAGTATTGGAAACTAAGTAAAACCGGAGCTTCTCTTCAGTCCAATACACTGCATTTGCTGGGAACAGACGCGAGTGCTATTTGCACTGTTGATAACCAGAAAAGCACACTAGTGGTGTTCTTACCCTGAATTAACACTTAATGCTAGAACTTGAAACTGAATGTGCTTCAACTCCGTTAAGGAAGTTGTATTGAACCCCAGTCGGCCTTACAAGAAAAACACTCTGCTTTTGAGAAACAGTCACTCTTGCACTCTACTGTGTTTCCTATAGGGCCAGTACAGTGAGCTAGCTCAGAACAAAAGAACTGTGCTTCGTACACAAACGGGGCATATCTAGTTCAACTCAGTATTGGAATCTAAGGAAAACAGGAGCTTCTCTTCAGTCCAATACACTGCATTTGCTGGGAACAGACGCGAGTGCTATTTGCACTGTTGATGGCCAGAAAAGCACACTAGTGGTGTTCTTACCCTGAATTAACACTTAATGCTAGAACTTGAAACTGAATGTGCTTCAAGTCCGTTTAGGAAGTTGTATTGAACCCCAGTTGGCCTTACAAGAAAAACACTCTGCTTTTGAGAAACAGGCACTCTTGCACTATACTGTGTTTCCTATAGGGCCAGTACAGTGAGCTAGCTCAGAACAAAAGAACTGTGCTTCCTACACAAACGGGGCATATCTAGTTCAACTCAGTATTGGAAACTGAGTAAAACAGGAGCTTCTCTTCAGTCCAATACACTGCATTTGCTGGGAACAGACGCGAGTGCTATTTGCACTGTTGATGGCCAGAAAAGCACACTAGTGGTGTTCTTACCCTGTATTAACACTTAATGCTAGAACTTGAAACTGAATGTGCTTCAACACTGTTTAGGAAGTTGTATTGAAGCCCAGTCGGCCTTACAAGAAAAATACTCTGCTTTTGAGAAACAGGCACTCTTGCACTCTACTGTGTTTCCTATAGGGCCAGTACAGTGAGCTAGCTCAGAACAAAAGAACTGTGCTTCCTACACAAACGGGGCATATCTAGTTCAACTCAGTATTGGAAACTAAGTAAAACAGGAGCTTCTCTTCAGTCCAATACACTGCATTTGCTGGGAACAGACGCGAGTGCTATTTGCACTGTTGATGGCCAGAAATGCACACTAGTGGTGTTCTTACCCTGAATTAACCCTTAATGCTAGAACTTGAAACTGAATGTGCTTCAACTCCGTTTCGGAAGTTGTATTGAACCCCAGTCGGCCTTACAAGAAAAACACTCTGCTTTTGAGAAACAGGCACTCTTGCACTCTACTGTGTTTCCTAAAGGGCCATAAAAGTGAGCTAGCACAGAACAAAAGAACTGTGCTTCCTACACAAACGGGGCATATCTAGTTCAACTCAGTATTGGAAACTAAGTAAAACCGGAGCTTCTCTTCAGTCCAATACACTGCATTTGCTGGGAACAGACTCGAGTGCTATTTCCACTGTTGACGGCCAGAAAAGCACACTAGTGGTGTTCTTACCCTGAATTAACACTTAATGCTAGAACTTGAAACTGAATGTGCTTCAACTCCGTTTAGGACGTTGTATTGAACCCCAGTCGGCCTTACAAGAAAAACACTCTGCTTTTGAGAAACAGGCACTCTTGCTCTCTACTGTGTTTCCTATAGGGCCAGTACAGTGAGCTAGCTCAGAACAAAAGAACTGTGCTTCCTACATAAACGGGGCATATCTAGTTCAACTCAGTATTGGAAACTAAGTAAAACAGGAGCTTCTCTTCAGTCCAATACACTGCATTTGCTGGGAACAGACGCGAGTGCTATTTGCACTGTTGATAACCAGAAAAGCACACTAGTGGTGTTCTTACCCTGAATTAACACTTAATGCTAGAAGTTGAAACTGAATGTGCTTCAACTCCGTTTAGGAAGTTGTATTGAACCCCAGTTGGCCTTACAAGAAAAACACTCTGCTTTTGAGAAACAGGCAATCTTGCACTATACTGTGTTTCCTATAGGGCCAGTACAGTGAGCTAGCTCAGAACAAAAGAACTGTGCTTCCTACACAAACGGGGCATATCTAGTTCAACTCAGTATTGGAAACTAAGTAAAACAGGAGCTTCTCTTCAGTCCAATACACTGCATTTGCTGGGAACAGACGCGAGTGCTATTTGCACTGTTTATGGCCAGAAAAGCACACTAGTGGTGTTCTTACCCTGTATTAACACTTAATGCTAGAACTTGAAACTGAATGTGCTTCAACTCCGTTTAGGAAGTTGTATTGAACCCCAGTCGGCCTTACAAGAAAAACACTCTGCTTTTGAGAAACAGGCACTCTTGCACTCTACTGTGTTTCCTATAGGGCCAGTACAGTGAGCTAGCTCAGAACAAAAGAACTGTGCTTCCTACACAAACGGGGCATATCTAGTTCAACTCAGTATTGGAAACTAAGTAAAACAGGAGCTTCTCTTCAGTCCAATACACTGCATTTGCGGGGAACAGACGCGAGTGCTATTTGCACTGTTGATGGCCAGAAAAGCACACTAGTGGTGTTCTTACCCTGAATTAACACTTAATGCTAGAACTTGAAACTGAATGTGCTTCAACTCCGTTTCGGAAGTTGTATTGAACCCCAGTCGGCATTACAAGAAAAACACTCTGCTTTTGAGAAACAGGCACTCTTGCACTCTACTGTGTTTCCTAAAGGGCCAGTACAGTGAGCTAGCTCAGAACAAAAGAACTAAGCTTCCTACACAAACGGGGCATATCTAGTTCAACTCAGTATTGGAAACTAAGTAAAACCGGAGCTTCTCTTCAGTCCAATACACTGCATTTGCTGGGAACAGACGCGAGTGCTATTTGCACTGTTGATAACCAGAAAAGCACACTAGTGGTGTTCTTACCCTGAATTAACACTTAATGCTAGAACTTGAAACTGAATGTGCTTCAACTCCGTTTAGGAAGTTGTATTGAACCCCAGTCGGCCTTACAAGAAAAACACTCTGCTTTTGAGAAACAGTCACTCTTGCACTCTACTGTGTTTCCTATAGGGCCAGTACAGTGAGCTAGCTCAGAACAAAAGAACTGTGCTTCGTACACAAACGGGGCATATCTAGTTCAACTCAGTATTGGAATCTAAGGAAAACAGGAGCTTCTCTTCAGTCCAATACACTGCATTTGCTGGGAACAGACGCGAGTGCTATTTGCACTGTTGATGGCCAGAAAAGCACACTAGTGGTGTTCTTACCCTGAATTAACACTTAATGCTAGAACTTGAAACTGAATGTGCTTCAAGTCCGTTTAGGAAGTTGTATTGAACCCCAGTTGGCCTTACAAGAAAAACACTCTGCTTTTGAGAAACAGGCACTCTTGCACTATACTGTGTTTCCTATAGGGCCAGTACAGTGAGCTAGCTCAGAACAAAAGAACTGTGCTTCCTACACAAACGGGGCATATCTAGTTCAACTCAGTATTGGAAACTGAGTAAAACAGGAGCTTCTCTTCAGTCCAATACACTGCATTTGCTGGGAACAGACGCGAGTGCTATTTGCACTGTTGATGGCCAGAAAAGCACACTAGTGGTGTTCTTACCCTGTATTAACACTTAATGCTAGAACTTGAAACTGAATGTGCTTCAACACTGTTTAGGAAGTTGTATTGAAGCCCAGTCGGCCTTACAAGAAAAATACTCTGCTTTTGAGAAACAGGCACTCTTGCACTCTACTGTGTTTCCTATAGGGCCAGTACAGTGAGCTAGCTCAGAACAAAAGAACTGTGCTTCCTACACAAACGGGGCATATCTAGTTCAACTCAGTATTGGAAACTAAGTAAAACAGGAGCTTCTCTTCAGTCCAATACACTGCATTTGCTGGGAACAGACGCGAGTGCTATTTGCACTGTTGATGGCCAGAAATGCACACTAGTGGTGTTCTTACCCTGAATTAACCCTTAATGCTAGAACTTGAAACTGAATGTGCTTCAACTCCGTTTCGGAAGTTGTATTGAACCCCAGTCGGCCTTACAAGAAAAACACTCTGCTTTTGAGAAACAGGCACTCTTGCACTCTACTGTGTTTCCTAAAGGGCCATAAAAGTGAGCTAGCACAGAACAAAAGAACTGTGCTTCCTACACAAACGGGGCATATCTAGTTCAACTCAGTATTGGAAACTAAGTAAAACCGGAGCTTCTCTTCAGTCCAATACACTGCATTTGCTGGGAACAGACTCGAGTGCTATTTGCACTGTTGATGGCCAGAAAAGCACACTAGTGGTGTTCTTACCCTGAATTAACACTTAATGCTAGAACTTGAAACTGAATGTGCTTCAACTCCGTTTAGGACGTTGTATTTAACCCCAGTCGGCCTTACAAGAAAAACACTCTGCTTTTGAGAAACAGGCACTCTTGCACTCTACTGTGTTTCCTATAGGGCCAGTACAGTGAGCTAGCTCAGAACAAAAGAACTGTGCTTCCTACATAAACGGGGCATATCTAGTTCAACTCAGTATTGGAAACTAAGTAAAACAGGAGCTTCTCTTCAGTCCAATACACTGCATTTGCTGGGAACAGACGCGAGTGCTATTTGCACTGTTGATAACCAGAAAAGCACACTAGTGGTGTTCTTACCCTGAATTAACACTTAATGCTAGAACTTGAAACTGAATGTGCTTCAACTCCGTTTAGGAAGTTGTATTGAACCCCATTTGGCCTTACAAGAAAAACACTCTGCTTTTGAGAAACAGGCACTCTTGCACTATACTGTGTTTCCTATAGGGCCAGTACAGTGAGCTAGCTCAGAACAAAAGAACTGTGCTTCCTACACAAACGGGGCATATCTAGTTCAACTCAGTATTGGAAACTAAGTAAAACAGGAGCTTCTCTTCAGTCCAATACACTGCATTTGCTGGGAACAGAAGCGAGTGCTATTTGCACTGTTTATGGCCAGAAAAGCACACTAGTGGTGTTCTTACCCTGTATTAACACTTAATGCTAGAACTTGAAACTGAATGTGCTTCAACTCCGTTTAGGAAGTTGTATTGAACCCCAGTCGGCCTTACAAGAAAAACACTCTGCTTTTGAGAAACAGGCACTCTTGCACTCTACTGTGTTTCCTATAGGGCCAGTACAGTGAGCTAGCTCAGAACCAAATAACTGTGCTTCCTATACAAACGGGGCATATCTAGTTCAACTCAGTATTGGAAACTAAGTAAAACAGGAGCTTCTCTTCAGTCCAATACACTGCATTTGCTGGGAACAGACGCGAGTGCTATTTGCACTGTTGATGGCCAGAAAAGCACACTAGTGGTGTTCTTACCCTGAATTAACACTTAATGCTAGAACTTGAAACTGAATGTGCTTCAACTCCGTTTCGGAAGTTGTATTGAACCCCAGTCGGCATTACAAGAAAAACACTCTGCTTTTGAGAAACAGGCACTCTTGCACTCTACTGTGTTTCCTAAAGGGCCAGTACAGTGAGCTAGCTCAGAACAAAGAACTAAGCTTCCTACACAAACGGGGCATATCTAGTTCAACTCAGTATTGGAAACTAAGTAAAACAGGAGCTTCTCTTCAGTCCAATACACTGCATTTGCTGGGAACAGACGCGAGTGCTATTTGCACTGTTGATAACCAGAAAAGCACACTAGTGGTGTTCTTACCCTGAATTAACACTTAATGCTAGAACTTGAAACTGAATGTGCTTCAACTCCGTTTAGGAAGTTGTATTGAACCCCAGTCGGCCTTACAAGAAAAACACTCTGCTTTTGAGAAACAGTCACTCTTGCACTCTACTGTGTTTCCTATAGGGCCAGTACAGTGAGCTAGCTCAGAACAAAAGAACTGTGCTTCCTACACAAACGGGGCATATCTAGTTCAACTCAGTATTGGTATCTAAGTAAAACAGGAGCTTCTCTTCAGTCCAATACACTGCATTTGCTGGGAACAGACGCGAGTGCTATTTGCACTGTTGATGGCCAGAAAAGCACACTAGTGGTGTTCTTACCCTGAATTAACACTTAATGCTAGAACTTGAAACTGAATGTGCTTCAACTCCGTTTAGCAAGTTGTATTGAACCCCAGTCGGCCTTACAGGAAAAACACTCTGCTTTTGAGAAACAGGCACTCTTGCACTCTACTGTGTTTCCTATAGGGCCAGTACAGTGAGCTAGCTCAGAACAAAAGAACTGTGCTTCCTACACAAATGGGGCATATCTAGTTCAACTCAGTATTGGAAACTAAGTAAAACAGGAGCTTCTCTTCAGTCCAATACACTGCATTTGCTGGGAACAGACGCGAGTGCTATTTGCACTGTTGATGGCCAGAAAAGCACACTAGTGGTGTTCTTATCCTGAATTAACACTTAATGCTAGAACTTGAAACTGCATGTGATTCAACTCCGTTTAGGAAGTTGTGTTGAACCCCAGTCGGCCTTACAAGAAAAACACTCTGCTTTTGAGAAACAGGCAGTCTTGCACTCTACTGTGTTTCCTATAGGGCCAATACAGTGAGCTAGCTCAGAACAAAAGAACTTTGCTTCCTACACAAACGGGGCATATCTAGTTCAACTCAGTATTGGAAACTAAGTAAAACAGGAGCTTCTCTTCAGTCCAATACACTGCATTTGCTGGGAACAGACGCGAGTGCTATTTGCACTGTTTATGGCCAGAAAAGCACACTAGTGGTGTTCTTACCCTGAATTAACACTTAATGCTAGAACTTGAAACTGAATGTGCTTCAACTCCGTTTCGGAAGTTGTATTGAACCCCAGTCGGCCTTACAAGAAAAACACTCTGCTTTTGAGAAACAGGCACTCTTGCACTCTACTGTGTTTCCTAAAGGGCCATAAAAGTGAGCTAGCACAGAACAAAAGAACTGTGCTTCCTACACAAACGGGGCATATCTAGTTCAACTCAGTATTGGAAACTAAGTAAAACCGGAGCTTCTCTTCAGTCCAATACACTGCATTTGCTGGGAACAGACTCGAGTGCTATTTGCACTGTTGATGGCCAGAAAAGCACACTAGTGGTGTTCTTACCCTGAATTAACACTTAATGCTAGAACTTGAAACTGAATGTGCTTCAACTCCGTTTAGGACGTTGTATTGAACCCCAGTCGGCCTTACAAGAAAAACACTCTGCTTTTGAGAAACAGGCACTCTTGCACTCTACTGTGTTTCCTATAGGCCCGTACAGTGAGCTAGCTCAGAACAAAAGAACTGTGCTTCCTACATAAACGGGGCATATCTAGTTCAACTCAGTATTGGAAACTAAGTAAAACAGGAGCTTCTCTTCAGTCCAATACACTGCATTTGCTGGGAACAGACGCGAGTGCTATTTGCACTGTTGATAACCAGAAAAGCACACTAGTGGTGTTCTTACCCTGAATTAACACTTAATGCTAGAACTTGAAACTGAATGTGCTTCAACTCCGTTTAGGAAGTTGTATTGAACCCCATTTGGCCTTACAAGAAAAACACTCTGCTTTTGAGAAACAGGCACTCTTGCACTATACTGTGTTTCCTATAGGGCCAGTACAGTGAGCTAGCTCAGAACAAAAGAACTGTGCTTCCTACACAAACGGGGCATATCTAGTTCAACTCAGTATTGGAAACTAAGTAAAACAGGAGCTTCTCTTCAGTCCAATACACTGCATTTGCTGGGAACAGAAGCGAGTGCTATTTGCACTGTTTATGGCCAGAAAAGCACACTAGTGGTGTTCTTACCCTGTATTAACACTTAATGCTAGAACTTGAAACTGAATGTGCTTCAACTCCGTTTAGGAAGTTGTATTGAACCCCAGTCGGCCTTACAAGAAAAACACTCTGCTTTTGAGAAACAGGCACTCTTGCACTCTACTGTGTTTCCTATAGGGCCAGTACAGTGAGCTAGCTCAGAACAAAATAACTGTGCTTCCTACACAAACGGGGCATATCTAGTTCAACTCAGTATTGGAAACTAAGTAAAACAGGAGCTTCTCTTCAGTCCAATACACTGCATTTGCTGGGAACAGACGCGAGTGCTATTTGCACTGTTGATGGCCAGAAAAGCACACTAGTGGTGTTCTTACCCTGAATTAACACTTAATGCTAGAACTTGAAACTGAATGTGCTTCAACTCCGTTTCGGAAGTTGTATTGAACCCCAGTCGGCATTACAAGAAAAACACTCTGCTTTTGAGAAACAGGCACTCTTGCACTCTACTGTGTTTCCTAAAGGGCCAGTACAGTGAGCTAGCTCAGAACAAAGAACTAAGCTTCCTACACAAACGGGGCATATCTAGTTCAACTCAGTATTGGAAACTAAGTAAAACAGGAGCTTCTCTTCAGTCCAATACACTGCATTTGCTGGGAACAGACGCGAGTGCTATTTGCACTGTTGATAACCAGAAAAGCACACTAGTGGTGTTCTTACCCTGAATTAACACTTAATGCTAGAACTTGAAACTGAATGTGCTTCAACTCCGTTTAGGAAGTTGTATTGAACCCCAGTCGGCCTTACAAGAAAAACACTCTGCTTTTGAGAAACAGTCACTCTTGCACTCTACTGTGTTTCCTATAGGGCCAGTACAGTGAGCTAGCTCAGAACAAAAGAACTGTGCTTCCTACACAAACGGGGCATATCTAGTTCAACTCAGTATTGGTATCTAAGTAAAACAGGAGCTTCTCTTCAGTCCAATACACTGCATTTGCTGGGAACAGACGCGAGTGCTATTTGCACTGTTGATGGCCAGAAAAGCACACTAGTGGTGTTCTTACCCTGAATTAACACTTAATGCTAGAACTTGAAACTGAATGTGCTTCAACTCCGTTTAGCAAGTTGTATTGAACCCCAGTCGGCCTTACAGGAAAAACACTCTGCTTTTGAGAAACAGGCACTCTTGCACTCTACTGTGTTTCCTATAGGGCCAGTACAGTGAGCTAGCTCAGAACAAAAGAACTGTGCTTCCTACACAAATGGGGCATATCTAGTTCAACTCAGTATTGGAAACTAAGTAAAACAGGAGCTTCTCTTCAGTCCAATACACTGCATTTGCTGGGAACAGACGCGAGTGCTATTTGCACTGTTGATGGCCAGAAAAGCACACTAGTGGTGTTCTTATCCTGAATTAACACTTAATGCTAGAACTTGAAACTGCATGTGATTCAACTCCGTTTAGGAAGTTGTGTTGAACCCCAGTCGGCCTTACAAGAAAAACACTCTGCTTTTGAGAAACAGGCAGTCTTGCACTCTACTGTGTTTCCTATAGGGCCAATACAGTGAGCTAGCTCAGAACAAAAGAACTTTGCTTCCTACACAAACGGGGCATATCTAGTTCAACTCAGTATTGGAAACTAAGTAAAACAGGAGCTTCTCTTCAGTCCAATACACTGCATTTGCTGGGAACAGACGCGAGTGCTATTTGCACTGTTTATGGCCAGAAAAGCACACTAGTGGTGTTCTTACCCTGAATTAACACTTAATGCTAGAACTTGAAACTGAATGTGCTTCAACTCCGTTTCGGAAGTTGTATTGAACCCCAGTCGGCCTTACAAGAAAAACACTCTGCTTTTGAGAAACAGGCACTCTTGCACTCTACTGTGTTTCCTAAAGGGCCATAAAAGTGAGCTAGCACAGAACAAAAGAACTGTGCTTCCTACACAAACGGGGCATATCTAGTTCAACTCAGTATTGGAAACTAAGTAAAACCGGAGCTTCTCTTCAGTCCAATACACTGCATTTGCTGGGAACAGACTCGAGTGCTATTTGCACTGTTGATGGCCAGAAAAGCACACTAGTGGTGTTCTTACCCTGAATTAACACTTAATGCTAGAACTTGAAACTGAATGTGCTTCAACTCCGTTTAGGACGTTGTATTGAACCCCAGTCGGCCTTACAAGAAAAACACTCTGCTTTTGAGAAACAGGCACTCTTGCACTCTACTGTGTTTCCTATAGGGCCAGTACAGTGAGCTAGCTCTGAACAAAAGAACTGTGCTTCCTACATAAACGGGGCATATCTAGTTCAACTCAGTATTGGAAACTAAGTAAAACAGGAGCTTCTCTTCAGTCCAATACACTGCATTTGCTGGGAACAGACGCGAGTGCTATTTGCACTGTTGATAACCAGAAAAGCACACTAGTGGTGTTCTTACCCTGAATTAACACTTAATGCTAGAACTTGAAACTGAATGTGCTTCAACTCCGTTTAGGAAGTTGTATTGAACCCCAGTTGGCCTTACAAGAAAAACACTCTGCTTTTGAGAAACAGGCACTCTTGCACTATACTGTGTTTCCTATAGGGCCAGTACAGTGAGCTAGCTCAGAACAAAAGAACTGTGCTTCCTACACAAACGGGGCATATCTAGTTCAACTCAGTATTGGAAACTAAGTAAAACAGGAGCTTCTCTTCAGTCCAATACACTGCATTTGCTGGGAACAGACGCGAGTGCTATTTGCACTGTTTATGGCCAGAAAAGCACACTAGTGGTGTTCTTACCCTGTATTAACACTTAATGCTAGAACTTGAAACTGAATGTGCTTCAACTCCATTTAGGAAGTTGTATTGAACCCCAGTCGGCCTTAACAGGAAAAACACTCTGCTTTTGAGAAACAGGCACTCTTGCACTCTACTGTGTTTCCTATAGGGCCAGTACAGTGAGCTAGCTCAGAACAAAATAACTGTGCTTCCTACACAAACGGGGCATATCTAGTTCAACTCAGTATTGGAAACTAAGTAAAACAGGAGCTTCTCTTCAGTCCAATACACTGCATTTGCTGGGAACAGACGCGAGTGCTATTTGCACTGTTGATGGCCAGAAAAGCACACTAGTGGTGTTCTTACCCTGAATTAACACTTAATGCTAGAACTTGAAACTGAATGTGCTTCAACTCCGTTTCAGAAGTTGTATTGAACCCCAGTCGGCATTACAAGAAAAACACTCTGCTTTTGAGAAACAGGCACTCTTGCACTCTACTGTGTTTCCTAAAGGGCCAGTACAGTGAGCTAGCTCAGAACAAAAGAACTAAGCTTCCTACACAAACGGGGCATATCTAGTTCAACTCAGTATTGGAAACTAAGTAAAACAGGAGCTTCTCTTCAGTCCAATACACTGCATTTGCTGGGAACAGACGCGAGTGCTATTTGCACTGTTGATAACCAGAAAAGCACACTAGTGGTGTTCTTACCCTGAATTAACACTTAATGCTAGAACTTGAAACTGAATGTGCTTCAACTCCGTTTAGGAAGTTGTATTGAACCCCAGTCGGCCTTACAAGAAAAACACTCTGCTTTTGAGAAACAGTCACTCTTGCACTCTACTGTGTTTCCTATAGGGCCAGTACAGTGAGCTAGCTCAGAACAAAAGAACTGTGCTTCCTACACAAACGGGGCATATCTAGTTCAACTCAGTATTGGTATCTAAGTAAAACAGGAGCTTCTCTTCAGTCCAATACACTGCATTTGCTGGGAACAGACGCGAGTGCTATTTGCACTGTTGATGGCCAGAAAAGCACACTAGTGGTGTTCTTACCCTGAATTAACACTTAATGCTAGAACTTGAAACTGAATGTGCTTCAACTCCGTTTAGCAAGTTGTATTGAACCCCAGTCGGCCTTACAGGAAAAACACTCTGCTTTTGAGAAACAGGCACTCTTGCACTCTACTGTGTTTCCTATAGGGCCAGTACAGTGAGCTAGCTCAGAACAAAAGAACTGTGCTTCCTACACAAATGGGGCATATCTAGTTCAACTCAGTATTGGAAACTAAGTAAAACAGGAGCTTCTCTTCAGTCCAATACACTGCATTTGCTGGGAACAGACGCGAGTGCTATTTGCACTGTTGATGGCCAGAAAAGCACACTAGTGGTGTTCTTATCCTGAATTAACACTTAATGCTAGAACTTGAAACTGCATGTGATTCAACTCCGTTTAGGAAGTTGTGTTGAACCCCAGTCGGCCTTACAAGAAAAACACTCTGCTTTTGAGAAACAGGCAGTCTTGCACTCTACTGTGTTTCCTATAGGGCCAATACAGTGAGCTAGCTCAGAACAAAAGAACTTTGCTTCCTACACAAACGGGGCATATCTAGTTCAACTCAGTATTGGAAACTAAGTAAAACAGGAGCTTCTCTTCAGTCCAATACACTGCATTTGCTGGGAACAGACGCGAGTGCTATTTGCACTGTTTATGGCCAGAAAAGCACACTAGTGGTGTTCTTACCCTGAATTAACACTTAATGCTAGAACTTGAAACTGAATGTGCTTCAACTCCATTTAGGAAGTTGTATTGAACCCCAGTCTGCCTTACAAGAAAAACACTCTGCTTTTGAGAAACAGGCACTCTTGCACTCTAGTGTGTTTCCTATAGGGCCAGTAGAGTGAGCTAGCTCAGAACAAAAGAACTGTGCTTCCTACACAAACGGGGCATATCTAGTTCAACTCAGTATTGGAAACTAAGTAAAACAGGAGCTTCTCTTCAGTCCAATACACTGCATTTGCTGGGAACAGACGCGAGTGCTATTTGCACTGTTGATGGCCAGAAATGCACACTAGTGGTGTTCTTACCCTGAATTAACCCTTAATGCTAGAACTTGAAACTGAATGTGCTTCAACTCCGTTTCGGAAGTTGTATTGAACCCCAGTCGGCCTTACAAGAAAAACACTCTGCTTTTGAGAAACAGGCACTCTTGCACTCTACTGTGTTTCCTAAAGGGCCATAAAAGTGAGCTAGCACAGAACAAAAGAACTGTGCTTCCTACACAAACGGGGCATATCTAGTTCAACTCAGTATTGGAAACTAAGTAAAACCGGAGCTTCTCTTCAGTCCAATACACTGCATTTGCTGGGAACAGACTCGAGTGCTATTTGCACTGTTGATGGCCAGAAAAGCACACTAGTGGTGTTCTTACCCTGAATTCACACTTAATGCTAGAACTTGAAACTGAATGTGCTTCAACTCCGTTTAGGACGTTGTATTGAACCCCAGTCAGCCTTACAAGAAAAACACTCTGCTTTTGAGAAACAGGCACTCTTGCACTCTACTGTGTTTCCTATAGGCCCGTACAGTGAGCTAGCTCAGAACAAAAGAACTGTGCTTCCTACATAAACGGGGCATATCTAGTTCAACTCAGTATTGGAAACTAAGTAAAACAGGAGCTTCTCTTCAGTCCAATACACTGCATTTGCTGGGAACAGACGCGAGTGCTATTTGCACTGTTGATAACCAGAAAAGCACACTAGTGGTGTTCTTACCCTGAATTAACACTTAATGCTAGAACTTGAAACTGAATGTGCTTCAACTCCGTTTAGGAAGTTGTATTGAACCCCATTTGGCCATACAAGAAAAACACTCTGCTTTTGAGAAACAGGCACTCTTGCACTATACTGTGTTTCCTATAGGGCCAGTACAGTGAGCTAGCTCAGAACAAAAGAACTGTGCTTCCTACACAAACGGGGCATATCTAGTTCAACTCAGTATTGGAAACTAAGTAAAACAGGAGCTTCTCTTCAGTCCAATACACTGCATTTGCTGGGAACAGAAGCGAGTGCTATTTGCACTGTTTATGGCCAGAAAAGCACACTAGTGGTGTTCTTACCCTGTATTAACACTTAATGCTAGAACTTGAAACTGAATGTGCTTCAACTCCGTTTAGGAAGTTGTATTGAACCCCAGTCGGCCTTACAAGAAAAACACTCTGCTTTTGAGAAACAGGCACTCTTGCACTCTACTGTGTTTCCTATAGGGCCAGTATAGTGAGCTAGCTCAGAACAAAATAACTGTGCTTCCTACACAAACGGGGCATATCTAGTTCAACTCAGTATTGGAAACTAAGTAAAACAGGAGCTTCTCTTCAGTCCAATACACTGCATTTGCTGGGAACAGACGCGAGTGCTATTTGCACTGTTGATGGCCAGAAAAGCACACTAGTGGTGTTCTTACCCTGAATTAACACTTAATGCTAGAACTTGAAACTGAATGTGCTTCAACTCCGTTTCGGAAGTTGTATTGAACCCCAGTCGGCATTACAAGAAAAACACTCTGCTTTTGAGAAACAGGCACTCTTGCACTCTACTGTGTTTCCTAAAGGGCCAGTACAGTGAGCTAGCTCAGAACAAAAGAACTAAGCCTCCTACACAAACGGGGCATATCTAGTTCAACTCAGTATTGGAAACTAAGTAAAACAGGAGCTTCTCTTCAGTCCAATACACTGCATTTGCTGGGAACAGACGCGAGTGCTATTTGCACTGTTGATAACCAGAAAAGCACACTAGTGGTGTTCTTACCCTGAATTAACACTTAATGCTAGAACTTGAAACTGAATGTGCTTCAACTCCGTTTAGGAAGTTGTATTGAACCCCAGTCGGCCTTACAAGAAAAACACTCTGCTTTTGAGAAACAGTCACTCTTGCACTCTAATGTGTTTCCTATAGGGCCAGTACAGTGAGCTAGCTCAGAACAAAAGAACTGTGCTTCCTACACAAACGGGGCATATCTAGTTCAACTCAGTATTGGTATCTAAGTAAAACAGGAGCTTCTCTTCAGTCCAATACACTGCATTTGCTGGGAACAGACGCGAGTGCTATTTGCACTGTTGATGGCCAGAAAAGCACACTAGTGGTGTTCTTACCCTGAATTAACACTTAATGCTAGAACTTGAAACTGAATGTGCTTCAACTCCGTTTAGCAAGTTGTATTGAACCCCAGTCGGCCTTACAGGAAAAACACTCTGCTTTTGAGAAACAGGCACTCTTGCACTCTACTGTGTTTCCTATAGGGCCAGTACAGTGAGCTAGCTCAGAACAAAAGAACTGTGCTTCCTACACAAATGGGGCATATCTAGTTCAACTCAGTATTGGAAACTAAGTAAAACAGGAGCTTCTCTTCAGTCCAATACACTGCATTTGCTGGGAACAGACGCGAGTGCTATTTGCACTGTTGATGGCCAGAAAAGCACACTAGTGGTGTTCTTATCCTGAATTAACACTTAATGCTAGAACTTGAAACTGCATGAGATTCAACTCCGTTTAGGAAGTTGTGTTGAACCCCAGTCGGCCTTACAAGAAAAACACTCTGCTTTTGAGAAACAGGCAGTCTTGCACTCTACTGTGTTTCCTATAGGGCCAATACAGTGAGCTAGCTCAGAACAAAAGAACTTTGCTTCCTACACAAACGGGGCATATCTAGTTCAACTCAGTATTGGAAACTAAGTAAAACAGGAGGTTCTCTTCAGTCCAATACACTGCATTTGCTGGGAACAGACGCGAGTGCTATTTGCACTGTTTATGGCCAGAAAAGCACACTAGTGGTGTTCTTACCCTGAATTAACACTTAATGCTAGAACTTGAAACTGAATGTGCTTCAACTCCATTTAGGAAGTTGTATTGAACCCCAGTCTGCCTTACAAGAAAAACACTCTGCTTTTGAGAAACAGGCACTCTTGCACTCTAGTGTGTTTCCTATAGGGCCAGTAGAGTGAGCTAGCTCAGAACAAAAGAACTGTGCTTCCTACACAAACGGGGCATATCTAGTTCAACTCAGTATTGGAAACTAAGTAAAACAGGAGCTTCTCTTCAGTCCAATACACTGCATTTGCTGGGAACAGACGCGAGTGCTATTTGCACTGTTGATGGCCAGAAATGCACACTAGTGGTGTTCTTACCCTGAATTAACCCTTAATGCTAGAACTTGAAACTGAATGTGCTTCAACTCCGTTTCGGAAGTTGTATTGAACCCCAGTCGGCCTTACAAGAAAAACACTCTGCTTTTGAGAAACAGGCACTCTTGCACTCTACTGTGTTTCCTAAAGGGCCATAAAAGTGAGCTAGCACAGAACAAAAGAACTGTGCTTCCTACACAAACGGGGCATATCTAGTTCAACTCAGTATTGGAAACTAAGTAAAACCGGAGCTTCTCTTCAGTCCAATACACTGCATTTGCTGGGAACAGACTCGAGTGCTATTTGCACTGTTGATGGCCAGAAAAGCACACTAGTGGTGTTCTTACCCTGAATTAACACTTAATGCTAGAACTTGAAACTGAATGTGCTTCAACTCCGTTTAGGACGTTGTATTGAACCCCAGTCGGCCTTACAAGAAAAACACTCTGCTTTTGAGAAACAGGCACTCTTGCACTCTACTGTGTTTCCTATAGGGCCAGTACAGTGAGCTAGCTCTGAACAAAAGAACTGTGCTTCCTACATAAACGGGGCATATCTAGTTCAACTCAGTATTGGAAACTAAGTAAAACAGGAGCTTCTCTTCAGTCCAATACACTGCATTTGCTGGGAACAGACGCGAGTGCTATTTGCACTGTTGATAACCAGAAAAGCACACTAGTGGTGTTCTTACCCTGAATTAACACTTAATGCTAGAACTTGAAACTGAATGTGCTTCAACTCCGTTTAGGAAGTTGTATTGAACCCCAGTTGGCCTTACAAGAAAAACACTCTGCTTTTGAGAAACAGGCACTCTTGCACTATACTGTGTTTCCTATAGGGCCAGTACAGTGAGCTAGCTCAGAACAAAAGAACTGTGCTTCCTACACAAACGGGGCATATCTAGTTCAACTCAGTATTGGAAACTAAGTAAAACAGGAGCTTCTCTTCAGTCCAATACACTGCATTTGCTGGGAACAGACGCGAGTGCTATTTGCACTGTTTATGGCCAGAAAAGCACACTAGTGGTGTTCTTACCCTGTATTAACACTTAATGCTAGAACTTGAAACTGAATGTGCTTCAACTCCATTTAGGAAGTTGTATTGAACCCCAGTCGGCCTTAACAGGAAAAACACTCTGCTTTTGAGAAACAGGCACTCTTGCACTCTACTGTGTTTCCTATAGGGCCAGTACAGTGAGCTAGCTCAGAACAAAAGAACTGTGCTTCCTACACAAACGGGGCATATCTAGTTCAACTCAGTATTGGAAACTAAGTAAAACAGGAGCTTCTCTTCAGTCCAATACACTGCATTTGCTGGGAACAGACGCGAGTGCTATTTGCACTGTTGATGGCCAGAAAAGCACACTAGTGGTGTTCTTACCCTGAATTAACACTTAATGCTAGAACTTGAAACTGAATGTGCTTCAACTCCGTTTCGGAAGTTGTATTGAACCCCAGTCGGCATTACAAGAAAAACACTCTGCTTTTGAGAAACAGGCACTCTTGCACTCTACTGTGTTTCCTAAAGGGCCATAAAAGTGAGCTAGCTCAGAACAAAAGAACTGTGCTTCCTACACAAACGGGGCATATCTAGTTCAACTCAGTATTGGAAACTAAGTAAAACCGGAGCTTCTCTTCAGTCCAATACACTGCATTTGCTGGGAACAGACGCGAGTGCTATTTGCACTGTTGATGGCCAGAAAAGCACACTAGTGGTGTTCTTACCCTGAATTAACACTTAATGCTAGAACTTGAAACTGAATGTGCTTCAACTCCGTTTAGGAAGTTGTATTGAACCCCAGTCGGCCTTACAAGAAAAACACTCTGCTTTTGAGAAACAGGCACTCTTGCACTCTACTGTGTTTCCTATAGGGCCAGTACAGTGAGCTAGCTCAGAACAAAAGAACTGTGCTTCCTACACAAACGGGGCATATCTAGTTCAACTCAGTATTGGAAACTAAGTAAAACCGGAGCTTCTCTTCAGTCCAATACACTGCATTTGCGGGGAACAGACTCGAGTGCTATTTGCACTGTTGATGGCCAGAAAAGCACACTAGTGGTGTTCTTACCCTGAATTAACACTTAATGCTAGAACTTGAAACTGAATGTGCTTCAACTCCGTTTAGGACGTTGTATTGAACCCCAGTCGGCCTTACAAGAAAAACACTCTGCTTTTGAGAAACAGGCACTCTTGCACTCTACTGTGTTTCCTATAGGGCCAGTACAGTGAGCTAGCTCAGAAGAAAAGAACTGTGCTTCCTACATAAACGGGGCATATCTAGTTCAACTCAGTATTGGAAACTAAGTAAAACAGGAGCTTCTCTTCAGTCCAATACACTGCATTTGCTGGGAACAGACGCGAGTGCTATTTGCACTGTTTATGGCCAGAAAAGCACACTAGTGGTGTTCTTACCCTGTATTAACACTTAATGCTAGAACTTGAAACTGAATGTGCTTCAACTCCATTTAGGAAGTTGTATTGAACCCCAGTCGGCCTTACAAGAAAAACACTCTGCTTTTGAGAAACAGGCACTCTTGCACTCTACTGTGTTTCCTATAGGGCCAGTACAGTGAGCTAGCTCAGAACAAAAGAACTGTGCTTCCTACACAAACGGGGCATATCTAGTTCAACTCAGTATTGGAAACTAAGTAAAACAGGAGCTTCTCTTCAGTCCAATACACTGCATTTGCTGGGAACAGACGCGAGTGCTATTTGCACTGTTGATGGCCAGAAAAGCACACTAGTGGTGTTCTTACCCTGAATTAACACTTAATGCTAGAACTTGAAACTGAATGTGCTTCAAGTCCGTTTAGGAAGTTGTATTGAACCCCAGTTGGCCTTACAAGAAAAACACTCTGCTTTTGAGAAACAGGCACTCTTGCACTATACTGTGTTTCCTATAGGGCCAGTACAGTGAGCTAGCTCAGAACAAAAGAACTGTGCTTCCTACACAAACGGGGCATATCTAGTTCAACTCAGTATTGGAAACTGAGTAAAACAGGAGCTTCTCTTCAGTCCAATACACTGCATTTGCTGGGAACAGACGCGAGTGCTATTTGCACTGTTGATGGCCAGAAAAGCACACTAGTGGTGTTCTTACCCTGTATTAACACTTAATGCTAGAACTTGAAACTGAATGTGCTTCAACACTGTTTAGGAAGTTGAATTGAACCCCAGTCGGCCTTACAAGAAAAACACTCTGCTTTTGAGAAACAGGCACTCTTGCACTCTACTGTGTTTCCTATAGGGCCAGTACAGTGAGCTAGCTCAGAAAAAAAAAACTGTGCTTCCTACACAAACGGGGCATATCTAGTTCAACTCAGTATTGGAAACTAAGTAAAACAGGAGCTTCTCTTCAGTCCAATACACTGCATTTGCTGGGAACAGACGCGAGTGCTATTTGCACTGTTGATGGCCAGAAAAGCACACTAGTGGTGTTCTTACCCTGAATTAACACTTAATGCTAGAACTTGAAACTGAATGTGCTTCAACTCCGTTTAGCAAGTTGTATTGAACCCCAGTCGGCCTTACAGGAAAAACACTCTGCTTTTGAGAAACAGGCACTCTTGCACTCTACTGTGTTTCCTATAGGGCCAGTACAGTGAGCTAGCTCAGAACAAAAGAACTGTGCTTCCTACACAAATGGGGCATATCTAGTTCAACTCAGTATTGGAAACTAAGTAAAACAGGAGCTTCTCTTCAGTCCAATACACTGCATTTGCTGGGAACAGACGCGAGTGCTATTTGCACTGTTGATGGCCAGAAAAGCACACTAGTGGTGTTCTTATCCTGAATTAACACTTAATGCTAGAACTTGAAACTGAATGTGATTCAACTCCGTTTAGGAAGTTGTATTGAACCCCAGTCGGCCTTACAAGAAAAGCACTCTGCTTTTGAGAAACAGGCACTCTTGCACTCTACTGTGTTTCCCATAGGGCCAGTACAGTGAGCTAGCTCAGAACCAAAGAACTGTGCTTCCTACACAAACGGGGCATATCTAGTTCAACTCAGTATTGGAAACTAAGTAAAACAGGAGCTTCTCTTCAGTCCAATACACTGGATTTGCTGGGAACAGGCGCGAGTGCTATTTGCACTGTTGATGGCCAGAAATGCACACTAGGGGTGTTCTTACCCTGAATTAACACTTAATGCTAGAAATTGAAACTGAATGTGCTTCAACTCTGTTTAGGGAGTTGTATTGAACCCCAGTCGGCCTTACAAGAAAAACACTCTGCTTTTGAGAAACAGGCACTCTTGCACTCTACTGTGTTTCCTATAGGGCCAGTACAGTGAGCTAGCTCAGAACAAAAGAACTGTGCTTCCTACACAAACGGGGCATATCTAGTTCTACTCAGTATTGGAAACTAAGTAAAACAGGAGCTTCTCTTCAGTCCAATACACTGCATTTGCTGGGAACAGACTCGAGTGCTATTTGCACTGTTGATGGCAAGAAATGCACAGTAGTGGTGTTCTTACCATGAATTAACACTTAATGCTAGAACTTGAAACTGAATGTGCTTCAACTCCGTTTCGGAAGTTGTATTGAACCCCAGTCGGCCTTACAAGAAAAACACTCTGCTTTTGAGAAACAGGCACTCTTGCACTCTACTGTGTTTCCTAAAGGGCCATAAAAGTGAGCTAGCTCAGAACAAAAGAACTGTGCTTCCTACACAAACGGGACATATCTAGTTCAACTCAGTATTGGAAACTAAGTAAAACAGGAGCTTCTCTTCAGTCCAATACACTGCATTTGCTGGGAACAGACGCGAGTGCTATTTGCACTGTTGATGGCCATAAATGCACACTAGTGGTGTTCTTGCCCTGAATTAACACTTAATGCTAGAACTTGAAACTGAATGTGCTTCAACTCCGTTTAGCAAGTTGTATTGAACCCCAGTCGGCCTTACAGGAAAAACACTCTGCTTTTCAGAAACAGGCACTCTTGCACTCTACTGTGTTTCCTATAGGGCCAGTACAGTGAGCTAGCTCAGAACAAAAGAACTGTGCTTCCTACACAAATGGGGCATATCTAGTTCAACTCAGCATTGGAAACTAAGTAAAACAGGAGCTTCTCTTCAGTCCAATACACTGCATTTGCTGGGAACAGACGCGAGTGCTATTTGCACTGTTGATGGCCAGAAAAGCACACTAGTGCTGTTCTTATCCTGAATTAACACTTAATGCTAGAACTTGAAACTGAATGTGATTCAACTCCGTTTAGGAAGTTGTGTTGAACCCCAGTCGGCCTTACAAGAAAAACACTCTGCTTTTGAGAAACAGGCAGTCTTGCACTCTACTGTGTTTCCTATAGGGCCAATACAGTGAGCTAGCTCAGAACAAAAGAACTTTGCTTCCTACACAAACGGGGCATATCTAGTTCAACTCAGTATTGGAAACTAAGTAAAACAGGAGCTTCTCTTCAGTCCAATACACTGCATTTGCTGGGAACAGACGCGAGTGCTATTTGCACTGTTTATGGCCAGAAAAGCACACTAGTGGTGTTCTTACCCTGAATTAACACTTAATGCTAGAACTTGAAACTGAATGTGCTTCAACTCCATTTAGGAAGTTGTATTGAACCCCAGTCTGCCTTACAAGTAAAATACTCTGCTTTTGAGAAACAGGCACTCTTGCACTCTACTGTGTTTCCTATAGGGCCAGTACAGTGAGCTAGCTCAGAACAAAAGAACTGTGCTTCCTACACAAACGGGGCATATCTAGTTCAACTCAGTATTGGAAACTAAGTAAAACAGGAGCTTCTCTTCAGTCCAATACACTGCATTTGCTGGGAACAGACGCGAGTGCTATTTGCACTGTTGATGGCCAGAAATGCACACTAGTGGTGTTCTTACCATGAATTAACACTTAATGCTAGAACTTGAAACTGAATGTGCTTCAACTCCGTTTCGGAAGTTGTATTGAACCCCAGTCGGCCTTACAAGAAAAACACTCTGCTTTTGAGAAACAGGCACTCTTGCACTCTACTGTGTTTCCTAAAGGGCCATAAAAGTGAGCTAGCTCAGAACAAAAGAACTGTGCTTCCTACACAAACGGGGCATATCTAGTTCAACTCAGTATTGGAAACTAAGTAAAACAGGAGCTTCTCTTCAGTCCAATACACTGCATTTGCTGGGAACAGACGCGAGTGCTATTTGCACTGTTGATGGCCAGAAATGCACACTAGTGGTGTTCTTGCCCTGAATTAACACTTAATGCTAGAACTTGAAACTGAATGTGCTTCAACTCCGTTTCGGAAGTTGTATTGAACCCCAGTCGGCCTTACAAGAAAAACACTCTGCTTTTGAGAAACAGGCACTCTTGCACTCTACTGTGTTTCCTAAAGGGCCATAAAAGTGAGCTAGCTCAGAACAAAAGAACTGTGCTTCCTACACAAACGGGGCATATCTAGTTCAACTCAGTATTGGAAACTAAGTAAAACAGGAGCTTCTCTTCAGTCCAATACACTGCATTTGCTGGGAACAGACGCTAGTGCTATTTGCACTGTTTATGGCCAGAAAAGCACACTAGTGGTGTTCTTACCCTGAATTAACACTTAATGCTAGAACTTGAAACTGAATGGGCTTCAACTCCGTTTAGGAAGTTGTATTGAACCCCAGTCGGCCTTACAAGAGAAACACTCTGCTTTTGAGAAACAGGCACTCTTGCACTCTACTGTGTTTCCTATAGGGCCAGTACAGTGAGCTAGCTCAGAACAAAAGAACTGTGCTTCCTACACAAACGGGGCATATCTAGTTCAACTCAGTATTGGAAACTAAGTAAAACAGGAGCTTCTCTTCAGTCCAATACACTGCATTTGCTGGGAACAGACGCGAGTGCTATTTGCACTGTTTATGGTCAGAAAAGCACACTAGTGGTGTTCTTACCCTGTATTAACACTTAATGCTAGAACTTGAAACTGAATGTGCTTCAACACTGTTTAGGAAGTTGAATTGAACCCCAGTCGGCCTTACAAGAAAAACACTCTGCTTTTGAGAAACAGGCACTCTTGCACTCTACTGTGTTTCCTATAGGGCCAGTACAGTGAGCTAGCTCAGAAAAAAAAAACTGTGCTTCCTACACAAACGGGGCATATCTAGTTCAACTCAGTATTGGAAACTAAGTAAAACAGGAGCTTCTCTTCAGTCCAATACACTGCATTTGCTGGGAACAGACGCGAGTGCTATTTGCACTGTTGATGGCCAGAAAAGCACACTAGTGGTGTTCTTACCCTGAATTAACACTTAATGCTAGAACTTGAAACTGAATGTGCTTCAACTCCGTTTAGCAAGTTGTATTGAACCCCAGTCGGCCTTACAGGAAAAACACTCTGCTTTTGAGAAACAGGCACTCTTGCACTCTACTGTGTTTCCTATAGGGCCAGTACAGTGAGCTAGCTCAGAACAAAAGAACTGTGCTTCCTACACAAATGGGGCATATCTAGTTCAACTCAGTATTGGAAACTAAGTAAAACAGGAGCTTCTCTTCAGTCCAATACACTGCATTTGCTGGGAACAGACGCGAGTGCTATTTGCACTGTTGATGGCCAGAAAAGCACACTAGTGGTGTTCTTATCCTGAATTAACACTTAATGCTAGAACTTGAAACTGAATGTGATTCAACTCCGTTTAGGAAGTTGTGTTGAACCCCAGTCGGCCTTACAAGAAGAACACTCTGCTTTTGAGAAACAGGCACTCTTGCACTCTACTGTGTTTCCTATAGGGCCAGTACAGTGAGCTAGCTCAGAACAAAAGAACTGTGCTTCCTACACAAACGGGGCATATCTAGTTCAACTCAGTATTGGAAACTAAGTAAAACAGGAGCTTCTCTTCAGTCCAATACACTGGATTTGCTGGGAACAGGCGCGAGTGCTATTTGCACTGTTGATGGCCAGAAATGCACACTAGGGGTGTTCTTACCCTGAATTAACACTTAATGCTAGAAATTGAAACTGAATGTGCTTCAACTCTGTTTAGGGAGTTGTATTGAACCCCAGTCGGCCTTACAAGAAAAACACTCTGCTTTTGAGAAACAGGCACTCTTGCACTCTACTGTGTTTCCTATAGGGCCAGTACAGTGAGCTAGCTCAGAACAAAAGAACTGTGCTTCCTACACAAACGGGGCATATCTAGTTCTACTCAGTATTGGAAACTAAGTAAAACAGGAGCTTCTCTTCAGTCCAATACACTGCATTTGCTGGGAACAGACTCGAGTGCTATTTGCACTGTTGATGGCAAGAAATGCACAGTAGTGGTGTTCTTACCATGAATTAACACTTAATGCTAGAACTTGAAACTGAATGTGCTTCAACTCCGTTTCGGAAGTTGTATTGAACCCCAGTCGGCCTTACAAGAAAAACACTCTGCTTTTGAGAAACAGGCACTCTTGCACTCTACTGTGTTTCCTAAAGGGCCATAAAAGTGAGCTAGCTCAGAACAAAAGAACTGTGCTTCCTACACAAACGGGACATATCTAGTTCAACTCAGTATTGGAAACTAAGTAAAACAGGAGCTTCTCTTCAGTCCAATACACTGCATTTGCTGGGAACAGACGCGAGTGCTATTTGCACTGTTTATGGCCAGAAAAGCACACTAGTGGTGTTCTTGCCCTGAATTAACACTTAATGCTAGAACTTGAAACTGAATGTGCTTCAACTCCGTTTAGCAAGTTGTATTGAACCCCAGTCGGCCTTACAGGAAAAACACTCTGCTTTTCAGAAACAGGCACTCTTGCACTCTACTGTGTTTCCTATAGGGCCAGTACAGTGAGCTAGCTCAGAACAAAAGAACTGTGCTTCCTACACAAATGGGGCATATCTAGTTCAACTCAGCATTGGAAACTAAGTAAAACAGGAGCTTCTCTTCAGTCCAATACACTGCATTTGCTGGGAACAGACGCGAGTGCTATTTGCACTGTTGATGGCCAGAAAAGCACACTAGTGGTGTTCTTATCCTGAATTAACACTTAATGCTAGAACTTGAAACTGAATGTGATTCAACTCCGTTTAGGAAGTTGTGTTGAACCCCAGTCGGCCTTACAAGAAAAACACTCTGCTTTTGAGAAACAGGCACTCTTGCACTCTACTGTGTTTCCTATAGGGCCAATACAGTGAGCTAGCTCAGAACAAAAGAACTTTGCTTCCTACACAAACGGGGCATATCTAGTTCAACTCAGTATTGGAAACTAAGTAAAACAGGAGCTTCTCTTCAGTCCAATACACTGCATTTGCTGGGAACAGACGCGAGTGCTATTTGCACTGTTTATGGCCAGAAAAGCACACTAGTGGTGTTCTTACCCTGAATTAACACTTAATGCTAGAACTTGAAACTGAATGTGCTTCAACTCCATTTAGGAAGTTGTATTGAACCCCAGTCTGCCTTACAAGTAAAATACTCTGCTTTTGAGAAACAGGCACTCTTGCACTCTACTGTGTTTCCTATAGGGCCAGTACAGTGAGCTAGCTCAGAACAAAAGAACTGTGCTTCCTACACAAACGGGGCATATCTAGTTCAACTCAGTATTGGAAACTAAGTAAAACAGGAGCTTCTCTTCAGTCCAATACACTGCATTTGCTGGGAACAGACGCGAGTGCTATTTGCACTGTTGATGGCCAGAAATGCACACTAGTGGTGTTCTTACCATGAATTAACACTTAATGCTAGAACTTGAAACTGAATGTGCTTCAACTCCGTTTCGGAAGTTGTATTGAACCCCAGTCGGCCTTACAAGAAAAACACTCTGCTTTTGAGAAACAGGCACTCTTGCACTCTACTGTGTTTCCTAAAGGGCCATAAAAGTGAGCTAGCTCAGAACAAAAGAACTGTGCTTCCTACACAAACGGGGCATATCTAGTTCAACTCAGTATTGGAAACTAAGTAAAACAGGAGCTTCTCTTCAGTCCAATACACTGCATTTGTTGGGAACAGACGCGAGTGCTATTTGCACTGTTTATGGCCAGAAAAGCACACTAGTGGTGTTCTTACCCTGAATTAACACTTAATGCTAGAACTTGAAACTGAATGTGATTCAACTCCGTTTAGGAAGTTGTGTTGAACCCCAGTCGGCCTTACAAGAAAAACACTCTCCTTTTGAGAAACAGGCAGTCTTGCACTCTACTGTGTTTCCTATAGGGCCAATACAGTGAGCTAGCTCAGAACAAAAGAACTTTGCTTCCTACACAAACGGGGCATATCTAGTTCAACTCAGTATTGGAAACTAAGTAAAACAGGAGCTTCTCTTCAGTCCAATACACTGCATTTGCTGGGAACAGACGCGAGTGCTATTTGCACTGTTTATGGCCAGAAAAGCACACTAGTGGTGTTCTTACCCTGAATTAACACTTAATGCTAGAACTTGAAACTGAATGTGCTTCAACTCCATTTAGGAAGTTGTATTGAACCCCAGTCTGCCTTACAAGTAAAATACTCTGCTTTTGAGAAACAGGCACTCTTGCACTCTACTGTGTTTCCTATAGGGCCAGTACAGTGAGCTAGCTCAGAACAAAAGAACTGTGCTTCCTACACAAACGGGGCATATCTAGTTCAACTCAGTATTGGAAACTAAGTAAAACAGGAGCTTCTCTTCAGTCCAATACACTGCATTTGCTGGGAACAGACGCGAGTGCTATTTGCACTGTTGATGGCCAGAAATGCACACTAGTGGTGTTCTTACCATGAATTAACAATTAATGCTAGAACTTGAAACTGAATGTGCTTCAACTCCGTTTAGCAAGTTGTATTGAACCCCAGTCGGCCTTACAAGAAAAACACTCTGCTTTTGAGAAACAGGCACTCTTGCACTCTACTGTGTTTCCTAAAGGGCCATAAAAGTGAGCTAGCTCAGAACAAAAGAACTGTGCTTCCTACACAAACGGGGCATATCTAGTTCAACTCAGTATTGGAAACTAAGTAAAACAGGAGCTTCTCTTCAGTCCAATACACTGCATTTGCTGGGAACAGACGCGAGTGCTATTTGCACTGTTGATGGCCAGAAATGCACACTAGTGGTGTTCTTACCATGAATTAACAATTAATGCTAGAACTTGAAACTGAATGTGCTTCAACTCCGTTTAGCAAGTTGTATTGAACCCCAGTCGGCCTTACAAGAAAAACACTCTGCTTTTGAGAAACAGGCACTCTTGCACTCTACTGTGTTTCCTAAAGGGCCATAAAAGTGAGCTAGCTCAGAACAAAAGAACTGTGCTTCCTACACAAACGGGGCATATCTAGTTCAACTCAGTATTGGAAACTAAGTAAAACAGGAGCTTCTCTTCAGTCCAATACACTGCATTTGCTGGGAACAGACGCGAGTGCTATTTGCACTGTTGATGGCCAGAAATGCACACTAGTGGTGTTCTTGCCCTGAATTAACACTTAATGCTAGAACTTGAAACTGAATGTGCTTCAACTCCGTTTCAAAAGTTGTATTGAACCCCAGTCGGCCTTACAAGAAAAACACTCTGCTTTTGAGAAACAGGCACTCTTGCACTCTACTGTGTTTCCTAAAGGGCCATAAAAGTGAGCTAGCTCAGAACAAAAGAACTGTGCTTCCTACACAAACGGGGCATATCTAGTTCAACTCAGTATTGGAAACTAAGTAAAACAGGAGCTTCTCTTCAGTCCAATACACTGCATTTGCGGGGAACAGACGCTAGTGCTATTTGCACTGTTTATGGCCAGAAAAGCACACTAGTGGTGTTCTTACCCTGAATTAACACTTAATGCTAGAACTTGAAACTGAATGTGCTTCAACTCCGTTTCGGAAGTTGTATTGAACCCCAGTCGGCCTTACAAGAGAAACACTCTGCTTTTGAGAAACAGGCACTCTTGCACTCTACTGTGTTTACTATAGGGCCAGTACAGTGAGCTAGCTCAGAACAAAGGAACTGTGCTTCCTACACAAACGGGGCATATCTAGTTCAACTCAGTATTGGAAACTAAGTAAAACAGGAGCTTCTCTTCAGTCCAATACTCTGCATTTGCTGGGAACAGACGCGAGTGCTATTTGCACTGTTGATGGCCAGAAAAGCACACTAGTGGTGTTCTTACCCTGAATTAACACTTAATAATAGAACTTGAAACTGAATGTGTTTCAACTCCGTTTAGGAAGTTGTATTGAACCCCAGTCGGCCTTACAAGAAAAACACTCTGCTTTTGAGAAACAGGCACTCTTGCACTCTACTGTGTTTCCTAAAGGGCCATAAAAGTGAGATAGCTCAGAACAAAAGAACTGTGCTTCCTACACAAACGGGGCATATCTAGTTCAACTCAGTATTGGAAACTAAGTAAAACAGGTGCTTCTCTTCAGTCCAATACACTGCATTTGCTGGGAACAGACGCGAGTGCTATTTGCACTGTTGATGGCCAGAAAAGCACACTAGTGGTGTTCTTACCCTGAATTAACACTTAATGCTAGAACTTGAAACTGAATGTGATTCAACTCCGTTTAGGAAGTTGTATTGAACCCCAGTCGGCCTTACAAGAAAAACACTCTGCTTTTGAGAAACAGGCAGTCTTGCACTCTACTGTGTTTCCTAAAGGGCCATAAAAGTGAGCTAGCTCAGAACAAAAGAACTGTGCATCCTACAAAAACGGGGCATATCTAGTTCAACTCAGTATTGGAAACTAAGTAAAACAGGAGCTTCTCTTCAGTCCAATACACTGCATTTGCTGGGAACAGACGCGAGTGCTATTTGCACTGTTGATGGCCAGAAAAGCACACTAGTGGTGTTCTTACCTTGAATTAACACTTAATGCTAGAACTTGAAACTGAATGTGCTTCAACTCCGTTTAGGAAGTTGTATTGAACCCCAGTCGGCCTTACAAGAAAGACACTCTGCTTTTGAGAAACAGGCACTCTTGCACTCTACTGTGTTTCCTATAGGGCCAGTACAGTGAGCTAGCTCAGAACAAAAGAACTGTGCTTCCTACACAAACGGGGCATATCTAGTTCAACTCAGTATTGGAAACTAAGTAAAACAGGAGCTTCTCTTCAGTCCAATACACTGCATTTGCTGGGAACAGACGCGAGTGCTATTTGCACTGTTGATTACCAGAAAAGCACACTAGTGGTGTTCTTACCCTGAATTAACACTTAATCATAGAACTTGAAACTGAATGTGATTCAACTCAGTTTAGGAAGTTGTGTTGAACCCTAGTCGGCCTTACAAGAAAAACTCTCTGCTTTTGAGAAACAGGCAGTCTTGCACTCTACTGTGTTTCCTATAGGGCCAGTACAGTGAGCTTGCTCAGAACAAAAGAACTGTGCTTCCTACACAAATGGGGCATATCTAGTTCAACTCAGTATTGGAAACTAAGTAAAACAGGAGCTTCTCTTCAGTCCAATACACTGCATTTGCTGGGAACAGACGCGAGTGCTATTTGCACTGTTTATGGCCAGAAAAGCACACTAGTGGTGTTCTTACCCTGAATTAACACTTAATGCTAGAACTTGAAACTGAATGTGCTTCAACTCCGTTTAGCAAGTTGTATTGAACCCCAGTCGGCCTTAAAAGAAAAACACTCTGCTTTTGAGAAACAGGCACTCTTGCACTCTACTGTGTTTCCTAAAGGGCCAGTACAGTGAGCTAGCTCAGAACAAAAAAACTGTGCTTCCTACACAAACGGGGCATATCTAGTTCAACTCAGTATTGGAAACTAAGTAAAACAGGAGCTTCTCTTCAGTCCAATACACTGCATTTGCTGGGAACAGACGCGAGTGCTATTTGCACTGTTTATGGCCAGAAAAGCACACTAGTGGTGTCCTTACCCTGAATTAACACTTAATGCTAGAACTTGAAACTGAATGTGCTTCAACTCCGTTTAGGAAGTTGTATTGAACCCCAGTCGGCCTTACAAGAAAAACACTCTGCTTTTGAGAAACAGGCACTCTTGCACTCTACTGTGTTTCCTATAGGGCCAGTACAGTGAGCTAGCTCAGAACAAAAGAACTGTGGGGGCATATCTAGTTCAACTCAGTATTGGAAACTAAGTAAAACAGGAGCTTCTCTTCAGTCCAATACACTGCATTTGCTGGGAACAGACGCGAGTGCTATTTGCACTGTTTATGGCCAGAAAAGCACACTAGTGGTGTTCTTACCCTGAATTAACACTTAATGCTAGAACTTGAAACTGAATGTGATTCAACTCCGTTTAGGAAGTTGTATTGAACCCCAGTCGGCCTTACAAGAAAAACACTCTGCTTTTGAGAAACAGGCACTCTTGCACTCTACTGTGTTTCCTATAGGGCCAGTACATTGAGCTAGCTCAGAACTAAAGAACTGTGCTTCCTACACTAACGGGGCATATCTAGTGCAACTCAGTATTGGAAACTAAGTAAAACAGGAGCTTCTCTTCAGTCCAATATACTGCATTTGCTGGGAACAGATGCGAGTGCTATTTGCACTGTTTATGGCCAGAAAAGCACACTAGTGGTGTTCTTACACTGAATTAACGCTTAATGCTAGAAGTTGAAACTGAATGTGATTCAACTCCGTTTAGGAAGTTGTATTGAACCCCAGTCGGCTTACAAGAAAAAAACTCTGCTATTGAGAAACAGGCACTCTTTCACTCTACTGTGTTTCCTATACGGCCAGTACAGTGAGCTAGCTCAGAACAAAAGAACTGTGCTTCCTACACAATCGGAGCATATCTAGTTCAACACAGTATTGGAAACTAAGTAAAACAGGAGCTTCTCTTCAGTCCAATACACTGCATTTGCTGGGAACAGACGGGATAGCTATTTGCACTGTTTATGGCCAGAAAAGCACACTAGTGGTGTTCTTACCCTGAATTAACACTTAATGCTAGAACTTGAAACTGAATGTGGTTCAACTCCGTTTAGGAAGTTGTATTGAAGCCCAGTCGGCCTTACAAGAAAAACACTCTGCTTTTGAGAAACAGGCACTCTTGCACTCTACTGTGTTTCCTATAGGGCCAGTACAGTGAGCTAGCTCAGAACAAAAGAACTGTGCTTCCTACACAAACGGGGCATATCTAGTTCAACTCAGTATTGGAAACTAAGTAAAACAGGAGCTTCTCTTCAGTCCAATACACTGCATTTGCTGGGAACAGACACGAGTGCAATTTCACTGTTTATGGCCAGAAAAGCACACTAGTGGTGTTCTTACCCTGAATTAACACTTAATGCTAGAACTTGAAACTGAATGTGATTTAACTCCGTTTAGGAAGTTGTATTGAACCCCAGTCGGCCTTACAAGAAAAACACTCTGCTTTTCAGAAACAGGCACTCTTGCACTCTACTGTGTTTCCTATAGGGCCAGTACAGTTATCTAGCTCAGAAAAAAGAACTGTGCTTCCTACACAAACGGGGCATATCTAGTTCAACTCAGTATTGGAAACTAAGTAAAACAGGAGCTTCTCTTCAGTCCAATACTCTGCATTTGCTGGGAACAGACACGAGTGCTATTTGCACTGTTTATGGCCAGAAAAGCACAATAGTGGTGTTCTTACCCTGAATTAACGCTTAATGCTAGAACTTGAAACTGAATGTGATTCAACTCCGTTTAGGAAGTTGTATTGAACCCCAGTCGGCCTTACAAGAAAAACACTCTGCTTTTGAGAAACAGGCACTCTTGCACTCTACTGTGTTTCCTATAGGGCCAGTACAGTTATCTAGCTCAGAACAAAGAACTGTGCTTCCTACACAAACGGGGTATATCTAGTTCAACTCAGTATTGGAAACTAAGTAAAACAGGAGCTTCTCTTCAGTCCAATACACTGCATTTGCAGGGAACAGACGCGAGTGCTATTTGCACTGTTTATGGCCAGAAAAGCACACTAGTGGTGTTCTTACCCTGAATTAACGCTTAATGCTAGAACTTGAAACTGAATGTGATTCAACTCCGTTTAGGAAGTTGTATTGAACCCCAGTCGGCCTTACAAGAAAAACACTCTGCTTTTGAGAAACAGGCACTCTTGCACTCTACTGTGTTTCCTATAGGGCCAGTACAGTGAGCTAGCTCAGAACAAAAGAACTGTGCTTCCTACACAATCGGGGCATATCTAGTTCAACTCAGTATTGGAAACTAAGTAAAACAGGAGCTTCTCTTCAGTCCAATACACTGCATTTGCTGGGAACAGACGCGAATGCTATTTGCACTGTTTATGGCCAGAAAAACACACTCACTAGTGTTCTTACCCTGAATTAACACTTAATGCTAGAACTTGAAACTGAATGTGATTCAACTCCGTTTAGGAAGTTGTATTGAACCCCAGTCGGCCTTACAAGAAAAACACTCTGCTTTTGAGAAACAGGCACTCTTGCACTCTACTGTGTTTCCTATAGGGCCAGTACAGTGAGCTAGCTCAGAACAAAAGAACTGTGCTTCCTACACAAACGGGGCATATCTAGTTCAACTCAGTATTTGATACTAAGTAAAACAGGAGCTTCTCTTCAGTCCAATACACTGCATTTGCTGGGAACAGACGCGAGTGCTATTTGCACTGTTTATGGCCAGAAAAGCATACTAGTGGTGTCCTTACCCTGAATTAACACTTAATGCTAGAACTTGAAACTGAATGTGCTCCAACTACTTTTAGGAAGTTGTATTGAACCCCAGTCGGCCTTACAAGAAAAACACTCTGCTTTTGAGAAACAGGCACTCTTGCACTCTACTGTGTTTCCTATAGGGCCAGTACAGTGAGCTAGCTCAGAACAAAAGAACTGTGGGGGCATATCTAGTTCAACTCAGTATTGGAAACTAAGTAAAACAGGAGCTTCTCTTCAGTCCAATACACTGCATTTGCTGGGAACAGACGCGAGTGCTATTTGCACTGTTTATGGCCAGAAAAGCACACAATGTGTTCTTACCCTGAATTAACACTTAATGCTAGAACTTGAAACTGAATGTGATTCAACTCCGTTTAGGAAGTTGTATTGAACCCCAGTCGGCCTTACAAGAAAAACACTCTGCTTTTGAGAAACAGGCACTCTTGCACTCTACTGTGTTTCCTATAGGGCCAGTACAGTGAGCTAGCTCAGAACAAAAGAACTGTGCTTCCTACACAAATGGGGCATATCTAGTTCAACTCAGTATTGGAAACTAAGTAAAACAGGAGCTTCTCTTCAGTCCAATACACTGCATTTGCTGGGAACAGACGCGAGTGCTATTTGCACTGTTTATGGCCAGAAAAGCACACTAGGGGTGTTCTTACCCTGAATTAACGCTTAATGCTAGAACTTGAAACTTAATGTGATTCAACTCCGTTTAGGAAGTTGTATTGATCCCCAGTCGGCCTTACAAGAAAAACACTCTGCTTTTGAGAAACAGGCACTCTTGCACTCTACTGTGTTTCCTATAGGGCCAGTACAGTGAGCTAGCTCAGAACAAAAGAACTGTGCTTCCTACACAATCGGGGCATATCTAGTTCAACTCAGTATTGGAAACTAAGTAAAACAGGAGCTTCTCTTCAGTCCAATACACTGCATTTGCTGGGAACAGACGCGAATGCTATTTGCACTGTTTATGGCCAGAAAAACACACTCACTAGTGTTCTTACCCTGAATTAACACTTAATGCTAGAACTTGAAACTGAATGTGATTCAACTCCGTTTAGGAAGTTGTATTGAATCCCAGTCGGCCTTACAAGAAAAACACTCTGCTTTTGAGAAACAGGCACTCTTGCACTCTACTGTGTTTCCTATAGGGCCAGTACAGTGAGCTAGCTCAGAACAAAAGAACTGTGCTTCCTACACAAACGGGGCATATCTAGTTCAACTCAGTATTTGATACTAAGTAAAACAGGAGCTTCTCTTCAGTCCAATACACTGCATTTGCTGGGAACAGACGCGAGTGCTATTTGCACTGTTTATTGCCAGAAAAGCACACTAGTGGTGTACTTACCCTGAATTAACACTTAATGCTAGAACTTGAAACTGAATGTGCTTCAACTCCGTTTACGAAGTTGTATTGAACCCCAGTCGGCCTTACAAGAAAAACACTCTGCTTTTGAGAAACAGGCAATCTTGCACTCTACTGTGTTTCCTATAGGGCCAGTACAGTGAGCTAGCTCAGAACAAAAGAACTGTGCTTCCTACACAAACGGGGCATATCTAGTTCAACTCAGTATTTGATACTAAGTAAAACAGGAGCTTCTCTTCAGTCCAATACACTGCATTTGCTGGGAACAGACGCGAGTGCTATTTGCACTGTTTATGGCAAAAAAAGCACACTAGTGGTGTTCTTACCCTGAATTAACGCTTAATGCTAGAACTTGAAACAGAATGTGATTCAACTCCGTTTAGGAAGTTCTATTGAACCCCAGTCGGCCTTACAAGAAAAACACTCTGCTTTTGAGAAACAGTAACTCTTGCACTCTACTGTTTTTCGTATAGGGCCAGTACAGTGAGCTAGCTCAGAACAAAAGAACTGTGTTCTACACAATCGGGGCATATCTAGTTCAACTCAGTATTGGAAACTAAGTAAAACAGGAGCTTCTCTTCAGTCCAATACACTGCATTCGCAGGGAACAGACACGAGTGCTGTTTGCACTGTTTATGGCCAGAAAAACACACTCACTAGTGTTCTTACCCTGAATTAACACTTAATGCTAGAACTTGAAACTGAATGTGGTTCAACTCCGTTTAGGAAGTTGTATTGAAGCCCAGTCGGCCTTACAAGAAAAACACTCTGCTTTTGAGAAACAGGCACTCTTGCACTCTACTGTGTTTCCTATAGGGCCAGTACAGTGAGCTAGCTCAGAACAAAAGAACTGTGCTTCCTACACAAACGGGGCATATCTAGTTCAACTCAGTATTTGATACTAAGTAAAACAGGAGCTTCTCTTCAGTCCAATACACTGCATTTGCTGGGAACAGACGCGAATGCTATTTGCACAGTTCATGGCCAGAAAAGCACACTAGTGGTGTCCTTACCCTGAATTAACACTTAATGCTAGAACTTGAAACTGAATGTGATTCAACTCCGTTTAGGAAGTTGTATTGAACCCCAGTCGGCCTTACAAGAAAAACACTCTGCTTTTGAGAAACAGGCACTCTTGCACTCTACTGTGTTTCCTAAAGGGCCAGTACAGTGAGCTAGCTCATAACAAAAGAACTGTGCTTCCTACACAAACGGGGCATATCTAGTTCAACTCAGTATTGGAAACTAAGTAAAACAGGAGCTTCTCTTCAGTCCAATACACTGCATTTGCTGGGAACAGACGCGAGTGCTATTTGCACTGTTTATGGCCAGAAAAGCACACTAGTGGTTTTCTTACCCTGAATTAACAATTAATGCTAGAACTTGAAACTGAATGTGATTCAACTCCGTTTAGGAAGTTGTATTGAACCCCAGTCAGCCTTACAAGAAAAACACTCTGATTTTGAGAAACAGGGACTCTTGCACTCTACTGTGTTTCCTATAGGGCCAGTACAGTGAGCTAGCTCAGAACAAAAGAACTGTGCTTCCTACACAAACGGGGCATATCTAGTTCAACTCAGTATTGGAAACTAAGTAAAACAGGAGCTTCTCTTCAGTCCAATACACTGCATTTGCAGGGAACAGACACGAGTGCTATTTGAACTGTTTATGGCCAGAAAAGCACACTAGTGGTGTTCTTACTCTGAATTAACGCTTAATGCTAGAACTTGAAACTGAATGTGATTCAACTCCGTTTAGGAAGTTGTATTGAACCCCATTCGGCCTTACAAGAAAAACACTCTGCTTTTGAGAAACAGGCACTATTGCACTCTACTGTGTTTCCTATAAGGACAGTACAGTGAGCTAGCTCAGAACAAAAGAACTGTGCTTTCTACACAAACGGAGCATATCTAGTTCAAGTCAGTATTGGAAACTGAGTAAAACAGGAGCTTCTCTTCAGTCCAATACACTGCATTTGCTGGGAACAGACGCGAGTGCTATTTGTACTGTTTACAGCCAGAAAAACACAATCATTAGTGTTCTTACCCTGAATTAACACTTAATGCTAGAACTTGAAACTGAATGTGATTCAACTCCGTTTAGGAAGTTGTATTGAACCCCAGTTGGCCTTACCAGAAAAACACTCTGCTTTTGAGAAACAGGCACTCTTGCACTCTACTCTGTTTCCTATAGGGCCAGTACAGTGAGCTAGCTCAGAACAAAAGAACTGTGCTTCCTACACAAACGGGGCATATCTAGTTCAACTCAGTATTGCAAACTAAGTAAAACAGGAGCATCTCTTCAGTCCAATACACTGCATTTGCTGGGAACAGACGTCAGTGCTATTTGCACTGTTTATGGCCAGAAAAGCACACTAGTGGTGTTCTTACCCTGAATTAATGCTTAATTCTAGAACTTGAAACTGAATGTGATTCAACTCCGTTTAGGAAGTTGTATTGAACCCCAGTTGGCCTTACAAGAAAAACACTCTGCTTTTGAGAAACAGGCACTCTTGCACTCTACTGTGTTTCCTATACGGCCAGTACAGTGAGCTAGGTGAGAACAAAAGAACTGTGCTTCCGACACAAACGGAGCATATCTAGTTCAACTCAGTATTGGAAACTAAGTAAAACAGGAGCTTCTCTTCAGTCCAATACACTGCATTTGCTGGGAACAGACGCGAGTGCTATTTGCACTGTTTACGTCCAAGAAACACAATCACTAGTGTTCTTACCCTGAATTAACACTTAATGCTAGAACTTGAAACTGAATGTGATTCAACTCCGTTTAGGAAGTTGTATTGAAACCCAGTCGGCCTTACAAGAAAAACACTCTGCATTTGAGAAACAGGCACTCTTGCACTCTACTGTGTTTCCTATAGGGCCAGTACAGTGAGCTAGCTCAGAACAAAAGAACTGTGCTTCCTACACAAACGGGGCATATCTAGTTCAACTCAGTAATGGAAACTAAGTAAAACAGGAGCTTCTCTTCAGTCCAATACACTGCATTTGCTGGGAACAGACGCGAGTGCTATTTGTACTCTTTATGGCCAGAAAAACACACTCACTAGTGTTCTTACCCTGAATTAACACTTAATGCTAGAACTTGAAACTGAATGTGATTCAACTCCGTTTAGGAATTTTTATTGAACCCCAGTCGGCCTTACAGGAAAAACACTCTGCTTTTGAGAAACAGGCACTCTTGCACTCTACTGTGTTTCCTATAGGGCCAGTACAGTGAGCTAGCTCAGAACAAAAGAATTGTGCTTCCTACAGAAACGGGGCATATCTAGTTCAACTCAGTATTGGAAACTAAGTAAAACAGGAGCTTCTCTTCAGTCCAATACACTGCATTTGCTGGGAACAGACGAGAGTACTATTTGCACTGTTTATGGCCAGAAAAACACACTCACTAGTGTTCTTACCCTGAATAACACTTAATGCTAGAACTTGAAACTGAATGTGATTCAACTCCGTTTAGGTAGTTGTATTGAACCCCAGTCGGCCTTACAAGAAAAACACTCTGCTTTTGAGAAACAGGCACTCTTGCACTCTACTGTGTTTTCTATAGGGCCAGTACAGTGAGCTAGGTCAGAACAAAAGTACTGTGCTTCCTACACAAATGGGGCATATCTAGTTCAACTCAGTATTGGAAACTAAGTAAAACAGGAGCTTCTCTTCAGTCCAATACACTGCATTTGCTGGGAACAGAGGCGAGTGCTATTTGCACTGTTTATGGCCAGAAAAACACACTCACTAGTGTTCTTACCCTGAATTAACACTTAATGCTAGAACTTGAAACTGAATGTGATTCAACTCCGTTTAGGAAGTTGTATTGAACCCCAGTCGGCCTTACAAGAAAAACACTCTGCTTTTGAGAAACAGGCACTCTTGCACTCTACTGTGTTTCCTATAGGGCCAGTACAGTGAGCTAGCTCAGAACAAAAGAACTGTGCTTCCTACACAAACGGGGCATATCTAGTTCAACTCAGTATTGGAAACTAAGTAAAACAGGAGCTTCTGTTCAGTCCAATACACTGCATTTGCTGGGAACAGACGCGAGGGCTATTTGCACTCTTTATGGCCAGAAAAACACACTCACTAGTGTTCTTACCCTGAATTAACACTTAATGCTAGAACTTGAAACTGAATGTGATTCAACTCCGTTTAGGAAGTTGTATTGAACCCCAGTTGGCCTTACCAGAAAAACACTCTGCTTTTGAGAAACAGGCACTCTTGCACTCTACTCTGTTTCCTATAGGGCCAGTACAGTGAGCTAGCTCAGAACAAAAGAACTGTGCTTCCTACACAAACGGGGCATATCTAGTTCAACTCAGTATTGGAAACTAAGTAAAACAGGAGCATCTCTTCAGTCCAATACACTGCATTTGCTGGGAACAGACGTCAGTGCTATTTGCACTGTTTATGGCCAGAAAAGCACACTAGTGGTGTTCTTACCCTGAATTAACGCTTAATGCTAGAACTTGAAACTGAATGTGATTCAACTCCGTTTAGGAAGTTGTATTGAACCCCAGTTGGCCTTACAAGAAAAACACTCTGCTTTTGAGAAACAGGCACTCTTGCACTCTACTGTGTTTCCTATAGGGCCAGTACAGTGAGCTAGGTGAGAACAAAAGAACTGTGCTTCCGACACAAACGGAGCATATCTAGTTCAACTCAGTATTGGAAACTAAGTAAAACAGGAGCTTCTCTTCAGTCCAATACACTGCATTTGCTGGGAACAGACGCGAGTGCTATTTGCACTGTTTACGGCCGAAAAACACAATCACTAGTGTTCTTACCCTGAATTAACACTTAATGCTAGAACTTGAAACTGAATGTGATTCAACTCCGTTTAGGAAGTTGTATTGAAACCCAGTCGGCCTTACAAGAAAAACAATCTGCATTTGAGAAACAGGCACTCTTGCACTCTACTGTGTTTCCTATAGGGCCAGTACAGTGAGCTAGCTCAGAACAAAAGAACTGTGCTTCCTACACAAACGGGGCATATCTAGTTCAACTCAGTATTGGAAACTAAGTAAAACAGGAGCTTCTCTTCAGTCCAATACACTGCATTTGCTGGGAACAGACGCGAGTGCTATTTGCACTCTTTATGGCCAGAAAAACACACTCACTAGTGTTCTTACCCTGAATTAACACTTAATGCTAGAACTTGAAACTGAACGTGATTCAACTCCGTTTAGGAAGTTGTATTGAACCCCAGTCGGCCTTACAGGAAAAACACTCTGCTTTTGTGAAACAGGCACTCTTGCACTCTACTGTTTTTCCTATAGGGCCAGTACAGTGAGCTAGCTCAGAACAAAAGAATTGTGCTTCCTACACAAACGGGGCATATCTAGTTCAACTCAGTATTGGAAACTACGTAAAACAGTAGCTTCTCTTCAGTCCAATACACTGCATTTGCTGGGAACAGACGCGAGTACTATTTGCACTGTTTATGGCCAGAAAAACACACTCACTAGTGTTCTTACCCTGAATTAACACTTAATGCTAGAACTTGAAACTGAATGTGATTCAACTCCGATTAGGAAGTTGTATTGAACCCCAGTCGGCCTTACAAGAAAAACACTCTGCTTTTGAGAAACAGGCACTCTTGCACTCTACTGTGTTTCCTATAGAGCCAGTACAGTGAGCTAGCTCAGAACAAAAGAACTGTGCTTCCTACACAAACGGGGCATATCTAGTTCAACTCAGTATTGGAAACTACGTAAAAAAGGAGCTTCTCTTCAGTCCAATACACTGCATTTGCTGGGAACAGACGCGAGTGCTATTTGCACTGTTTATGGCCAGAAAAGCACACTAGTGGTGTTCTTACCCTGAATTAACGCTTAATGCTAGAAGTTGAAACTGAATGTGATTCAACTCCGTTTAGGTAGTTGTATTGAACCCCAGTCGAACTTACAAGAAAAACACTCTGCTATTGAGAAACAGGCACTCTTGCACTCTACTGTGTTTCCTATAGGGCCAGTACAGTGAGCTAGCTCAGAACAAAAGAACTGTGCTTCCTACACAATCGGGGCATATCTAGTTCAACTCAGTTTTGGAAACTAAGTAAAACAGGAGCTTCTCTTCAGTCCAATACACTGCATTTGCTGGGAACAGACGGGATAGCTATTTGCACTGTTTATGGCCAGAAAAGCACACTAGTGGTCTTCTTACCCTGAATTAACACTTAATGCTAGAACTTGAAACTGAATGTGATTCAACTCCGTTTAGGAAGTTGTATTGAACCCCAGTCGGCCTTACAAGAAAAAAACTCTGCTTTTGAGAAACAGGCACTCTTGCACTCTACTGTGTTTCCTATAGGGCCAGTACAGTTATCTAGCTCAGAACAAAGAACTGTGCTTCCTACACAAACGGGGCATATCTAGTTCAACTCAGTATTGGAAACTAAGTAAAACAGGAGCTTCTCTTCAGTCCAATACACTGCATTTGCTGGGAACAGACGGGAGTGCTATTTGCACTGTTTACGGCCAGAAAAACAAAATCACTAGTGTTCTTACCCTCAATTAACCCTTAATGCTAGAACTTGAAACTGAATGTGATTCAACTGCGTTTAGGAAGTTGTATTGAACCCCAGTTGGCCTTACAAGAAAAACACTCTTCTTTTGAGAAACAGGTACTCTTGCACTCTACTGTGTTTCCTTAGGGAGAGTACAGTGATCTAGCTCAGAACAAACGAACTGTGCTTCCTACACAAACGGGGCATATCTAGTTCATCTCAGTATTGGAAACTAAGTAAAACAGGAGCTTCTCTTCAGTCCAATACACTGCATTTGCTGGGAACAGACGCGAGTGCTATTTGCACTGTTTATGGCCAGAAAAGCACAATAGTGGTGTTCTTACCCTGAATTAACACTTAATGCTAGAACTTGAAACTGAATGTGATTCAACTCCGTTTAGGAAGTTGTATTGAACCCCAGTTGGCCTTACCAGAAAAAAACTCTGCTTTTGAGAAACAGGCACTCTTGCACTCTACTGTGTTTCCTATAGGGCCAGTACTGTGAGCTAGCTCAGAACAAAAGAACTGTGCTTCCTACACAAACGGGGCATATCTAGTTCAACTCAGTATTGGAAACTAAGTAAAACAGGAGCTTCTCTTCAGTCCAATACACTGCATTTGCTGGGAACAGACGCGAGTGCTATTTGTACTGTTTATGGCCAGAAAAGCACAATAGTGGTGTTCTTACCCTGAATTAACACTTAATGCTAGAACTTGAAACTGAATGTGATTCAACTCCGTTTAGGAAGTTGTATTGAACCCCAGTTGTCCTTACAAGAAAAACACTCTGCTTTTGAGAAACAGGCACTCTTGCACTCTACTGTGTTTCCTATAGGGCCAGTACAGTGAGGTAGCTCAGAACAAACGAACTGTGCTTCCTACACAAACGGGACATATCTAGTTCAACTCAGTATTGGAAACTAAGTAAAACAGGACCTTCTCTTCAGTCCAATACACTGCATTTGCTGGAAACAGACGGGAGTGCTATTTGCACTGTTTATGGCCAGAAAAGCAGAATAGTGGTGTTCTTACCCTGAAGTAACACTTACTGCTAGAACTTGAAACGGAATGTGGTTCAACTCCGTTTAGGAAGTTTTATTGAACCCCAGTTGGCCTTACAAGAAAAACACTCTGCTTTTGAGAAACAGGCACTCTTGCACTCTACTGTGTTTCCTATAGGGCCAGTACAGTGAGCTAGCTCAGAACAAAAGAACTGTGCTTCCTACACAAACGGGGCATATCTAGTTCAACTCAGTATTGGAAACTAAGTAAAACAGGAGCTTCTCTTCAGTCCAATACACTGCATTTGCTGGGAACAGAGGCGAGTGCTATTTGCACTGTTTATGGCCAGAAAAACACACTCACTAGTGTTCTTACCCTGAATTAACACTTAATGCTAGAACTTGAAACTGAACGTGATTCAACTCCGTTTAGGAAGTTGTATTGAACCCCAGTCGGCCTTACAAGAAAAACACTCTGCTTTTGAGAAACAGGCACTCTTGCACTCTACTGTGTTTCCTATAGGGCCAGTACAGTGAGCTAGCTCAGAACAAAAGAACTGTGCTTCCTACACAAACGGAGCATATCTAGTTCAACTCAGTATTGGAAACTAAGTAAAACAGGAGCTTCTCTTCAGTCCAATACACTGCATTTGCTGGGAACAGACGTGAGTGATATTTGCACTGTTTATGGCCAGAAAAACACACTCACTAGTGTTCTTACCCTGAATTAACACTTAATGCTAGAACTTGAAACTGAATGTGATTCAACTCCGTTTACGAAGTTGTATTGAACCCCAGTCGGCCTTACAAGAAAAACACTCTGCTTTTGAGAAACAGGCACTCTTGCACTCTACTGTATTTCCTATAGGGCCAGTACAGTGAGCTAGCTCAGAACAAAAGAACTGTGCTTCCTACACAAACGGGGCATATCTAGTTCAACTCAGTATTGGAAACTAAGTAAAACAGGAGCTTCTCTTCAGTCCAATACACTGCATTTGCTGGGAACAGACGCGAGTGCTATTTGCACTGTTTATGGCCAGAAAAGCACACTAGTGGTGATCTTACCCTGAATTAACGCTTAATGCTAGAAGTTGAAACTGAATGTGATTCAACTCCGTTTAGGAATTTGTATTGAACCCCAGTCGGCTTACAAGAAAAAAACTCTGCTATTGAGAAACAGGCACTCTTGCACTCTACTGTGTTTCCTATAGGGACAGTACAGTGAGCTAGCTCAGAACAAAAGAACTGTGCTTCCTACACAATCGGGGCATATCTAGTTCACCTCAGTATTGGAAACTAAGTAAAACAGGAGCTTCTCTTCAGTCCAATACACTGCATTTGCTGGTTACAGATGCGAGTGCTATTTGCACTGTTTATGGCCGGAAAAGCACACTAGTTGTGTTCTTACCCTGAATTAACACTTAATGCTAGAACTTGAACCTGAATGTGATTCAACTCCGTTTAGGAAGTTGTATTGAAGCCCAGGCGGCCTTACAAGAAAAACACTCTGCTTTTGAGAAACAGGCACTCTTGCACTCTACTGTGTTTCCTATAGGGCCAGTACAGTGAGCTAGCTCAGAACAAAAGAATTGTGCTTCCTACACAAACGGGGCATATCTAGTTCAACTCAGTATTGGAAACTAAGTAAAACAGGAGCTTCTCTTCAGTCCAATACACTGCATTTGCTGGGAACAGACGCGAGTGCTATTTGCACTGTTTATGGCCAGAAAAACACAATCACTAGTGTTCTTACCCTGAATTAACACTTAATGCTAGAACTTGAAACTGAATGTGATTCAACTCCGTTTAGAAAGTTGTATTGAACCCCAGTCGGCCTTACAAGAAAAACACTCTGCTTTTGAGAAACAGGCAGTCTTGCACTCTACTGTGTTTCCTGTAGGGCCATTACCGTGAGCTGGCTCAGAACAAAGAACTGTGCTTCCTACACAAACAGGGTATATCTAGTTCATCTCAGTATTGGAAACTAAGTAAAACAAGAGCTTCTGTTCAGTCCAATACACTGCATTCGCAGGGAACAGACACGAGTGCTATTTGAACTGTTTATGGCCAGAAAAGCACACTAGTGGTGTTCTTACTCTGAATTAACGCTTAATGCTAGAACTTGAAACTGAATGTGATTCAACTCCGTTTAGGAAGTTGTATTGAACCCCAGTCGGCCTTACAAGAAAAACACTCTGCTTTTGAGAAACAGGCACTCTTGCACTCTACTGTGTTTCCTATAGGGCCAGTACAGTGAGCTAGCTCAGAACAAAAGAACTGTGCTTCCTACACAAATGGGGCATATCTAGTTCAACTCAGTATTGGAAACTAAGTAAAACAGGAGCTTCTCTTCAGTACAATACACTGCATTTGCTGGGAACAGACGCGAGTGCTATTTGCACTGTTTATGGCCAGAAAAACACACTCACTAGTGTTCTTACCCTGACTTAACACTTAATGCTAGAACTTGAAACTGAATGTGATTCAACTCCGTTTAGGAAGTTGTATTGAACCCCAGTCGGCCTTACAAGAAAAACACTCTGCTTTTGAGAAACAGGCACTCTTGCACTCTACTGTGTTTCCTATAGGGCCAGTACAGTTATCTAGCTCAGAACAAAGAACTGTGCTTCCTACACAAACGGGGCATATCTAGTTCAACTCAGTATTGGAAACTAAGTAAAACAGGAGCTTCTCTTCAGTCCAATACACTGCATTTGCTGGGAACAGACGCGAGTGCTATTTGAACTGTTTATGGCCAGAAAAGCACACTAGTGGTGTTCTTACCCTGAATTAACGCTTAATGCTGGAACTTGAAACTGAATGTGATTCAACTCCGTTTAGTAAGTTGTATTGAACACCAGTTGGCCTTACAAGAAAAACACTCTGCTTTTGAGAAACAGGCACTCTTGCACTCTACTGTGTTTCCTATAGGGCCAGTACAGTGAGCTAGCTGAGAACAAAAGAACTGTGCTTCCTACACAAACGGGGCATATCTAGTTCAACTCAGTATTGGAAACTAAGTAAAACAGGAGCTTCTCTTCAGTCCAATATACTGCATTTGCTGGGAACAGACGCGAGTGTTATTTGCACTGTTTATGGCCAGAAAAGCACACTAGTGGTGTTCTTACCCTGAATTAACGCTTAATGCTAGAACTTGAAACTGAATGTGGTTCAACTCCGTTTAGGAAGTTGTATTGAACCCCAGTCGGCTTACAAGAAAAAAACTCTGCTATTGAGAAACAGGCACTCTTGCACTCTACTGTGTTTCCTATAGGGCCAGTACAGTGAGCTAGCTCAGAACAAAAGAACTGTGCTTCCTACACAATCGGGGCATATCTAGTTCAACTCAGTATTGGAAACTAAGTAAAACAGGAGCTTCTCTTCAGTCCAATACACTGCATTTGCTGGGAACAGACGGGATAGCTCTTTGCACTGTTTATGGCCAGAAAAGCACACTAGTGGTGTTCTTACCCTGAATTAACACTTAATGCTAGAACTTGAAACTGAATGTGATTCAACTCCGCTTAGGAAATTGTATTGAACCCCAGACGGCCTTACAAGAAAAACACTCTGCTTTTGAGAAACAGGCACTCTTGCACTCTACTGTGTTTCCTATAGGGCCAGTACAGTGAGCTAGCTCAGAACAAAAGAATTGTGTTTCCTACACAAACGGGGCATATCTAGTTCAACTCAGTATTGGAAACTAAGTAAAACAGGAGCTTCTCTTCAGTCCAATACACTGCATTTGCTGGGAACATTCGCGAGTGCTATTTGTACTGTTTACGGCCAGAAAAACACAATCACTAGTGTTCTTACCCTGAATTAACACTTAATGCTAGAACTTGAAACTGAATGTGATTCAACTCCGTTTAGGAAGTTGTATTGAACCCCAGTCGGCCTTACAAGAAAAACACTCTGCTTTTGAGAAACAGGCACTCTTGCACTCTACTGTGTTTCCTATAGGGCCAGTACAGTGAGCTAGCTCAGAACAAAAGAACTGTGCTTCCTACACAAATGGGGCATATCTAGTTCAACTCAGTATTGGAAACTAAGTAAAACAGGAGCTTCTCTTCAGTCCAATACACTGCATTTGCTGGGAACAGACGCGAGTGCTATTTGCACTGTTTATGGCCAGAAAAGCACACTAGTGGTGTTCTTACCCTGAATTAACGCTTAATGCTAGAACTTGAAACTGAATGTGATTCAACTCCGTTTAGGAAGTTGTATTGAACCCCAGTCGGCATTACAAGAAAAACACTCTGCTTTTGAGAAACAGGCACTCTTGCACTCTACTGTGTTTCCTATAGGGCCAGTACAGTGAGCTAGCTCAGAACAAAAGAACTGTGCTTCCTACACAATCAGGGCATATCTAGTTCAACTCAGTATTGGAAACTAAGTAAAACAGGAGCTTCTCTTCAGTCCAATACACTGCCTTTGCTGGGAACAGACGCGAATGCTATTTGCACTGTTTATGGCCAGAAAAACACACTCACTAGTGTTCTTACCCTGAATTAACACTTAATGCTAGAACTTGAAACTGAATGTGATTCAACTCCGTTTAGGAAGTTGTATTGAACCCCAGTTGGCCTTACAAGAAAAACACTCTGCTTTTGAGAAACAGGCACTCTTGCACTCTACTGTGTTTCCTATAGGGCCAGTACAGTGAGCTAGCTCAGAACAAAAGAACTGTGGGGGCATATCTAGTTCAACTCAGTATTGGAAACTAAGTAAAACAGGAGCTTCTCTTCAGTCCAATACACTGCATTTGCTGGGAACAGACGCGAGTGCTATTTGCACTGTTTATGGCCAGAAAAGCACACTAGTGGTGTTCTTACCCTGAATTAACACTTAATGCTAGAACTTGAAACTGAATGTGATTCAACTCCGTTTAGGAAGTTGTATTGAACCCCAGTCGGCCTTACAAGAAAAACACTCTGCTTTTGAGAAACAGGCACTCTTGCACTCTACTGTGTTTCCTATAGGGCCAGTACATTGAGCTAGCTCAGAACTAAAGAACTGTGCTTCCTACACTAACGGGGCATATCTACTGCAACTCAGTATTGGAAACTAAGTAAAACAGCAGCTTCTCTTCAGTCCAATATACTGCATTTGCTGGGAACAGACGCGAGTGCTATTTGCACTGTTTATGGCCAGAAAAGCACACTAGTGGTGTTCTTACCCTGAATTAACGCTTAATGCTAGAAGTTGAAACTGAATGTGATTCAACTCCGTTTAGGAAGTTGTATTGAACCCCAGTCGGCTTACAAGAAAAAAACTCTGCTATTGAGAAACAGGCACTCTTTCACTCTACTGTGTTTCCTATAGGGCCAGTACATTGAGCTAGCTCAGAACTAAAGAACTGTGCTTCCTACACAAACGGGGCATATCTAGTTCAACTCAGTATTGGAAACTAAGTAAAACAGAGCTTCTCTTCAGTCAATACACTGCATTTGATGGGAACAGACACGAGTGCTATTTGCACTGTTTATGGCCAGAAAAACACACTCACTAGTGTTCTTACCCTGACTTAACACTTAATGCTAGAACTTGAAACTGAATGTGATTCAACTCCGTTTAGGAAGTTGTATTGAACCCCAGTCGGCCTTACAAGAAAAACACTCTGCTTTTGAGAAACAGGCACTCTTGCACTCTACTGTATTTCCTATAGGGCCAGTACAGTGAGCTAGCTCAGAACAAAAGAACTGTGTTTACTACACAAACGGGGCATATCTAGTTCAACTCAGTATTGGAAACTAAGTAAAACAGGAGCTTCTCTTCAGTCCAATACACTGCATTTGCTGGGAACAGACGCGAGTGCAATTTCACTGTTTATGGCCAGAAAAGCACACTAGTGGTGTTCTTACCCTGAATTAACACTTAAAGCTAGAACTTGAAATTGAATGTGATTTAACTCCGTTTAGGAAGTTGTATTGAACCCCAGTCGGCCTTACAAGAAAAATACTCTGCTTTTGAGAAACAGGAACTCTTGCACTCTACTGTGTTTCCTATAGGGCCAGTACAGTTATCTAGCTCAGAAAAAAGAACTGTGCTTCCTACACAAACGGGGCATATCTAGTTCAACTCAGTATTGGAAACTAAGTAAAACAGGAGCTTCTCTTCAGTCCAATACTCTGCATTTGCTGGGAACAGACACGAGTGCTATTTGCACTGTTTATGGCCAGAAAAGCACAATAGTGGTGTTCTTACCCTGAATTAACGCTTAATGCTAGAACTTGAAACTGAATGTGATTCAACTCTGTTTAGGAAGTTGTATTGAACCCCAGTCGGCCTGACAAGAAGAACACTCTGCTTTTGAGAAACAGGCACTTTTGCACTCTACTGTGTTTCCTATAGGGCCAGTACAGTTATCTAGCTCAGAACAAAGAACTGTGCTTCCTACACAAACGGGGTATATCTAGTTCAACTCAGTATTGGAAACTAAGTAAAACAGGAGCTTCTCTTCAGTCCAATACACTGCATTTGCAGGGAACAGACGCGAGTGCTATTTGCACTGTTTATGGCCAGAAAAGCACACTAGTGGTGTTCTTACCCTGAATTAACGCTTAATGCTAGAACTTGAAACTGAATGTGATTCAACTCCGTTTACGAAGTTGTATTGAACCCCAGTCGGCCTTACAAGAAAAACACTCTGCTTTTGAGAAACAGGCACTCTTGCACTCTACTGTGTTTCCTATAGGGCCAGTACAGTGAGCTAGCTCAGAACAAAAGAACTGTGCTTCCTACACAATCGGGACATATCTAGTTCAACTCAGTATTGGAAACTAAGTAAAACAGGAGCTTCTCTTCAGTCCAATACACTGCATTTGCTGGGAACAGACGCGAATGCTATTTGCACTGTTTATGGCCAGAAAAACACACTCACTAGTGTTCTTACCCTGAATTAACACTTAATGCTAGAACTTGAAAATGAATGTGATTCAACTCCGTTTAGGAAGTTGTATTGAACCCCAGTCGGCCTTACAAGAAAAACACTCTGCTTTTGAGAAACAGGCACTCTTGCACTCTACTGTGTTTCCTATAGGGCCAGTACAGTGAGCTAGCTCAGAACAAAAGAACTGTGCTTCCTACACAAACGGGGCATATCTAGTTCAACTCAGTATTTGATACTAAGTAAAACAGGAGCTTCTCTTCAGTCCAATACACTGCATTTGCTGGGAACAGACGCGAGTGCTATTTGCACTGTTTATGGCCAGAAAAGCACACTAGTGGTGTCCTTACCCTGAATTAACACTTAATGCTAGAACTTGAAACTGAATGTGCTTCAACTCCGTTTAGGAAGTTGTATTGAACCCCAATCGGCCTTACAAGAAAAACACTCTGCTTTTGAGAAACAGGCACTCTTGCACTCTACTGTGTTTCCTATAGGGCCAGTACAGTGAGCTAGCTCAGAACAAAAGAACTGTGGGGGCATATCTAGTTCAACTCAGTATTGGAAACTAAGTAAAACAGGAGCTTCTCTTCAGTCCAATACACTGCATTTGCTGGGAACAGACGCGAGTGCTATTTGCACTGTTTATGGCCAGAAAAGCACACTAGTGGTGTTCTTACCCTGAATTAACACTTAATGCTAGAACTTGAAACTGAATGTGATTCAACTCCGTTTAGGAAGTTGTATTGAACCCCAGTCGGCCTTACAAGAAAAACACTCTGCTTTTGAGAAACAGGCACTCTTGCACTCTACTGTGTTTCCTATAGGGCCAGTACATTGAGCTAGCTCAGAACTAAAGAACTGTGCTTCCTACACTAACGGGGCATATCTAGTGCAACTCAGTATTGGAAACTAAGTAAAACAGGAGCTTCTCTTCAGTCCAATATACTGCACTTGCTGGGAACAGATGCGAGTGCTATTTGCACTGTTTATGGCCAGAAAAGCACACTAGTGGTGTTCTTACCCTGAATTTACGCTTAATGCTAGAAGTTGAAACTGAATGTGATTCAGCTCCGTTTAGGAAGTTGTATTGAACCCCAGTCGGCTTACAAGAAAAAAACTCTGCTATTGAGAAACAGGCACTCTTTCACTCTACTGTGTTTCCTATACGGCCAGTACAGTGAGCTAGCTCAGAACAAAAGAACTGTGCTTCCTACACAATCGGGGCATATCTAGTTCAACACAGTATTGGAAACTAAGTAAAACAGGAGCTTCTCTTCAGTCCAATACACTGCATTTGCTGGGAACAGACGGGATAGCTATTTACACTGTTTATGGCCAGAAAAGCACACTAGTGGTGTTCTTACCCTGAATTAACACTTAATGCTAGAACTTGAAACTGAATGTGATTCAACTCCGTTTAGGAAATTGTATTGAACCCCAGACGGCCTTACAAGAAAAACACTCTGCTTTTGAGAAACAGGCACTCTTGTACTCTACTGTGTTTCCTATAGGGCCAGTACAGTGAGATAGCTCAGAACAAAAGAATTGTGTTTCCTACACAAACGGGGCATATCTAGTTCAACTCAGTATTGGAAACTAAGTAAAACAGGAGCTTCTCTTCAGTCCAATACACTGCATTTGCTGGGAACAGACACGAGTGCTATTTGCACTGTTTATGGCCAGAAAAACACACTCACTAGTGTTCTTACCCTGAATTATCACTTAATGCTAGAACTTGAAACTGAATGTGGTTCAACTCCGTTTAGGAAGTTGTATTGAAGCCCAGTCGGCCTTACAAGAAAAACACTCTGCTTTTGAGAAACAGGCACTCTTGCACTCTACTGTGTTTCCTATAGGGCCAGTACAGTGAGCTAGCTCAGAACAAAAGAACTGTGCTTCCTACACAAACGGGGCATATCTAGTTCAACTCAGTATTGGAAACTAAGTAAAACAGGAGCTTCTCTTCAGTCCAATACACTGCATTTGCTGGGAACAGACGCGAGTGCAATTTCACTGTTTATGGCCAGAAAAGCACACTAGTGGTGTTCTTACCCTGAATTAACACTTAATGCTAGAACTTGAAACTGAATGTGATTTAACTCCGTTTAGGAAGTTGTATTGAACCCCAGTCGGCCTTACAAGAAAAACACTCTGCTTTTGAGAAACAGGCACTCTTGCACTCTACTGTGTTTCCTATAGGGCCAGTACAGTTATCTAGCTCAGAAAAAAGAACTGTGCTTCCTACACAAACGGGGCATATCTAGTTCAACTCAGTATTGGAAACTAAGTAAAACAGGAGCTTCTCTTCAGTCCAATACTCTGCATTTGCTGGGAACAGACACGAGTGCTATTTGCACTGTTTATGGCCAGAAAAGCACAATAGTGGTGTTCTTACCCTGAATTAACGCTTAATGCTAGAACTTGAAACTGAATGTGATTCAACTCCGTTTAGGAAGTTGTATTGAACCCCAGTCGGCCTTACAAGAAAAACACTCTGCTTTTGAGAAACAGGCACTCTTGCACTCTACTGTGTTTCCTATAGGGCCAGTACAGTGAGCTAGCTCAGAACAAAAGAATTGTGTTTCCTACACAAACGGGGCATATCTAGTTCAACTCAGTATTGGAAACTAAGTAAAACAGGAGCTTCTCTTCAGTCCAATACACTGCATTTGCTGGGAACATTCGCGAGTGCTATTTGTACTGTTTACGGCCAGAAAAACACAATCACTAGTGTTCTTACCCTGAATTAACACTTAATGCTAGAACTTGAAACTGAATGTGATTCAACTCCGTTTAGGAAGTTGTATTGAACCCCAGTCGGCCTTACAAGAAAAACACTCTGCTTTTGAGAAACAGGCACTCTTGCACTCTACTGTGTTTCCTATAGGGCCAGTACAGTGAGCTAGCTCAGAACAAAAGAACTGTGCTTCCTACACAAATGGGGCATATCTAGTTCAACTCAGTATTGGAAACTAAGTAAAACAGGAGCTTCTCTTCAGTCCAATACACTGCATTTGCTGGGAACAGACGCGAGTGCTATTTGCACTGTTTATGGCCAGAAAAGCACACTCGTGGTGTTCTTACCCTGAATTAACGCTTAATGCTAGAACTTGAAACTGAATGTGATTCAACTCCGTTTAGGAAGTTGTATTGAACCCCAGTCGGCCTTACAAGAAAAACACTCTGCTTTTGAGAAACAGGCACTCTTGCACTCTACTGTGTTTCCTATAGGGCCAGTACAGTGAGCTAGCTCAGAACAAAAGAACTGTGCTTCCTACACAATCAGGGCATATCTAGTTCAACTCAGTATTGGAAACTAAGTAAAACAGGAGCTTCTCTTCAGTCCAATACACTGCCTTTGCTGGGAACAGACGCGAATGCTATTTGCACTGTTTATGGCCAGAAAAACACACTCACTAGTGTTCTTACCCTGAATTAACACTTAATGCTAGAACTTGAAACTGAATGTGATTCAACTCCGTTTAGGAAGTTGTATTGAACCCCAGTCGGCCTTACAAGAAAAACACTCTGCTTTTGAGAAACAGGCACTCTTGCACTCTACTGTGTTTCCTATAGGGCCAGTACAGTGAGCTAGCTCAGAACAAAAGAACTGTGCGGGCATATCTAGTTCAACTCAGTATTGGAAACTAAGTAAAACAGGAGCTTCTCTTCAGTCCAATACACTGCATTTGCTGGGAACAGACGCGAGTGCTATTTGCACTGTTTATGGCCAGAAAAGCACACTAGTGGTGTTCTTACCCTGAATTAACACTTAATGCTAGAACTTGAAACTGAATGTGATTCAACTCCGTTTAGGAAGTTGTATTGAACCCCAGTCGGCCTTACAAGAAAAACACTCTGCTTTTGAGAAACAGGCACTCTTGCACTCTACTGTGTTTCCTATAGGGCCAGTACATTGAGCTAGCTCAGAACTAAAGAACTGTGCTTCCTACACTAACGGGGCATATCTACTGCAACTCAGTATTGGAAACTAAGTAAAACAGGAGCTTCTCTTCAGTCCAATATACTGCATTTGCTGGGAACAGACGCGAGTGCTATTTGCACTGTTTATGGCCAGAAAAGCACACTAGTGGTGTTCTTACCCTGAATTAACGCTTAATGCTAGAAGTTGAAACTGAATGTGATTCAACTCCGTTTAGGAAGTTGTATTGAACCCCAGTCGGCTTACAAGAAAAAAACTCTGCTATTGAGAAACAGGCACTCTTTCACTCTACTGTGTTTCCTATAGGGCCAGTACATTGAGCTAGCTCAGAACTAAAGAACTGTGCTTCCTACACAAACGGGGCATATCTAGTTCAACTCAGTATTGGAAACTAAGTAAAACAGAGCTTCTCTTCAGTCAATACACTGCATTTGATGGGAACAGACACGAGTGCTATTTGCACTGTTTATGGCCAGAAAAACACACTCACTAGTGTTCTTACCCTGACTTAACACTTAATGCTAGAACTTGAAACTGAATGTGATTCAACTCCGTTTAGGAAGTTGTATTGAACCCCAGTCGGCCTTACAAGAAAAACACTCTGCTTTTGAGAAACAGGCACTCTTGCACTCTACTGTATTTCCTATAGGGCCAGTACAGTGAGCTAGCTCAGAACAAAAGAACTGTGTTTACTACACAAACGGGGCATATCTAGTTCAACTCAGTATTGGAAACTAAGTAAAACAGGAGCTTCTCTTCAGTCCAATACACTGCATTTGCTGGGAACAGACGCGAGTGCAATTTCACTGTTTATGGCCAGAAAAGCACACTAGTGGTGTTCTTACCCTGAATTAACACTTAAAGCTAGAACTTGAAACTGAATGTGATTTAACTCCGTTTAGGAAGTTGTATTGAACCCCAGTCGGCCTTACAAGAAAAATACTCTGCTTTTGAGAAACAGGAACTCTTGCACTCTACTGTGTTTCCTATAGGGCCAGTACAGTTATCTAGCTCAGAAAAAAGAACTGTGCTTCCTACACAAACGGGGCATATCTAGTTCAACTCAGTATTGGAAACTAAGTAAAACAGGAGCTTCTCTTCAGTCCAATACTCTGCATTTGCTGGGAACAGACACGAGTGCTATTTGCACTGTTTATGGCCAGAAAAGCACAATAGTGGTGTTCTTACCCTGAATTAACGCTTAATGCTAGAACTTGAAACTGAATGTGATTCAACTCTGTTTAGGAAGTTGTATTGAACCCCAGTCGGCCTTACAAGAAAAACACTCTGCTTTTGAGAAACAGGCACTTTTGCACTCTACTGTGTTTCCTATAGGGCCAGTACAGTTATCTAGCTCAGAACAAAGAACTGTGCTTCCTACACAAACGGGGTATATCTAGTTCAACTCAGTATTGGAAACTAAGTAAAACAGGAGCTTCTCTTCAGTCCAATACACTGCATTTGCAGGGAACAGACGCGAGTGCTATTTGCACTGTTTATGGCCAGAAAAGCACACTAGTGGTGTTCTTACCCTGAATTAACGCTTAATGCTAGAACTTGAAACTGAATGTGATTCAACTCCGTTTACGAAGTTGTATTGAACCCCAGTCGGCCTTACAAGAAAAACACTCTGCTTTTGAGAAACAGGCACTCTTGCACTCTACTGTGTTTCCTATAGGGCCAGTACAGTGAGCTAGCTCAGAACAAAAGAACTGTGCTTCCTACACAATCGGGGCATATCTAGTTCAACTCAGTATTGGAAACTAAGTAAAACAGGAGCTTCTCTTCAGTCCAATACACTGCATTTGCTGGGAACAGACGCGAATGCTATTTGCACTGTTTATGGCCAGAAAAACACACTCACTAGTGTTCTTACCCTGAATTAACACTTAATGCTAGAACTTGAAACTGAATGTGATTCAACTCCGTTTAGGAAGTTGTATTGAACCCCAGTCGGCCTTACAAGAAAAACACTCTGCTTTTGAGAAACAGGCACTCTTGCACTCTACTGTGTTTCCTATAGGGCCAGTACAGTGAGCTAGCTCAGAACAAAAGAACTGTGCTTCCTACACAAACGGGGCATATCTAGTTCAACTCAGTATTTGATACTAAGTAAAACAGGAGCTTCTCTTCAGTCCAATACACTGCATTTGCTGGGAACAGACGCAAGTGCTATTTGCACTGTTTATGGCCAGAAAAGCACACTAGTGGTGTCCTTACCCTGAATTAACACTTAATGCTAGAACTTGAAACTGAATGTGCTTCAACTCCGTTTAGGAAGTTGTATTGAACCCCAGTGGGCCTTACAAGAAAAACACTCTGCTTTTGAGAAACAGGCACTCTTGCACTCTACTGTGTTTCCTATAGGGCCAGTACAGTGAGCTAGCTCAGAACAAAAGAACTGTGGGGGCATATCTAGTTCAACTCAGTATTGGAAACTAAGTAAAACAGGAGCTTCTCTTCAGTCCAATACACTGCATTTGCTGGGAACAGACGCGAGTGCTATTTGCACTGTTTATGGCCAGAAAAGCACACTAGTGGTGTTCTTACCCTGAATTAACACTTAATGCTAGAACTTGAAACTGAATGTGATTCAACTCCGTTTAGGAAGTTGTATTGAACCCCAGTCGGCCTTACAAGAAAAACACTCTGCTTTTGAGAAACAGGCACTCTTGCACTCTACTGTGTTTCCTATAGGGCCAGTACATTGAGCTAGCTCAGAACTAAAGAACTGTGCTTCCTACACTAACGGGGCATATCTAGTGCAACTCAGCATTGGAAACTAAGTAAAACAGGAGCTTCTCTTCAGTCCAATATACTGCACTTGCTGGGAACAGACGCGAGTGCTATTTGCACTGTTTATGGCCAGAAAAGCACACTAGTGGTGTTCTTACCCTGAATTTACGCTTAATGCTAGAAGTTGAAACTGAATGTGATTCAACTCCGTTTAGGAAGTTGTATTGAACCCCAGTCGGCTTACAAGAAAAAAACTCTGCTATTGAGAAACAGGCACTCTTTCACTCTACTGTGTTTCCTATACGGCCAGTACAGTGAGCTAGCTCAGAACAAAAGAACTGTGCTTCCTACACAATCGGGGCATATCTAGTTCAACACAGTATTGGAAACTAAGTAAAACAGGAGCTTCTCTTCAGTCCAATACACTGCATTTGCTGGGAACAGACGGGATAGCTATTTGCACTGTTTATGGCCAGAAAAGCACACTAGTGGTGTTCTTACGCTGAATTAACACTTAATGCTAGAACTTGAAACTGAATGTGATTCAACTCCGTTTAGGAAATTGTATTGAACCCCAGACGGCCTTACAAGAAAAACACTCTGCTTTTGAGAAACAGGCACTCTTGTACTCTACTGTGTTTCCTATAGGGCCAGTACAGTGAGCTAGCTCAGAACAAAAGAATTGTGTTTCCTACACAAACGGGGCATATCTAGTTCAACTCAGTATTGGAAACTAAGTAAAACAGGAGCTTCTCTTCAGTCCAATACACTGCATTTGCTGGGAACAGACACGAGTGCTATTTGCACTGTTTATGGCCAGAAAAACACACTCACTAGTGTTCTTACCCTGAATTATCACTTAATGCTAGAACTTGAAACTGAATGTGGTTCAACTCCGTTTAGGAAGTTGTATTGAAGCCCAGTCGGCCTTACAAGAAAAACACTCTGCTTTTGAGAAACAGGCACTCTTGCACTCTACTGTGTTTCCTATAGGGCCAGTACAGTGAGCTAGCTCAGAACAAAAGAACTGTGCTTCCTACACAAACGGGGCATATCTAGTTCAACTCAGTATTGGAAACTAAGTAAAACAGGAGCTTCTCTTCAGTCCAATACACTGCATTTGCTGGGAACAGACGCGAGTGCAATTTCACTGTTTATGGCCAGAAAAGCACACTAGTGGTGTTCTTACCCTGAATTAACACTTAATGCTAGAACTTGAAACTGAATGTGATTTAACTCCGTTTAGGAAGTTGTATTGAACCCCAGTCGGCCTTACAAGAAAAACACTCTGCTTTTGAGAAACAGGCACTCTTGCACTCTACTGTGTTTCCTATAGGGCCAGTACAGTTATCTAGCTCAGAAAAAAGAACTGTGCTTCCTACACAAACGGGGCATATCTAGTTCAACTCAGTATTGGAAACTAAGTAAAACAGGAGCTTCTCTTCAGTCCAATACTCTGCATTTGCTGGGAACAGACACGAGTGCTATTTGCACTGTTTATGGCTAGAAAAGCACAATAGTGGTGTTCTTACCCTGAATTAACACTTAATGCTAGAACTTGAAACTGAATGTGATTCAACTCCGTTTAGGAAGTTGTATTGAACCCCAGTCGGCCTTACAAGAAAAACACTCTGCTTTTGAGAAACAGGCACTCTTGCACTCTACTGTGTTTCCTATAGGGCCAGTACAGTGAGCTAGCTCAGAACAAAAGAACTGTGCTTCCTACACAAACGGGGCATATCTAGTTCAACTCAGTATTTGATACTAAGTAAAACAGGAGCTTCTCTTCAGTCCAATACACTGCATTTGCTGGGAACAGACGCGAGTGCTATTTGCACTGTTTATGGCCAGAAAAGCACACTAGTGGTGTCCTTACCCTGAATTAACACTTAATGCTAGAACTTGAAACTGAATGTGCTTCAACTCCTTTTAGGAAGTTGTATTGAACCCCAGTCGGCCTTACAAGAAAAACACTCTGCTTTTGAGAAACAGGCACTCTTGCACTCTACTGTGTTTCCTATAGGGCTAGTACAGTGAGCTAGCTCAGAACAAAAGAACTGTGGGGGCATATCTAGTTCAACTCAGTATTGGAAACTAAGTAAAACAGGAGCTTCTCTTCAGTCCAATACACTGCATTTGCTGGGAACAGACGCGAGTGCTATTTGCACTGTTTATGGCCAGAAAAGCACACTAGTGGTGTTCTTACACTGAATTAACACTTAATGCTAGAACTTGAAACTGAATGTGATTCAACTCCGTTTAGGAAGTTGTATTGAACCCCAGTCGGCCTTACAAGAAAAACACTCTGCTTTTGAGAAACAGGCACTTTTGCACTCTACAGTGTTTCCTATAGGGCCAGTACATTGAGCTAGCTCAGAACTAAAGAACTGTGCTTCCTACACAAACGGGGCATATCTAGTTCAACTCAGTATTGGAAACTAAGTAAAACAGGAGCTTCTCTTCAGTCCAATACACTGCATTTGCTGGGAACAGACGCGAGTGCTATTTGCACTGTTTATGGCCATAAAAGCACACTAGTGGTGTTCTTACCCTGAATTAACACTTAATGCTAGAACTTGAAACTGAATGTGATTCAACTCCGTTTAGGAAGTTGTATTGAACCCCAGTCGGCCTTACAAGAAAAACACTCTGCTTTTGAGAAACAGGCACTTTTGCACTCTATAGTGTTTATTATAGGGCCAGTACAGTGAGCTAGCTCAGAACAAAAGAACTGTGCTTCCTACACAATCGGGGCATATCTAGTTCAACTCAGTATTGGAAACTAAGTAAAACAGGAGCTTCTCTTCAGTCCAATACACTGCATTTGCTGGGAACAGACGCGAATGCTATTTGCACTGTTTATGGCCAGAAAAACACACTCACTGGTGTTCTTACCCTGAATTAACACTTAATCCTAGAACTTGAAACTGAATGTGATTCAACTCCGTTTAGGAAGTTGTATTGAACCCCAGTCGGCCTTACAAGAAAAACACTCTGCTTTTGAGAAACAGGCACTCTTGCACTCTACTGTGTTTCCTATAGGGCCAGTACAGTGAGCTAGCTCAGAACAAAAGAACTGTGGGGGCATATCTAGTTCAACTCAGTATTGGAAACTAAGTAAAACAGGAGCTTCTCTTCATTCCAATACACTGCATTTGCTGGGAACAGACGCGAGTGCTATTTGCACTGTTTATGGCCAGAAAAGCACACTAGTGGTCTTCTTACCCTGAATTAACACTTAATGCTAGAACTTGAAACTGAATGTGATTCAACTCCGTTTAGGAAGTTGTATTGAACCCCAGTCGGCCTTACAAGAAAAACACTCTGCTTTTGAGAAACAGGCACTCTTGCACTCTACTGTGTTTCCTATAGGGCCAGTACATTGAGCTAGCTCAGAACTAAAGAACTGTGCTTCCTACACAAACGGGGCATATCTAGTTCAACTCAGTATTGGAAACTAAGTAAAACAGGAGCTTCTCTTCAGTCCAATACACTGCATTTCCTGGGAACAGACGCGAGTGCTATTTGCACTGTTTATGGCCAGAAAAGCACACTATTGGTGTTCTTACCCTGAATTAACGCTTAATGCTAGAACTTGAAACAGAATGTGATTCAACTCCGTTTAGGAAGTTGTTTTGAACCCCAGTCGGCCTTACAAGAAAAACACTCTGCTTTTGAGAAACAGTGACTCTTGCACTCTACTGTTTTTCATATAGGGCCAGTACAGTGAGCTAGCTCAGAACAAAAGAACTGTGTTCTACACAATCGGGGCATATCTAGTTCAACTCAGTATTGGAAACTAAGTAAAACAGGAGCTTCTCTTCAGTCCAATACACTGCATTTGCTGGGAACAGACGCGAGTGCTATTTGCACTGTTTATGGCCAGAAAAGCACACTAGTGGTGTTCTTACCCTGAATTAACACTTAATGCTAGAACTTGAAACTGAATGTGATTCAACTCCGTTTAGGAAGTTGTATTGAACCCCAGTCGGCCTTACAAGAAAAACACTCTGCTTTTGAGAAACAGGCACTCTTGCCCTCTATTGTGTTTCCTATAGGGCCAGTACAGTGAGCTAGCTCAGAACAAAAGAACTGTGCTTCCTACACAAATGGGGCATATCTAGTTCAACTCAGTATTGGAAACTAAGTAAAACAGGAGCTTCTCTTCAGTCCAATACACTGCATTTGCTGGGAACAGACGCGAGTGCTATTTGCACTGTTTATGGCCAGAAAAGCACACTAGGGGTGTTCTTACCCTGAATTAACGCTTAATGCTAGAACTTGAAACTTAATGTGATTCAACTCCGTTTAGGAAGTTGTATTGAACCCCAGTCGGCCTTACAAGAAAAACACTCTGCTTTTGAGAAACAGGCACTCTTGCACTCTACTGTGTTTCCTATAGGGCCAGTACAGTGAGCTAGCTCAGAACAAAAGAACTGTGCTTCCTACAAAATCGGGGCATATATAGTTCAACTCAGTATTGGAAACTAAGTAAAACAGGAGCTTCTCTTCAGTCCAATACACTGCATTTGCTGGGAACAGACGCGAATGCTATTTGCACTGTTTATGGCCAGAAAAACACACTCACTAGTGTTCTTACCCTGAATTAACACTTAATGCTAGAACTTGAAACTGAATGTGATTCAACTCCGTTTAGGAAGTTATATTGAACCCCAGTCGGCCTTACAAGAAAAACACTCTGCTTTTGAGAAACAGGCACTCTTGCACTCTACTGTGTTTCCTATAGGGCCAGTACAGTGAGCTAGCTCAGAACAAAAGAACTGTGCTTCCTACACAAACGGGGCATATCTAGTTCAACTCAGTATTTGATACTAAGTAAAACAGGAGCTTCTCTTCAGTCCAATACACTGCATTTGCTGGGAACAGACGCGAGTGCTATTTGCACTGTTTATTGCCAGAAAAGCACACTAGTGGTGTCCTTACCCTGAATTAACACTTAATGCTAGAACTTGAAACTGAATGTGCTTCAACTCCGTTTAGGAAGTTGTATTGAACCCCAGTCGGCCTTACAAGAAAAACACTCTGCTTTTGAGAAACAGGCACTCTTGCACTCTACTGTGTTTCCTATAGGGCCAGTACAGTGAGCTAGCTCAGAACAAAAGAACTGTGGGGGCATATCTAGTTCAACTCAGTATTGGAAACTAAGTAAAACAGGAGCTTCTCTTCAGTCCAATACACTGCATTTGCTGGGAACAGACGCGAGTGCTATTTGCACTGTTTACGGCCGAAAAACACAATCACTAGTGTTCTTACCCTGAATTAACACTTAATGCTAGAACTTGAAACTGAATGTGATTCAACTCTGTTTAGGAAGTTGTATTGAAACCCAGTCGGCCTTACAAGAAAAACAATCTGCATTTGAGAAACAGGCACTCTTGCACTCTACTGTGTTTCCTATAGGGCCAGTACAGTGAGCTAGCTCAGAACAAAAGAACTGTGCTTCCTACACAAACGGGGCATATCTACTTCAACTCAGTATTGGAAACTAAGTAAAACAGGAGCTTCTCTTCAGTCCAATACACTGCATTTGCTGGGAACAGACGCGAGTGCTATTTGCACTGTTTATGGCCAGAAAAACTCACTCACTAGTGTTCTTACCCTGAATTAACACTTAATGCTAGAACTTGAAACTGAATGTGATTCAACTCCGTTTAGGAAGTTGTATTGAACCCCAGTAGGCCTTACCAGAAAAACACTCTGCTTTTGAGAAACAGGCACTCTTGCACTCTACTCTGTTTCCTATAGGGCCAGTACAATGAGCTAGCTCAGAACAAAAGAACTGTGCTTCCTACACAAACGGGGCATATCTAGTTCAACTCAGTATTGCAAACTAAGTAAAACAGGAGCATCTCTTCAGTCCAATACACTGCATTTGCTGGGAACAGACGTCAGTGCTATTTGCACTGTTTATGGCCAGAAAAGCACACTAGTGGTGTTCTTACCCTGAATTAACGCTTAATGCTAGAACTTGAAACTGAATGTGATTCAACTCCGTTTAGGAAGTTGTATTGAACCCCAGTTGGCCTTACAAGAAAAACACTCTGCTTTTGAGAAACAGGCACTCTTGCACTCTACTGTGTTTCCTATAGGGCCAGTACAGTGAGCTAGCTCAGAACAAAAGAACTGTGCTTCCGACACAAACGGAGCATATCTAGTTCAACTCAGTATTGGAAACTAAGTAAAACAGGAGCTTCTCTTCAGTCCAATACACTGCATTTGCTGGGAACAGACGCGAGTGCTATTTGCACTGTTTACGGCCGAGAAACACAATCACTAGTGTTCTTACCCTGAATTAACACTTAATGCTAGAACTTGAAACTGAATGTGATTCAACTCCGTTTAGGAAGTTGTATTGAAACCCAGTCGGCCTTACAAGAAAAACACTCTGCTTTTGAGAAACAGGCACTCTTGCACTCTACTGTGTTTCCTATAGGGCCAGTACAGTGAGCTAGCTCAGAACTAAAGAACTGTGCTTCCTACACAAACGGGGCATATCTAGTTCAACTCAGTATTGGAAACTAAGTAAAACAGGACCTTCTCTTCAGTCCAATACACTGCATTTGCTGGGAACAGACGCGAGTGCTATTTGCACTCTTTATGGCCAGAAAAACACACTCACTAGTGTTCTTACCCTGAATTAACACTTAATGCTAGAACTTGAAACTGAACGTGAGTCAACTCCGTTTAGGAAGTTTTATTGAACCCCAGTCGGCCTTACAGGAAAAACACTCTGCTTTTGAGAAACAGGCACTCTTGCACTCTACTGTGTTTCCTATAGGGCCAGTACAGTGAGCTAGCTCAGAACAAAAGAATTGTGCTTCCTACACAAACGGGGCATATCTAGTTCAACTCAGTATTGGAAACTAAGTAAAACAGGAGCTTCTCTTCAGTCCAATACACTGCATTTGCTGGGAACAGACGCGAGTACTATTTGCACTGTTTATGGCCAGAAAAACACACTCACTAGTGTTCTTACCCTGAATTAACACTTAATGCTAGAACTTGAAACTGAATGTGATTCAACTCCGTTTAGGAAGTTGTATTGAACCCCAGTCGGCCTTACAAGAAAAACACTCTGCTTTTGAGAAACAGGCACTCTTGCACTCTACTGTGTTTCCTATAGAGCCAGTACAGTGAGCTAGCTCAGAACAAAAGAACTGTGCTTCCTACACAAACGGGGCATATCTAGTTCAACTCAGTATTGGAAACTAAGTAAAAAAGGAGCTTCTCTTCACTCCAATACACTGCATTTGCTGGGAACAGACGCGAGTGCTATTTGCACTGTTTATGGCCAGAAAAGCACACTAGTGGTGTTCTTACCCTGAATTAACGCTTAATGCTAGAAGTTGAAACTGAATGTGATTCAACTCCGTTTAGGTAGTTGTATTGAACCCCAGTCGGCCTTACAAGAAAAACACTCTGCTTTTGAGAAACAGGCACTCTTGCACTCTACTGTGTTTTCTATAGGGCCAGTACAGTGAGCTAGGTCAGAACAAAAGTACTGTGCTTCCTACACAAATGGGGCATATCTAGTTCAACTCAGTATTGGAAACTAAGTAAAACAGGAGCTTCTCTTCAGTCCAATACACTGCATTTCCTGGGAACAGAGGCGAGTGCTATTTGCACTGTTTATGGCCAGAAAAACACACTCACTAGTGTTCTTACCCTGAATTAACACTTAATGCTAGAACTTGAAACTGAATGTGATTCAACTCCGTTTAGGAAGTTGTATTGAACCCCAGTCGGCCTTACAAGAAAAACACTCTGCTTTTGAGAAACAGGCACTCTTGCACTCTACTGTGTTTCCTATAGGGCCAGTACAGTGAGCTAGCTCAGAACAAAAGAACTGTGCTTCCTACACAAACGGGGCATATCTAGTTCAACTCAGTATTGGAAACTAAGTAAAACAGGAGCTTCTCTTCAGTCCAATACACTGCATTTGCTGGGAACAGACGCGAGTGCTATTTGCACTGTTTATGGCCAGAAAAACACACTCACTAGTGTTCTTACCCTGAATTAACACTTAATGCTAGAACTTTAAACTGAATGTGATTCAACTCCGTTTAGGAAGTTGTATTGAACCCCAGTTGGCCTTACCAGAAAAACACTCTGCTTTTGAGAAACAGGCACTCTTGCACTCTACTCTGTTTCCTATAGGGCCAGTACAGTGAGCTAGCTCAGAACAAAAGAACTGTGCTTCCTACACAAACGGGGCATATCTAGTTCAACTCAGTATTGGAAACTAAGTAAAACAGGAGCATCTCTTCAGTCCAATACACTGCATTTGCTGGGAACAGACGTCAGTGCTATTTGCACTGTTTATGGCCAGAAAAGCACACTAGTGGTGTTCTTACCCTGAATTAACGCTTAATGCTAGAACTTGAAACTGAATGTGATTCAACACCGTTTAGGAAGTTGTATTGAACCCCAGTTGGCCTTACAAGAAAAACACTCTGCTTTTGAGAAACAGGCACTCTTGCACTCTACTGTGTTTCCTATAGGGCCAGTACAGTGAGCTAGGTGAGAACAAAAGAACTGTGCTTCCGACACAAACGGAGGATATCTAGTTCAACTCAGTATTGGAAACTAAGTAAAACAGGAGCTTCTCTTCAGTCCAATACACTGCATTTGCTGGGAACAGACGCGAGTGCTATTTGCACTGTTTACGGCCGAAAAACACAATCACTAGTGTTCTTACCCTGAATTAACACTTAATGCTAGAACTTGAAACTGAATGTGATTCAACTCTGTTTAGGAAGTTGTATTGAAACCCAGTCGGCCTTACAAGAAAAACAATCTGCATTTGAGAAACAGGCACTCTTGCACTCTACTGTGTTTCCTATAGGGCCAGTACAGTGAGCTAGCTCAGAACAAAAGAACTGTGCTTCCTACACAAACGGGGCATATCTAGTTCAACTCAGTATTGGAAACTAAGTAAAACAGGAGCTTCTCTTCAGTCCAATACACTGCATTTGCTGGGAACAGACGCGAGTGCTATTTGCACTGTTTATGGCCAGAAAAACTCACTCACTAGTGTTCTTACCCTGAATTAACACTTAATGCTAGAACTTGAAACTGAATGTGATTCAACTCCGTTTAGGAAGTTGTATTGAACCCCAGTAGGCCTTACCAGAAAAACACTCTGCTTTTGAGAAACAGGCACTCTTGCACTCTACTCTGTTTCCTATAGGGCCAGTACAATGAGCTAGCTCAGAACAAAAGAACTGTGCTTCCTACACAAACGGGGCATATCTAGTTCAACTCAGTATTGCAAACTAAGTAAAACAGGAGCATCTCTTCAGTCCAATACACTGCATTTGCTGGGAACAGACGTCAGTGCTATTTGCACTGTTTATGGCCAGAAAAGCACACTAGTGGTGTTCTTACCCTGAATTAACGCTTAATGCTAGAACTTGAAACTGAATGTGATTCAACTCCGTTTAGGAAGTTGTATTGAACCCCAGTTGGCCTTACAAGAAAAACACTCTGCTTTTGAGAAACAGGCACTCTTGCACTCTACTGTGTTTCCTATAGGGCCAGTACAGTGAGCTAGCTCAGAACAAAAGAACTGTGCTTCCTACACAAACGGGGCATATCTAGTTCAACTCAGTATTGGAAACTAAGTAAAACAGGAGCTTCTCTTCAGTCCAATACACTGCATTTGCTGGGAACAGACGCGAGTGCTATTTGCACTGTTTATGGCCAGAAAAACACACTCACTAGTGTTCTTACCCTGAATTAACACTTAATGCTAGAACTTTAAACTGAATGTGATTCAACTCCGTTTAGGAAGTTGTATTGAACCCCAGTTGGCCTTACCAGAAAAACACTCTGCTTTTGAGAAACAGGCACTCTTGCACTCTACTCTGTTTCCTATAGGGCCAGTACAGTGAGCTAGCTCAGAACAAAAGAACTGTGCTTCCTACACAAACGGGGCATATCTAGTTCAACTCAGTATTGGAAACTAAGTAAAACAGGAGCATCTCTTCAGTCCAATACACTGCATTTGCTGGGAACAGACGTCAGTGCTATTTGCACTGTTTATGGCCAGAAAAGCACACTAGTGGTGTTCTTACCCTGAATTAACGCTTAATGCTAGAACTTGAAACTGAATGTGATTCAACACCGTTTAGGAAGTTGTATTGAACCCCAGTTGGCCTTACAAGAAAAACACTCTGCTTTTGAGAAACAGGCACTCTTGCACTCTACTGTGTTTCCTATAGGGCCAGTACAGTGAGCTAGGTGAGAACAAAAGAACTGTGCTTCCGACACAAACGGAGGATATGTAGTTCAACTCAGTATTGGAAACTAAGTAAAACAGGAGCTTCTCTTCAGTCCAATACACTGCATTTGCTGGGAACAGACGCGAGTGCTATTTGCACTGTTTACGGCCGAAAAACACAATCACTAGTGTTCTTACCCTGAATTAACACTTAATGCTAGAACTTGAAACTGAATGTGATTCAACTCCGTTTAGGAAGTTGTATTGAAACCCAGTCGGCCTTACAAGAAAAACAATCTGCATTTGAGAAACAGGCACTCTTGCACTCTACTGTGTTTCCTATAGGGCCAGTACAGTGAGCTAGCTCAGAACAAAAGAACTGTGCTTCCTACACAAACGGGGCATATCTAGTTCAACTCAGTATTGGAAACTAAGTAAAACAGGAGCTTCTCTTCAGTCCAATACACTGCATTTGCTGGGAACAGACGCGAGTGCTATTTGCACTCTTTATGGCCAGAAAAACACACTCACTAGTGTTCTTACCCTGAATTAACACTTAATGCTAGAACTTGAAACTGAACGTGATTCAACTCCGTTTAGGAAGTTGTATTGAACCCCAGTCGGCCTTACAGGAAAAACACTCTGCTTTTGAGAAACAGGCACTCTTGCACTCTACTGTGTTTCCTATAGGGCCAGTACAGTGAGCTAGCTCAGAACAAAAGAATTGTGCTTCTACACAAACGGGGCATATCTAGTTCAACTCAGTATTGGAAACTAAGTAAAACAGGAGCTTCTCTTCAGTCCAATACACTGCATTTGCTGGGAACAGACGCGAGTACTATTTGCACTGTTTATGGCCAGAAAAACACACTCACTAGTGTTCTTACCCTGAATTAACACTTAATGCTAGAACTTGAAACTGAATGTGATTCAACTCCGATTAGGAAGTTGTATTGAACCCCAGTCGGCCTTACAAGAAAAACACTCTGCTTTTGAGAAACAGGCACTCTTGCACTCTACTGTGTTTCCTATAGAGCCAATACAGTGAGCTAGCTCAGAACAAAAGAACTGTGCTTCCTACACAAACGGGGCATATCTAGTTCAACTCAGTATTGGAAACTAAGTAAAAAAGGAGCTTCTCTTCAGTCCAATACACTGCATTTGCTGGGAACAGACGCGAGTGCTATTTGCACTGTTTATGGCCAGAAAAGCACACTAGTGGTGTTCTTACCCTGAATTAACGCTTAATGCTAGAAGTTGAAACTGAATGTGATTCAACTCCGTTTAGGTAGTTGTATTGAACCCCAGTCGACCTTACAAGAAAAACACTCTGCTATTGAGAAACAGGCACTCTTGCACTCTACTGTGTTTCCTATAGGGCCAGTACAGTGAGCTAGCTCAGAACAAAAGAACTGTGCTTCCTACACAATCGGGGCATATCTAGTTCAACTCAGTTTTGGACACTAAGTAAAACAGGAGCTTCTCTTCAGTCCAATACACTGCATTTGCTGGGAACAGACGGGATAGCTATTTGCACTGTTTATGGCCAGAAAAGCACACTACTGGTGTTCTTACCCTGAATTAACACTTAATGCTAGAACTTGAAACTGAATGTGATTCAACTCCGTTTAGGAAGTTGTATTGAACCCCAGTCGGCCTTACAAGAAAAAAACTCTGCTTTTGAGAAACAGGCACTCTTGCACTCTACTGTGTTTCCTATAGGGCCAGTACAGTTATCTAGCTCAGAACAAAGAACTGTGCTTCCTACACAAACGGGGCATATCTAGTTCAACTCAGTATTGGAAACTAAGTAAAACAGTAGCTTCTCTTCAGTCCAATACACTGCATTTGCTGGGAACAGACGGGAGTGCTATTTGCACTGTTTACGGCCAGAAAAACACAATCACTAGTGTTCTTACCCTGAATTAACCCTTAATGCTAGAACTTGAAACTGAATGTGATTCAACTGCGTTTAGGAAGTTGTATTGAACCCCAGTTGGCCTTACAAGAAAAACACTCTTCTTTTGAGAAACAGGTACTCTTGCACTCTACTGTGTTTCCTTAGGGAGAGTACAGTGATCTAGCTCAGAACAAACGAACTGTGCTTCCTACACAAACGGGGCATATCTAGTTCATCTCAGTATTGGAAACTAAGTAAAACAGGAGCTTCTCTTCAGTCCAATACACTGCATTTGCTGGGAACAGACGCGAGTGCTATTTGCACTGTTTATGGCCAGAAAAGCACAATAGTGGTGTTCTTACCCTGAATTAACACTTAATGCTAGAACTTGAAACTGAATGTGATTCAACTCCGTTTAGGAAGTTGTATTGAACCCCAGTTGGCCTTACAAGAAAAAAACTCTGCTTTTGAGAAACAGGCACTCTTGCACTCTACTGTGTTTCCTATAGGGCCAGTACTGTGATCTAGCTCAGAACAAACGAACTGTGCTTCCTACACAAACGGGGCATATCTAGTTCAACTCAGTATTGGAAACTAAGTAAAACAGGAGCTTCTCTTCAGTCCAATACACTGCATTTGCTGGGAACAGACGCGAGTGCTATTTGTACTGTTTATGGCCAGAAAAGCACAATAGTGGTGTTCTTACCCTGAATTAACACTTAATGCTAGAACTTGAAACTGAATGTGATTCAACTCCGGTTAGGAAGTTGTATTGAACCCCAGTTAGCCTTACAAGAAAAACACTCTGCTTTTGAGAAACAGGCACTCTTGCACTCTACTGTGTTTCCTATAGGGCCAGTAGAGTGAGCTAGCTCAGAACAAACGAACTGTGCTTCCTACACAAACGGGACATATCTAGTTCAACTCAGTATTGGAAACTAAGTAAAACAGGAGCTTCTCTTCAGTCCAATACACTGCATTTGCTGGGAACAGACGCGAGGGCTATTTGCACTGTTTACGGCCGAAAAACACAATCACTAGTGTTCTTACCCTGAATTAACACTTAATGCTAGAACTTGAAACTGAATGTGATTCAACTCCGTTTGGGAAGTTGTATTGAAACCCAGTCGGCCTTACAAGAAAAACACTCTGCATTTGAGAAACAGGCACTCTTGCACTCTACTGTGTTTCCTATAGGGCCAGTACAGTTATCTAGCTCAGAACAAAGAACTGTGCTTCCTACACAAACGGGGCATATCTAGTTCAACTCAGTATTGGAAACTAAGTAAAACAGTAGCTTCTCTTCAGTCCAATACACTGCATTTGCTGGGAACAGACGGGAGTGCTATTTGCACTGTTTACGGCCAGAAAAACACAATCACTAGTGTTCTTACCCTGAATTAACCCTTAATGCTAGAACTTGAAACTGAATGTGATTCAACTCCGTTTATGAAGTTGTATTGAACCCCAGTTGGCCTTACAAGAAAAACACTCTTCTTTTGAGAAACAGGTACTCTTGCACTCTACTGTGTTTCCTTAGGGAGAGTACAGTGATCTAGCTCAGAACAAACGAACTGTGCTTACTACACAAACGGGGCATATCTAGTTCATCTCAGTATTGGAAACTAAGTAAAACAGGAGCTTCTCTTCAGTCCAATACACTGCATTTGCTGGGAACAGACGCGAGTGCTATTTGCACTGTTTATGGCCAGAAAAGCACAATAGTGGTGTTCTTACCCTGAATTAACACTTAATGCTAGAACTTGAAACTGAATGTGATTCAACTCCGTTTAGGAAGTTGTATTGAACCCCAGTTGGCCTTACAAGAAAAAAACTCTGCTTTTGAGAAACAGGCACTCTTGCACTCTACTGTGTTTCCTATAGGGCCAGTACTGTGATCTAGCTCAGAACAAACGAACTGTGCTTCCTACACAAACGGGGCATATCTAGTTCAACTCAGTATTGGAAACTAAGTAAAACAGGAGCTTCTCTTCAGTCCAATACACTGCATTTGCTGGGAACAGACGCGAGTGCTATTTGTACTGTTTATGGCCAGAAAAGCACAATAGTGGTGTTCTTACCCTGAATTAACACTTAATGCTAGAACTTGAAACTGAATGTGATTCAACTCCGTTTAGGAAGTTGTATTGAACCCCAGTTAGCCTTACAAGAAAAACACTCTGCTTTTGAGAAACAGGCACTCTTGCACTCTACTGTGTTTCCTATAGGGCCAGTAGAGTGAGCTAGCTCAGAACAAACGAACTGTGCTTCCTACACAAACGGGACATATCTAGTTCAACTCAGTATTGGAAACTAAGTAAAACAGGAGCTTCTCTTCAGTCCAATACACTGCATTTGCTGGGAACAGACGCGAGGGCTATTTGCACTGTTTACGGCCGAAAAACACAATCACTAGTGTTCTTACCCTGAATTAACACTTAATGCTAGAACTTGAAACTGAATGTGATTCAACTCCGTTTGGGAAGTTGTATTGAAACCCAGTCGGCCTTACAAGAAAAACACTCTGCATTTGAGAAACAGGCACTCTTGCACTCTACTTTGTTTCCTATAGGGCCAGTACAGTGAGCTAGCTCAGAACAAAAGAACTGTGCTTCCTACACAAACGGGGCATATCTAGTTCAACTCATTATTGGAAACTAAGTAAAACAGGAGCTTCTCTTCAGTCCAATACACTGCATTTGCTGGGAACAGACGCGAGTGCTATTTGCACTCTTTATGGCCAGAAAAACACACTCACTAGTGTTCTTACCCTGAATTAACACTTAATGCTAGAAATTGAAACTGAACGTGATTCAACTCCGTTTAGGAAGTTGTATTGAACCCCAGTCGGCCTTACAGGAAAAACACTCTGCTTTTGAGAAACAGGCACTCTTGCACTCTACTGTGTTTCCTATAGGGCCAGTACAGTGAGCTAGCTCAGAACAAAAGAACTGTGCTTCCTACACAAACGGGGCATATCTAGTTCAACTCAGTATTGGAAACTAAGTAAAACAGGAGCTTCTCTTCAGTCCAATACACTGCATTTGCTGGGAACAGACGCGAGTGCTATTTGCACTGTTTATGGCCAGAAAAACACACTCACTAGTGTTCTTACCCTGAATTAACACTTAATGCTAGAACTTGAAACTGAATGTGATTCAACTCCGTTTAGGAAGTTGTATTGAACCCCAGTCGGCCTTACAAGAAAAACACTCTGCTTTTGAGAAACAGGCACTCTTGCACTCTACTGTGTTTCCTATAGAGCCAGTACAGTGAGCTAGCTCAGAACAAAAGAACTGTGCTTCCTACACAAACGGGGCATATCTAGTTCAACTCAGTATTGGAAACTAAGTAAAAAAGGAGCTTATCTTCAGTCAAATACACTGCATTTGCTGGGAACAGACGCGAGTGCTATTTGCACTGTTTATGGCCAGAAAAGCACACTAGTGGTGTTCTTACCCTGAATTAACGCTTAATGCTAGAAGTTGAAACTGAATGTGATTCAACTCCGTTTAGGTAGTTGTATTGAACCCCAGTCGACCTTACAAGAAAAACACTCTGCTATTGAGAAACAGGCACTCTTGCACTCTACTGTGTTTCCTATAGGGCCAGTACAGTGAGCTAGCTCAGAACAAAAGAACTGTGCTTCCTACACAATCGGGGCATATCTAGTTCAACTCAGTATTGGAAACTAAGTAAAACAGGAGCTTCTCTTCAGTCCAATACACTGCATTTGCTGGGAACAGACGGGATAGCTATTTGCACTGTTTATGGCCAGAAAAGCACACTAGTGGTGTTCTTACCCTGAAGTAACACTTACTGCTAGAACTTGAAACGGAATGTGGTTCAACTCCGTTTAGGAAGTTTTATTGAACCCCAGTTGGCCTTACAAGAAAAACACTCTGCTTTTGAGAAACAGGCAGTCTTGCACTCTACTGTGTTTCCTATAGGGCCAGTAGAGTGATCTAGCTCAGAACAAAAGAACTGTTCTTCCTACACAAACGGGGCATATCTAGTTCAACTCAGTATTGGAAACTAAGTAAAACAGGAGCTTCTCTTCAGTCCAATACACTGCATTTGCTGGGAACAGAGGCGAGTGCTATTTGCACTGTTTATGGCCAGAAAAACACACTCACTAGTGTTCTTACCCTGAATTAACACTTAATGCTAGAACTTGAAACTGAATGTGATTCAACTCCGTTTAGGAAGTTGTATTGAACCCCATTCGGCCTTACAAGAAAAACACTCTGCTTTTGAGAAACAGGCACTATTGCACTCTACTGTTTTTCCTATAGGGCCAGTACAGTGAGCTAGCTCAGAACAAAAGAACTGTGCTTCCTACACAAACGGGGCATACCTAGTTCAACTCAGTATTGGAAACTAAGTAAAACAGGAGCTTCTCTTCAGTCCAATACACTGCATTTGCTGGGAACAGACGCGAGTGCTATTTGCACTCTTTATGGCCAGAAAAACACACTCACTAGTGTTCTTACCCTGAATTAACACTTAATGCTAGAACTTGAAACTGAATGTGATTCAACTCCGTTTAGGAAGTTGTATTGAACCCCAGTCGGCCTTACAAGAAAAACACTCTGCTTTTGAGAAACAGGCACTCTTGCACTCTACTGTGTTTTCTATAAGGCCAGTACAGTGAGCTAGCTCAGAACAAAGAACTGTGCTTCCTACACAAACGGGGCATATCTAGTTCAACTCAGTATTGGAAACTAAGTAAAACAGGAGCTTCTCTTCAGTCCAATACACTGCATTTGCTGGGAACAGACGCGAGTGCTATTTGCACTGTTTATGGCCAGAAAAGCACACTAGTGGTGTTCTTACCCTGAATTAACACTTAATGCTAGAACTTGAAACTGAATGTGATTCAACTCCGTTTAGGAAGTTGTATTGAACCCCAGTCGGCCTTACAAGAAAAACACTCTGCTTTTGAGAAACAGGCACTCTTGCACTCTACTGTGTTTCCTATAGGGCCAGTACAGTGAGCTAGCTCAGAACAAAAGAACTGTGCTTCCTACACAAACGGGGCATATCTAGTTCAACTCAGTATTGGAAACTAAGTAAAACAGGAGCTTCTCTTCAGTCCAATACACTGCATTTGCTGGGAACAGACGCGAGTGCTATTTGCACTGTTTATGGCCAGAAAAGCACACTAGTGGTGTTCTTACCCTGAATTAACGCTTAATGCTAGAAGTTGAAACTGAATGTGATTCAACTCCGTTTAGGAAGTTGTATTGAACCCCAGTCGATCTTACAAGAAAAACACTCTGCTATTGAGAAACAGGCACTCTTGCACTCTACTGTGTTTCCTATAGGGCCAGTACGGTGAGCTAGCTCAGAACAAAAGAACTGTGCTTCCTACACAATCGGGGCATATCTAGTTCAACTCAGTATTGGAAACTAAGTGAAACAGGAGCTTCTCTTCAGTCCAATACACTGCATTTGCTGGGAACAGACGGGATAGCTATTTGCACTGTTTATGGCCAGAAAAGCACACTAGTGGTGTTCTTACCATGAATTAACACTTAATGCTAGAACTTGAAACTGAATGTGATTCAACTCCGTTTAGGAAGTTGTATTGAACCCCAGTTGGCCTTACAAGAAAAACACTCTGCTTTTGAGAAACAGGTACTCTTGCACTCTAAAGTGTTTCCTTAGGGCCAGTACAGTGATCTAGCTCAGAACAAAAGAACTGTGCTTCCTACACAAACGGGGCATATCTAGTTCAACTCAGTATTGGAAACTAAGTAAAACAGGAGCTTCTCTTCAGTCCAATACACTGCATTTGCTGGGAACAGACGCGAGTGCTATTTGCACTGTTTATGGCCAGAAAAACACACTCACTAGTGTTCTTACCCTGAATTAACACTTAATGCTAGAACTTGAAACTGAATGTGATTCAACTCCGTTTAGGAAGTTGTATTGAACCCCAGTCGGCCTTACAAGAAAAACACTCTGCTTTTGAGAAACAGGTACTCTTGCACTCTACTGTGTTTCCTATAGAGCCAGTACAGTGAGCTAGCTCAGAACAAAAGAACTGTGCTTCCTACACAAACGGGGCATATCTAGTTCAACTCAGTATTGGAAACTAAGTAAAAAAGGAGCTTCTCTTCAGTCCAATACACTGCATTTGCTGGGAACAGACGCGAGTGCTATTTGCACTGTTTATGGCCAGAAAAGCACACTAGTGGTGTTCTTACCCTGAATTAACGCTTAATGCTAGAACTTGAAACTGAATGTGATTCAACACCGTTTAGGAAGTTGTATTGAACCCCAGTTGGCCTTACAAGAAAAACACTCTGCTTTTGAGAAACAGGCACTCTTGCACTCTACTGTGTTTCCTATAGGGCCAGTACAGTGAGCTAGGTGAGAACAAAAGAACTGTGCTTCCGACACAAACGGAGGATATGTAGTTCAACTCAGTATTGGAAACTAAGTAAAACAGGAGCTTCTCTTCAGTCCAATACACTGCATTTGCTGGGAACAGACGCGAGTGCTATTTGCACTGTTTACGGCCGAAAAACACAATCACTAGTGTTCTTACCCTGAATTAACACTTAATGCTAGAACTTGAAACTGAATGTGATTCAACTCCGTTTAGGAAGTTGTATTGAAACCCAGTCGGCCTTACAAGAAAAACAATCTGCATTTGAGAAACAGGCACTCTTGCACTCTACTGTGTTTCCTATAGGGCCAGTACAGTGAGCTAGCTCAGAACAAAAGAACTGTGCTTCCTACACAAACGGGGCATATCTAGTTCAACTCAGTATTGGAAACTAAGTAAAACAGGAGCTTCTCTTCAGTCCAATACACTGCATTTGCTGGGAACAGACGCGAGTGCTATTTGCACTCTTTATGGCCAGAAAAACACACTCACTAGTGTTCTTACCCTGAATTAACACTTAATGCTAGAACTTGAAACTGAACGTGATTCAACTCCGTTTAGGAAGTTGTATTGAACCCCAGTCGGCCTTACAGGAAAAACACTCTGCTTTTGAGAAACAGGCACTCTTGCACTCTACTGTGTTTCCTATAGGGCCAGTACAGTGAGCTAGCTCAGAACAAAAGAATTGTGCTTCTACACAAACGGGGCATATCTAGTTCAACTCAGTATTGGAAACTAAGTAAAACAGGAGCTTCTCTTCAGTCCAATACACTGCATTTGCTGGGAACAGACGCGAGTACTATTTGCACTGTTTATGGCCAGAAAAACACACTCACTAGTGTTCTTACCCTGAATTAACACTTAATGCTAGAACTTGAAACTGAATGTGATTCAACTCCGATTAGGAAGTTGTATTGAACCCCAGTCGGCCTTACAAGAAAAACACTCTGCTTTTGAGAAACAGGCACTCTTGCACTCTACTGTGTTTCCTATAGAGCCAATACAGTGAGCTAGCTCAGAACAAAAGAACTGTGCTTCCTACACAAACGGGGCATATCTAGTTCAACTCAGTATTGGAAACTAAGTAAAAAAGGAGCTTCTCTTCAGTCCAATACACTGCATTTGCTGGGAACAGACGCGAGTGCTATTTGCACTGTTTATGGCCAGAAAAGCACACTAGTGGTGTTCTTACCCTGAATTAACGCTTAATGCTAGAAGTTGAAACTGAATGTGATTCAACTCCGTTTAGGTAGTTGTATTGAACCCCAGTCGACCTTACAAGAAAAACACTCTGCTATTGAGAAACAGGCACTCTTGCACTCTACTGTGTTTCCTATAGGGCCAGTACAGTGAGCTAGCTCAGAACAAAAGAACTGTGCTTCCTACACAATCGGGGCATATCTAGTTCAACTCAGTTTTGGACACTAAGTAAAACAGGAGCTTCTCTTCAGTCCAATACACTGCATTTGCTGGGAACAGACGGGATAGCTATTTGCACTGTTTATGGCCAGAAAAGCACACTACTGGTGTTCTTACCCTGAATTAACACTTAATGCTAGAACTTGAAACTGAATGTGATTCAACTCCGTTTAGGAAGTTGTATTGAACCCCAGTCGGCCTTACAAGAAAAAAACTCTGCTTTTGAGAAACAGGCACTCTTGCACTCTACTGTGTTTCCTATAGGGCCAGTACAGTTATCTAGCTCAGAACAAAGAACTGTGCTTCCTACACAAACGGGGCATATCTAGTTCAACTCAGTATTGGAAACTAAGTAAAACAGTAGCTTCTCTTCAGTCCAATACACTGCATTTGCTGGGAACAGACGGGAGTGCTATTTGCACTGTTTACGGCCAGAAAAACACAATCACTAGTGTTCTTACCCTGAATTAACCCTTAATGCTAGAACTTGAAACTGAATGTGATTCAACTGCGTTTAGGAAGTTGTATTGAACCCCAGTTGGCCTTACAAGAAAAACACTCTTCTTTTGAGAAACAGGTACTCTTGCACTCTACTGTGTTTCCTTAGGGAGAGTACAGTGATCTAGCTCAGAACAAACGAACTGTGCTTCCTACACAAACGGGGCATATCTAGTTCATCTCAGTATTGGAAACTAAGTAAAACAGGAGCTTCTCTTCAGTCCAATACACTGCATTTGCTGGGAACAGACGCGAGTGCTATTTGCACTGTTTATGGCCAGAAAAGCACAATAGTGGTGTTCTTACCCTGAATTAACACTTAATGCTAGAACTTGAAACTGAATGTGATTCAACTCCGTTTAGGAAGTTGTATTGAACCCCAGTTGGCCTTACAAGAAAAAAACTCTGCTTTTGAGAAACAGGCACTCTTGCACTCTACTGTGTTTCCTATAGGGCCAGTACTGTGATCTAGCTCAGAACAAACGAACTGTGCTTCCTACACAAACGGGGCATATCTAGTTCAACTCAGTATTGGAAACTAAGTAAAACAGGAGCTTCTCTTCAGTCCAATACACTGCATTTGCTGGGAACAGACGCGAGTGCTATTTGTACTGTTTATGGCCAGAAAAGCACAATAGTGGTGTTCTTACCCTGAATTAACACTTAATGCTAGAACTTGAAACTGAATGTGATTCAACTCCGGTTAGGAAGTTGTATTGAACCCCAGTTAGCCTTACAAGAAAAACACTCTGCTTTTGAGAAACAGGCACTCTTGCACTCTACTGTGTTTCCTATAGGGCCAGTAGAGTGAGCTAGCTCAGAACAAACGAACTGTGCTTCCTACACAAACGGGACATATCTAGTTCAACTCAGTATTGGAAACTAAGTAAAACAGGAGCTTCTCTTCAGTCCAATACACTGCATTTGCTGGGAACAGACGCGAGGGCTATTTGCACTGTTTACGGCCGAAAAACACAATCACTAGTGTTCTTACCCTGAATTAACACTTAATGCTAGAACTTGAAACTGAATGTGATTCAACTCCGTTTGGGAAGTTGTATTGAAACCCAGTCGGCCTTACAAGAAAAACACTCTGCATTTGAGAAACAGGCACTCTTGCACTCTACTGTGTTTCCTATAGGGCCAGTACAGTTATCTAGCTCAGAACAAAGAACTGTGCTTCCTACACAAACGGGGCATATCTAGTTCAACTCAGTATTGGAAACTAAGTAAAACAGTAGCTTCTCTTCAGTCCAATACACTGCATTTGCTGGGAACAGACGGGAGTGCTATTTGCACTGTTTACGGCCAGAAAAACACAATCACTAGTGTTCTTACCCTGAATTAACCCTTAATGCTAGAACTTGAAACTGAATGTGATTCAACTCCGTTTATGAAGTTGTATTGAACCCCAGTTGGCCTTACAAGAAAAACACTCTTCTTTTGAGAAACAGGTACTCTTGCACTCTACTGTGTTTCCTTAGGGAGAGTACAGTGATCTAGCTCAGAACAAACGAACTGTGCTTACTACACAAACGGGGCATATCTAGTTCATCTCAGTATTGGAAACTAAGTAAAACAGGAGCTTCTCTTCAGTCCAATACACTGCATTTGCTGGGAACAGACGCGAGTGCTATTTGCACTGTTTATGGCCAGAAAAGCACAATAGTGGTGTTCTTACCCTGAATTAACACTTAATGCTAGAACTTGAAACTGAATGTGATTCAACTCCGTTTAGGAAGTTGTATTGAACCCCAGTTGGCCTTACAAGAAAAAAACTCTGCTTTTGAGAAACAGGCACTCTTGCACTCTACTGTGTTTCCTATAGGGCCAGTACTGTGATCTAGCTCAGAACAAACGAACTGTGCTTCCTACACAAACGGGGCATATCTAGTTCAACTCAGTATTGGAAACTAAGTAAAACAGGAGCTTCTCTTCAGTCCAATACACTGCATTTGCTGGGAACAGACGCGAGTGCTATTTGTACTGTTTATGGCCAGAAAAGCACAATAGTGGTGTTCTTACCCTGAATTAACACTTAATGCTAGAACTTGAAACTGAATGTGATTCAACTCCGTTTAGGAAGTTGTATTGAACCCCAGTTAGCCTTACAAGAAAAACACTCTGCTTTTGAGAAACAGGCACTCTTGCACTCTACTGTGTTTCCTATAGGGCCAGTAGAGTGAGCTAGCTCAGAACAAACGAACTGTGCTTCCTACACAAACGGGACATATCTAGTTCAACTCAGTATTGGAAACTAAGTAAAACAGGAGCTTCTCTTCAGTCCAATACACTGCATTTGCTGGGAACAGACGCGAGGGCTATTTGCACTGTTTACGGCCGAAAAACACAATCACTAGTGTTCTTACCCTGAATTAACACTTAATGCTAGAACTTGAAACTGAATGTGATTCAACTCCGTTTGGGAAGTTGTATTGAAACCCAGTCGGCCTTACAAGAAAAACACTCTGCATTTGAGAAACAGGCACTCTTGCACTCTACTTTGTTTCCTATAGGGCCAGTACAGTGAGCTAGCTCAGAACAAAAGAACTGTGCTTCCTACACAAACGGGGCATATCTAGTTCAACTCATTATTGGAAACTAAGTAAAACAGGAGCTTCTCTTCAGTCCAATACACTGCATTTGCTGGGAACAGACGCGAGTGCTATTTGCACTCTTTATGGCCAGAAAAACACACTCACTAGTGTTCTTACCCTGAATTAACACTTAATGCTAGAAATTGAAACTGAACGTGATTCAACTCCGTTTAGGAAGTTGTATTGAACCCCAGTCGGCCTTACAGGAAAAACACTCTGCTTTTGAGAAACAGGCACTCTTGCACTCTACTGTGTTTCCTATAGGGCCAGTACAGTGAGCTAGCTCAGAACAAAAGAACTGTGCTTCCTACACAAACGGGGCATATCTAGTTCAACTCAGTATTGGAAACTAAGTAAAACAGGAGCTTCTCTTCAGTCCAATACACTGCATTTGCTGGGAACAGACGCGAGTGCTATTTGCACTGTTTATGGCCAGAAAAACACACTCACTAGTGTTCTTACCCTGAATTAACACTTAATGCTAGAACTTGAAACTGAATGTGATTCAACTCCGTTTAGGAAGTTGTATTGAACCCCAGTCGGCCTTACAAGAAAAACACTCTGCTTTTGAGAAACAGGCACTCTTGCACTCTACTGTGTTTCCTATAGAGCCAGTACAGTGAGCTAGCTCAGAACAAAAGAACTGTGCTTCCTACACAAACGGGGCATATCTAGTTCAACTCAGTATTGGAAACTAAGTAAAAAAGGAGCTTATCTTCAGTCAAATACACTGCATTTGCTGGGAACAGACGCGAGTGCTATTTGCACTGTTTATGGCCAGAAAAGCACACTAGTGGTGTTCTTACCCTGAATTAACGCTTAATGCTAGAAGTTGAAACTGAATGTGATTCAACTCCGTTTAGGTAGTTGTATTGAACCCCAGTCGACCTTACAAGAAAAACACTCTGCTATTGAGAAACAGGCACTCTTGCACTCTACTGTGTTTCCTATAGGGCCAGTACAGTGAGCTAGCTCAGAACAAAAGAACTGTGCTTCCTACACAATCGGGGCATATCTAGTTCAACTCAGTATTGGAAACTAAGTAAAACAGGAGCTTCTCTTCAGTCCAATACACTGCATTTGCTGGGAACAGACGGGATAGCTATTTGCACTGTTTATGGCCAGAAAAGCACACTAGTGGTGTTCTTACCCTGAAGTAACACTTACTGCTAGAACTTGAAACGGAATGTGGTTCAACTCCGTTTAGGAAGTTTTATTGAACCCCAGTTGGCCTTACAAGAAAAACACTCTGCTTTTGAGAAACAGGCAGTCTTGCACTCTACTGTGTTTCCTATAGGGCCAGTAGAGTGATCTAGCTCAGAACAAAAGAACTGTTCTTCCTACACAAACGGGGCATATCTAGTTCAACTCAGTATTGGAAACTAAGTAAAACAGGAGCTTCTCTTCAGTCCAATACACTGCATTTGCTGGGAACAGAGGCGAGTGCTATTTGCACTGTTTATGGCCAGAAAAACACACTCACTAGTGTTCTTACCCTGAATTAACACTTAATGCTAGAACTTGAAACTGAATGTGATTCAACTCCGTTTAGGAAGTTGTATTGAACCCCATTCGGCCTTACAAGAAAAACACTCTGCTTTTGAGAAACAGGCACTATTGCACTCTACTGTTTTTCCTATAGGGCCAGTACAGTGAGCTAGCTCAGAACAAAAGAACTGTGCTTCCTACACAAACGGGGCATACCTAGTTCAACTCAGTATTGGAAACTAAGTAAAACAGGAGCTTCTCTTCAGTCCAATACACTGCATTTGCTGGGAACAGACGCGAGTGCTATTTGCACTCTTTATGGCCAGAAAAACACACTCACTAGTGTTCTTACCCTGAATTAACACTTAATGCTAGAACTTGAAACTGAATGTGATTCAACTCCGTTTAGGAAGTTGTATTGAACCCCAGTCGGCCTTACAAGAAAAACACTCTGCTTTTGAGAAACAGGCACTCTTGCACTCTACTGTGTTTTCTATAAGGCCAGTACAGTGAGCTAGCTCAGAACAAAGAACTGTGCTTCCTACACAAACGGGGCATATCTAGTTCAACTCAGTATTGGAAACTAAGTAAAACAGGAGCTTCTCTTCAGTCCAATACACTGCATTTGCTGGGAACAGACGCGAGTGCTATTTGCACTGTTTATGGCCAGAAAAGCACACTAGTGGTGTTCTTACCCTGAATTAACACTTAATGCTAGAACTTGAAACTGAATGTGATTCAACTCCGTTTAGGAAGTTGTATTGAACCCCAGTCGGCCTTACAAGAAAAACACTCTGCTTTTGAGAAACAGGCACTCTTGCACTCTACTGTGTTTCCTATAGGGCCAGTACAGTGAGCTAGCTCAGAACAAAAGAACTGTGCTTCCTACACAAACGGGGCATATCTAGTTCAACTCAGTATTGGAAACTAAGTAAAACAGGAGCTTCTCTTCAGTCCAATACACTGCATTTGCTGGGAACAGACGCGAGTGCTATTTGCACTGTTTATGGCCAGAAAAGCACACTAGTGGTGTTCTTACCCTGAATTAACGCTTAATGCTAGAAGTTGAAACTGAATGTGATTCAACTCCGTTTAGGAAGTTGTATTGAACCCCAGTCGATCTTACAAGAAAAACACTCTGCTATTGAGAAACAGGCACTCTTGCACTCTACTGTGTTTCCTATAGGGCCAGTACGGTGAGCTAGCTCAGAACAAAAGAACTGTGCTTCCTACACAATCGGGGCATATCTAGTTCAACTCAGTATTGGAAACTAAGTGAAACAGGAGCTTCTCTTCAGTCCAATACACTGCATTTGCTGGGAACAGACGGGATAGCTATTTGCACTGTTTATGGCCAGAAAAGCACACTAGTGGTGTTCTTACCATGAATTAACACTTAATGCTAGAACTTGAAACTGAATGTGATTCAACTCCGTTTAGGAAGTTGTATTGAACCCCAGTTGGCCTTACAAGAAAAACACTCTGCTTTTGAGAAACAGGTACTCTTGCACTCTAAAGTGTTTCCTTAGGGCCAGTACAGTGATCTAGCTCAGAACAAAAGAACTGTGCTTCCTACACAAACGGGGCATATCTAGTTCAACTCAGTATTGGAAACTAAGTAAAACAGGAGCTTCTCTTCAGTCCAATACACTGCATTTGCTGGGAACAGACGCGAGTGCTATTTGCACTGTTTATGGCCAGAAAAACACACTCACTAGTGTTCTTACCCTGAATTAACACTTAATGCTAGAACTTGAAACTGAATGTGATTCAACTCCGTTTAGGAAGTTGTATTGAACCCCAGTCGGCCTTACAAGAAAAACACTCTGCTTTTGAGAAACAGGTACTCTTGCACTCTACTGTGTTTCCTATAGAGCCAGTACAGTGAGCTAGCTCAGAACAAAAGAACTGTGCTTCCTACACAAACGGGGCATATCTAGTTCAACTCAGTATTGGAAACTAAGTAAAAAAGGAGCTTCTCTTCAGTCCAATACACTGCATTTGCTGGGAACAGACGCGAGTGCTATTTGCACTGTTTATGGCCAGAAAAGCACACTAGTGGTGTTCTTACCCTGAATTAACGCTTAATGCTAGAAGTTGAAACTGAATGTGATTCAACTCCGTTTAGGTAGTTGTATTGAACCCCAGTCGACCTTACAAGAAAAACACTCTGCTATTGAGAAACAGGCACTCTTGCACTCTACTGTGTTTCCTATAGGGCCAGTACAGTGAGCTAGCTCAGAACAAAACAAATGTGCTTCCTACACAATCGGGGCATATCTAGTTCAACTCAGTATTGGAAACTAAGTAAAACAGGAGCTTCTCTTCAGTCCAATACACTGCATTTGCTGGGAACAGACGGGATAGCTATTTGCACTGTTTATGGCCAGAAAAGCACACTAGTGGTGTTCTTACCCTGAATTAACACTTAATGCTAGAACTTGAAACTGAATGTGATTCAACTCCGTTTAGGAAGTTGTATTGAACCCCAGTCGGCCTTACAAGAAAAACACTCTGCTTTTGAGAAACAGGCACTCTTGCACTCTACTGTGTTTCCTATAGGGCCAGTACAGTGAGCTAGCTCAGAACAAAAGAACTGTGCTTCCTACACAAACGGGGCATATCTAGTTCAACTCAGTATTGGAAACTAAGTAAAACAGGAGCTTCTCTTCAGTCCAATACACTGCATTTGCTGGGAACAGACGCGAGTGCTATTTGCACTGTTTATGGCCAGAAAAACACACTCACTAGTGTTCTTACCCTGAATTAACACTTAATGCTAGAACTTGAAACTGAATGTGATTCAACTCCGTTTAGGAAGTTGTATTGAACCCCAGTCGGCCTTACAAGAAAAACACTCTGCTTTTGAGAAACAGGCACTCTTGCACTCTACTGTGTTTCCTATAGAGCCAGTACAGTGAGCTAGCTCAGAACAAAAGAACTGTGCTTCCTACACAAACGGGGCATATCTAGTTCAACTCAGTATTGGAAACTAAGTAAAAAAGGAGCTTATCTTCAGTCAAATACACTGCATTTGCTGGGAACAGACGCGAGTGCTATTTGCACTGTTTATGGCCAGAAAAGCACACTAGTGGTGTTCTTACCCTGAATTAACGCTTAATGCTAGAAGTTGAAACTGAATGTGATTCAACTCCGTTTAGGTAGTTGTATTGAACCCCAGTCGACCTTACAAGAAAAACACTCTGCTATTGAGAAACAGGCACTCTTGCACTCTACTGTGTTTCCTATAGGGCCAGTACAGTGAGCGAGCTCAGAACAAAAGAACTGTGCTTCCTACACAATCGGGGCATATCTAGTTCAACTCAGTATTGGAAACTAAGTAAAACAGGAGCTTCTCTTCAGTCCAATACACTGCATTTGCTGGGAACAGACGGGATAGCTATTTGCACTGTTTATGGCCAGAAAAGCACACTAGTGGTGTTCTTACCCTGAAGTAACACTTACTGCTAGAACTTGAAACGGAATGTGGTTCAACTCCGTTTAGGAAGTTTTATTGAACCCCAGTTGGCCTTACAAGAAAAACACTCTGCTTTTGAGAAACAGGCAGTCTTGCACTCTACTGTGTTTCCTATAGGGCCAGTAGAGTGATCTAGCTCAGAACAAAAGAACTGTTCTTCCTACACAAACGGGGCATATCTAGTTCAACTCAGTATTGGAAACTAAGTAAAACAGGAGCTTCTCTTCAGTCCAATACACTGCATTTGCTGGGAACAGAGGCGAGTGCTATTTGCACTGTTTATGGCCAGAAAAACACACTCACTAGTGTTCTTACCCTGAATTAACACTTAATGCTAGAACTTGAAACTGAATGTGATTCAACTCCGTTTAGGAAGTTGTATTGAACCCCATTCGGCCTTACAAGAAAAACACTCTGCTTTTGAGAAACAGGCACTATTGCACTCTACTGTTTTTCCTATAGGGCCAGTACAGTGAGCTAGCTCAGAACAAAAGAACTGTGCTTCCTACACAAACGGGGCATACCTAGTTCAACTCAGTATTGGAAACTAAGTAAAACAGGAGCTTCTCTTCAGTCCAATACACTGCATTTGCTGGGAACAGACGCGAGTGCTATTTGCACTCTTTATGGCCAGAAAAACACACTCACTAGTGTTCTTACCCTGAATTAACACTTAATGCTAGAACTTGAAACTGAATGTGATTCAACTCCGTTTAGGAAGTTGTATTGAACCCCAGTCGGCCTTACAAGAAAAACACTCTGCTTTTGAGAAACAGGCACTCTTGCACTCTACTGTGTTTTCTATAAGGCCAGTACAGTGAGCTAGCTCAGAACAAAGAACTGTGCTTCCTACACAAACGGGGCATATCTAGTTCAACTCAGTATTGGAAACTAAGTAAAACAGGAGCTTCTCTTCAGTCCAATACACTGCATTTGCTGGGAACAGACGCGAGTGCTATTTGCACTGTTTATGGCCAGAAAAGCACACTAGTGGTGTTCTTACCCTGAATTAACACTTAATGCTAGAACTTGAAACTGAATGTGATTCAACTCCGTTTAGGAAGTTGTATTGAACCCCAGTCGGCCTTACAAGAAAAACACTCTGCTTTTGAGAAACAGGCACTCTTGCACTCTACTGTGTTTCCTATAGGGCCAGTACAGTGAGCTAGCTCAGAACAAAAGAACTGTGCTTCCTACACAAACGGGGCATATCTAGTTCAACTCAGTATTGGAAACTAAGTAAAACAGGAGCTTCTCTTCAGTCCAATACACTGCATTTGCTGGGAACAGACGCGAGTGCTATTTGCACTGTTTATGGCCAGAAAAGCACACTAGTGGTGTTCTTACCCTGAATTAACGCTTAATGCTAGAAGTTGAAACTGAATGTGATTCAACTCCGTTTAGGAAGTTGTATTGAACCCCAGTCGATCTTACAAGAAAAACACTCTGCTATTGAGAAACAGGCACTCTTGCACTCTACTGTGTTTCCTATAGGGCCAGTACGGTGAGCTAGCTCAGAACAAAAGAACTGTGCTTCCTACACAATCGGGGCATATCTAGTTCAACTCAGTATTGGAAACTAAGTAAAACAGGAGCTTCTCTTCAGTCCAATACACTGCATTTGCTGGGAACAGACGGGATAGCTATTTGCACTGTTTATGGCCAGAAAAGCACACTAGTGGTGTTCTTACCATGAATTAACACTTAATGCTAGAACTTGAAACTGAATGTGATTCAACTCCGTTTAGGAAGTTGTATTGAACCCCAGTTGGCCTTACAAGAAAAACACTCTGCTTTTGAGAAACAGGTACTCTTGCACTCTAAAGTGTTTCCTTAGGGCCAGTACAGTGATCTAGCTCAGAACAAACGAACTGTGCTTCCTACACAAACGGGGCATATCTAGTTCAACTCAGTATTGGAAACTAAGTAAAACAGGAGCTTCTCTTCAGTCCAATACACTGCATTTGCTGGGAACAGACGCGAGTGCTATTTGCACTGTTTATGGCCAGAAAAACACACTCACTAGTGTTCTTACCCTGAATTAACACTTAATGCTAGAACTTGAAACTGAATGTGATTCAACTCCGTTTAGGAAGTTGTATTGAACCCCAGTCGGCCTTACAAGAAAAACACTCTGCTTTTGAGAAACAGGTACTCTTGCACTCTACTGTGTTTCCTATAGAGCCAGTACAGTGAGCTAGCTCAGAACAAAAGAACTGTGCTTCCTACACAAACGGGGCATATCTAGTTCAACTCAGTATTGGAAACTAAGTAAAAAAGGAGCTTCTCTTCAGTCCAATACACTGCATTTGCTGGGAACAGACGCGAGTGCTATTTGCACTGTTTATGGCCAGAAAAGCACACTAGTGGTGTTCTTACCCTGAATTAACGCTTAATGCTAGAAGTTGAAACTGAATGTGATTCAACTCCGTTTAGGTAGTTGTATTGAACCCCAGTCGACCTTACAAGAAAAACACTCTGCTATTGAGAAACAGGCACTCTTGCACTCTACTGTGTTTCCTATAGGGCCAGTACAGTGAGCTAGCTCAGAACAAAACAAATGTGCTTCCTACACAATCGGGGCATATCTAGTTCAACTCAGTATTGGAAACTAAGTAAAACAGGAGCTTCTCTTCAGTCCAATACACTGCATTTGCTGGGAACAGACGGGATAGCTATTTGCACTGTTTATGGCCAGAAAAGCACACTAGTGGTGTTCTTACCCTGAATTAACACTTAATGCTAGAACTTGAAACTGAATGTGATTCAACTCCGTTTAGGAAGTTGTATTGAACCCCAGTCGGCCTTACAAGAAAAACACTCTGCTTTTGAGAAACAGGCACTCTTGCACTCTACTGTGTTTCCTATAGGGCCAGTACAGTTATCTAGCTCAGAACAAAGAACTGTGCTTCCTACACAAACGGGGCATATCTAGTTCAACTCAGTATTGGAAACTAAGTAAAACAGGAGATTCTCTTCAGTCCAATACACTGCATTTGCTGGGAACAGACGCGAGTGCTATTTGCACTCTTTATGGCCAGAAAAACACACTCACTAGTGTTCTTACCCTGAATTAACACTTAATGCTAGAACTTGAAACTGAATGTGATTCAACTCCGTTTAGGAAGTTGTATTGAACCCCATTCGGCCTTACAAGAAAAACACTCTGCTTTTGAGAAACAGGCACTCTTGCACTCTACTGTGTTTCCTATAGGGCACGTACAGTGAGCTAGCTCAGAACAAAAGAACTGTGCTTCCTACACAAACGGGGCATATCTAGTTCAACTCAGTATTGGAAACTAAGTAAAACAGGAGCTTCTCTTCAGTCCAATACACTGCATTTGCTGGGAACAGACGCGAGTGCTATTTGCACTGTTTATGGCCAGAAAAGCACAGTAGTGGTCTTCTTACCCTGAATTAACACTTAATGCTAGAACTTGAAACTGAATGTGATTCAACTCCGTTTAGGAAGTTGTATTGAACCCCAGTCGGCCTTACAAGAAAAACACTCTGATTTTGAGAAATTGGGACTCTTGCACTCTACTGTGTTTCCTATAGGGCCAGTACAGTGAGCTAGCTCAGAACAAAAGAAATGTGTCCTACACAATCGGGGCATATCTAGTTCAACTCAGTATTGGAAACTAAGTAAAACAGGAGCTTCTCTTCAGTCCAATACACTGCATTTGCTGGGAACAGACGCGAGTGCTATTTGCACTGTTTATGGCCAGAAAAACACACTCTCTAGTGTTCCTACCCTGAATTAACACTTAATGCTAGAACTTGAAACTGAATGTGATTCAACTCCGTTTAGGAAGTTGTATTGAACCCCAGTCGGCCTTACAAGAAAAACACTCTGCTTTTGAGAAACAGGCACTCTTGCACTCTACTGTGTTTCCTATAGGGCCAGTACAGTGAGCTAGCTCAGAAAAAAAGAACTGTGCTTCCTACACAAACGGGGTATATCTAGTTCAACTCAGTATTGGAAACTAAGTAAAACAGGAGCTTCTCTTCAGTCCAATACACTGCATTTGCAGGGAACAGACGCGAGTGCTATTTGAACTGTTTATGGCCAGAAAAGACAATAGTGGTGTTCTTACTCTGAATTAACGCTTAATGCTAGAACTTGAAACTGAATGTGATTCAACTCCGTTTAGGAAGTTGTATTGAACCCCAGTCGGCCTTACAAGAAAAACACTCTGCTTTTGAGAAACAGGCACTCTTGCAGTCTACTGTGTTTCCTATAAGGCCAGTAAAGTGTCCTAGCTCAGAACAAAAGAACTGTGCTTCCTACACAAACGGGGCATATCTAGTTCAACTCAGTATTGGAAACTAAGTAAAGCAGGAGCTTCTCTTCAGTCCAATACACTGCATTTGCTGGGAACAGACGCGAGTGCTATTTGCACTGTTTATGGCCAGAAAAACACACTCACTAGTGTTCTTACCCTGAATTAACACTTAATGCTAGAACTTGAAACTGAATGTGATTCAACTCCGTTTAGGAAGTTGTATTGAACCCCAGTCGGCCTTACAAGAAAAACACTCTGCTTTTGAGAAACAGGCACTCTTGCACTCTACTGTGTTTCCTATAGGGCCAGGACAGTGAGCTAGCTCAGAACAAAAGAACTGTGCTTCCTACACAAATGGGGCATATGAAGTTCAACTCAGTATTGGAAACTAAGTAAAACAGGAGCTTCTCTTTAGTCCAATACTCTGCATTTGCTGGGAACAGACGCGAGTGTTATTTGCACTGTTTATGGCCAGAAAAACACACTCACTAGTGTTCTTACCCTGAATTAACACTTAATGCTAGAACTTGAAACTGAATGTGATTCAACTCCGTTTAGGAAGTTGTATTGAACCCCAGTCGGCCTTACAAGAAAAACACTCTGCTTTTGAGAAACAGGCACTCTTGCACTCTACTGTGTTTCCTATAGGGTCAGTACAGTTATCTAGCTCAGAACAAAGAACTGTGCTTCCTACACAAACGGGGCATATCTAGTTCAACTCAGTATTGGAAACTAAGTAAAACAGGAGATTCTCTTCAGTCCAATACACTGCATTTGCTGGGAACAGCATCGAGTGCTATTTGCACTCTTTATGGCCAGAAAAACACACTCACTAGTGTTCTTACCCTGAATTAACACTTAATGCTAGAACTTGAAACTGAATGTGATTCAACTCCGTTTAGGACGTTGTATTGAACCCCAGTTGGCCTTACAAGAAAAACACTCTGCTTTTGAGAAACAGGCACTCTTGCACTCTACTGTGTTTCCTATAGGGCCAGTACAGTGAGCTAGCTCAGAACAAACGAACTGTGCTTCCTACACAAACGGGGCATATCTAGTTCAACTCAGTATTGGAAACTAAGTAAAACAGGACCTTCTCTTCAGTCCAATACACTGCATTTGCTGGAAACAGACGCGAGTGCTATTTGAACTGTTTATGGCCAGAAAAGACAATAGTTGTGTTCTTACTCTGAATTAACGCTTAATGCTAGAACTTGAAACTGAATGTGATTCAACTCCGTTTAGGAAGTTGTATTGAACCCCAGTCGGCCTTACAAGAAAAACACTCTGCTTTTGAGAAACAGGCACTCTTGCACTCTACTGTGTTTCCTATAGGGCCAGTACAGTGAGCTAGCTCATAACAAAAGAACTGTGCTTCCTACACAAACGGGGCATATCTAGTTCAACTCAGTATTGGAAACTAAGTAAAACAGGAGCTTCTCTTCAGTCCAATACACTGCATTTGCTGGGAACAGACGCGAGTGCTATTTGCACTCTTTATGGCCAGAAAAACACACTCACTAGTGTTCTTACCCTGAATTAACACTTAATGCTAGAACTTGAAACTGAATGTGATTCAACTCCGTTTAGGAAGTTGTATTGAACCCCAGTCGGCCTTACAAGAAAAACACTCTGCTTTTGAGAAACAGGCACTCTTGCACTCTACTGTGTTTCCTATAGGGCCAGTACAGTGAGCTAGCTCAGAACAAAAGAACTGTGCTTCCTACACAAATGGGGCATATGAAGTTCAACTCAGTATTGGAAACTAAGTAAAACAGGAGCTTCTCTTTAGTCCAATACACTGCATTTGCTGGGAACAGACGCGAGTGCTATTTGCACTGTTTATGGCCAGAAAAGCACACTAGTGGTGTTCTTACCCTGAATTAACGCTTAATGCTAGAACTTGAAACTGAACGTGATTCAACTCCGTTTAGGAAGTTGTATTGAACCCCAGTCGGCCTTACAAGAAAAACACTCTGCTTTTGAGAAACAGGCACTCTTTCACTCTACTGTGTTTCCTATAGGGCCAGTACAGTGAGCTAGCTCAGAACAAAAGAACTGTGCTTCCTACACAATCGGGGCATATCTACTTCAACTCAGTATTGGAAACTAAGTAAAACAGGAGCTTCTCTTCAGTCCAATACACTGCATTTGCTGGGAACAGACGCGAATGCTATTTGCAATGTTTATGTCCAGAAAAACACACTCACTAGAGTTCTTACCCTGAATTAACACTTAATGCTAGAACTTGAAACTGAATGTGATTCAACTCCGTTTAGGAAGTTGTATTGAACCCCAGTCGGCCTTACAAGAAAAACACTCTGATTTTGAGAAATTGGGACTCTTGCACTCTACTGTGTTTCCTATAGGGCCAGTACAGTGAGCTAGCTCAGAACAAAAGAACTGTGTCCTACACAATCGGGGCATATCTAGTTCAACTCAGTATTGGAAACTAAGTAAAACAGGAGCTTCTCTTCAGTCCAATACACTGCATTTGCTGGGAACAGACGCGAGTGCTATTTGCACTGTTTATGGCCAGAAAAGCAGAATAGTGGTGTTCTTACCCTGAAGTAACACTTACTGCTAGAACTTGAAACGGAATGTGGTTCAACTCCGTTTTGGAAGTTTTATTGAACCCCAGTTGGCCTTACAAGAAAAACACTCTGCTTTTGAGAAACAGGCACTCTTGCACTCTATTGTGTTTCCTATAGGGCCAGTAGAGTGAGCTAGCTCAGAACAAAAGAACTGTGCTTCCTACACAAACGGGGCATATCTAGTTCAACTCAGTATTGGAAACTAAGTATAACAGGAGCTTCTCTTCAGTCCAATACACTGCATTTGCTGGGAACAGACGCGAGTGCTATTTGCACTGTTTATGGCCAGAAAAGCACAATAGTGGTGTTCTTACCCTGAATTAACACTTAATGCTAGAACTTGAAACTGAATGTGATTCAACTCCGTTTAGGAAGTTGTGTTGAACCCCAGTCGGCCTTACAAGAAAAACACTCTGCTTTTGAGAAACAGGCACTCTTGCACTCTACTGTGTTTCCTATAGGGCCAGTACAGTGAGCTAGCTCAGAACAAAAGAACTGTGCTTCCTACACAAATGGGGCATATGAAGTTCAACTCAGTATTGGAAACTAAGTAAAACAGGAGCTTCTCTTTAGTCCAATACTCTGCATTTGCTGGGAACAGACGCGAGTGCTATTTCCACTGTTTATGGCCAGAAAAACACACTCACTAGTGTTCTTACCCTGAATTAACACTTAATGCTAGAACTTGAAACTGAATGTGATTCAACTCCGTTTAGGAAGTTGTATTGAACCCCAGTCGGCCTTACAAGAAAAACACTCTGCTTTTGAGAAACAGGCACTCTTGCACTCTACTGTGTTTCCTATAGGGCCAGTACAGTTATCTAGCTCAGAACAAAGAACTGTGCTTCCTACATAAACGGGGCATATCTAGTTCAACTCAGTATTGGAAACTAAGTAAAACAGGAGCTTCACTTCAGTCCAATACACTGCATTTGCTGGGAACAGACGCGAGTGCTATTTGCACTGTTTATGGCCAGAAAAGCACACTAGTGGTGTTCTTACCCTGAATTAACGCTTAATGCTAGAATTGAAACTGAATGTGATTCAACTCCGTTTAGGAAGTTGTATTGAACCCCAGTTGGCCTTACGAGAAAAACACTCTGCTTTTGAGAAACAGGCACTCTTGCACTCTACTGTGTTTCCTATAGGGCCAGTACAGTGAGCTAGCTGAGAACAAAAGAACTGTGCTTCCGACACTAACGGAGCATATCTAGTTCAACTCAGTATTGGAAACTAAGTAAAACAGGAGCTTCTCTTCAGTCCAATACACTGCATTTGCTGGGAACAGACGCGTGTGCTATTTGCACTGTTTACGGCCAGAAAAACACAATCACTAGTGTTCTTACCCTGAATTAACACTTAATGCTAGAACTTGAAACTGAATGTGATTCAACTCCGTTTAGGAAGTTGTATTGAACCCCAGTCGGCCTTACAAGAAAAACACTCTGCATTTGAGAAACAGGCACTCTTGCACTCTACTGTGTTTCCTATAGGGCCAGTACAGTGAGCTAGCTCAAGCCAAAGAACTGTGCTTCCTACACAAACGGGGCATATCTAGTTCAACTCAGTATTGGAAACTAAGTAAAACAGGAGCTTCTCTTCAGTCCAATACACTGCATTTGCTGGGAACAGACGCGAGTGCTATTTGCACTCTTTATGGCCAGAAAAACACACTCACTAGTGTTCTTACCCTGAATTAACACTTAATGCTAGAACTTGAAACTGAATGTGATTCAACTCCGTTTAGGAAGTTGTATTGAACCCCAGTCGGCCTTACAGGAAAAACACTCTGCTTTTGAGAAACAGGCACTCTTGCACTCTACTGTGTTTCCTATAGGGCCAGTACAGTGAGCTAGCTCAGAACAAAAGAACTGTGCTTCCTACACAAACGGGGCATATCTAGTTCAACTCAGTATTGGAAACTAAGTAAAACAGGAGCTTCTCTTCAGTCCAATACACTGCATTTGCTGGGAACAGACGCGAGTGCTATTTGCACTGTTTATGGCCAGAAAAACACACTCACTAGTGTTCTTACCCTGAATTAACACTTAATGCTAGAACTTGAAACTGAATGTGATTCAACTCCGTTTAGGAAGTTGTATTGAACCCCAGTTGGCCTTACAAGAAAAACACTCTGCTTTTGAGAAACAGGCACTCTTGCACTCTACTGTGTTTCCTATAGGGCCAGTACAGTGAGCTAGCTGAGAACAAAAGAACTGTGCTTCCGACACAAACGGAGCATATCTAGTTCAACTCAGTATTGGAAACTAAGTAAAACAGGAGCTTCTCTTCAGTCCAATACACTGCATTTGCTGGGAACAGACGCGAGTGCTATTTGCACAGTTTACGGCCAGAAAAACACAATCACTAGTGTTCTTACCCTGAATTAACACTTAATGCTAGAACTTGAAACTGAATGTGATTCAACTCCGTTTAGGAAGTTGTATTGAACCCCAGTCGGCCTTACAAGAAAAACACTCTGCATTTGAGAAACAGGCACTCTTGCACTCTACTGTGTTTCCTATAGGGCCAGTACAGTGAGCTAGCTCAGAACAAGAGAACTGTGCTTCCTACACAAACGGGGCATATCTAGTTCAACACAGTATTGGAAACTAAGTAAAACAGGAGCTTCTCTTCAGTCCAATACACTGCATTTGCTGGGAACAGACGCGAGTGCTATTTGCACTCTTTATGGCCAGAAAAACACACTCACTAGTGTTCTTACCCTGAATTAACACTTAATGCTAGAACTTGAAACTGAATGTGATTCAACTCCGTTTAGGAAGTTGTATTGAACCCCAGTCGGCCTTACAAGAAAAACACTCTGCTTTTGAGAAACAGGCACTCTTGCACTCTACTGTGTTTCCTATAGGGCCAGTACAGTGAGCTAGCTCAGAACAAAAGAACTGTGCTTCCTACACAAATGGGGCATATGAAGTTCAACTCAGTATTGGAAACTAAGTAAAACAGGAGCTTCTCTTTAGTCCAATACACTGCATTTGCTGGGAACAGACGCGAGTGCTATTTGCACTGTTTATGGCCAGAAAAGCACACTAGTGGTGTTCTTACCCTGAATTAACGCTTAATGCTAGAACTTGAAACTGAACGTGATTCAACTCCGTTTAGGAAGTTGTATTGAACCCCAGTCGGCCTTACAAGAAAAACACTCTGCTTTTGAGAAACAGGCACTCTTTCACTCTACTGTGTTTCCTATAGGGCCAGTACAGTGAGCTAGCTCAGAACAAAAGAACTGTGCTTCCTACACAATCGGGGCATATCTACTTCAACTCAGTATTGGAAACTAAGTAAAACAGGAGCTTCTCTTCAGTCCAATACACTGCATTTGCTGGGAACAGACGCGAATGCTATTTGCAATGTTTATGTCCAGAAAAACACACTCACTAGTGTTCTTACCCTGAATTAACACTTAATGCTAGAACTTGAAACTGAATGTGATTCAACTCCGTTTAGGAAGTTGTATTGAACCCCAGTCGGCCTTACAAGAAAAACACTCTGATTTTGAGAAATTGGGACTCTTGCACTCTACTGTGTTTCCTATAGGGCCAGTACAGTGAGCTAGCTCAGAACAAAAGAACTGTGTCCTACACAATCGGGGCATATCTAGTTCAACTCAGTATTGGAAACTAAGTAAAACAGGAGCTTCTCTTCAGTCCAATACACTGCATTTGCTGGGAACAGACGCGAGTGCTATTTGCACTGTTTATGGCCAGAAAAGCAGAATAGTGGTGTTCTTACCCTGAAGTAACACTTACTGCTAGAACTTGAAACGGAATGTGGTTCAACTCCGTTTTGGAAGTTTTATTGAACCCCAGTTGGCCTTACAAGAAAAACACTCTGCTTTTGAGAAACAGGCACTCTTGCACTCTATTGTGTTTCCTATAGGGCCAGTAGAGTGAGCTAGCTCAGAACAAAAGAACTGTGCTTCCTACACAAACGGGGCATATCTAGTTCAACTCAGTATTGGAAACTAAGTATAACAGGAGCTTCTCTTCAGTCCAATACACTGCATTTGCTGGGAACAGACGCGAGTGCTATTTGCACTGTTTATGGCCAGAAAAGCACAATAGTGGTGTTCTTACCCTGAATTAACACTTAATGCTAGAACTTGAAACTGAATGTGATTCAACTCCGTTTAGGAAGTTGTGTTGAACCCCAGTCGGCCTTACAAGAAAAACACTCTGCTTTTGAGAAACAGGCACTCTTGCACTCTACTGTGTTTCCTATAGGGCCAGTACAGTGAGCTAGCTCAGAACAAAAGAACTGTGCTTCCTACACAAATGGGGCATATGAAGTTCAACTCAGTATTGGAAACTAAGTAAAACAGGAGCTTCTCTTTAGTCCAATACTCTGCATTTGCTGGGAACAGACGCGAGTGCTATTTCCACTGTTTATGGCCAGAAAAACACACTCACTAGTGTTCTTACCCTGAATTAACACTTAATGCTAGAACTTGAAACTGAATGTGATTCAACTCCGTTTAGGAAGTTGTATTGAACCCCAGTCGGCCTTACAAGAAAAACACTCTGCTTTTGAGAAACAGGCACTCTTGCACTCTACTGTGTTTCCTATAGGGCCAGTACAGTTATCTAGCTCAGAACAAAGAACTGTGCTTCCTACATAAACGGGGCATATCTAGTTCAACTCAGTATTGGAAACTAAGTAAAACAGGAGCTTCACTTCAGTCCAATACACTGCATTTGCTGGGAACAGACGCGAGTGCTATTTGCACTGTTTATGGCCAGAAAAGCACACTAGTGGTGTTCTTACCCTGAATTAACGCTTAATGCTAGAATTGAAACTGAATGTGATTCAACTCCGTTTAGGAAGTTGTATTGAACCCCAGTTGGCCTTACGAGAAAAACACTCTGCTTTTGAGAAACAGGCACTCTTGCACTCTACTGTGTTTCCTATAGGGCCAGTACAGTGAGCTAGCTGAGAACAAAAGAACTGTGCTTCCGACACTAACGGAGCATATCTAGTTCAACTCAGTATTGGAAACTAAGTAAAACAGGAGCTTCTCTTCAGTCCAATACACTGCATTTGCTGGGAACAGACGCGTGTGCTATTTGCACTGTTTACGGCCAGAAAAACACAATCACTAGTGTTCTTACCCTGAATTAACACTTAATGCTAGAACTTGAAACTGAATGTGATTCAACTCCGTTTAGGAAGTTGTATTGAACCCCAGTCGGCCTTACAAGAAAAACACTCTGCATTTGAGAAACAGGCACTCTTGCACTCTACTGTGTTTCCTATAGGGCCAGTACAGTGAGCTAGCTCAAGCCAAAGAACTGTGCTTCCTACACAAACGGGGCATATCTAGTTCAACTCAGTATTGGAAACTAAGTAAAACAGGAGCTTCTCTTCAGTCCAATACACTGCATTTGCTGGGAACAGACGCGAGTGCTATTTGCACTCTTTATGGCCAGAAAAACACACTCACTAGTGTTCTTACCCTGAATTAACACTTAATGCTAGAACTTGAAACTGAACGTGATTCAACTCCGTTTAGGAAGTTGTATTGAACCCCAGTCGGCCTTACAGGAAAAACACTCTGCTTTTGAGAAACAGGCACTCTTGCACTCTACTGTGTTTCCTATAGGGCCAGTACAGTGAGCTAGCTCAGAACAAAAGAACTGTGCTTCCTACACAAACGGGGCATATCTAGTTCAACTCAGTATTGGAAACTAAGTAAAACAGGAGCTTCTCTTCAGTCCAATACACTGCATTTGCTGGGAACAGACGCGAGTGCTATTTGCACTGTTTATGGCCAGAAAAACACACTCACTAGTGTTCTTACCCTGAATTAACACTTAATGCTAGAACTTGAAACTGAATGTGATTCAACTCCGTTTAGGAAGTTGTATTGAACCCCAGTTGGCCTTACAAGAAAAACACTCTGCTTTTGAGAAACAGGCACTCTTGCACTCTACTGTGTTTCCTATAGGGCCAGTACAGTGAGCTAGCTGAGAACAAAAGAACTGTGCTTCCGACACAAACGGAGCATATCTAGTTCAACTCAGTATTGGAAACTAAGTAAAACAGGAGCTTCTCTTCAGTCCAATACACTGCATTTGCTGGGAACAGACGCGAGTGCTATTTGCACAGTTTACGGCCAGAAAAACACAATCACTAGTGTTCTTACCCTGAATTAACACTTAATGCTAGAACTTGAAACTGAATGTGATTCAACTCCGTTTAGGAAGTTGTATTGAACCCCAGTCGGCCTTACAAGAAAAACACTCTGCATTTGAGAAACAGGCACTCTTGCACTCTACTGTGTTTCCTATAGGGCCAGTACAGTGAGCTAGCTCAGAACAAGAGAACTGTGCTTCCTACACAAACGGGGCATATCTAGTTCAACACAGTATTGGAAACTAAGTAAAACAGGAGCTTCTCTTCAGTCCAATACACTGCATTTGCTGGGAACAGACGCGAGTGCTATTTGCACTCTTTATGGCCAGAAAAACACACTCACTAGTGTTCTTACCCTGAATTAACACTTAATGCTAGAACTTTAAACTGAACGTGATTCAACTCCGTTTAGGAAGTTGTATTGAACCCCAGTCGGCCTTACAGGAAAAACACTCTGCTTTTGAGAAACAGGCACTCTTGCACTCTACTGTGTTTCCTATAGGGCCAGTACAGTGAGCTAGCTCAGAACAAAAGAACTGTGCTTCCTACACAAATGGGGCATATCTAGTTCAACTCAGTATTGGAAACTATGTAAAACAAGAGCTTCTCTTCAGTCCAATACACTGCATTTGCTGGGAACAGACGCGAGTGCTATTTGCACTGTTTATGGCCAGAAAAACACACTCACTAGTGTTCTTACCCTGAATTAACACTTAATGCTAGAACTTGAAACTGAATGTGATTCAACTCCGTTTAGGAAGTTGTATTGAACCCCAGTCGGCCTTACAAGAAAAACACTCTGCTTTTGAGAAACAGGCACTCTTGCACTCTACTGTGTTTCCTATAGGGCCAGTACAGTGAGCTAGCTCAGAACAAAAGAACTGTGCTTCCTACACAAACGGGGCATATATAGTTCAACTCAGTATTGGAAACTAAGTAAAAAAGCAGCTTCCCTTCAGTCCAATACACTGCATTTGCTGGGAACAGACGCGAGTGCTATTTGCACTGTTTATGGCCAGAAAAGCACACTAGTGGTGTTCTTACCCTGAATTAACGCTTATTGCTAGAAGTTGAAACTGAATGTGATTCAACTCCGTTTAGGTAGTTGTATTGAACCCCAGTCGACCTTACAAGAAAAACACTCTGCTATTGAGAAACAGGCACTGTTGCACTCTACTGTGTTTCCTATAGGGCCAGTACAGTGAGCTAGCTCAGAACAAAAGAACTGTGCTTCCTACACAATCGGGGCATATCTAGTTCAACTCAGTATTGGAAACTAAGTAAAACAGGAGCTTCTCTTCAGTCCAATACACTGCATTTGCTGGGAACAGACGCGAGTGCTATTTGCACTGTTTATGGCCAGAAAAACACACTCACTAGTGTTCTTACCCTGAATTAACACTTAATGCTAGAACTTGAAACTGAATGTGATTCAACTCCGTTTAGGAAGTTGTATTGAACCCCAGTCGGCCTTACAAGAAAAACACTCTGCTTTTGAGAAACAGGCACTCTTGCACTCTACTGTGTTTCCTATAGGGCCAGTACAGTGAGCTAGCTGAGAACAAAAGAACTGTGCTTCCGACACAAACGGAGCATATCTAGTTCAACTCAGTATTGGAAGCTAAGTAAAACAGGAGCTTCTCTTCAGTCCAATACACTGCATTTGCTGGGAACAGACGCGAGTGCTATTTGCACTGTTTACGGCCAGAAAAACACAATCACTAGTGTTCTTACCCTGAATTAACACTTAATGCTAGAACTTGAAACTGAATGTGATTCAACTCCGTTTAGGAAGTTGTATTGAACCCCAGTCGGCCTTACAAGAAAAACACTCTGCATTTGAGAAACAGGCACTCTTGCACTCTACTGTGTTTCCTATAGGGCCAGTACAGTGAGCTAGCTCAGAACAAGAGAACTGTGCTTCCTACACAAACGGGGCATATCTAGTTCAACACAGTATTGGAAACTAAGTAAAACAGGAGCTTCTCTTCAGTCCAATACACTGCATTTGCTGGGAACAGACGCGAGTGCTATTTGCACTCTTTATGGCCAGAAAAACACACTCACTAGTGTTCTTACCCTGAATTAACACTTAATGCTAGAACTTTAAACTGAACGTGATTCAACTCCGTTTAGGAAGTTGTATTGAACCCCAGTCGGCCTTACAGGAAAAACACTCTGCTTTTGAGAAACAGGCACTCTTGCACTCTACTGTGTTTCCTATAGGGCCAGTACAGTGAGCTAGCTCAGAACAAAAGAACTGTGCTTCCTACACAAATGGGGCATATCTAGCTCAACTCAGTATTTGAAACTATGTAAAACAAGAGCTTCTCTTCAGTCCAATACACTGCATTTGCTGGGAACAGACGCGAGTGCTATTTGCACTGTTTATGGCCAGAAAAACACACTCACTAGTGTTCTTACCCTGAATTAACACTTAATGCTAGAACTTGAAACTGAATGTGATTCAACTCCGTTTAGGAAGTTGTATTGAACCCCAGTCGGCCTTACAAGAAAAACACTCTGCTTTTGAGAAACAGGCACTCTTGCACTCTACTGTGTTTCCTATAGGGCCAGTACAGTGAGCTAGCTCAGAACAAAAGAACTGTGCTTCCTACACAAATGGGGCATATATAGTTCAACTCAGTATTGGAAACTAAGTAAAAAAGGAGCTTCCCTTCAGTCCAATACACTGCATTTGCTGGGAACAGACGCGAGTGCTATTTGCACTGTTTATGGCCAGAAAAGCACACTAGTGGTGTTCTTACCCTGAATTAACGCTTATTGCTAGAAGTTGAAACTGAATGTGATTCAACTCCGTTTAGGTAGTTGTATTGAACCCCAGTCGACCTTACAAGAAAAACACTCTGCTATTGAGAAACAGGCACTGTTGCACTCTACTGTGTTTCCTATAGGGCCAGTACAGTGAGCTAGCTCAGAACAAAAGAACTGTGCTTCCTACACAATCGGGGCATATCTAGTTCAACTCAGTATTGGAAACTAAGTAAAACAGGAGCTTCTCTTCAGTCCAATACACTGCATTTGCTGGGAACAGACGCGAGTGCTATTTGCACTGTTTATGGCCAGAAAAGCACACTAGTGGTGTTCTTACCCTGAATTAACGCTTATTGCTAGAAGTTGAAACTGAATGTGATTCAACTCCGTTTAGGTAGTTGTATTGAACCCCAGTCGACCTTACAAGAAAAACACTCTGCTATTGAGAAACAGGCACTGTTGCACTCTACTGTGTTTCCTATAGGGCCAGTACAGTGAGCTAGCTCAGAACAAAAGAACTTTGCTTCCTACACAATCGGGGCATATCTAGTTCAACTCAGTATTGGAAACTAAGTAAAACAGGAGCTTCTCTTCATTCCAATACACTGCATTTGCTGGGACCAGACGGGATAGCTATTTGCACTGTTTATGGCCAGAAAAGCACAATAGTGGTGTTCTTACCATGAATTAACACTTAATGCTAGAACTTGAAACTGAATGTGATTCAACTCCGTTTAGGAAGTTGTATTGAACCCCAGTTGGCCTTACAAGAAAAAAATTCTGCTTTTGAGAAACAGGCACTCTTGCACTCTACTGTGTTTCCTATAGGGTCAGTACTGTGATCTAGCTCAGAACAAACGAACTGTGCTTCCTACACAAACGGGGCATATCTAGTTCAACTCAGTATTGGAAACTAAGTAAAACAGGAGCTTCTCTTCAGTCCAATACACTGCATTTGCTGGGAACAGACGCGAGTGCTATTTGCACTCTTTATGGCCAGAAAAACACACTCACTAGTGTTCTTACCCTGAATTAACACTTAATGCTAGAACTTGAAACGGAATGTGGTTCAACTCCATTTAGGAAGTTTTATTGAACCCCAGTTGGCCTTACAAGAAAAACACTCTGCTTTTGAGAAACAGGCACTCTTGCACTCTACTGTGTTTCCTATAGGGCCAGTAGAGTGAGCTAGCTCAGAACAAAAGAACTGTGCTTCCTACACAAACGGGGCATATCTAGTTCAACTCAGTATTGGAAACTAAGTAAAACAGGAGCTTCTCTTCAGTCCAATACACTGCATTTGCTGGGAACAGACGCGAGTGCTATTTGCACTGTTTATGGCCAGAAAAGCACAATAGTGGTGTTCTTACCCTGAATTAACACTTAATGCTAGAACTTGAAACTGAATGTGATTCAACTCCGTTTAGGAAGTTGTATTGAACCCCAGTTGGCCTTACAAGAAAAACACTCTCCTTTTGAGAAACAGACACTCTTGCACTATACTGTGTTTCCTATAGGGCCAGTACAGTGAGCTAGCTCAGAACAAAAGAACTGTGTCCTACACAATCGGGGCATATCTAGTTACACTCAGTATTGGAAACTAAGTAAAACAGGAGCTTCTCTTCAGTCCAATACACTGCATTTGCTGGGAACAGACGCGAGTGCTATTTGCACTGTTTATGGCCAGAAAAACACACTCTCTAGTGTTCCTACCCTGAATTAACACTTAATGCTAGAACTTGAAACTGAATGTGATTCAACTCCGTTTAGGAAGTTGTATTGAACCCCAGTCGGCCTTACAAGAAAAACACTCTCCTTTTGAGAAACAGGCACTCTTGCACTCTACTGTGTTTCCTATAGGGCCACTACAGTGAGCTAGCTCAGAAAAAAAGAACTGTGCTTCCTACACAAACGGGGTATATCTAGTTCAACTCAGTATTGGAAACTAAGTAAAACAGGAGCTTCTCTTCAGTCCAATACACTGCATTTGCAGGGAACAGACGCGAGTGCTATTTGAACTGTTTATGGCCAGAAAAGACAATAGTGGTGTTCTTACTCTGAATTAACGCTTAATGCTAGAACTTGAAACTGAATGTGATTCAACTCCGTTTAGGAAATTGTATTGATCCCAGTCGGCCTTAAAGAAAAACACTCTGCTTTTGAGAAACAGGCACTCTTGCACTCTACTGTGTTTCCTATAGGGCCAGTACAGTGACCTAGCTCAGAACAAAAGAACTGTGCTTCCTACACAAACGGGGCATATCTAGTTCAACTCACTATTGGAAACTAAGTAAAACAGGACCTTCTCTTCAGTCCAATACACTGCATTTGCTGGGAACAGACGCGAGTGCTATTTGCACTCTTTATGGTCAGAAAAACACACTCACTAGTGTTCTTACCCTGAATTAACACTTAATGCTAGAACTTGAAACTGAATGTGATTCAACTCCGTTTAGGAAGTTGTATTGAACCCCAGTCGGCCTTACAAGAAAAACACTCTGCTTTTGAGAAACAGGCACTCTTGCACTCTACTGTGTTTCCTATAGGGCCAGTACAGTGAGCTAGCTCAGAACAAAAGAACTGTGCTTCCTACACAAACGGGGCATATCTAGTTCAACTCAGTATTGGAAACTAAGTAAAACAGGAGCTTCTCTTCAGTCCAATACAGTGCATTTGCTGGGAACAGAGGCGAGTGCTATTTGCACTGTTTATGGCCAGAAAAACACACTCACTAGTGTTCTTACCCTGAATTAACACTTAATGCTAGAACTTGAAACTGAATGTGATTCAACTCCGTTTAGGAAGTTGTATTGAACCCCAGTCGGCCTTACAAGAAAAACACTCTGCTTTTGAGAAACAGGCACTCTTGCACTCTACTGTGTTTCCTATAGGGCCAGTACAGTGAGCTAGCTCAGAACAAAAGAACTGTGCTTCCTACACAAACGGGGCATACCTAGTTCAAGTCAGTATTGGAAACTAATAAAACAGGAGCTTCTCTTCAGTCCAATACACTGCATTTGCTGGGAACAGACGCGAGTGCTATTTGCACTGTTTATGGCCAGAAAAACACACTCACAAGTGTTCTTACCCTGAATTAACACTTAATGCTAGAACTTGAAACTGAATGTGATTCAACTCCGTTTAGGAAGTTGTATTGAACCCCAGTCGGCCTTACAAGAAAAACACTCTGCTTTTGAGAAACAGGCACTCTTGCACTCTACTGTGTTTCCTATAGGGCCAGTACAGTTATCTAGCTCAGAACAAAGAACTGTGCTCCCTACACAAACGGGGCATATCTAGTTCAACTCAGTATTGGAAACTAAGTAAAACAGGAGCTTCTCTTCAGTCCAATACACTGCATTTGCTGGGAACAGACGCGAGTGCTATTTGCACTGTTTATGGCCAGAAAAGCACACTAGTGGTGTTTTTACCCTGAATTAACGCTTAATGCTAGAACTTGAAACTGAATGTGATTCAACTCTGTTTAGGAAGTTGTATTGAACCCCAGTTGGCCTTACAAGAAAAACACTCTGCTTTTGAGAAACAGGCACTCTTGCACTCTACTGTGTTTCCTATAGGGCCAGTACAGTGAGCTAGCTGAGAACAAAAGAACTGTGCTTCCGACACAAACGGAGCATATCTAGTTCAACTCAGTATTGGAAACTAAGTAAAACAGGAGCTTCTCTTCAGTCCAATACACTGCATTTGCTGGGAACAGACGCGAGTGCTATTTGCACTGTTTACGGCCAGAAAAACACAATCACTAGTGTTCTTACCCTGAATTAACACTTAATGCTAGAACTTGAAACTGAATGTGATTCAACTCCGTTTAGGAAGTTGTATTGAACCCCAGTCGGCCTTACAGGAAAAACACTCTGCTCTTGAGAAACAGGCACTCTTGCACTCTACTGTGTTTCCTATAGGGCCAGTACAGTGAGCTAGCTCAGAACAAAAGAACTGTGCTTCCTACACAAACGGGGCATATCTAGTTCAACTCAGTATTGGAAACTAAGTAAAACAGGAGCTTCTCTTCAGTCCTATACACTGCATTTGCTGGGAACAGACGCGAGTGCTATTTGCACTGTTTATGGCCAGAAAAACACACTCACTAGTGTTCTTACACTGAATTAACACTTAATGCTAGAACTTGAAACAGAATGTGAATCAACTCCGTTTAGGAAGTTGTATTGAACCCCAGTTGGCCTTACAAGAAAAACACTCTGCTTTTGAGAAACAGGCACTCTTGCACTCTACTGTGTTTCCTATAGGGCCAGTACAGTGAGCTAGATCAGAACAAAAGAACTGTGCTTCCTACACAAACGGGGCATATCTAGTTCAACTCAGTATTGGAAACTAAGTAAAACAGGAGCTTCTCTTCAGTCCAATACACTGCATTTGCTGGGAACAGACGCGAGTGCTATTTGCACTGTTGATGGCCAGAAAAGCACACTAGTGGTGTTCTTACCATGAATTAACGCTTAATGCTTGAAGTTGAAACTGAATGTGATTCAACTCCGTTTAGGAAGTTTTATTGAACCCCAGTCGACCTTACAAGAAAAACACTCTGCTATTGAGAAACAGGCACTCTTGCACTCTACTGTGTTTCCTATAGGGCCAGTACAGTGAGCTAGCTGAGAACAAAAGAACTGTGCTTCCTACACAATCGGGGCATATCTAGTTCAACTCAGTATTGGAAACTAAGTAAAACAGGAGCTTCTCTTCAGTCCAATACACTGCATTTGCTGGGAACAGACGGGATAGCTATTTGCACTGTTTATGGCCAGAAAAGCACACTAGTGGTGTTCTTACCCTGAATTAACACTTAATGCTAAAACTTGAAACTGAATGTGATTCAACTCCGTTTAGGAAGTTGTATTGAACCCCAGTCGGCCTTACAAGAAAAAAACTCTGCTTTTGAGAAACAGGCACTCTTGCACTCTAAAGTGTTTCCTATAGGGCCAGTACAGTTATCTAGCTCAGAACAAAGAACTGTGCTTCCTACACAAACGGGGCATATCTAGTTCAACTCAGTATTGGAAACTAAGTAAAACAGGACCTTCTCTTCAGTCCAATACACTGCATTTGCTGGAAACAGACGCGAGTGCTATTTGCACTGTTTATGGCCAGAAAAGCAGAATAGTGGTGTTCTTACCCTGAAGTAACACTTACTGCTAGAACTTGAAACGGAATGTGGTTCAACTCCATTTAGGAAGTTTTATTGAACCCCAGTTGGCCTTACAAGAAAAACACTCTGCTTTTAAGAAACAGGCACTCTTGCACTCTACTGAGTTTCCTATAGGGCCAGTAGAGTGAGCTAGCTCAGAACAAAAGAACTGTGCTTCCTACACAAACGGGGCATATCTAGTTCAACTCAGTATTGGAAACTAAGTAAAACAGGAGCTTCTCTTCAGTCCAATACACTGCATTTGCTGGGAACAGAGGCGAGTGCTATTTGCACTGTTTATGGCCAGAAAAACACACTCACTAGTGTTCTTACCCTGAATTAACACTTAATGCTAGAACTTGAAACTGAATGTGATTCAACTCCGTTTAGGAAGTTGTATTGAACCCCAGTCGGCCGTACAAGAAAAACACTCTGCTTTTGAGAAACAGGCACTCTTGCACTCTACTGTGTTTCCTATAGGGCCAGTACAGTGAGCTAGCTCAGAACAAAAGAACTGTGCTTCCTACACAAACGGGGCATACCTAGTTCAACTCAGTATTGGAAACTAAGTAAAACAGGAGCTTCTCTTCAGTCCAATACACTGCATTTGCTGGGAACAGACGGGATAGCTATTTGCACTGTTTATGGCCAGAAAAGCACACTAGTGGTGTTCTTACCCTGAATTAACACTTAATGCTAAAACCTGAAACTGAATGTGATTCAACTCCGTTTAGGAAGTTGTATTGAACCCCAGTCGGCCTTACAAGAAAAAAACTCTGCTTTTGAGAAACAGGCACTCTTGCACTCTAAAGTGTTTCCTATAGGGCCAGTACAGTTATCTAGCTCAGAACAAAGAACTGTGCTTCCTACACAAACGGGGCATATCTAGTTCAACTCAGTATTGGAAACTAAGTTAAACAGGACCTTCTCTTCAGTCCAATACACTGCATTTGCTGGAAACAGACGCGAGTGCTATTTGCACTGTTTATGGCCAGAAAAGCAGAATAGTGGTGTTCTTACCCTGAAGTAACACTTACTGCTAGAACTTGAAACGGAATGTGGTTCAACTCCATTTAGGAAGTTTTATTGAACCCCAGTTGGCCTTACAAGAAAAACACTCTGCTTTTGAGAAACAGGCACTCTTGCACTCTACTGTGTTTCCTATAGGGCCAGTAGAGTGAGCTAGCTCAGAACAAAAGAACTGTGCTTCCTACACAAACGGGGCATGTCTAGTTCAACTCAGTATTGGAAACTAAGTAAAACAGGAGCTTCTCTTCAGTCCAATACACTGCATTTGCTGGGAACAGAGGCGAGTGCTATTTGCACTGTTTATGGCCAGAAAAACACACTCACTAGTGTTCTTACCCTGAATTAACACTTAATGCTAGAACTTGAAACTGAATGTGATTCAACTCCGTTTAGGAAGTTGTATTGAACCCCAGTCGGCCTTACAAGAAAAACACTCTGCTTTTGAGAAACAGGCACTCTTGCACTCTACTGTGTTTCCTATAGGGCCAGTACAGTGTGCTAGCTGAGAACAAAAGAACTGTGCTTCCGACACAAGCGGGGCATATCTAGTTCAACTCAGTATTGGAAACTAAGTAAAACAGGAGCTTCTCTTCAGTCCAATACACTGCATTTGGTGGGAACAGACGCGAGTGCTATTTGCACTGTTTATGGCCAGAAAAGCACACTAGTGGTGTTCTTACCCTGAATTAACGCTTAATGCTAGAAGTTGAAACTGAATGTGATTCAACTCCGTTTAGGTAGTTGTATTGAACCCCAGTCGATCTTACAAGAAAAACACTCTGCTATTGAGAAACAGGCACTCTTGCACTCTACTGTGTTTCCTATAGGGCCAGTACAGTGAGCTAGCTCAGAAGAAAGGAACTGTGCTTCCTACACAAACGGGGCATATCTAGTTCAACTCAGTATTGGAAACTAAGTAAAACAGGAGCTTCTCTTCAGTCCAATACACTGCATTTGCTGGGAACAGACGCGAGGGCTATTTGCACTGTTTACGGCCAGAAAAACACAATCACTAGTGTTCTTACCCTGAATTAACACTTAATGCTAGAACTTGAAACTGAATGTGATTCAACTCCGTTTAGGAAGTTGTATTGAACCCCAGTTGGCCTTACAAGAAAAAAACTCTGCTTTTGAGAAACAGGCACTCTTGCACTCTACTGTGTTTCCTATAGGGCCAGTACTGTGATCTAGCTCAGAACAAACGAACTGTGCTTCCTACACAAACGGGGCATATCTAGTTCAACTCAGTATTGGAAACTAAGTAAAACAGGAGCTTCTCTTCAGTCCAATACACTGCATTTGCTGGGAACAGACGCGAGTGCTATTTGCACTGTTTAAGGCCAGAAAAGCACAATAGTGGTGTTCTTACCCTGAATTAACACTTAATGCTAGAACTTGAAACTGAATGTGATTCAACTCCGTTTAGGAAGTTGTATTGAACCCCAGTTGGCCTTACAAGAAAAACACTCTGCTTTTGAGAAACAGGCACTCTTGCACTCTACTGTGTTTCCTATAGGGCCAGTACAGTGAGCTAGCTCAGAACAAAAGAACTGTGCTTCCTACACAAACGGGGCATATCTAGTTCAACTCAGTATTGGAAACTAAGTAAAACAGGAGCTTCTCTTCAGTCCAATACAGTGCATTTGCTGGGAACAGAGGCGAGTGCTATTTGCACTGTTTATGGCCAGAAAAACACACTCACTAGTGTTCTTACCCTGAATTAACACTTAATGCTAGAACTTGAAACTGAATGTGATTCAACTCCGTTTAGGAAGTTGTATTGAACCCCAGTCGGCCTTACAAGAAAAACACTCTGCTTTTGAGAAACAGGCACTCTTGCACTCTACTGTGTTTCCTATAGGGCCAGTACAGTGAGCTAGCTCAGAACAAAAGAACTGTGCTTCCTACACAAACGGGGCATACCTAGTTCAAGTCAGTATTGGAAACTAATAAAACAGGAGCTTCTCTTCAGTCCAATACACTGCATTTGCTGGGAACAGATGCGAGTGCTATTTGCACTGTTTATGGCCAGAAAAACACACTCACTAGTGTTCTTACCCTGAATTAACACTTAATGCTAGAACTTGAAACTGAATGTGATTCAACTCCGTTTAGGAAGTTGTATTGAACCCCAGTCGGCCTTACAAGAAAAACACTCTGCTTTTGAGAAACAGGCACTCTTGCACTCTACTGTGTTTCCTATAGGGCCAGTACAGTTATCTAGCTCAGAACAAAGAACTGTGCTCCCTACACAAACGGGGCATATCTAGTTCAACTCAGTATTGGAAACTAAGTAAAACAGGAGCTTCTCTTCAGTCCAATACACTGCATTCGCTGGGAACAGACGCGAGTGCTATTTGCACTGTTTATGGCCAGAAAAGCACACTAGTGGTGTTTTTACCCTGAATTAACGCTTAATGCTAGAACTTGAAACTGAATGTGATTCAACTCTGTTTAGGAAGTTGTATTGAACCCCAGTTGGCCTTACAAGAAAAACACTCTGCTTTTGAGAAACAGGCACTCTTGCACTCTACTGTGTTTCCTATAGGGCCAGTACAGTGAGCTAGCTGAGAACAAAAGAACTGTGCTTCCGACACAAACGGAGCATATCTAGTTCAACTCAGTATTGGAAACTAAGTAAAACAGGAGCTTCTCTTCAGTCCAATACACTGCATTTGCTGGGAACAGACGCGAGTGCTATTTGCACTGTTTACGGCCAGAAAAACACAATCACTAGTGTTCTTACCCTGAATTAACACTTAATGCTAGAACTTGAAACTGAATGTGATTCAACTCCGTTTAGGAAGTTGTATTGAACCCCAGTCGGCCTTACAGGAAAAACACTCTGCTCTTGAGAAACAGGCACTCTTGCACTCTACTGTGTTTCCTATAGGGCCAGTACAGTGAGCTAGCTCAGAACAAAAGAACTGTGCTTCCTACACAAACGGGGCATATCTAGTTCAACTCAGTATTGGAAACTAAGTAAAACAGGAGCTTCTCTTCAGTCCTATACACTGCATTTGCTGGGAACAGACGCGAGTGCTATTTGCACTGTTTATGGCCAGAAAAACACACTCACTAGTGTTCTTACACTGAATTAACACTTAATGCTAGAACTTGAAACAGAATGTGATTCAACTCCGTTTAGGAAGTTGTATTGAACCCCAGTCGGCCTTACAAGAAAAACACTCTGCTTTTGAGAAACAGGCACTCTTGCACTCTACTGTGTTTCCTATAGGGCCAGTACAGTGAGCTAGATCAGAACAAAAGAACTGTGCTTCCTACACAAACGGGGCATATCTAGTTCAACTCAGTATTGGAAACTAAGTAAAACAGGAGCTTCTCTTCAGTCCAATACACTGCATTTGCTGGGAACAGACGCGAGTGCTATTTGCACTGTTTATGGCCAGAAAAGCACACTAGTGGTGTTCTTACCATGAATTAACGCTTAATGCTTGAAGTTGAAACTGAATGTGATTCAACTCCGTTTAGGAAGTTGTATTGAACCCCAGTCGACCTTACAAGAAAAACACTCTGCTATTGAGAAACAGGCACTCTTGCACGCTACTGTGTTTCCTATAGGGCCAGTACAGTGAGCTAGCTGAGAACAAAAGAACTGTGCTTCCTACACAATCGGGGCATATCTAGTTCAACTCAGTATTGGAAACTAAGTAAAACAGGAGCTTCTCTTCAGTCCAATACACTGCATTTGCTGGGAACAGACGGGATAGCTATTTGCACTGTTTATGGCCAGAAAAGCACACTAGTGGTGTTCTTACCCTGAATTAACACTTAATGCTAAAACTTGAAACTGAATGTGATTCAACTCCGTTTAGGAAGTTGTATTGAACCCCAGTCGGCCTTACAAGAAAAAAACTCTGCTTTTGAGAAACAGGCACTCTTGCACTCTAAAGTGTTTCCTATAGGGCCAGTACAGTTATCTAGCTCAGAACAAAGAACTGTGCTTCCTACACAAACGGGGCATATCTAGTTCAACTCAGTATTGGAAACTAAGTAAAACAGGACCTTCTCTTCAGTCCAATACACTGCATTTGCTGGAAACAGACGCGAGTGCTATTTGCACTGTTTATGGCCAGAAAAGCAGAATAGTGGTGTTCTTACCCTGAAGTAACACTTACTGCTAGAACTTGAAACGGAATGTGGTTCAACTCCATTTAGGAAGTTTTATTGAACCCCAGTTGGCCTTACAAGAAAAACACTCTGCTTTTAAGAAACAGGCACTCTTGCACTCTACTGAGTTTCCTATAGGGCCAGTAGAGTGAGCTAGCTCAGAACAAAAGAACTGTGCTTCCTACACAAACGGGGCATATCTAGTTCAACTCAGTATTGGAAACTAAGTAAAACAGGAGCTTCTCTTCAGTCCAATACACTGCATTTGCTGGGAACAGAGGCGAGTGCTATTTGCACTGTTTATGGCCAGAAAAACACACTCACTAGTGTTCTTACCCTGAATTAACACTTAATGCTAGAACTTGAAACAGAATGTGATTCAACTCCGTTTAGGAAGTTGTATTGAACCCCAGTCGGCCGTACAAGAAAAACACTCTGCTTTTGAGAAACAGGCACTCTTGCACTCTACTGTGTTTCCTATAGGGCCAGTACAGTGAGCTAGCTCAGAACAAAAGAACTGTGCTTCCTACACAAACGGGGCATACCTAGTTCAACTCAGTATTGGAAACTAAGTAAAACAGGAGCTTCTCTTCAGTCCAATACACTGCATTTGCTGGGAACAGACAGGATAGCTATTTGGACTGTTTATGGCCAGAAAAGCACACTAGTGGTGTTCTTACCCTGAATTAACACTTAATGCTAAAACCTGAAACTGAATGTGATTCAACTCCGTTTAGGAAGTTGTATTGAACCCCAGTGGGCCTTACAAGAAAAAAACTCTGCTTTTGAGAAACAGGCACTCTTGCACTCTAAAGTGTTTCCTATAGGGCCAGTACAGTTATCTAGCTCAGAACAAAGAACTGTGCTTCCTACACAAACGGGGCATATCTAGTTCAACTCAGTATTGGAAACTAAGTAAAACAGGACCTTCTCTTCAGTCCAATACACTGCATTTGCTGGAAACAGACGCGAGTGCTATTTGCACTGTTTATGGCCAGAAAAGCAGAATAGTGGTGTTCTTACCCTGAAATAACACTTACTGCTAGAACTTGAAACGGAATGTGGTTCAACTCCATTTAGGAAGTTTTATTGAACCCCAGTTGGCCTTACAAGAAAAACACTCTGCTTTTGAGAAACAGGCACTCTTGCACTCTACTGTGTTTCCTATAGGGCCAGTAGAGTGAGCTAGCTCAGAACAAAAGAACTGTGCTTCCTACACAAACGGGGCATGTCTAGTTCAACTCAGTATTGGAAACTAAGTAAAACAGGAGCTTCTCTTCAGTCCAATACACTGCATTTGCTGGGAACAGAGGCGAGTGCTATTTGCACTGTTTATGGCCAGAAAAACACACTCACTAGTGTTCTTACCCTGAATTAACACTTAATGCTAGAACTTGAAACTGAATGTGATTCAACTCCGTTTAGGAAGTTGTTTTGAACCCCAGTCGGCCATACAAGAAAAACACTCTGCTTTTGAGAAACAGGCACTCTTGCACTCTACTGTGTTTCCTATAGGGCCAGTACAGTTATCTAGCTCAGAACAAAGAACTGTGCTTCCTACACAAACGGGGCATATCTAGTTCAACTCAGTATTGGAAACTAAGTAAAACAGGAGCTTCTCTTCAGTCCAATACACTGCATTTGCTGGGAACAGACGCGAGTGCTATTTGCACTGTTTATGGCCAGAAAAGCACAATAGTGGTGTTCTTACCCTGAATTAACACTTAATGCTAGAACTTGAAACTGAATGTGATTCAACTCTGTTTAGGAAGTTGTATTGAACCCCAGTCGGCCTTACAGGAAAAACACTCTGCTTTTGAGAAACAGGCACTCTTGCACTCTACTGTGTTTCCTATAGGGCCAGTACAGTGAGCTAGCTCAGAACAAAAGAACTGTGCTTCCTACACAAACGGGGCATATCTAGTTCAACTCAGTATTGGAAACTAAGTAAAACAGGAGCTTCTCTTTAGTCCAATACACTGCATTTGCTGGGAACAGACGCGAGTGCTATTTGCACTGTTTATGGCCAGAAAAACACACTCACTAGTGTTCTTACCCTGAATTAACACTTAATGCTAGAACTTGAAACTGAATGTGATTCAACTCCGTTTAGGAAGTTGTATTGAACCCCAGTCGGCCTTACAAGAAAAACACTCTGCTTTTGAGAAACAGGCACTCTTGCACTCTACTGTGTTTCCTATAGGGCCAGTACAGTGAGCTAGCTCAGAACAAAAGAACTGTGCCTCCTACACAATCGGGGCATACCTAGTTCAACTCAGTATTGGAAACTAAGTTAAACAGGAGCTTCTCTTCAGTCCAATACACTGCATTTGCTGGGAACAGACGCGAGTGCTATTTGTACTGTTTATGGCCAGAAAAACACACTCACTAGTGTTCTTACCCTGAATTAACACTTAATGCTAGTACTTGAAACTGAATGTGATTCAACTCCGTTTAGGAAGTTGTATTGAACCCCAGTCGGCCTTACAAGAAAAACACTCTGCTTTTGAGAAACAGGCACTCTTGCACTCTACTGTGTTTCCTATAGGGCTAGTACAGTTATCTAGCTCAGAACAAAGAACTGTGCTTCCTACACAAACGGGGCATATCTAGTTCAACTCAGTATTGGAAACTAAGTAAAACAGGAGCTTCTCTTCAGTCCAATACACTGCATTTGCTGGGAACAGACGCGAGTGCTATTTGCACTGTTTATGGCCAGAAAAGCACACTAGTGGTGTTTTTACCCTGAATTAACGCTTAATGCTAGAACTTGAAACTGAATGTGATTCAACTCTGTTTAGGAAGTTGTATTGAACCCCAGTTGGCCTTACAAGAAAAACACTCTGCTTTTGAGAAACAGGCACTCTTGCACTCTACTGTGTTTCCTATAGGGCCAGTACAGTGAGCTAGCTGAGAACAAAAGAACTGTGCTTCCGACACAAACGGAGCATATCTAGTTCAACTCAGTATTGGAAACTAAGTAAAACAGGAGCTTCTCTTCAGTCCAATACACTGCATTTGCTGGGAACAGACGCGAGTGCTATTTGCACTGTTTACGGCCAGAAAAACACAATCACTAGTGTTCTTACCCTGAATTAACACTTACTGCTAGAACTTGAAACTGAATGTGATTCAACTCTGTTTAGGAAGTTGTATTGAACCCCAGTCGGCCTTACAGGAAAAACACTCTGCTTTTGAGAAACAGGCACTCTTGCACTCTACTGTGTTTCCTATAGGGCCAGTACAGTGAGCTAGCTCAGAACAAAAGAACTGTGCTTCCTACACAAACGGGGCATATCTAGTTCAACTCAGTATTGGAAACTAAGTAAAACAGGAGCTTCTCTTTAGTCCAATACACTGCATTTGCTGGGAACAGACGCGAGTGCTATTTGCACTGTTTATGGCCAGAAAAACACACTCACTAGTGTTCTTACCCTGAATTAACACTTAATGCTAGAACTTGAAACTGAATGTGATTCAACTCCGTTTAGGAAGTTGTATTGAACCCCAGTCGGCCTTACAAGAAAAACACTCTGCTTTTGAGAAACAGGCACTCTTGCACTCTACTGTGTTTCCTATAGGGCCAGTACAGTGAGCTAGCTCAGAACAAAAGAACTGTGCCTCCTACACAATCGGGGCATACCTAGTTCAACTCAGTATTGGAAACTAAGTTAAACAGGAGCTTCTCTTCTGTCCAATACACTGCATTTGCTGGGAACAGACGCGAGTGCTATTTGCACTGTTTATGGCCAGAAAAACACACTCACTAGTGTTCTTACCCTGAATTAACACTTAATGCTAGAACTTGAAACTGAATGTGATTCAACTCCGTTTAGGAAGTTGTATTGAACCCCAGTCGGCCTTACAAGAAAAACACTCTGCTTTTGAGAAACAGGCACTCTTGCACTCTACTGTGTTTCCTATAGGGCTAGTACAGTTATCTAGCTCAGAACAAAGAACTGTGCTTCCTACACAAACGGGGCATATCTAGTTCAACTCAGTATTGGAAACTAAGTAAAACAGGAGCTTCTCTTCAGTCCAATACACTGCATTTGCTGGGAACAGACGCGAGTGCTATTTGCACTGTTTATGGCCAGAAAAGCACACTAGTGGTGTTTTTACCCTGAATTAACGCTTAATGCTAGAACTTGAAACTGAATGTGATTCAACTCTGTTTAGGAAGTTGTATTGAACCCCAGTCGGCCTTACAAGAAAAACACTCTGCATTTGAGAAACAGGCACTCTTGCACTCTACTGTGTTTCCTATAGGGCCAGTACAGTGAGATAGCTCAGAAAAAAAGAACTGTGCTTCCTACACAAATGGGGCATATCTAGTTCAACTCAGTATTGGAAACTAAGTAAAACAGGAGCTTCTCTTCAGTCCAATACACTGCATTTGCTGGAAACAGACGCGAGTGCTATTTGCACTCTTTATGGCCAGAAAAACACACTCACTAGTGTTCTTACCCTGAATTAACACTTAATGCTAGAACTTGAAACTGAACGTGATTCAACTCCGTTTAGGAAGTTGTATTGAACCCCAGTCGGCCTTACAGGAAAAACACTCTGCTTTTGAGAAACAGGCACTCTTGCACTCTACTGTGTTTCCTATAGGGCCAGTACAGTGAGCTAGCTCAGAACAAAAGAACTGTGCTTCCTACACAAACGGGGCATATCTAGTTCAACTCAGTATTGGAAACTAAGTAAAACAGGAGCTTCTCTTCAGTCCAATACACTGCATTTGCTGGGAACAGACGCGAGTGCTATTTGCACTGTTTATGGCCAGAAAAGCATACTAGTGGTGTTTTTACCCTGAATTAACGCTTAATGCTAGAACTTGAAACTGAATGTGATTCAACTCTGTTTAGGAAGTTGTATTGAACCCCAGTTGGCCTTACAAGAAAAACACTCTGCTTTTGAGAAACAGGCACTCTTGCACTCTACTGTGTTTCCTATAGGGCCAGTACAGTGAGCTAGCTGAGAACAAAAGAACTGTGCTTCCGACACAAACGGAGCATATCTAGTTCAACTCAGTATTGGAAACTAAGTAAAACAAGAGCTTCTCTTCAGTTCAATACACTGCATTTGCTGGGAACAGACGCGAGTGCTATTTGCACTGTTTACGGCCAGAAAAACACAATCACTAGTGTTCTTACCCTGAATTAACACTTAATGCTAGAACTTGAAACTGAATGTGATTCAACTCTGTTTAGGAAGTTGTATTGAACCCCAGTCGGCCTTACAAGAAAAACACTCTGCATTTGAGAAACAGGCACTCTTGCACTCTACTGTGTTTCCTATAGGGCCAGTACAGTGAGCTAGCTCAGAAAAAAAGAACTGTGCTTCCTACACAAATGGGGCATATCTAGTTCAACTCAGTATTGGAAACTAAGTAAAACAGGAGCTTCTCTTCAGTCCAATACACTGCATTTGCTGGGAGCAGACGGGATAGCTATTTGCACTGTTTTTGGCCAGAAAAGCACACTAGTGGTGTTCTTACCCTGAATTAACACTTAATGCTAAAATTTGAAACTGAATGTGATTCAACTCCGTTTAGGAAGTTGTATTGAACCCCAGTTGGCCTTACAAGAAAAAAACTCTGCTTTTGAGAAACAAGCACTCTTGCACTCTAAAGTGTTTCCTATAGGGCCAGTACAGTTATCTAGCTCAGAACAAAGAACTGTGCTTCCTACACAAACGGGGCATATCTAGTTCAACTCAGTATTGGAAACTAAGTAAAACAGGACCTTCTCTTCAGTCCAATACACTGCATTTGCTGGGAACAGACGCGAGTGCTATTTGCACTGTTTATGGCCAGAAAAGCACACTAGTGGTGTTTTTACCCTGAATTAACGCTTAATGCTAGAACTTGAAACTGAATGTGGTTCAACTCTGTTTAGGAAGTTGTATTGAACCCCAGTTGGCCTTACAAGAAAAACACTCTGCTTTTGAGAAACAGGCACTCTTGCACTCTACTGTGTTTCCTATAGGGCCAGTACAGTGAGCTAGCTGAGAACAAAAGAACTGTGCTTCCGACACAAACGGAGCATATCTAGTTCAACTCAGTATTGGAAACTAAGTAAAACAGGAGCTTCTCTTCAGTCCAATACACTGCATTTGCTGGGAACAGACGGGATAGCTATTTGCACTGTTTTTGGCCAGAAAAGCACACTAGTGGTGTTCTTACCCTGAATTAACACTTAATGCTAAAACTTGAAACTGAATGTGATTCAACTCCGTTTAGGAAGTTGTATTCAACCCCAGTCGGCCTTACAAGAAAAAAACTCTGCTTTTGAGAAACAGGCACTCTTGCACTCTAAAGTGTTTCCTATAGGGCCAGTACAGTTATCTAGCTCAGAACAAAGAACTGTGCTTCCTACACAAACGGGGCATATCTAGTTCAACTCAGTATTGGAAACTAAGTAAAACAGGACCTTCTCTTCAGTCCAATACACTGCATTTGCTGGAAACAGACGCGAGTGCTATTTGCACTGTTTATGGCCAGAAAAACACACTCTCTAGTGTTCTTACCCTGAATTAACACTTAATGCTAGAACTTGAAACTGAATGTGATTCAACTCCGTGTAGGAAGTTGTATTGAACCCCAGTCGGCCTTACAAGAAAACAATCTCCTTTTGAGAAACAGGCACTCTTGCACTCTACTGTGTTTCCTATAGGGCCAGTACAGTGAGCTAGCTCAGAACAAAAGAACTGTGCTTCCTACACACGGGGTATATCTAGTTCAACTCAGTATTGGAAACTAAGTAAAACAGGAGCTTCTCTTCAGTCCAATACACTGCATTTGCAGGGAACAGACGCGAGTGCTATTTGCACTGTTTATGGCCAGAAAAGCAGAATAGTGGTGTTCTTACCCTGAAGTAACACTTACTGCTAGAACTTGAAACGGAATGTGGTTCAACTCCGTTTAGGAAGTTTTATTGAACCCCAGTTGGCCTTACAAGAAAAACACTCTGCTTTTGAGATACAGGCATTCTTGCACTCTACTGTGTTTCCTATAGGGCCAGTAGAGTGAGCTAGCTCAGAACAAAAGAACTGTGCTTCCTACACAAACGGGGCATATCTAGTTCAACTCAGTATTGGAAACTAAGTAAAACAGGAGCTTCTCTTCAGTCCAATACACTGCATTTGCTGGGAACAGACGCGAGTGCTATTTGCACTGTTTATGGCCAGAAAAGCACAATAGTGGTGTTCTTACCCTGAATTAACACTTAATGCTAGAACTTGAAACTGAATGTGATTCAACTCCGTTTAGGAAGTTGTATTGAACCCCAGTTGGCCTTACAAGAAAAACACTCTCCTTTTGAGAAACAGACACTCTTGCACTATACTGTGTTTCCTATAGGGCCAGTACAGTGAGCTAGCTCAGAACAAAAGAACTGTGCTTCCTACACAAACGGGGCATATCTAGTTCAACTCAGTATTGGAAACTAAGTAAAACAGGAGCTTCTCTTCAGTCCAATACACTGCATTTGCTGGGAACAGACGTGAGTGCTATTTGCACTGATTATGGCCAGAAGAGCACAATAGTGGTGTTCTTACCCTGAATTAACACTTACTGTTAGAACTTGAAACTGAATGTGGTTCAACTCCGTTTAGGAAGTTGTATTGAACCCCAGTCGGCCTTACAAGAAAAACACTCTGCTTTTGAGAAACAGGCACTCTTGCACTCTACTGTGTTTCCTATAGGGCCAGTACAGTTATCTAGCTCAGAACAAAGAACTGTGCATCCTACACAAACGGGGCATATCTAGTTCAACTCAGTATTGGAAACTAAGTAAAACAGGAGCTTCTCTTCAGTCCAATACACTGCATTTGCTGGAAACAGAAGCGAGTGCTATTTGCACTGTTTATGGCCAGAAAAGCACACTAGTGGTGTTCTTACCCTGAATTAACACTTAATGCTAAAATTTGAAACTGAATGTGATTCAACTCCGTTTAGGAAGTTGTATTGAACCCCAGTCGGCCTTACAAGAAAAACACTCTGCTTTTGAGAAACAGGCACTCTTGCACTCTACTGTGTTTCCTATAGGGCCAGTACAGTGAGCTAGCTCAGAACAAAATAATTGTGCTTCCTACACAAACGGGGCATATCTAGTTCAACTCAGTATTGGAAACTAAGTAAAACAGGAGCTTCTCTTCAATCCAATACACTGCATTTGCTGGGAACAGACACGAGTGCTATTTGCACTGTTTATGGCCAGAAAAACACACTCACTTGTGTTCTTACCCTGATTTAACACTTAATGCTAGAACTTGAATCTGAATGTGGTTCAACTCCGTTTAGGAAGTTGTATTGAACCCCAGTCGGCCTTACAAGAAAAACACTCTGCTTTTGAGAAACAGGCACTCTTGCACTCTACTGTGTTTCCTATAGGGCCAGTACAGTTATCTATCTCAGAACAAAGAACTGTGCTTCCTACACAAACGGGGCATATCTAGTTCAACTCAGTATTGGAAACTAAGTAAAACAGGAGCTTCTCTTCAGTCCAATACACTGCATTTGCTGGGAACAGGCGCGAGTGCTATTTGCACTGTTTGTGGCCAGAAAAGCACAATAGTGGTGTTCTTACCCTGAATTAACACTTAATGCTAGAACTTGAAACTGAATGTGATTCAACTCCTTTTAGGAAGTTGTATTGAACCCCAGTTGGCCTTACAAGAAAAAAACTCTGCTTTTGAGAAACAGGCACTCTTGCACTCAACTGTGTTTCCTATTGGGCCAGTACTATGATCTAGCTCAGAACAAACGAACTGTGCTTCCTACACAAACGGGGCATATCTAGTTCAACTCAGTATTGGAAACTAAGTAAAACAGGAGCTTCTCTTCAGTCCAATACACTGCATTTGCTGGGAACAGACGCGAGTGCTATTTGCACTGTTTATGGCCAGAAAAGCACAATAGTGGTGTTCTTACCCTGAATTAACACGTAATGCTAGAAGTTGAACCTGAATGTGATTCAACTCCGTTTAGGAAGTTGTATTGAACCCAAGTTGGCCTTACAAGAAAAACACTCTGCTTTTGGGAAATAGGCACTCTTGCACTCTACTGTGTTTCCTATAGGGCCAGTACAGTGAGCTAGCTCAGAACAAACGAACTGTGCTTCCTACACAAACGGGGCATATCTAGTTCATCTCAGTATTGGAAACTAAGTAAAAGAGGAGCTTCTCTTCCGTCGAATACACTGCATTTGCTGGGAACAGACGCGAGTGCTATTTGCACTGTTGATGGCCAGAAGAGCACAATAGTGGTCTTCTTACCCTGAATTAACACTTAATGCTAGAAATTGAAACTGAATGTGATTCTACGCCGTTTAGGAAGTTGTATTGAAGCCCAGTTGGCCTTACAAGAAAAACACTCTGCTTTTGAGAAACAGGCACTCTTGCACTCTACTGTGTTTCCTATAGGGCCAGTACAGTTATCTAGCTCAGAACAAAGAACTGTGCTTCCTACACAAACGGGGCATATCTAGTTCAACTCAGTATTGGAAACTAAGTAAAACAGGAGCTTCTCTTCAGTCCAATACACTGCATTTGCTGGGAACAGACACGAGTGCTCTTTGCACTGTTTATGGCCAGAAAAGCACAATAGTTGTGTTCTTACCCTGAATTAACACTTAATGCTAGAACTTGAAACTGAATGTGATTCAACTCCGTTTCGGAAGTTGTATTGAACCCCAGTTGGCCTTACAAGAAAAACACTCTGCTTTTGAGAAACAGGCACTCTTGCACTCTACTGTGTTTCCTATAGGGCCAGTACAGTGAGCTAGCTCAGAACAAAAGAACTGTGCTTCCTACACAAACGGGGCATATCTAGTTCAACTCAGTATTGGAACCTAAGTAATACAGGAGCTTCTCTTCAGTCCAATACACTGCCTTTGCTGGGAACAGACGTGAGTGCTATTTGCACTGTTTATGGCCAGAAGAGCACAATAGTTGTGTTCTTACCCTGAATAAACACTTACTGTTAGAACTTGAAACTGAATGTGGTTCAACTCCGTTTAAGAAGTTGTATTGAACCCCAGTTGGCCTTACAAGAAAAACACTCTGCTTTTGAGAAACAGGCACTCTTGCACTCTAGTGTGTTTCCTTAGGGTCAGTACAGTGTGCTAGCTCAGAACAAAAGAACTGTGCTTCCTACACAAACGGGGAATATCTAGTTCAACTCAGTATTGGAAACTAAGTAAAACAGGAGCTTCTCTTCAGTCCAATACACTGCATTTGCTGGGAACAGACGCGAGTGCTATTTGCACTGTTTATGGCCAGAAAAGCACAATAGTGGTGTTCTTACCCTGAATTAACACTTAATGCTAGAAGTTGAAACTGAATGTGATTCAACTCCGTTTAGGAAGTTGTATTGAACCCCAGTTGGCCTTACAAGAAAAAACTCTGCTTTTGAGAAACAGGCACTCTTGCACTCTACTGTGTTTCCTATAGGGCCAGTACTGTGATCTAGCTCAGAACAAACGAACTGTGCTTCCTACACAAACAGGGCATATCTAGTTCAACTCAGTATTGGAAACTAAGTAAAACAGGAGCTTCTCTTCAGTCCAATACACTGCATTGGCTGGGAACAGACGCGAGTGCTATTTGCACTGTTTATGGCCGGAAAAGCACAATAGTGGTGTTCTTACCCTGAATTAACACTTAATGCTAGAACTTGAAACTGAATGTGATTCAACTCCGTTTAGGAAATTGTATTGAACCCCAGTTGGCCTTACAAGAAAAACACTCTGCTTTTGAGAAACAGGCACTCTTGCACTCTACTGTGTTTCCTTAGGGCTAGTACAGTGTGCTATCTCAGAACAAAAGAACTGTGCTTCCTACACAAACGCGGCATATCTAGTTCAACTCAGTATTGGAAACTAAGTAAAACAGGAGCTTCTCTTCAGTCCAATACACTGCATTTGCTGGGAACAGACGCGAGTGCTATTTGTACTGTTTATGGCCAGAAAAGCACACTAGTGGTGTTCTTACCCTGAATTAACACTTACTGCTAGAACTTGAAACTGAATGTGGTTCAACTCTGTTTAGGAAGTTGTATTGAACCCCAGTTGGCCTTACAAGATAAACACTCTGCTTTTGGGAAACAGGCACTCTTGCACTCTACTGTGTTTCCTATAGGGCCAGTACAGTGAGCTAGCTCAGAACCAAAGAACTGTGCTTCCTACACAAACGGGGCATATCTAGTTCAACTCAGTATTGGAAACTAAGTAAAAGAGGAGCTTCTCTTCAGTCCAATACACTGCATTTGCTGGGAACAGACGCGAGTGCTATTTGCACTGTTGATGGCCAGAAGAGCACAATAGTGGTCTTCTTACCCTGAATTAACACTTAATGCTAGAACTTGAAACTGAATGTGGTTCAACTCCGTTTAGGAAGTTGTATTGAAGCCCAGTTGGCCTTACAAGAAAAAAACTCTGATTTTGAGAAACAGGCACACTTGCACTCTACTGTGTTTCCTATAGGGCCAGTACAGTGATCTAGCTCAGAACAAACGAACTGTGCTTCCTACATAAACGGGGCATATCTAGTTCAACTCAGTATTGGAAACTAAGTAAAACAGGAGCTTCTCTTCAGTCCAATACACTGCATTTGCTGGGAACAGACGCCAGTGCTATTTGCACTGTTTATGGCCATAAAAGCACAATAGTGGTCTTCTTACCCTGAATTAACACTTAATGCTAGAACTTGAAACTGAATGTGATTCAACTCGGTTTAGGAATTTGTATTGAACCCAGTTGGCCTTACAAGAAAAACACTTTGTTTTTGAGAAACAGGCACTCTTGCACTCTACTGTGTTTCCTATAGGGCCAGTACAGTGAGCTAGCTCAGAACAAAAGAACTGTTCTTCCTACACAAACGGGGCATATCTAGTTGAACTCAGTATTGGAAACTAAGTAAAACAGGAGCTTCTCTTCAGTCCAATACATGCATTTGCTGGGAACAGACGCGAGTGCTATTCGCACTGTTAATGGCCAGAAAAGCATAATAGTGGTGTTCTTACCCTGAATTAACACTTAATGCTAGAACTTGAAACTGAATGTGATTCAACTCCGTTTAGGAAGTTGTATTGAACCCCAGTTGGCCTTACAAGAAAAACACTCTGCTTTTGAGAAACAGGCACTCTTGCACTCTGCTGTGTTTCCTATAGGGCCAGTACAGTGAGCTAGCTCAGAACAAAAGAACTGTGCTTCCTACACAAACGGGGCATAACTAGTTCAACTCAGTATTGGAAACTAAGTGAAACAGGAGCTACTTTCAATACAATACACTGCATTTGCTGGGAACAGACGCGAGTGCTATTTGCAGTGTTTATGGCCAGAAAAGCACAATAGTGGTGTTCTTTCCCTGAATTAACACTTAATGCTAGAACTTGAAACTGAATGTGATTCAACTCCGTTTAGGAAGTTGTATTGAACCCCAGTCGGCCTTACAAGAAAAACACTCTGCTTTTGAGAAACAGGCACTCTTGCACTCTACTGTGTTTCCTATAGGGCCAGTACAGTGAGCTAGCTCAGAACAAACGAACTGTGCTTCCTACACAAACGGGGCATATATAGTTCAACTCAGTATTGGAAACTAAGTAAAACAGGAGCTTCTCTTCAGTCCAATACACTGCATTTGCTGGGAACTGACACGAGTGCTATTTGCACTGTTTATGGCTAGAAAAGCACAATAGTGATGTTCTTACCCTGAATTAACACTTAATGCTAGAACTTGAAACTGAATGTGATTCAACTCCATTTAGGAAGTTGTATTGAACCCCAGTCGGCCTTACAAGAAAAACACTCTGCTTTTGAGAAACAGGCACTCTTGCACTCTACTGTGTTTCCTATAGGACCAGTACAGTGATCTAGCTCAGAACAAACGAACTGTGCTTCCTACACAAACGGGGCATATCTAGTTCAACTCAGTATTGGAAACTAAGTAAAACAGGAGCTTCTCTTCAGTCCAATACACTGCATTTGCTGGGAACAGACGCGAGTGCTATTTGCACTGTTTATGGCCAGAAAAGCACAATAGTGGTGTTCTTACCCTGAATTAACACTTAATGCTAGAACTTGAAACTGAATGTGATTCAACTCCGTTTAGGAAGTTGTATTGAACCCCAGTTGGCCTTACAAGAAAAACACTCTGCTTTTGAGAAAGAGGCACTCTTGCACTCTACTGTGTTTCCTATAGGGCCAGTACAGTGAGCTAGCTCAGAACAAAAGAACTGTGCTTCCTACACAAACGGGGCATATCTAGTTCAACTCAGTATTGGAAACTAAGTGAAACAGGAGCTACTTTCAATACAATACACTGCATTTGCTGGGAACAGACGCGAGTGCTATTTGCACTGTTTAAGGCCAGAAAAGCACAATAGTGGCGTTCTTACCCTGAATTAACACTTACTGCTAGAACTTGAAACTGAATGTGGTTCAACTCCGTTTAGGAAGTTGTATTGAACCCCAGTTGGCCTTGCAAGAAAAACACTCTGCTTTTGGGAAACAGGCACTCTTGCACTCTACTGTGTTTCCTATAGGGCCAGTACAGTGAGCTAGCTCAGAACAAAAGAACTGTGCTTCCTACACAAACAGGGCATATCTAGTTCAACTCAGTATTGGAAACTAAGTAAAACAGGAGCTTCTCTTCAGTCCAATACACTGCATTTGCTGGAAACAGACGCGAGTGCTATTTGCACTGTTTATGGCCAGAAAAGCACACTAGTGGTGTCCTTACACTGAATTAACACTTAAAGCTAGAACTTGAAACTGAATGTGATTCAACTCTGTTTAGGAAGTTGTATTGAACCCCACTTGGCCTTACAAGAAAAAAAAATCTGCTTTTGAGAAACAGGCACTCTTGCACTCTACGGTGTTTCCTATAGGGCCTTACAGTGATCTAGCTCAGAACAAACGAACTGTGCTTCCTACACAAACGGGGCATACATAGATAAACTCAGTATTTGAAACTAAGTAAAACAGGAGCTTCTCTTCAGTCCAATACACTGCATTTGCTGGGAACTGACACGAGTGCTATTTGCACTGTTTATGGCCAGAAAAGCACAATAGTGGTGTTCTTACCCTGAATTAACACTTAATGCTAGAACTTGAAACTGAATGCGATTCAACTCCGTTTAGGAAGTTGTATTGAACCCCAGTTGGCCTTACAAGAAAAACACTCTGCTTTTGAGAAACAGGCACTCTTGCACTCTACTGTGTTTCCTATAGGGCCAGTAGAGTGAGCTAGCTCAGAACAAAAGAAATGTGCTTCCTACACAAACGGGGCATATCTAGTTCAACTCAGTATTGGAAACTAAGTAAAACAGGAGCTTCTCTTCAGTCCAATACACTGCATTTGCTGGGAACAGACGCGAGTGCTATTTGCACTGTTTATGGCCAGAAAAGCACAATAGTGGTGTTCTTACTATGAATTAACACTTACTGCTAGAACTTGAAACTGAATGTGGTTCAACTCCGTTTAGGAAGTTGTATTGAACCCCAGTTGGCCTTGCAAGAAAAACACTCTGCTTTTGGGAAACATGCACTCTTGCACTCTCCTGTGTTTCCTATAGGGCCAGTACAGTGAGCTAGCTCAGAACAAGAGAACTGTGCTTCCTACACAAAAGGGGCACATCTAGTTCAACTCAGTATTGGAAACTAAGTAAAACAGGAGCTTCTCTTCAGTCCAATACACTGCATTTTCTGGGAACAGACGCGAGTGCTATTTGCACTGTTTAAGGCCAGAAAAGCACAATAGTGGTGTTCTTACCCTGAATTAACACTTAATGCTAGAACTTGAAACTGAACGTGATTCAACTCCGTTTAGGAAGTTGTATTGAACCCCAGTTGGCCTTACAAGAAAAAAACTCTGCTTTTGAGAAACAGGCACTCTTGCACTCTACTGTGTTTCCTATAGGGCCAGTACAGTGATCTATCTCAGAACAAACGAACTGTGCTTCCTACACAAACGGGGCATATCTAGTTCAACTCAGTATTGGAAACTAAGTAAAACAGGAGCTTCTCTTCAGTCCAATACACTGCATTTGCTGGGAACAGACGCGAGTGCTATTTGCACTGTTTATGGCCAGAAAAGCACACTAGTGGTGTTCTTACCCTGAATTAACACTTAATGCTAGAACTTGAAACTGAATGTGATTCAACTCCGTTTAGGAAGTTGTATTGAACCCCAGTTGGCCTTACAAGAAAAACACTCTGCTTTTGAGAAACAGGCACTCTTGCACTCTACTGTGTTTCCTATAGGGCTAGTACAGTGTGCTAGCTCAGAACAAAAGAACTGTGCTTCCTACACAAACGGGGCATATCTAGTTCAACTCAGTATTGGAAACTAAGTGAAACAGGAGCTACTTTCAATACAATACACTGCATTTGCTGGGAACAGACGCGAGTGCTATTTGCAGTGTTTATGGCCAGAAAAGCACAATAGTGGTGTTCTTACCCTGAATTAACACTTAATGCTAGAACTTGAAACTGAATGTGATTCAACTCCGTTTAGGAAGTTGTATTGAACCCCAGTTGGCCTTACAAGAAAAACACTCTGCTTTTGAGAAACAGGCACTCTTGCACTCTACTGTGTTTCCTATAGGGCTAGTACAGTGTGCTAGCTCAGAACAAAAGTACTGTGCTTCCTACACAAACGGGGCATATCTAGTTCAACTCAGTATTGGAAACTAAGTGAAACAGGAGCTACTTTCAATACAATACACTGCATTTGGTGGGAACAGACGCGAGTGCTATTTGCACTGTTTATGGCCAGAAAAGCACAATAGTGGTGTTCTTACCCTGAATTAACACTTAATGCTAGAACTTGAAACTGAATGTGATTCAACTCCGTTTAGGAAGTTGTATTGAACCCCAGTCGGCCTTACAAGAAAAACACTCTGCTTTTGAGAAACAGGCACTCTTGCACTCTACTGTGTTTCCTATAGGGCCAGTACAGTGAGCTAGCTCAGAACAAACGAACTATGCTTCCTACACAAACGGGGCATATCTAGTTCAACTCAGTATTGGAAACTAACTAAAACAGGAGCTTCTCTTCAGTCCAATACACTGCATTTGCTGGGAACAGACGCGAGTGCTATTTGCACTGTTTATGGCCAGAAAAACACACTCACTAGTGTTCTTACCCTGAATTAACACTTAATGCTAGAACTTGAAACTGAATGTGATTCAACTCCGTTTAGGAAGTTGTATTGAACCCCAGTTGGCCTTACAAGAAAAAAACTCTGCTTTTGAGAAAGAGGCACTCTTGCACTCTACTGTGTTTCCTATAGGGCCAGTACAGTGATCTAGCTCAGAACAAACGAACTGTGCTTCCTACACAAACGGGGCATATCTAGTTCAACTCAGTATTGGAAACTAAGTAAAACAGGAGCTTCTCTTCAGTCCAATACACTGCATTTGCTGGGAACAGACGCGAGTGCTATTTGCACTGTTTATGGCCAGAAAAGCACAATAGTGGTCTTCTTAACCTGAATTAACACTTAATGCTAGAACTTGAAACTGAATGTGATTCAACTCCGTTTAGGAAGTTGTATTGAACCCCAGTTGGCCTTACAAGAAAAACACTCTGCTTTTAAGAAACAGGCACTCTTGTACTCTACTGTGTTTCCTATAGGGCTAGTACAGTGTGCTATCTCAGAACAAAAGAACTGTGCTTCCTACACAAACGGGGCATATCTAGTTCAACTCAGTATTGGAAACTAAGTAAAACAGGAGCTTCTCTTCAGTCCAATACACTGCATTTGCTGGGAACAGACGCGAGTGCTATTTGCACTGTTTATGGCCAGAAAAGCACAATAGTGGTGTTCTTACCCTGAATTAACACTTATGCTAGAACATGAAACTGAATGTGATTAAACTCCGTTTAGGAAGTTGTATTGAACCACAGTTGGCCTTACAAGAAAAACACTCTGCTTTTAAGAAACAGGCACTCTTGTACTCTACTGTGTTTCCTTAGGGCTAGTACAGTGAGCTAGTTCAGAACAAAAGAACTGTGCTTCCTACACAAACAGGGCATATCTAGTTCAACTCAGTATTGGAAACTAAGTAAAACAGGAGCTTCTCTTCAGTCCAATACACTGCATTTGCTGGGAACAGACGCGAGTGCTATTTGCACTGTTTATGGCCCGAAAAGAACAATAGTGGTGTTCTTACCCTGAATTAACACTTAATGCTAGAACTTGAAACTGAATGTGATTCAACTCCGTTTAGGAAGTTGTATTGAACCCGAGTTGGACTTACTAGAAAAACACTCTGCTTTTGAGAAATAGGCACTATTGCACTCTACTGTGTTTCCTATAGGGCCGGTACAGTGAGCTAGCTCAGAACAAAAGAACTGTGCTTCCTACACAAACAGGGCATATCTAGTTCAACTCAGTATTGGAAACTAAGTAAAACAGGAGCTTCTCTTCAGTCCAATACACTGCATGTGCTGGAAACAGACGCGAGTGCTATTTGCACTGTTTATGGCCAGAAAAGCACACTAGTGGTGTCCTTACACTGAATTAACACTTAATGCTAGAACTTGAAACTGAATGCGATTCAACTCCGTTTATGAAGTTTATTGAACCCCAGTTGGCCTTACAAGAAAAACACTCTGCTTTTGAGAAACAGGCACTCTTGCACTCTACTGTGTTTCCTATAGGGCCAGTAGAGTGAGCTAGCTCAGAACAAACGAACTGTGCTTCCTACACAAACGGGGCATATCTAGTTCAACTCAGTATTGGAAACTAAGTAAAACAGGAGCTTCTCTTCAGTCCAATACACTGCATTTCCTGGGAACAGACGCGAGTGCTATTTGCACTGTTTATGGCCAGAAAAGCACACTAGTGGTGTTCTTACCCTGAATTAACACTTAATGGTAGAACTTGAAACTGAATGTGATTCAACTCCGTTTAGGAAGTTGTATTGAACCCCAGTTGGCCTTACAAGAAAAACACTCTGCTTTTGAGAAGCAGGCACTCTTGCACTCTACTGTGTTTCCTATAGGGCTAGTACAGTGTGCTAGCTCAGAACAAAAGAACTGTGCTTCCTACACAAACGGGGCATATCTAGATCAACTCAGTATTGGAAACTAAGTGAAACAGGAGCTACTTTCAATACAATACACTGCATTTGCTGGGAACAGACGCGAGTGCTATTTGCAGTGTTTATGGCCAGAAAAGCACAATAGTGGTGTTCTTACCCTGAATTAACACTTACTGCTAGAACTTGAAACTGAATGTGATTCAACTCCGTTTAGGAAGTTGTATTGAACCCCAGTCGGCCTTACAAGAAAAACACTCTGCTTTTGAGAAACAGGCACTCTTGCACTCTACTGTGTTTCCTATAGGGCCAGTACAGTGAGCTAGCTCAGAACAAACGAACTGTGCTTCCTACACAAACGGGGCATATCTAGTTCAACTCAGTATTGGAAACTAAGTAAAACAGGAGCTTCTCTTCAGTCCAATACACTGCATTTGCTGGGAACAGACGCGAGTGCTATTTGCACTGTTTATGGCCAGAAAAGCACACTAGTGGTGTTCTTACCCTGAATTAACACTTAATGCTAGAACTTGAAACTGAATGTGATTCAACTCCGTTTAGGAAGTTGTATTGAACCCCAGTTGGCCTTACAAGAAAAACACTCTGCTTTTGAGAAACAGGCACTCTTGCACTCTACTGTGTTTCCTATAGGGCTAGTACAGTGTGCTAGCTCAGAACAAAAGAACTGTGCTTACTACACAAACGGGGCATATCTAGTTCAACTCAGTATTGGAAACTAAGTGAAACAGGAGCTACTTTCAATACAATACAATGCATTTGCTGGGAACAGACGGGAGTGCTATTTGCAGTGTTTATGGCCAGAGAAGCACAATAGTGGTGTTCTTACCCTGAATTAACACTTAATGCTAGAACTTGAAACTGAATGTGATTCAACTCCGTTTAGGAAGTTGTATTGAACCCCAGTCGGCCTTACAAGAAAAACACTCTGCTTTTGAGAAACAGGCACTCTTGCACTCTACTGTGTTTCCTATAGGGCCAGTACAGTGAGCTAGCTCAGAACAAACGAACTGTGCTTCCTACACAAACGGGGCATATCTAGTTCAACTCAGTATTGGAAACTAAGTAAAACAGGAGCTTCTCTTCAGTCCAATACACTGCATTTGCTGGGAACAGACGCGAGTGCTATTTGCACTGTTTATGGCCAGAAAAGCACAATAGTGGTGTTCTTACCCTGAATTAACACTTAATGCTAGAACTTGAAACTGAATGTGATTCAACTCCGTTTAGGAAGTTGTATTGAACCCCAGTTGGCCTTACAAGAAAAACACTCTGCTTTTGAGAAACAGGCACTCTTGCTCTCTACTGTGTTTCCTATAGGGCCAGTACAGTGAGCTAGCTCAGAACGAAAGAACTATGCTTCCTACACAAACGGGGCTTATCTAGTTCAACTCAGTATTGGAAACTAAGTAAAACAGGAGCTTCTCTTCAGTCCAATACACTGTATTTGCTGGGAACAGACGCGAGTGCTATTTGCACTGTTTATGGCCGGAAAAGCACAATAGTGGTGTTCTTACCCTGAATTAACACTTAATGCTAGAACTTGAAACTGAATGTGATTCAACTCTGTTGAGGAAGTTGTATTGAACCCTAGTTGGCCTTACAAGAAAAACACTCTGCTTTTGAGAAACAGGCACTCTTGCACTCTACTGTGTTTCCTTTGGGCTAGTACAGTGTGCTATCTCAGAACAAAAGAACTGTGCTTTCTACACAAACGGGGCATATCTAGTTCAACTCAGTATTGGAAACTAAGTAAAACAGGAGCTTCTCTTCAGTTCAATACACTGCATTTGCTGGGAACAGACGCGAGTGCTATTTGCACTGTTTATGGCCAGAAAAGCACAATAGTGGTGTTCTTACTATGAATTAACACTTACTGCTAGAACTTGAAACTGAATGTGGTTCAACTCCGTTTAGGAAGTTGTATTGAACCCCAGTTGGCCTTGCAAGAAAAACACTCTGCTTTTGGGAAACATGCACTCTTGCACTCTACTGTGTTTCCTATAGGGCCAGTACAGTGAGCTAGCTCAGAACAAGAGAACTGTGCTTCCTACACAAAATAGGCACATCTAGTTCAACTCAGTATTGGAAACTAAGTAAAACAGGAGCTTCTCTTCAGTCCAATACACTGCATTTGCTGGGAACTGACGCGAGTGCTATTTGCACTGTTTATGGCCAGAAAAGCACAATAGTGGTATTCTTACCCTGAATTAACACTTAATGCTAGAACTTGAAACTGAATATGATTCAACTCCGTTTAGGAAGTTGTATTGAACCCCAGTTGGCCTTACAAGAAAAAAACTCTGCTTTTGAGAAACAGGCACTCTTGCACTCTACTGTGTTTCCTATAGGGCCAGTACAGTGATCTAGCTCAGAACAAACGAACTGTGCTTCCTACACAAACGGGGCATATCTAGTTCAACTCAGTATTGGAAACTAAGTAAAACAGGAGCTTCTCTTCAGTCCAATACACTGCATTTGCTGGGAACAGACGCGAGTGCTATTTGCACTGTTGATGGCCATAAATGCACACTAGTGGTGTTCTTACCCTGAATTAACACTTAATGCTAGAACTTGAAACTGAATGTGCTTCAACTCCGTTTCGGAAGTTGTATTGAACCCGAGTTGGCCTTACAAGAAAAACACTCTGCTTTTGAGAAACAGGCACTCTTGCACTCTACTGTGTTTCCTTAGGGCTAGTACAGTGTGCTATCTCTGAACAAAAGAACTGTGCTTCCTACACAAACGGGGCATATCTAGTTCAACTCAGTATTGGAAACTAAGTAAAACAGGAGCTTCTCTTCAGTCCAATACACTGCATTTGCTGGGAACAGACGCGAGTGCTATTTGCACTGTTGATGGCCAGAAAAGCACAATAGTGGTGTTCTTACCCTGAATTAACACTTACTGCTAGAACTTGAAACTGAATGTGGTTCAACTCTGTTTAGGAAGTTGTATTGAACCCCAGTTGGCCTTGCAAGAAAAACACTCTGCTTTTGGGAAACAGGCACTCTTGCACTCTACTGTGTTTCCTATAGGGCCAGTACAGTGAGCTAGCTCAGAACAAAAGAACTGTGCTTCCTACACAAACGGGGCATATCTAGTTCAACTCAGTATTGGAAACTAAGTAAAACAGGAGCTTCTCTTCAGTCCAATACACTGCATTTGCTGGGAACAGACGCGAGTGCTATTTGCACTGTTTATGGCCAGAAAAGAACAATAGTGGTATTCTTACCCTGAATTAACACTTAATGCTAGTACTTGAAACTGAATGTGATTCAATTCCGTTTAGGAAGTTGTATTGAACCCCAGTTGGCCTTACAAGAAAAACACTCTGCTTTTGAGAAACAGGCACTCTTGCACACTACTGTGTTTCCTATAGGGCCAGTACAGTGAGCTAGCTCAGAACAAAAGAACTGTGCTTCCTACACAAACAGGGCATATCTAGTTCAACTCAGTATTGGAAACTAAGTAAAACAGGAGCTTCTCTTCAGTCCAATACACTGCATTTGCTGGGAACAGACGCGAGTGCTATTTACACTGTTTATGGCCAGAAAAGCACAATAGTGGTGTTCTTACCCTGAATTAACACTTACTGCTAGAAATTGAAACTGAATGTGATTCAACTCTGTTGAGGAAGTTGTATTGAACCCTAGTTGGCCTTACAAGAAAAACACTCTGCTTTTGAGAAACAGGCACTCTTGCACTCTACTGTGTTTCCTTTGGGCTAGTACAGTGTGCTATCTCAGAACAAAAGAACTGTGCTTTCTACACAAACGGGGCATATCTAGTTCAACTCAGTATTGGAAACTAAGTAAAACAGGAGCTTCTCTTCAGTTCAATACACTGCATTTGCTGGGAACAGACGCGAGTGCTATTTGCACTGTTTATGGCCAGAAAAGCACAATAGTGGTGTTCTTACTATGAATTAACACTTACTGCTAGAACTTGAAACTGAATGTGGTTCAACTCCGTTTAGGAAGTTGTATTGAACCCCAGTTCGCCTTGCAAGAAAAACACTCTGCTTTTGGGAAACATGCACTCTTGCACTCTACTGTGTTTCCTATAGGGCCAGTACAGTGAGCTAGCTCAGAACAAGAGAACTGTGCTTCCTACACAAAATAGGCACATCTAGTTCAACTCAGTATTGGAAACTAAGTAAAACAGGAGCTTCTCTTCAGTCCAATACACTGCATTTGCTGGGAACTGACGCGAGTGCTATTTGCACTGTTTATGGCCAGAAAAGCACAATAGTGGTATTCTTACCCTGAATTAACACTTAATGCTAGAACTTGAAACTGAATATGATTCAACTCCGTTTAGGAAGTTGTATTGAACCCCAGTTGGCCTTACAAGAAAAAAACTCTGCTTTTGAGAAACAGGCACTCTTGCACTCTACTGTGTTTCCTATAGGGCCAGTACAGTGATCTAGCTCAGAACAAACGAACTGTGCTTCCTACACAAACGGGGCATATCTAGTTCAACTCAGTATTGGAAACTAAGTAAAACAGGAGCTTCTCTTCAGTCCAATACACTGCATTTGCTGGGAACAGACGCGAGTGCTATTTGCACTGTTGATGGCCATAAATGCACACTAGTGGTGTTCTTACCCTGAATTAACACTTAATGCTAGAACTTGAAACTGAATGTGCTTCAACTCCGTTTCGGAAGTTGTATTGAACCCGAGTTGGCCTTACAAGAAAAACACTCTGCTTTTGAGAAACAGGCACTCTTGCACTCTACTGTGTTTCCTTAGGGCTAGTACAGTGTGCTATCTCAGAACAAAAGAACTGTGCTTCCTACACAAACGGGGCATATCTAGTTCAACTCAGTATTGGAAACTAAGTAAAACAGGAGCTTCTCTTCAGTCCAATACACTGCATTTGCTGGGAACAGACGCGAGTGCTATTTGCACTGTTTATGGCCAGAAAAGCACAATAGTGGTGTTCTTACCCTGAATTAACACTTACTGCTAGAACTTGAAACTGAATGTGGTTCAACTCTCTTTAGGAAGTTGTATTGAACCCCAGTTGGCCTTGCAAGAAAAACACTCTGCTTTTGGGAAACAGGCACTCTTGCACTCTACTGTGTTTCCTATAGGGCCAGTACAGTGAGCTAGCTCAGAACAAAAGAACTGTGCTTCCTACACAAACGGGGCATATCTAGTTCAACTCAGTATTGGAAACTAAGTAAAACAGGAGCTTCTCTTCAGTCCAATACACTGCATTTGCTGGGAACAGACGCGAGTGCTATTTGCACTGTTTATGGCCAGAAAAGAACAATAGTGGTGTTCTTACCCTGAATTAACACTTAATGCTAGTACTTGAAACTGAATGTGATTCAATTCCGTTTAGGAAGTTGTATTGAACCCCAGTTGGCCTTACAAGAAAAACACTCTGCTTTTGAGAAACAGGCACTCTTGCACACTACTGTGTTTCCTATAGGGCCAGTACAGTGAGCTAGCTCAGAACAAAAGAACTGTGCTTCCTACACAAACAAGGCATATCTAGTTCAACTCAGTATTGGAAACTAAGTAAAACAGGAGCTTCTCTTCAGTCCAATACACTGCATTTGCTGGGAACAGACGCGAGTGCTATTTACACTGTTTATGGCCAGAAAAGCACAATAGTGGTGTTCTTACCCTGAATTAACACTTACTGCTAGAAATTGAAACTGAATGTGGTTCAACTCGGTTTAGGAAGTTGTATTGAACCCCAGTTGGCCTTGCAAGAAAACCACTCTGCTTTTGGGAAACAGGCACTCTTGCACTCTACTGTGTTTCCTATAGGGCCAGTACAGTGAGCTAGCTCAGAACAAAAGAACTGTGCTTCCTACACAAACGGGGCATATCTAGTTCAACTCAGTATTGGAAACGAAGTAAAACAGGAGCTTCTCTTCAGTCCAATACACTGCATTTGCTGGGAATAGACGCGAGTGCTATTTGCACTGTTTATGGCCAGAAAAGCACAATAGTGGTGTTCTTACCCTGAATTAACACTTAATGCGAGTACTTGAAACTGAATGTGATTCAACTCCATTTAGGAAGTTGTATTGAACCCCAGTTGGCCTTACAAGAAAAACACTCTGCTTTTGAGAAACAGGCACTCTTGCACTCTACTGTGTTTCCTATAGGGCCAGTACAGTGAGCTAGCTCAGAACAAAAGAACTGTGCTTCCTACACAAACGGGGCTTATCTAGTTCAACTCAGTATTGGAAACTAAGTAAAAGAGGAGCTTCTCTTCAGTCCAATACACTGCATTTGCTGTGAACAGATGCGAGTGCTATTTGCACTGTTGATGGCCAGAAGAGCACAATAGTGGTGTTCTTACACTGAATTAACACTTACTGCTAGAACTTGAAACTGAATGTTGTTCAACTCCGTTTAGGAAGTTGTATTGAACTCCAGGTGGACTTACAAGAAAAAATCTCTGCGTTTGGGAAACAGGCAGTCTTGCACTCTACTGTGTTTCCTATAGGGCCAGTACAGTGATCTAGCTCAGAACAAACGAACTGTGCTTCCTACACAAACGGGGCATATCTAGTTCAACTCAGTATTGGAAACTAAGTAAAACAGGAGCTTCTCTTCAGTCCAATACACTGCATTTGCTGGGAACAGACTCTAGTGCTATTTGCACTGTTTATGGCCAGCAAAGCACAATAGTGGTGTTCTTACCCTGAATTAACACTTAATGCTAGAACTTGAAACTGAATGCGATTCAACTCCGTTTAGGAAGTTGTATTGAACCCCAGTTGGCCTTGCAAGAAAAACACTCTGCTCTTGGGAAACATGCACTCTTGCACTCTACTGTGTTTCCTATAGGGCCAGTACAGTGAGCTAGCTCAGAACAAGAGAACTGTGCTTCCTACACAAAAGGGGCACATCTAGTTCAACTCAGTATTGGAAACTAAGTAAAACAGGAGCTTCTCTTCAGTCCAATACACTGCATTTGCTGGGAACTGACGCGAGTGCTATTTGCACTGTTTATGGCCAGAAAAGCACAATAGTTGTGTTCTTACCCTGAATTAACACTTAATGCTAGAACTTGAAACTGAATATGATTCAACTCCGTTTAGTAAGTTGTATTGAACCCCAGTTGGCCTTACAAGAAAAACACTCTGCTTTTGAGAAACAGGCACTCTTGCACTCTACTGTGTTTCCTATAGGGCCAGTACAGTGATCTAGATCAGAACAAACGAACTGTGCTTCCTACACAAACGGGGCATATCTAGTTCAACTCAATATTGGAAACTAAGTAAAACAGGAGCTTCTCTTCAGTCCAATACACTGCATTTGCTGGGAACAGACGCGAGTGCTATTTGCACTGTTTATGGCCAGAAAAGCACAATAGTGGTGTTCTTACCCTGAATTAACACAATGCTAGAACTTGAAACTGAATGTGATTCAACTCTGTTGAGGAAGTTGTATTGAACCCCAGTTGGCCTTACAAGAAAAACACTCTGCTTTTGAGAAACAGGCACTCTTGCACTCTACTGTGTTTCCTTTGGGCTAGTACAGTGTGCTATCTCAGGTCAAAAGAACTGTGCTTTCTACACAAACGGGGCATATCTAGTTCAACTCAGTATTGGAAACTAAGTAAAACAGGAGGTTCTCTTCAGTCCAATACACTGCATTTGCTGGGCACAGACGCGAGTGCTATTTGCACTGTTTACAGCCAGAAAAGCACAATAGTGGTGTTCTTACCCTGAATTAACACTTAATGCTAGAACTTGAAACTGAATGTGATTCAACTCCGTTTATGAAGTTGTATTGAACCCCAGTTGGCCTTACAAGAAAAACACTCTGCTTTTGAGAAACAGGCACTCTTGCACTCTACTGTGTTTCCTATAGGGCCAGTACAGTGAGCTAGCTCAGAACAAAAGAACTGTGCTTCCTACACAAACGGGGCATATCTAGTTCAACTCAGTATTGGAAACTAAGTAAAACAGGAGCTTCTCTTCAGTCCAGTACACTGCATTTGCTGGGAAGAGACGCGAGTGCTATTTGCACTGTTTATGGCCAGAAAAGCACAATTGTGGTGTTCTTACTATGAATTAACACTTACTGCTAGAACTTGAAACTGAATGTGGTTCAACTCCGTTTAGGAAGTTGTATTGAACCCCAGTTGGCCTTGCAAGAAAAACACTCTGCTTTTGGGAAACATGCACTCTTGCACTCTACTGTGTTTCCTATAGGGCCAGTACAGTGAGCTAGCTCAGAACAAGAGAACTGTGCTTCCTACACAAAATAGGCACATCTAGTTCAACTCAGTATTGGAAACTAAGTAAAACAGGAGCTTCTCTTCAGTCCAATACACTGCATTTGCTGGGAACTGACGCGAGTGCTATTTGCACTGTTTATGGCCAGAAAAGCACAATAGTGATATTCTTACCCTGAATTAACACTTAATGCTAGAACTTGAAACTGAATATGATTCAACTCCGTTTAGGAAGTTGTATTGAACCCCAGTTGGCCTTACAAGAAAAACACTCTGCTTTTGAGAAACAGGCACTCTTGCACTCTACTGTGTTTCCTATAGGGCCAGTACAGTGAGCTAGCTCAGAACAAAAGAACTGTGCTTCCTACACAAACGGGGCATATCTAGTTAAACTCAGTATTGGAAACTAGGTGAAACAGGACCTTCTCTTCAGTCCAATACACTGCATTTGCTGGGAACAGACGCGAGTGCTATTTGCACTGTTTATGGCCAGAAAATCACAATAGTGGTGTTCTTACCCTGAATTAACACTTAATGCTAGAACTTGAAACTGAATGTAATTCAACTCCGTTTAGGAAGTTGTATTGAACCCCAGTTGGCCTTACAAGAAAAACCCTCTGCTTTTGAGAAACAGGCACTCTTGCTCTCTACTGTGTTTCCTATAGGGCCAGTACAGTGAGCTAGCTCAAACAAAAGAACTGTGCTTCCTACACAAACGGGGCATATCTAGTTCAACTCAGTATTGGAAACTAAGTAAAACAGGAGCTTCGCTTCAGTCCAATACACTGCATTTGCTGGCAACAGACGCGAGTGCTATTTGCACTGTTTATGGCCAGAAAAGCACAATAGTGGTGTTCTTACCCTGAATTAACACTTAATGCTAGAACTTGAAACTGAATGTGATTCAACTCTGTTTAGGAAGTTGTATTGAACCCCAGTTGGCCTTACAAGAAAAACACTCTGCTTTTGAGAAACAGGCACTCTTGCACTCTACTGTGTTTCCTATAGGGCCAGTACAGTGAGCTAGCTCAGAACAAAAGAACTGTGCTTCCTACACAAACGGGCCATATCTAGTTCAACTCAGTATTGGAAACTAAGTAAAACAGGAGCTTCTCTTCAGTCCAATGCACTGTATTTGCTGGGAACAGACGCGAGTGCTATTTGCACTGTTTATGGCCACAAAAGCACAATAGTGGTGTTCTTACCCTGAATTAACACTTAATGCTAGAACTTGAAACTGAATGTAATTCAACTCCGTTTAGGAAGTTGTATTGAACCCCAGTTGGCCTTACAAGAAAAACACTCTACTTTTGAGAAACAGGCACTCTTGCACTCTACTGTGTTTCCTATAGGGCCAGTACAGTGAGCTAGCTCAGAACAAAAGAACTGTGCTTCCTACACAAACGGGGCATATGTAGTTCAACTCAGTATTGGAAACTAAGTAAAACAGGAGCTTCTCTTAAGTCCAATACACTGTATTTGCTGGGAACAGACGCGAGTGCTATTTGCACTGTTTATGGCCAGAAAAGCACAATAGTGGTGTTCTTACCCTGAATTAACACTTAATGCTAGAACTTGAAACTGAATGTGATTCAACTCCGTTTATGAAGTTGTATTGAACCCCAGTTGGCCTTACAAGAAAAACACTCTGCTTTTGAGAAACAGGCACTCTTGCACTCTACTTTGTTTCATATAGGGCCAGTACAGTGAGCTAGCTCAGAACAAAAGAACTGTGCTTCCTACACAAACGGGGCATATCTAGTTCAACTCAGTATTGGAAACTAAGTAAAACAGGAGCTACTCTTCAGTCCAATACACTGCATTTGCTGGGAACAGACGCGAGTGCTATTTGCACTGTTTATGGCCAAAAAAGCACACTAGTAGTGTTCTTACCCTGAATTAACACTTAATGCTAAAACTTGAAACTGAATGTGATTCAACTCCGTTTATGAAGTTGTATTGAACCCCAGTTGGCCTTACAAGAAAAACACTCTGCTTTTGAGAAACAGGCACTCTTGCACTCTAATGTGTTTCCTATAGGGCCAGTACAGTGAGCTAGCTCAGAAGAAAAGAACTGTGCTTCCTTCACAAACGGGGCATATCTAGTTCAACTCAGTATTGGAAACTAAGTAAAACAGGAGCTTCTCTTCAGTCCAATACACTGCATTTGTTGGGAACAGACGCGAGTGCTATTTGCACTGTTTATGGCCAGAAAAGCACAATAGTGGTGTTCTTACCCTGAATTAACACTTACTGCTAGAACTTGAAACTGAATGTGGTTCTATTCCGTTTAGGAAGTTGTATTGAACCCCAGTTGGCCTTACAAGAAAAACACTCTGCTTTTGAGAAACAGGCACTCTTGCACTCTACTGTGTTTCCTATAGGGCCAGTACAGTGAGCTAGCTCAGAACAAAAGAACTGTGCTTCCTACACAAACGGGGCATATCTAGTTCAACTCAGTATTGGAAACTAAGTAAAACAGGAGCTTCTCTTCAGTACAATACACTGCATTTGCTGGTAACAGACGCGAGTGCTATTTGTACTGTTGATGGCCATAAAAGTAACACTTAATGCTAGAACTTTAAAATGAATGTGATTCAACTCCGTTTAGGAAGTTGTATTGAACCCCAGTTGGCCTTACAAGAATAACACTCTGCTTTTGAGAAACAGGCACTCTTGCCCTCTACTGTGTTTCCTGTAGGGCAGTATAGTGAGCTAGCTCAGAACAAAAGAACTGTGCTTCCTACACAAACGGGGCATATGTAGTTCAACTCAGTATTGGAAACTAAGTAAAACAGGAGGTTCTCTTCAGTCCAATACACTGCATTTGCTGGGAACAGACGCGAGTGCTATTTGCACTGTTTATGGCCAGAAAAGCACAATAGTGGTGTTCTTACCCTGAATTAACACTTAATGCTAGAACTTGAAACTGAATGTGCTTCAACTCCGTTTAGGAAGTTGTATTGAAACACAGTTGGCCTTACCAGAAAAACACTCTGCTTTTGAGAAACAGGCACTCTTGCACTCTACTGTGTTTCCTATAGGGCCAGTACAGTGAGCTAGCTCAGAACAAAAGAACTGTGCTTCCTACACAAACGGGGCATATCTAGTTCAACTCAGTATTGAAAACTAAGTAAAACAGGAGCTTCTCTTCAGTCCAATACACTGCATTGGCTGGGAACAGACGCGAGTGCTATTTGCACTGTTTATGGCCAGAAAAGCACAATAGTGGTGTACTTACCCTGAATTAACACTTAATGCTAGAACTTGAAACTGAATGTAATTCAACTCCGTTTAGGAAGTTATATTGAACCGCAGTTGGCCTTACAAGAAAAACACCCTGCTTTTGAGAAACAGGCACTCTTGCACTCTACTGTGTTTCCTATAGGGCCAATACAGTGAGCTAGCTCAGAACAAAAGAACTGTGCTTCCTACACAAACGGGGCATATCTAGTTCAACTCAGTGTTGGAAACTAAGTAAAACAGGAGCTTCTCTTCAGTCCAATACACTGTATTTGCTGGGAACAGAGGCGAGTGCTATTTGCACTATTTATGGCCAGAAAAGCACAATAGTGGTGTTCTTACCCTGAATTAACACTTAATGCTAGAACTTGAAACTGAATGTGATTCAACTCCGTTTAGGAAGTTGTATTGAACCCCAGTTGGCCTTACCAGAAAAACACTCTGCTTTTGAGAAACAGGCACTCTTGCACTCTACTGTGTTTCCTATAGGGCCAGTACAGTGAGCTAGCTCAGAACAAAAGAACTGTGCTTCCTACACAAACGGGGCATATCTAGTTCAACTCAGTATTGAAAACTAAGTAAAACAGGAGCTTCTCTTCTGTCCAATACACTGCATTGGCTGGGAACAGACGCGAGTGCTATTTGCACTGTTTATGGCCAGAAAAGCACAATAGTGGTGTTCTTACCCTGAATTAACACTTAATGCTAGAACTTGAAACTGAATGTGATTCAACTCCGTTTAGGAAGTTGTATTGAACCCCAGTTGGCCTTACCAGAAAAACACTCTGCTTTTGAGAAACAGGCACTCTTGCACTCTACTGTGTTTCCTATAGGGCCAGTACAGTGAGCTAGCTCAGAACAAAAGAACTGTGCTTCCTACACAAACGGGGCATGTGTAGATCAACTCAGTATTGGAAACTAAGTAAAACAGGAGCTTCTCTTCAGTCCAATACACTGCATTTGCTGGGAACAGACGCGAGTGCTATTTGCACTGTTTATGGCCAAAAAAGCACAATAGTGGTGTTCTTACCCTGAATTAACACTTAATGCTAGAACTTGAAACTGAATGTAATTCATCTCCGTTTAGGAAGTTATATTGAACCCCAGTTGGCCTTACAAGAAAAACACTCTACTTTTGAGAAACAGGCACTCTTGCACTCTACTGTGTTTCCTATAGGGCCAGTACAGATGGCTAGCTCAGAACAAAAGAACTGTGCTTCCTACACAAACGGGGCATGTGTAGATCAACTCAGTATTGGAAACTAAGTAAAACAGGAGCTTCTCTTAAGTCCAATACACTGCATTTGCTGGGAACAGACGCGGGTGCTATTTGCACTGTTTATGGCCAGAAAAGCACAATAGTGGTGTTCTTACCCTGAATTAACACTTAATGCTAAAACTTGAAACTGAATGTGATTCAACTCCGTTTATGAAGTTGTATTGAACCCCAGTTGGCTTTACAAGAAAAACACTCTGCTTTTGAGAAACAGGCACTCTTGCACTCTACTGTGTTTCCTATAGGGCCAGTACAGTGAGCTAGCTCAGAACAAAAGAACTGTGCTTCCTACACAAACGGGGCATATGTAGTTCAACTCAGTATTGGAAACTAAGTAAAACAGGAGCTTCTCTTAAGTCCAATACACTGTATTTGCTGGGAACAGACGCGAGTGCTATTTGCACTGTTTATGGCCAGAAAAGCACAATAGTGGTGTTCTTACCCTGAATTAACACTTAATGCTAGAACTTGAAACTGAATGTGATTCAACTCCGTTTATGAAGTTGTATTGAACCCCAGTTGGCCTTACAAGAAAAACACTCTGCTTTTGAGAAACAGGCACTCTTGCACTCTACTTTGTTTCATATAGGGCCAGTACAGTGAGCTAGCTCAGAACAAAAGAACTGTGCTTCCTACACAAACGGGGCATATCTAGTTCAACTCAGTATTGGAAACTAAGTAAAACAGGAGCTACTCTTCAGTCCAATACACTGCATTTGCTGGGAACAGACAGGAGTGCTATTTGCACTGTTTATGGCCAAAAAAGCACACTAGTAGTGTTCTTACCCTGAATTAACACTTAATGCTAAAACTTGAAACTGAATGTGATTCAACTCCGTTTATGAAGTTGTATTGAACCCCAGTTGGCCTTACAAGAAAAACACTCTGCTTTTGAGAAACAGGGACTCTTGCACTCTAATGTGTTTCCTATAGGGCCAGTACAGTGAGCTAGCTCAGAACAAAAGAACTGTGCTTCCTTCACAAACGGGGCATATCTAGTTCAACTCAGTATTGGAAACTAAGTAAAACAGGAGCTTCTCTTCAGTCCAATACACTGCATTTGTTGGGAACAGACGCGAGTGCTATTTGCACTGTTTATGGCCAGAAAAGCACAATAGTGGTGTTCTTACCCTGAATTAACACTTACTGCTAGAACTTGAAACTGCATGTGGTTCTATTCCGTTTAGGAAGTTGTATTGAACCCCAGTTGGCCTTACAAGAAAAACACTCTGCTTTTGAGAAACAGGCACTCTTGCACTCTACTGTGTTTCCTATAGGGCAGTACAGTGAGCTAGCTCAGAACAAAAGAACTGTGCTTCCTACACAAACGGGGCATATCTAGTTCAACTCAGTATTGGAAACTAAGTAAAACAGGAGCTTCTCTTCAGTCCAATACACTGCATTTGCTGGTAACAGACGCGAGTGCTATTTGCACTGTTGATGGCCATAAAAGTAACACTTAATGCTAGAACTTTAAAATGAATGTGATTCAACTCCGTTTAGGAAGTTGTATTGAACCCCAGTTGGCCTTACAAGAATAACACTCTGCTTTTGAGAAACAGGCACTCTTGCCCTCTACTGTGTTTCCTGTAGGGCAGTACAGTGAGCTAGCTCAGAACAAAAGAACTGTGCTTCCTACACAAACGGGGCATATGTAGTTCAACTCAGTATTGGAAACTAAGTAAAACAGGAGCTTCTCTTCATTCCAATACACTGCATTTGCTGGGAACAGACGCGAGTGCTATTTGCACTGTTTATGGCCAGAAAAGCACAATAGTGGTGTTCTTACCCTGAATTAACACTTAATGCTAGAACTTGAAACTGAATGATATTCAACTCCGTTTATGAAGTTGTATTGAACCCCAGTTGGCCTTACAAGAAAAACACTCTGCTTTTGAGAAACAGGCACTCTTGCACTCTACTGTGTTTCCTATAGGGCCAGTACAGTGAGCTAGCTCAGAACAAAAGAACTGTGCTTCCTACACAAACGGGGCATATTTAGTTCAACTCAGTATTGGAAACTAAGTGAAACAGGACCTTCTCTTCAGTCCAATACACTGCATTTGCTGGGAACAGACGCGAGTGCTATTTGCACTGTTTATGGCCAGAAAAGCACACTAGTGGTGTTCTTACCCTGAATTAACACTTAATGCTAGAACTTGAAACAGAATGTGATTCAACCACGTTTAGGAAGTTGTATTGAACCCCAGTTGGCCTTACAAGAAAAACACTCTGCTTTTGAGAAACAGGCACTCTTGCACTCTACTGTGTTTCCTATAGGGCCAGTACAGTGAGCTATCTCAGAACAAAAGAACTGTGCTTCCTACACAAACGGGGCATATCTAGTTCAACTCAGTATTGGAAACTAAGTAAAACAGGAGCTTCTCTTCAGTCCAATACACTGCATTTGCTGGGAACAGACGCGAGTGCTATTTGCACTGTTTATGGCCAAAAAAGCACAATAGTGGTGTTCTTACCCTGAATTAACACTTAATGCTAGAACTTGAAACTGAATGTAATTCATCTCCGTTTAGGAAGTTGTATTGAACCCCAGTTGGCCTTACAAGAAAAACACTCTACTTTTGAGAAACAGGCACTCTTGCACTCTACTGTGTTTCCTATAGGGCCAGTACAGTGAGCTAGCTCAGAACAAAAGAACTGTGCTTCCTACACAAACGGGGCATGTGTAGATCAACTCAGTATTGGAAACTAAGTAAAACAGGAGCTTCTCTTAAGTCCAATACACTGCATTTGCTGGGAACAGACGCGGGTGCTATTTGCACTGTTTATGGCCAGAAAAGCACAATAGTGGTGTTCTTACCCTGAATTAACACTTAATGCTAAAACTTGAAACTGAATGTGATTCAACTCCGTTTATGAAGTTGTATTGAACCCCAGTTGGCTTTACAAGAAAAACACTCTGCTTTTGAGAAACAGGCACTCTTGCACTCTACTGTGTTTCCTATAGGGCCAGTACAGTGAGCTAGCTCAGAACAAAAGAACTGTGCTTCCTACACAAACGGGGCATATCTAGTTCAACTCAGTATTGGAAACTAAGAAAAACAGGAGCATCTCTTCAGTCCAATACACTGCATTTGCTGGGAACAGATGTCAGTGCTATTTGCACTGTTTATGGCCAGAAAAGCACAATAGTGGTGTTCTTACCCTGAATTAACACTTAATGCTAAAACTTGAAACTGAATGTGATTCAACTCCGTTTATGAAGTTGTATTGAACCCCAGTTGGCTTTACAAGAAAAACACTCTGTTTTTGAGAAACAGGCACTCTTGCACTCTACTGTGTTTCCTATAGGGCCAGTACAGTGAGCTAGCTCAGAACAAAAGAACTGTGCTTCCTACACAAACGGGGCATATCTAGTTCAACTCAGTATTGGAAACTAAGAAAAACAGGAGCATCTCTTCAGTCCAATACACTGCATTTGCTGGGAACAGACGTCAGTGCTATTTGCACTGTTTATGGCCAGAAAAGCACAATAGTGGTGTTCTTACCCTGAATTAACACTTAATGCTAGAACTTGAAACTATATGATATTCAACTTCGTTTATGAAGTTGTATTGAACCCCAGTTGGCCTTACAAGAAAAACACTCTGCTTGTGAGAAACAGGCACTCTTGTACTCTACTGTGTTTCCTATAGGGCCAGTAGAGTGAGCTAGCTCAGAACAAAAGAACTGTGCTTCCTACACAAACGGGGCATATCTAGTTCAACTTAGTACTGGAAACTAAGTAAAACAGGAGCTTCTCTTCAGTCCAATACACTGCATTTGCTGGGATCAGACGCGAGTGCTATTTGCAGTGTTGATGGCCATAAAAGCACAATAGTGGTGTTCTTACCCTGAATTAACACTTAATGCTAGAACTTGAAACTGAATGTGATTCAACTCCGTTTATGAAGTTGTATTGAACCCCAGTTGGCCTTACAAGAAAAACACTCTGCTTTTGAGAAACAGGCACTCTTGCACTCTACTGTGTTTCCTATAGGGCCAGTACAGTGAGCTAGCTCAGAACAAAAGAACTGTGCTTCCTACACAAACGGGGCATATCTAGTTCAACTCAGTATTGGAAACTAAGTAAAACAGGAGCTTCTCTTCAGTCCAATACACTGCATTTGCTGGGAACAGAGGCGAGTGCTATTTGCACTGTTTATGGCCAGAAAAGCACAATAGTGGTGTTCTTACCCTGAATTAACACTTAATGCTAGAACTTGAAACTGAATGTGATTCAACTCCGTTTAGGAAGTTGTATTGAACCCCAGTTGGCCTTACCAGAAAAACACTCTGCTTTTGAGAAACAGGCACTCTTGAACTCTACTGTGTTTCCTATAGGGCCAGTACAGTGAGCTAGCTCAGAACAAAAGAACTGTGCTTCCTACACAAACGGGGCATATCTAGTTCAACTCAGTATTGAAAACTAAGTAAAACAGGAGCTTCTCTTCAGTCCAATACACTGCATTGGCTGGGAACATACGTGAGTACTATTTTCACTGTTTATGGCCAGAAAAGCACAATAGTGGTGTTCTTACCCTGAATTAACACTTAATGCTAGAACTTGAAACTGAATGTGATTCAACTCCGTTTAGGATGTCGTATTGAACCCCAGTTGGCCTTACCAGAAAAACACTCTGCTTTTGAGAAACAGGCACTCTTGCACTCTACTCTGTTTCCTATAGGGCCAGTACAGTGAGCTAGCTCAGAACAAAAGAACTGTGCTTCCTACACAAACGGGGCATATCTAGTTCAACTCAGTATTGGAAACTAAGTAAAACAGGAGCATCTCTTCAGTCCAATACACTGCATTTGCAGGGAACAGACGTCAGTGCTATTTGCACTGTTTATGGCCAGAAAAGCACAATAGTGGTGTTCTTACCCTGAATTAACACTTAATGCTAAAACTTGAAACTGAATGTGATTCAACTCCGTTTATGAAGTTGTATTGAACCCCAGTTGGCCTTACAAGAAAAACACTCTGCTTTTGAGAAACAGGCACTCTTGCACTCTAATGTGTTTCCTATAGGGCCAGTAGAGTGAGCTAGCTCAGAACAAAAGAACTGTGCTTCCTACACAAACGGGGCATATCTAGCTCAACTCAGTATTGGAAACTAAGTAAAACAGGAGCATCTCTTCAGTCCAATACACTGCATTTGTTGGGAACAGACGCGAGTGCTATTTGCACTGTTTATGGCCAGAAAAGCACAATAGTGGTGTTCTTACCCTGAATTAACACTTAATGCTAGAACTTGAAACTGAATGTAATTCAACTCTGTTTAGGAAGTTGTATTGAACCGCAGTTGGCCTTACAAGAAAAACACTCTGCTTTTGAGAAAAAGGCACTCTTGCTCTCTACTGTGTTTCCTATAGGGCCAGTACAGTGAGCTAGCTCAGAACAAAAGAACTGTGCTTCCTACACAAACGGGGCATATCTAGCTCAACTCAGTATTGGAAACTAAGTAAAACAGGAGCTTCTCTTCAGTCCAATACACTGCATTTGCTGGGAACAGACGCGAGTGCTATTTGCACTGTTTATGGCCAGAAAAGCACAATAGTGGTGTTCTTACCCTGAATTAACACTTAATGCTAGAACTTGAAACTGAATGTGATTCAACTCCGTTTAGGAAGTTGTATTGAACCCCAGTTGGTCTTACAAGAAAAACACTCTGCTTTTGAGAAACAGGCACTCTTGCACTCTACTGTGTTTCCTATAGGGCCAGTACAGTGAGCTAGCTCAGAACAAAAGAACTGTGCTTCCTACACAAACGGGGCATATCTAGTTCAACTCAGTATTGGAAACTAAGTAAAACAGGACCTTCTCTTCAGTCCAATACACTGCATTTGCTGGGAACAGACGCGAGTGCTATTTGCACTGTTTATGGCCAGAAAAGCACAATAGTGGTGTTCTTACCCTGAATTAACACTTAATGCTAGAACTTGAAACTGAATGTAATTCAACTCCGTTTAGGAAATTGTATTGAACCCCAGTTGGCCTTACAAGAAAAACACTCTACTTTTGAGAAACAGGCACTCTTGCACTCTACTGTGTTTCCTATAGGGCCAGTACAGTGAGCTAGCTCAGAACAAAAGAACTGTGCTTCCTACACAAACGGGGCATATCTAGTTCAACTCAGTATTGGAAACTAAGTAAAACAGGAGCTTCACTTCAGTCCAATACACTGCATTTGCTGGGAACAGACGCGAGTGCTATTTGCACTGTTTATGGCCAGAAAAGCACACTAGTGGTGTTCTTACCCTGAATTAACACTTAATGCTAGAACTTGAAACTGAATGTGATTCAACTCCGTTTATGAAGTTGTATTGAACCCCAGTTGGCCTTACAAGAAAAACACTCTCTTTTTGAGAAACAGGCACTCTTGCACTCTAATGTGTTTCCTATAGGGCCAGTACAGTGAGCTAGCTCAGAACAAAAGAACTGTGCTTCCTACACAAACGGGGCATATCTAGTTCAACTCAGTATTGGAAACTAAGTAAAACAGGAGCTTCTCTTCAGTCCAATACACTGCATTTGCTGGGAACAGACGCGAGTGCTATTTGCACAGTTTATGGCCAGAAAAGCACAATAGTGGTGTTCTTACCCTGAATTAACACTTAATGCTAGAACTTGAAACTGAATGTGATTCAACTCCGTTTAGGAAGTTGTATTGAACCCCAGTTGGCCTTACAAGAAAAACACTCTGCTTTTGAGAAACAGGCACTCTTGCACTCTACTGTGTTTCCTATAGGGCCAGTACAGTGAGCTAGCTCAGAACAAAAGAACTGTGCTTCCTACACAAACGGGGCATATCTAGTTCAACTCAGTATTGGAAACTAAGTAAAACAGAAGCTTCTCTTCAGTCCAATACACTGCATTTGCTGGGAACAGACGCGAGGGCTAGTTACAGTGTTTATGGCCAGAAAAGCACAATAGTGGTGTTCTTACCCTGAATTAACACTTAATGCTAGAACTTGAAACTGAATGTGATTCAACTCCGTTTATGAAGTTGTATTGCACCCCAGTTGGCCGTACAAGAAAAACACTCTGCTTGTGAGAAACAGGCACTCTTGCATTCTACTGTGTTTCCTATAGGGCCAGTACAGTGAGCTAGCTCACAACAAAAGAACTGTGCTTCCCACACAAATCGGGCATATCTAGTTCAACTCAGTACTGGAAACTAAGTAAAACAGGAGCTTCTCTTCAGTCCAATACACTGCATTTGCTGGGAACAGACGCGAGTGCTATTTGCACAGTTTATGGCCAGAAAAGCTCAATAGTGGTGTTCTTACCCTGAATTAACACTTAATGCTAGAACTTGAAACTGAATGTGATTCAACTCCGTTTAGGAAGTTGTATTGAACCCCAGTTGGCCTTACAAGAAAAACACTCTGCTTTTGAGAAACAGGCACTCTTGCACTCTACTGTGTTTCCTATAGGGCCAGTACAGTGAGCTAGCTCAGAACAAAAGAACTGTGCTTCCTACACAAACGGGGCATATCTATTTCAACTCAGTATTGGAAACTAAGTAAAACAGGAGCTTCTCTTCAGTCCAATACACTGCATTTGCTGCGAACAGACGCGAGTGCTATTTGCACTGTTTATGGCCAGAAAAGCACAATAGTGGTGTTCTTACCCTGAATTAACACTTAATGCTAGAACTTGAAACTGAATGTGATTCAACTCCGTTTAGGAAGTTGTATTGAACCCCAGTTGGCCTTACAAGAAAAACACTCTGCTTTTGAGAAACAGGCACTCTTGCACTCTAATGTGTTTCCTATAGGGCCAGTACAGTGAGCTAGCTCAGAACAAAAGAACTGTGCTTCCTACACAAACGGGGCATATCTAGCTCAACTCAGTATTGGAAACTAAGTAAAACAGGAGCATCTCTTCAGTCCAATACATTGTATTTGTTGGGAACAGACGCGAGTGCTATTTGCACTGTTTACAGCCAGAAAAGCACAATAGTGGTGTTCTTAACCTGAATTAACACTTAATGCTAAAACTTGAAACTGAATGTGATTCAACTCCGTTTATGAAGTTGTATTGCACCCCAGTTGGCCGTACAAGAAAAACACTCTGCTTGTGAGAAACAGGCACTCTTGCATTCTACTGTGTTTCCTATAGGGCCAGTACAGTGAGCTAGCTCACAACAAAAGAACTGTGCTTCCCACACAAATCGGGCATATCTAGTTCAACTCAGTACTGGAAACTAAGTAAAACAGGAGCTTCTCTTCAGTCCAATACACTGCATTTGCTGGGAACAGACGCGAGTGCTATTTGCACAGTTTATGGCCAGAAAAGCTCAATAGTGGTGTTCTTACCCTGAATTAACACTTAATGCTAGAACTTGAAACTGAATGTGATTCAACTCCGTTTAGGAAGTTGTATTGAACCCCAGTTGGCCTTACAAGAAAAACACTCTGCTTTTGAGAAACAGGCACTCTTGCACTCTACTGTGTTTCCTATAGGGCCAGTACAGTGAGCTAGCTCAGAACAAAAGAACTGTGCTTCCTACACAAACGGGGCATATCTATTTCAACTCAGTATTGGAAACTAAGTAAAACAGGAGCTTCTCTTCAGTCCAATACACTGCATTTGCTGCGAACAGACGCGAGTGCTATTTGCACTGTTTATGGCCAGAAAAGCACAATAGTGGTGTTCTTACCCTGAATTAACACTTAATGCTAGAACTTGAAACTGAATGTGATTCAACTCCATTTAGGAAGTTGTATTGAACCCCAGTTGGCCTTACAAGAAAAACACTCTGCTTTTGAGAAACAGGCACTCTTGCACTCTAATGTGTTTCCTATAGGGCCAGTACAGTGAGCTAGCTCAGAACAAAAGAACTGTGCTTCCTACACAAACGGGGCATATCTAGCTCAACTCAGTATTGGAAACTAAGTAAAACAGGAGCATCTCTTCAGTCCAATACATTGTATTTGTTGGGAACAGACGCGAGTGCTATTTGCACTGTTTATGGCCAGAAAAGCACAATAGTGGTGTTCTTAACCTGAATTAACACTTAATGCTAAAACTTGAAACTGAATGTGATTCAAATCCGTTTATGAAGTTGTATTGAACCCCAGTTGGCCTTACAAGAAAAACACTCTGCTTTTGAGAAACAGGCACTCTTGCACTCTACTCTGTTTCCTATAGGGCCAGTACAGTGAGCTAGCTCAGAACAAAAGAACTGTACTTCCTACACAAACGGGGCATATCTAGTTCAACTCAGTATTGGAAACTAAGTGAAACAGGACCTTCTCTTCAGTCAAATACACTGCATTTCCTGGGAACAGACGCGAGTGCTATTTGCACTGTTTATGGCCAGAAAAGCACAATAGTGGTGTTCTTACCCTGAATTAACACTTAATGCTAGAACTTGAAACTGAATGTAATTCAACTCTGTTTAGGAAGTTGTATTGAACCGCAGTTGGCCTTACAAGAAAAACACTCTGCTTTTGAGAAACAGGCACTCTTGCTCTCTACTGTGTTTCCTATAGGACCAGTACAGTGAGCTAGCTCAGAACAAAAGAACTGTGCTTCCTACACAAACGGGGCATATCTAGCTCAACTCAGTATTGGAAACTAAGTAAAACAGGAGCTTCTCTTCAGTCCAATACACTGCATTTGCTGGGAACAGACGCGAGTGCTATTTGCACTGTTTATGGCCAGAAAAGCACAATAGTGGTGTTCTTACCCTGAATTAACACTTAATGCTAGAACTTGAAACTGAATGTGATTCAACTCCGTTTAGGAAGTTGTATTGAACCCCAGTTGGTCTTACAAGAAAAACACTCTGCTTTTGAGAAACAGGCACTCTTGCACTCTACTGTGTTTCCTATAGGGCCAGTACAGTGAGCTAGCTCAGAACAAAAGAACTGTGCTTCCTACACAAACGGGGCATATCTAGTTCAACTCAGTATTGGAAACTAAGTAAAACAGGACCTTCTCTTCAGTCCAATACACTGCATTTGCTGGGAACAGACGCGAGTGCTATTTGCACTGTTTATGGCCAGAAAAGCACACTAGTTGTGTTCTTACCCTGAATTAACACTTAATGCTAGAACTTGAAACTGAATGTGATTCAACTCCGTTTATGAAGTTGTATTGAACCCCAGTTGGCCTTACAAGAAAAACACTCTCTTTTTGAGAAACAGGCACTCTTGCACTCTAATGTGTTTCCTATAGGGCCAGTACAGTGAGCTAGCTCAGAACAAAAGAACTGTGCTTCCTACACAAACGGGGCATATCTAGTTCAACTCAGTATTGGAAACTAAGTAAAACAGGAGCTTCTCTTCAGTCCAATACACTGCATTTGCTGGGAACAGACGCGAGTGCTATTTGCACTGTTTATGGCCAGAAAAACACACTCACTAGTGTTCTTACCCTGAATTAACACTTAATGCTAGAACTTGAAACTGAATGTGATTCAACTCCATTTAGGAAGTTGTATTGAAGCCCAGTTGGCCTTACAAGAAAAACACTCTGCTCTTGAGAAACAGGCACTCTTGCACTCTACTGTGTTTCTTATAGGGCCAGTACAGTGAGCTAGCTCAGAACAAAAGAACTGTGCTTCCTACACAAACGGGGCATATCTAGTTCAACTCAGTATTGGAAACTAAGTAAAACAGGAGCTTCTCTTCAGTCCAATACACTGCATTTTCTGGGAACAGACGCGAGGGCTATTTGCAGTGTTTATGGCCAGAAAAGCACAATAGTGTTGTTCTTACCCTGAATTAACACTTAATGCTAGAACTTGAAACTGAATGTGATTCAACTCTGTTTAGGAAGTTGTATTGAACCCCAGTTGGCCTTACAAGAAAAACACTCTGCTTTTGAGAAACAGGCACTCCTGCACTCTACTGTGTTTCCTATAGGGCCAGTACAGTGAGCTAGCTCAGAACAAAAGAACTGTGCTTCCTACACAAACGGGGTATATCTAGTTCAACTCATTATTGGAAACTAAGTAAAACAGGAGCTTCTCTTCAGTCCAATACACTGCATTTGCTGGGAACAGACGCGAGGGCTATTTACAGTGTTTATGGCCAGAAAAGTACAATAGTGGTGTTCTTACCCTGAATTAACACTTAATGCTAGAACTTGAAACTGAATGTGATTCAACTCCGTTTATGAAGTTGTATTGAACCCCAGTTGGCCTTACAAGAAAAACACTCTCTTTTTGAGAAACAGGCACTCTTGCACTCTAATGTGTTTCCTATAGGGCCAGTACAGTGAGCTAGCTCAGAACAAAAGAACTGTGCTTCCTACACAAACGGGGCATATCTAGTTCAACTCAGTATTGGAAACTAAGTAAAACAGGAGCTTCTCTTCAGTCCAATACACTGCATTTGCTGGGAACAGACGCGAGTGCTATTTGCACTGTTTATGGCCAGAAAAACACACTCACTAGTGTTCTTACCCTGAATTAACACTTAATGCTAGAACTTGAAACTGAATGTGATTCAACTCCATTTAGGAAGTTGTATTGAAGCCCAGTTGGCCTTACAAGAAAAACACTCTGCTCTTGAGAAACAGGCACTCTTGCACTCTACTGTGTTTCTTATAGGGCCAGTACAGTGAGCTAGCTCAGAACAAAAGAACTGTGCTTCCTACACAAACGGGGCATATCTAGTTCAACTCAGTATTGGAAACTAAGTAAAACAGGAGCTTCTCTTCAGTCCAATACACTGCATTTTCTGGGAACAGACGCGAGGGCTATTTGCACTGTTTATGGCCAGAAAAGCACAATAGTGTTGTTCTTACCCTGAATTAACACTTAATGCTAGAACTTGAAACTGAATGTGATTCAACTCTGTTTAGGAAGTTGTATTGAACCCCAGTTGGCCTTACAAGAAAAACACTCTGCTTTTGAGAAACAGGCACTCCTGCACTCTACTGTGTTTCCTATAGGGCCAGTACAGTGAGCTAGCTCAGAACAAAAGAACTGTGCTTCCTACACAAACGGGGTATATCTAGTTCAACTCATTATTGGAAACTAAGTAAAACAGGAGCTTCTCTTCAGTCCAATACACTGCATTTGCTGGGAACAGACGCGAGGGCTATTTACAGTGTTTATGGCCAGAAAAGACAATAGTGGTGTTCTTACCCTGAATTAACACTTAATGCTAGAACTTGAAACTGAATGTGATTCAACTCCGTTTAGGAAGTTGTATTGAACCCCAGTTGGCCTTACAAGAAAAACACTCTGCTTGTGAGAAACAGGCACTCTTGGACTCTACTGTGTTTCCTATAGGGCCAGTACAGTGAGCTAGCTCACAACAAAAGAACTGTGCTTCCTACACAAACGGGGCATATCTAGTTCAACTCAGTATTGGAAACTAAGTAAAACAGGAGCTTCTCTTCAGTCTAATACACTGCATTTGCTGGAAACAGAAGCGAGTGCTTTTTGCACAGTTTATGGCCAGAAAATCACAATAGTGGTGTTCTTACCCTGAATTAACACTTAATGCTAGAACTTGAAACTGAATGTGATTCAACTCCGTTTAGGAAGTTGTATTGAACCCCAGTTGGCCTTACAAGAAAAACACTCGGCTTTTGAGAAACAGGCACTCTTGCACTCTACTGTGTTTCCTATAGGGCCAGTACAGTGAGCTAGCTCAGAACAAAAGAACTGTGCTTCCTACACAAACGGGGCATATCTAGTTCAACTCAGTATTGGAAACTAAGTAAAACAGAAGCTTCTCTTCAGTCCAATACACTGCATTTGCTGGGAACAGACGCGAGGGCTATTTACAGTGTTTATGGCCAGAAAAGCACAATAGTGGTGTTCTTACCCTGAATTAACACTTAATGCTAGAACTTGAAACTGAATGTGATTCAACTCCGTTTATGAAGTTGTATTGAACCCCAGTTGGCCTTACAAGAAAAACACTCTGCTTGTGAGAAACAGGCACTCTTGCAATCTACTGTGTTTCCTATAGGGCCAGTACAGTGAGCTAGCTCACAACAAAAGAACTGTGCTTCCCACACAAATGGGGCATATCTAGTTCAACTCAGTACTGGAAACTAAGTAAAACAGGAGCTTCTCTTCAGTCCAATACACTGCATTTGCTGGGAACAGATGCGAGTGCTATTTGCACAGTTTATGGCCAGAAAAGCTCAATAGTGGTGTTCTTACCCTGAATTAACACTTAATGCTAGAACTTGAAACTGAATGTGATTCAACTCCGTTTAGGAAGTTGTATTGAACCCCAGTTGGCCTTACAAGAAAAACACTCTGCTTTTGAGAAACAGGCACTCTTGCACTCTACTGTGTTTCCTATAGGGCCAGTACAGTGAGCTAGCTCAGAACAAAAGAACTGTGCTTCCTACACAAACGGGGCATATCTAGTTCAACTCAGTATTGGAAACTAAGTAAAACAGGAGCTTCTCTTCAGTCCAATACACTGCATTTGCTGGGAACAGACGCGAGTGCTATTTGCAATGTTTATCGCCAGAAAAGCACAATAGTGGTGTTCTTACCCTCAATGAACACTTAATGCTAGAACTTGAAACTGAATATGATTTAACTCCGTTTAGGAAGTTGTATTGAACCCCAATTGGCCTTACAAGAAAAAAACTCTGCTTTTGAGAAACAGGCACTCTTGCACTCTACTGTGTTTCCTATAGGGCCAGTACAGTGAGCTAGCTCAGAACAAAAGAACTGTGCTTCCTACACAAGCGGGGCATATCGAGTTCAACTCAGTATTGGAAACTAAGTAAAAGAGGAGCTTCTCTTCAGTCCAATACACTGCATTTGCTGGGAACAGACGTGAGTGCTATTTGCACTGTTTATTTCCAGAAAAGCACAATAGTGGTGTTCTTACCCTGAAATAACACTTAATGCTAGAACTTGAAACTGAATGTGATTCAACTCCGTTTAGGAAGTTGTATTGAACCCCAGTTGGCCTTACAAGAAAAACACTCTGCTTTTGAGAAACAGCCACTCTTGCTCTCTACTGGGTTTCCTATAGGGCCAGTACAGTGATCTAGCTCAGAACAAAAGAACTGTGCTTCCTACACAAACGGGGCATATCTAGTTCAACTCAGTATTGGAAAGTAAGTAAAAGGGGAGCTTCTCTTCAGTCCAATACACTATATTTGCTGGGAATAGACGCGAGTGCTATTTGGAATGTTTATGGCCAGAAAAGCACAATAGTGGTGTTCTTACCCTGAATTAACACTTAATGCTAGAACTTGAAACTGAATGTGATTCAACTCCGTTTAGGAAGTTGTATTTAAGCCCAGTTGGCCTTACAAGAAAAACACTCTGCTTTTGAGAAACAGGCACTCTTGCACTCTACTGTGTTTCCTATAGGGCCAGTACAGTGAGCTAGCTCAGAACAAAGGGACTGTGCTTCCTACACAAACGGGGCATATCTAGTTAAACTCAGTATTGGAAACTAAGTAAAACAGGAGCTTCTCTTCAGTCCAATACACTGCATTTGCTGGGAACAGACGCGAGTGCTATTTGCAATGTTTATGGCCAGAAAAGCACAATAGTGGTGTTCTTACCCTGAATTAACACTTAATGCTAGAACTTGAAACTGAATGTGATTCAACTCCGTTTAGGAAGTTGTATTGAACCCCAGTTGTCCTTACAAGAAAAACACTCTGCTTTTGAGAAACAGGCACTCTTGCACTCTACTGTGTTTCCTATAGGGCCAGTACAGTGAGCTAGCTCCGAACAAAAGAACTGTGCTTCCTACACAAACGGGGCATATCTAGTTCAACTCAGTATTGGAAACTAAGTAAAACAGAAGCTTCTCTTCAGTCCAGTACACTGCATTTGCTGGGAACAGACGTGAGTGCTATTTGCACTGTTTATTTCCAGAATAGCACAATAGTGGTGTTCTTACCCTGAATTAACACTTAATGCTAGAACTTGAAACTGAATGTGATTCAACTCCGTTCAGGAAGTTGTATTGAACCCCAGTTGGCCTTACAAGAAAAACACTCTGCTTTTGAGAAACAGGCACTCTTGCACTCTACTGTGTTTCCTATAGGGCCAGTACACTGAGCTAGCTCAGAACAAAAGAACTGTGCTTCCTACACAAACGGGGCATATCTAGTTCAACTCAGTATTGGTAACTAAGTAAAACAGGAGCTTCTCTTCAGTCCAAAACACTGCATTTGCTGGGAACAGACGCGAGTGCTATTTGCACTGTTTATGGCCAGAAAAGCACACTAGTGGTGTTCTTACCCTGAATTAACACTTAATGCTAAAACTTGAAACTGAATGTGATTCAACTCCATTTAGGAAGTTGTATTGAAGCCCAGTTGGCCTTACAAGAAAAACACTCTGCTTTTGAGAAACAGGCACTCTTGCACTCTACTGTGTTTCCTATAGGGCCAGTACAGTGAGCTAGCTCAGAACAAAGGGACTGAGCTTCCTACACAAACGGGGCAAATCTAGTTCAACTCAGTATTGGAAACTAAGTAAAACAGGAGCTTATCTTCAGTCCAATACACTGCATTTTCTGCGAAGAGACGGGAGTGCTATTTGCACTGTTTATGGCCAGAAAAGCACACTAGTGGTGTTCCTACCCTGAATGAACACTTAATGCTAGAACATGAAACTGAATGTGATTCAACTCCGTTTGGGAAGTTGTATTGAACCCCAATTGGCCTTACAAGAAAAACACTCTGCTTTTGAGAAACAGGCACTCTTGCAATCTACTGTGTTTCCTATAGGGCCAGTACAGTGAGCTAGCTCAGAACAAAAGAACTGTGCTTCCTACACAAACGGGGCATATCGAGTTCAACTAAGTGTTGGAAACTAAGTAAAAGAGGAGCTTCTCTTCAGTCCAATACACTGCATTTGCTGGGAACAGACGCGAGTGCTATTTGCACTGTTTATTTCCAGAAAAGCACAATAGTGGTGTTCTTACCCTGAATTAACACTTAATGCTAGAACTTGAAACTGAATGTGATTCAACTCCGTTTAGGAAGTTGTATTGAACCCCAGTTGGCCTTACAAGAAAAACACTCTGCTTTTGAGAAACAGGCATTCTTGCACTCTACTGTGTTTCCTATGGGGCCAGTACAGTGAGCTAGCTCAGAACAAAAGAACTGTGCTTCCTACACAAACGGGGCATATCTAGTTCAACTCAGTATTGGAAACTAAGTAAAACAGGAGCTTCTCTTCAGTCCAATACACTGCATTTGCTGGGAACAGACGCGAGGGCTATTTGCAAAGTTTATGGCCAGAAAAGCACACTAGTGGTGTTCTTACCCTGAATTAACACTTAATGCTAGAACTTGAAACTGAATGTGATTCAACTCCGTTTAGGAAGTTGTATTGAACCCCAGTTGGCCTTACAAGAAAAACACTCTGCTTTTGAGACACAGGCACTCTTGCAATCTACTGTGTCCTACAGGGCCAGTACAGTGAGCCAGCTCAGAACAAAAGAACTGTGCTTCCTACACAAACGGGGCATATCTAGTTCAACTCAGTATTGGAAACTAAGTAAAACAGGAGCTTCTCTTCAGTCCAATACACTGCATTTGCTGGGAACAGACGTGAGTGCTATTTGCACTGTTTATGGCCAGAAAAGTACAATAGTTGTATTCTTACACTGAATTAACACTTAATGCTCGAACTTGAAACTGAATGTGATTCAACTCCGTTTATGAAGTTGTATTGAACCCCATTGGGCCTTACAAGAAAAACACTCTGCTTTTGAGAAACAGGCACTCTTGCACTCTACTGTGTTTCCTATACGGCCAGTACAGTGAGCTAGCTCAGAACAAAGAACTGTGCTTCCTACACAAATGGGGCATATCTAGTTCAACTCATTATTGGAAACTAAGTAAAACAGGAGCTTCTCTTCAGTCCAATACACTGCATTTGCTGGGAACAGACGCGAGTGCTATTTGCACTGTTTACGGCCAGAAAAGCACAAGGGGTGTTCTTACCCTGAATTAACACTTAATGCTAGAACTTGAAACTGAATGTGATTCAACTCCGTTTAGGAAGTTGTATTGAAACCCAATTGCCCTTACAAGAAAAACGCTCTTGTTTTGAGCCACAGGCACTCTTGCACTCTACTGTGTTTCCTATAGGGCCAGTACAGTGAGCTAGCTCAGAACAAAAGAACTGTGCTTCCTACACAAACGGGGCATATCTAGTTCAACTCAGTATTGGAAACTAAGTAAAACAGGAGCTTCTCTTCAGTCCAATACACTGCATTTGCTGGGAACAGACGCGAGTGCTATTTGCACTGTTTATGGCCAGAAAAGCACAATAGTGGTGTTCTTACCCTGAATTAACACTTAATGCTAGAACTTGAAACTGAATGTGATTCAACTCCGTTTAGGAAGTTGTATTGAACCCCAGTTGGCCTTACAAGAAAAACACTCTGCTTGTGAGAAACAGGACTCTTGCACTCTACTGTGTTTCCTATAGGGCCAGTACAGTGAACTAGCTCAGAACAAAAGAACTGTGCTTCCTACACAAACGGGGCATATCTAGTTCAACTCAGTACTGGAAACTAAGTAAAACAGGAGCTTCTCTTCAGTCCAATACACTGCATTTGCTGGGAACAGACGCGAGTGCTATTTGCACTGTTTATGGCCAGAAAAGCACAATAGTGGTGTTCTTACCCTTAATGAACACTTACTGCTAGAACTTGAAACTGAATGTGATTCAACTCCGTTTAGGAAGTTGTATTGAACCCCAGTTGGCCTTACAAGAAAAACACTCTGCTTTTGAGAAACAGGCACTCTTGCACTCTACTGTGTTTCCTATAGGGCCAGTACAGTGAGCTAGCTCAGAACAAAAGAACTGTGCTTCCTACACAAACGGGGCATATCTAGTTCAACTCAGTATTGGAAACTAAGTAAAACAGGAGCTTCTCTTCAGTCCAATACACTGCATTTGCTGCGAACAGACGCGAGTGCTATTTGCACTGTTTATGGCCAGAAAAGCACAATAGTGGTGTTCTTACCCTGAAATAACACTTAATGCTAGAACTTGAAACTGAATGTGATTCAAGTCCGTTTAGGAAGTTGTATTGAACCCCAGTTGTCCTTACAAGAAAAACACTCTGCTTTTGAGAAACAGGCACTCTTGCACTCTACTGTGTTTCCTATAGGGCCAGTACAGTGAGCTAGCTCCGAACAAAAGAACTGTGCTTCCTACACAAACGGGGCATATCTAATTCAACTCAGTATTGGAAACTAAGTAAAACAGAAGCTTCTCTTCAGTCCAATACACTGCATTTGCTGGGAACAGACGTGAGTGCTATTTGCACTGTTTATTTCCAGAAAAGCACAATAGTGGTGTTCTTACCCTGAATTAACACTTAATGCTAGAACTTGAAACTGAATGTGATTCAACTCCGTTTAGGAAGTTGTATTGAACCCCAGTTGGCCTTACAAGAAAAACACTCTGCTTTTGAGAAACAGGCACTCTTGCACTCTACTGTGTTTCCTATAGGGCCAGTACAGTGAGCTAGCTCAGAACAAAAGAACTGTGCTTCCTACACAAACGGGGCATATCTAGTTCAACTCAGTATTGGAAACTAAGTAAAACAGGAGCTTCTCTTCAGTCCAATACACTGCATTTGCTGCGAACAGACGCGAGTGCTATTTGCACTGTTTATGGCCAGAAAAGCACAATAGTGGTGTTCTTACCCTGAAATAACACTTAATGCTAGAACTTGAAACTGAATGTGATTCAACTCCGTTTAGGAAGTTGTATTGAACCCCAGTTGTCCTTACAAGAAAAACACTCTGCTTTTGAGAAACAGGCACTCTTGCACTCTACTGTGTTTCCTATAGGGCCAGTACAGTGAGCTAGCTCCGAACAAAAGAACTGTGCTTCCTACACAAACGGGGCATATCTAGTTCAACTCAGTATTGGAAACTAAGTAAAACAGAAGCTTCTCTTCAGTCCAATACACTGCATTTGCTGGGAACAGACGTGAGTGCTATTTGCACTGTTTATTTCCAGAAAAGCACAATAGTGGTGTTCTTACCCTGAATTAACACTTAATGCTAGAACTTGAAACTGAATGTGATTCAACTCCGTTTAGGAAGTTGTATTGAACCCCAGTTGGCCTTACAAGAAAAACACTCTGCTTTTGAGAAACAGGCACTCTTGCACTCTACTGTGTTTCCTATAGGGCCAGTACAGTGAGCTAGCTCAGAACAAAAGAACTGTGCTTCCTACACAAACGGGGCATATCTAGTTCAACTCAGTATTGGTAACTAAGTAAAACAGGAGCTTCTCTTCAGTCCAAAACACTGCATTTGCTGGGAACAGACGCGAGTGCTATTTGCACTGTTTATGGCCAGAAAAGCACACTAGTGGTGTTCTTACCCTGAATTAACACTTAATGCTAAAACTTGAAACTGAATGTGATTCAACTCCATTTAGGAAGTTGTATTGAAGCCCAGTTGGCCTTACAAGAAAAACACTCTGCTTTTGAGAAACAGGCACTCTTGCACTCTACTGTGTTTCCTATAGGGCCAGTACAGTGAGCTAGCTCAGAACAAAGGGACTGAGTTTCCTACACAAACGGGGCATATCTAGTTCAACTCAGTATTGGAAACTAAGTAAAACAGGAGCTTCTCTTCAGTCCAATACACTGCATTTGCTGGGAACAGACGCGAGGGCTATTTGCAAAGTTTATGGCCAGAAAAGCACACTAGTGGTGTTCTTACCCTGAATTAACACTTAATGCTAGAACTTGAAACTTAATGTGATTCAACTCCGTTTAGGAAGTTGTATTGAACCCCAGTTGGCCTTACAAGAAAAACACTCTGCTTTTGAGACACAGGCACTCTTGCACTCTACTGTGTTTCCTACAGGGCCAGTACAGTGAGCCAGCTCAGAACAAAAGAACTGTGCTTCCTACACAAACGGGGCATATCTAGTTCAACTCAGTATTGGAAACTAAGTAAAACAGGAGCTTCTCTTCAGTCCAATACACTGCATTTGCTGGGAACAGACGTGAGTGCTATTTGCACTGTTTATGGCCAGAAAAGTACAATAGTGGTATTCTTACACTGAATTAACACTTAATGCTAGAACTTGAAACTGAATGTGATTCAACTCCGTTTATGAAGTTGTATTGAACCCCATTGGGCCTTACAAGAAAAACACTCTGCTTTTGAGAAACAGGCACTCTTGCACTCTACTGTGTTTCCTATACGGCCAGTACAGTGAGCTAGCTCAGAACAAAGAACTGTGCTTCCTACACAAATGGGGCATATCTAGTTCAACTCATTATTGGAAACTAAGTAAAACAGGAGCTTCTCTTCAGTCCAATACACTGCATTTGCTGGGAACAGACGCGAGTGCTATTTGCACTGTTTACGGCCAGAAAAGCACATGGGGTGTTCTTACCCTGAATTAACACTTAATGCTAGAACTTGAAACTGAATGTGATTCAACTCCGTTTAGGAAGTTGTATTGAACCCCAATTGCCCTTACAAGAAAAACGCTCTTCTTTTGAGACACAGGCACTCTTGCACTCTACTGTGTTTCCTATAGGGCCAGTACAGTGAGCTAGCTCAGAACAAAAGAACTGTGCTTCCTACACAAACGGGGCATATCTAGTTCAACTCAGTATTGGAAACTAAGTAAAACAGGAGCTTCTCTTCAGTCCAATACACTGCATTTGCTGCGAACAGACGCGAGTGCTATTTGCACTGTTTATGGCCAGAAAAGCACAATAGTGGTGTTCTTACCCTGAAATAACACTTAATGCTAGAACTTGAAACTGAATGTGATTCAACTCCGTTTAGGAAGTTGTATTGAACCCCAGTTGTCCTTACAAGAAAAACACTCTGCTTTTGAGAAACAGGCACTCTTGCACTCTACTGTGTTTCCTATAGGGCCAGTACAGTGAGCTAGCTCCGAACAAAAGAACTGTGCTTCCTACACAAACGGGGCATATCTAGTTCAACTCAGTATTGGAAACTAAGTAAAACAGAAGCTTCTCTTCAGTCCAATACACTGCATTTGCTGGGAACAGACGTGAGTGCTATTTGCACTGTTTATTTCCAGAAAAGCACAATAGTGGTGTTCTTACCCTGAATTAACACTTAATGCTAGAACTTGAAACTGAATGTGATTCAACTCCGTTTAGGAAGTTGTATTGAACCCCAGTTGGCCTTACAAGAAAAACACTCTGCTTTTGAGAAACAGGCACTCTTGCACTCTACTGTGTTTCCTATAGGGCCAGTACAGTGAGCTAGCTCAGAACAAAAGAACTGTGCTTCCTACACAAACGGGGCATATCTAGTTCAACTCAGTATTGGAAACTAAGTAAAACAGGAGCTTCTCTTCAGTCCAATACACTGCATTTGCTGCGAACAGACGCGAGTGCTATTTGCACTGTTTATGGCCAGAAAAGCACAATAGTGGTGTTCTTACCCTGAAATAACACTTAATGCTAGAACTTGAAACTGAATGTGATTCAACTCCGTTTAGGAAGTTGTATTGAACCCCAGTTGTCCTTACAAGAAAAACACTCTGCTTTTGAGAAACAGGCACTCTTGCACTCTACTGTGTTTCCTATAGGGCCAGTACAGTGAGCTAGCTCCGAACAAAAGAACTGTGCTTCCTACACAAACGGGGCATATCTAGTTCAACTCAGTATTGGAAACTAAGTAAAACAGAAGCTTCTCTTCAGTCCAATACACTGCATTTGCTGGGAACAGACGTGAGTGCTATTTGCACTGTTTATTTCCAGAAAAGCACAATAGTGGTGTTCTTACCCTGAATTAACACTTAATGCTAGAACTTGAAACTGAATGTGATTCAACTCCGTTTAGGAAGTTGTATTGAACCCCAGTTGGCCTTACAAGAAAAACACTCTGCTTTTGAGAAACAGGCACTCTTGCACTCTACTGTGTTTCCTATAGGGCCAGTACAGTGAGCTAGCTCAGAACAAAAGAACTGTGCTTCCTACACAAACGGGGCATATCTAGTTCAACTCAGTATTGGTAACTAAGTAAAACAGGAGCTTCTCTTCAGTCCAAAACACTGCATTTGCTGGGAACAGACGCGAGTGCTATTTGCACTGTTTATGGCCAGAAAAGCACACTAGTGGTGTTCTTACCCTGAATTAACACTTAATGCTAAAACTTGAAACTGAATGTGATTCAACTCCATTTAGGAAGTTGTATTGAAGCCCAGTTGGCCTTACAAGAAAAACACTCTGCTTTTGAGAAACAGGCACTCTTGCACTCTACTGTGTTTCCTATAGGGCCAGTACAGTGAGCTAGCTCAGAACAAAGGGACTGAGTTTCCTACACAAACGGGGCATATCTAGTTCAACTCAGTATTGGAAACTAAGTAAAACAGGAGCTTCTCTTCAGTCCAATACACTGCATTTGCTGGGAACAGACGCGAGGGCTATTTGCAAAGTTTATGGCCAGAAAAGCACACTAGTGGTGTTCTTACCCTGAATTAACACTTAATGCTAGAACTTGAAACTTAATGTGATTCAACTCCGTTTAGGAAGTTGTATTGAACCCCAGTTGGCCTTACAAGAAAAACACTCTGCTTTTGAGACACAGGCACTCTTGCACTCTACTGTGTTTCCTACAGGGCCAGTACAGTGAGCCAGCTCAGAACAAAAGAACTGTGCTTCCTACACAAACGGGGCATATCTAGTTCAACTCAGTATTGGAAACTAAGTAAAACAGGAGCTTCTCTTCAGTCCAATACACTGCATTTGCTGGGAACAGACGTGAGTGCTATTTGCACTGTTTATGGCCAGAAAAGTACAATAGTGGTATTCTTACACTGAATTAACACTTAATGCTAGAACTTGAAACTGAATGTGATTCAACTCCGTTTATGAAGTTGTATTGAACCCCATTGGGCCTTACAAGAAAAACACTCTGCTTTTGAGAAACAGGCACTCTTGCACTCTACTGTGTTTCCTATACGGCCAGTACAGTGAGCTAGCTCAGAACAAAGAACTGTGCTTCCTACACAAATGGGGCATATCTAGTTCAACTCATTATTGGAAACTAAGTAAAACAGGAGCTTCTCTTCAGTCCAATACACTGCATTTGCTGGGAACAGACGCGAGTGCTATTTGCACTGTTTACGGCCAGAAAAGCACATGGGGTGTTCTTACCCTGAATTAACACTTAATGCTAGAACTTGAAACTGAATGTGATTCAACTCCGTTTAGGAAGTTGTATTGAACCCCAATTGCCCTTACAAGAAAAACGCTCTTCTTTTGAGACACAGGCACTCTTGCACTCTACTGTGTTTCCTATAGGGCCAGTACAGTGAGCTAGCTCAGAACAAAAGAACTGTGCTTCCTACACAAACGGGGCATATCTAGTTCAACTCAGTATTGGAAACTAAGTAAAACAGGAGCTTCTCTTCAGTCCAATACACTGCATTTGCTGGGAACAGACGCGAGTGCTATTTGCACTGTTTATGGCCAGAAAAGCACAATAGTGGTGTTCTTACCCTGAATTAACACTTAATGCTAGAACTTGAAACTGAATGTGATTCAACTCCGTTTAGGAAGTTGTATTGAACCCCAGTTGGCCTTACAAGAAAAACACTCTGCTTGTGAGAAACAGGACTCTTGCACTCTACTGTGTTTCCTATAGGGCCAGTACAGTGAGCTAGCTCAGAACAAAAGAACTGTGCTTCCTACACAAACGGGGCATATCTAGTTCAACTCAGTACTGGAAACTAAGTAAAACAGGAGCTTCTCTTCAGTCCAATACACTGCATTTGCTGGGAACAGACGCGAGTGCTACTTGCACTGTTTATGGCCAGAAAAGCACAATAGTGGTGTTCTTACCCTTAATGAACACTTACTGCTAGAACTTGAAACTGAATGTGATTCAACTCCGTTTAGGAAGTTGTATTGAACCCCAGTTGGCCTTACAAGAAAAACACTCTGCTTTTGAGAAACAGGCACTCTTGCACTCTACTGTGTTTCCTATAGGGCCAGTACAGTGAGCTAGCTCAGAACAAAAGAACTGTGCTTCCTACACAAACGGGGCATATCTTGTTCAACTCAGTATTGGAAACTAAGTAAAACAGGAGCTTCTCTTCAGTCCAATACACTGCATTTGCTGGGAACAGACGCGAGTGCTATTTGCACTGTTTATGGCCAGAAAAGCACAATAGTGGTGTTCTTACCCTGAATTAACACTTAATGCTAGAACTTGAAACTGAATGTGATTCAACTCCGTTTAGGAAGTTGTATTGAACCCCAGTTGGCCTTACAAGAAAAACACTCTGCTTGTGAGAAACAGGACTCTTGCACTCTACTGTGTTTCCTATAGGGCCAGTACAGTGAGCTAGCTCAGAACAAAAGAACTGTGCTTCCTACACAAACAGGGCATATCTAGTTCAACTCAGTATTGGAAACTAAGTAAAACAGGAGCTTCTCTTCTGTCCAATACACTGCATTTGCTGGGAACAGACGCGAGTGCTATTTGCACTGTTTATGGCCAGAAAAGCACAATAGTGGTGTTCTTACCCTGAATTAACACTTACTGCTAGAACTTGAAACTGAATGTGATTCAACTCCGTTTAGGAAGTTGTATTGAACCCCAGTTGGCCTTACAAGAAAAACACTCTGCTTTTGAGAAACAGGCACTCTTGCACTCTACTGTGTTTCCTATAGGGCCAGTACAGTGAGCTAGCTCAGAACAAAAGAACTGTGCTTCCTACACAAACGGGGCATATCTAGTTCAACTCAGTATTGGAAACTAAGTAAAACAGGAGCTTCTCTTCAGTCCAATACACTGCATTTGCTGCGAACAGACGCGAGTGCTATTTGCACAGTTTATGGCCAGAAAAGCACACTAGTGGTGTTCCTACCCTGAATTAACACTTAATGCTAGAACTTGAAACTGAATGTGATTCAACTCCGTTTAGGAAGTTGTATTGAACCCCAGTTGGCCTTACAAGAAAAACACTCTGCTTTTGAGAAACAGGCACTCTTGCACTCTACTGTGTTTCCTATAGGGCCAGTACAGTGAGCTAGCACAGAACAAAAGAACTGTGCTTCCTACACAAACGGGGCATATCTAGTTCAACTCAGTATTGGAAACTAAGTAAAACAGGAGCTTCTCTTCAGTCCAATACACTGCATTTGCTGGGAACAGACGCGAGTGCTATTTGCAATGTTTATCGCCAGAAAAGCACAATAGTGGTGTTCTTACCCTCAATGAACACTTAATGCTAGAACTTGAAACTGAATATGATTTAACTCCGTTTAGGAAGTTGTATTGAACCCCAATTGGCCTTACAAGAAAAAAACTCTGCTTTTGAGAAACAGGCACTCTTGCACTCTACTGTGTTTCCTATAGGGCCAGTACAGTGAGCTAGCTCAGAACAAAAGAAGTGTGCTTCCTACACAAGCGGGGCATATCGAGTTCAACTCAGTATTGGAAACTAAGTAAAAGAGGAGCTTCTCTTCAGTCCAATACACTGCATTTGCTGGGAACAGACGTGAGTGCTATTTGCACTGTTTATTTCCAGAAAAGCACAATAGTGGTGTTCTTACCCTGAATTAACACTTAATGCTAGAACTTGAAACTGAATGTGATTCAACTCCGTTTAGGAAGTTGTATTGAACCCCAGTTGGCCTTACAAGAAAAACACTCTGCTTTTGAGAAACAGGCACTCTTGCACTCTACTGGGTTTCCTATAGGGCCAGTACAGTGAGCTAGCTCAGAACAAAGGGACTGTGCTTCCTACACAAACGGGGCATATCTAGTTAATCTCAGTATTGGAAACTAAGTAAAACAGGAGCTTCTCTTCAGTCCAATACACTGCATTTGCTGGGAACAGACGCGAGTGCTATTTGCAATGTTTATGGCCAGAAAAGCACAATAGTGGTGTTCTTACCCTGAATTAACACTTAATGCTAGAACTTGAAAGTGAATGTGATTCAACTCCGATTAGGAAGTTGTATTTAAGCCCAGTTGGCCTTACAAGAAAAACACTCTGCTTTTGAGAAACAGGCACTCTTGCACTCTACTGTGTTTCCTATAGGGCCAGTACAGTGACCTAGCTCAGAACAAAAGAACTGTGCTTCCTACACAATCGGGGCATATCTAGTTCAACTCAGTATTGGAAACTAAGTAAAACAGGAGCTTCTCTTCAGTCCAATACACTGCATTTGCTGGGAACAGACGCGAGTGCTATTTGCACTGTTTATGGCCAGAAAAGCACAATAGTGGTGTTCTTACCCTGAATTAACACTTAATGCTAGAACTTGAAACTGAATGTGATTCAACTCCGTTTAGGAAGTTGTATTGAACCCTAGTTGGCCTTACAAGAAAAACACTCTGCTTTTGAGACACAGGCACTCTTGCACTCTACTGTGTTTCCTACAGGGCCAGTACAGTGAGCCAGCTCAGAACAAAAGAACTGTGCTTCCTACACAAACGGGGCATATCTAGTTCAACTCAGTATTGGAAACTAAGTAAAACAGGAGCTTCTCTTCAGTCCAATACACTGCATTTGCTGGGAACAGACGTGAGTGCTATTTGCACTGTTTATTTCCAGAAAAGCACAATAGTGGTGTTCTTACCCTGAATTAACACTTAATGCTAGAACTTGAAACTGAATGTGATTCAACTCCGTTTAGGAAGTTGTATTGAACCCCAGTTGGCCTTACAAGAAAAACACTCTGCTTTTGAGAAACAGGCACTCTTGCTCTCTACTGGGTTTCCTATAGGGCCAGTACAGTGATCTAGCTCAGAACAAAAGAACTGTGCTTCCTACACAAACGGGGCATATCTAGTTCAACTCAGTATTGGAAAGTATGTAAAAGGGGAGCTTCTCTTCAGTCCAATACACTATATTTGCTGGGAATAGACGCGAGTGCTATTTGCAATGTTTATGGCCAGAAAAGCACAATAGTGGTGTTCTTACCCTGAATTAACACTTAATGCTAGAACTTGAAACTGAATGTGATTCAACTCCGTTTAGGAAGTTGTATTGAACCCCAGTTGGCCTTACAAGAAAAACACTCTGCTTTTGAGAAACAGGCACTCTTGCACTCTACTGTGTTTCCTATAGGGCCAGTACAGTGAGCTAGCTCAGAACAAAGGGACTGTGCTTCCTACACAAACGGGGCATATCTAGTTCATCTCAGTATTGGAAACTAAGTAAAACAGGAGCTTGTCTTCAGTCCAATACACTGCATTTGCTGGGAACAGATGCGAGTGCTATTTGCAATGTTTATGGCCAGAAAAGCACAATAGTGGTGTTCTTACCCTGAATTAACACTTAATGCTAGAACTTGAAAGTGAATGTGATTCAACTCCGATTAGGAAGTTGTATTTAAGCCCAGTTGGCCTTACAAGAAAAACACTCTGCTTTTGAGAAACAGGCACTCTTGCACTCTACTGTGTTTCCTATAGGGCCAGTACAGTGACCTAGCTCAGAACAAAAGAACTGTGCTTCCTACACAATCGGGGCATATCTAGTTCAACTCAGTATTGGAAACTAAGTAAAACAGGAGCTTCTCTTCAGTCCAATACACTGCATTTGCTGGGAACAGACGCGAGTGCTATTTGCACTGTTTATGGCCAGAAAAGCACAATAGTGGTGTTCTTACCCTGAATTAACACTTAATGCTAGAACTTGAAACTGAACGTGATTCAACTGCGTTTAGGAAGTTGTATTGAACCCCAGTTGGCCTTACAAGAAAAACACTCTGCTTTTGAGAAACAGGCACTCTTGCCCTCTACTGTGTTTCCTATGGGGCCAGTACAGTGAGCTAGCTCAGAACAAAAGAACTGTGCTTCCTACACAAACGGGGCATATCTAGTTCAACTCAGTATTGGAAACTAAGTAAAACAGGAGCTTCTCTTCAGTCCAATACACTGCATTTGCTGGGAACAGACGCGAGTGCTATTTGCAAAGTTTATGGCCAGAAAAGCACACTAGTGGTGTTCTTACCCTGAATTAACACTTAATGCTAGAACTTGAAACTGAATGTGATTCAACTCCGTTTAGGAAGTTGTATTGAACCCCAGTTGGCCTTACAAGAAAAACACTCTGCTTTTGAGACACAGGCACTCTTGCACTCTACTGTGTTTCCTACAGGGCCAGTACAGTGAGCCAGCTCAGAACAAAAGAACTGTGCTTCCTACACAAACGGGGCATATCTAGTTCAACTCAGTATTGGAAACTAAGTAAAACAGGAGCTTCTCTTCAGTCCAATACACTGCATTTGCTGGGACAGAGGCGAGTGCTATTTGCACTGTTTATGGCCAGAAAAGTACAATAGTGGTATTCTTACACTGAATTAACACTTAATGCTAGAACTTGAAACTGAATGTGATTCAACTCCGTTTATGAAGTTGTATTGAACCCCATTGGGCCTTACAAGAAAAACACTCTGCTTTTGAGAAACAGGCACTCTTGCACTCTACTGTGTTTCCTATACGGCCAGTACAGTGAGCTAGCTCAGAACAAAGAACTGTGCTTCCTACACAAATGGGGCTTATCTAGTTCAACTCATTATTGGAAACTAAGTAAAACAGGAGCTTCTCTTCAGTCCAATACACTGCATTTGCTGGGAACAGACGCGAGTGCTATTTGCACTGTTTACGGCCAGAAAAGCACAAGGGGTGTTCTTACCCTGAATTAACACTTAATGCTAGAACTTGAAACTGAATGTGATTCAACTCCGTTTAGGAAGTTGTATTGAACCCCAATTGCCCTTACAAGAAAAACGCTCTTCTTTTGAGACACAGGCACTCTTGCACTCTACTGTGTTTCCTATAGGGCCAGTACAGTGAGCTAGCTCAGAACAAAAGAACTGTGCTTCCTACACAAACGGGGCATATCTAGTTCAACTCAGTATTGGAAACTAAGTAAAACAGGAGCTTCTCTTCAGTCCAATACACTGCATTTGCTGGGAACAGACGCGAGTGCTATTTGCACTGTTTATGGCCAGAAAAGCACAATAGTGGTGTTCTTACCCTAAATTAACACTTAATGCTAGAACTTGAAACTGAATGTGATTCAACTCCGTTTAGGAAGTTGTATTGAACCCCAGTTGGCCTTACAAGAAAAACACTCTGCTTGTGAGAAACAGGACTCTTGCACTCTACTGTGTTTCCTATAGGGCCAGTACAGTGAGCTAGCTCAGAACAAAAGAACTGTGCTTCCTACACAAACGGGGCATATCTAGTTCAACTCAGTACTGGAAACTAAGTAAAACAGGAGCTTCTCTTCAGTCCAATACACTGCATTTGCTGGGAACAGACGCGAGTGCTATTTGCACTGTTTATGGCCAGAAAAGCACAATAGTGGTGTTCTTACCCTTAATGAACACTTACTGCTAGAACTTGAAACTGAATGTGATTCAACTCCGTTTAGGAAGTTGTATTGAACCCCAGTTGGCCTTACAAGAAAAACACTCTGCTTTTGAGAAACAGGCACTCTTGCACTCTACTGTGTTTCCTATAGGGCCAGTACAGTGAGCTAGCTCAGAACAAAAGAACTGTGCTTCCTACACAAACGGGGCATATCTAGTTCAACTCAGTATTGGAAACTAAGTAAAACAGGAGCTTCTCTTCAGTCCAATACACTGCATTTGCTGGGAACAGACGCGAGGGCTATTTGCAGTGTTTATGGCCAGAAAAGCACAATAGTGGTGTTCTACCCTGAATTAACACTTAATGCTAGAACTTGAAACTGAATGTGATTCAACTCCGTTTAGGAAGTTGAATGGAACCCCAGTTGGCCTTACAAGAAAAACACTCTGCTTTTGAGAAACAGGCACTCTTGCACTCTACTGTGTTTCCTATAGGGCCAGTACAGTGAGCTAGCTCAGAACAAAAGAACTGTGCTTCCTACACAAACGGGGCATATCTAGTTCAACTCAGTATTGGAAACTAAGTAAAACAGGAGCTTCTCTTCAGTCCAATACACTGCATTTGCTGGGAACAGACGCGAGTGCTATTTGCACAGTTTATGGCCAGAAAAGCACAATAGTGGTGTTCTTACCCTGAATTAACACTTAATGCTAGAACTTGAAACTGAATGTGATTCAACTCCGTTTAGGAAGTTGTATTGAACCCCAGTTGGCCTTACAAGAAAAACACTCTGCTTTTGAGAAACAGGCACTCTTGCCCTCTACTGTGTTTCCTATAGGGCCAGTACAGTGAGCTAGCTCAGAACAAAAGAACTGTGCTTCCTACACAAACGGGGCATATCTAGTTCAACTCAGTATTGGAAACTAAGTAAAACAGGAGCTTCTCTTCAGTACAATACACTGCATTTGCTGGGAACAGACGCGAGTGCTAATTGCACTGTTTATGGCCAGAAAAGCACAATAGTGGTGTTCTTACCCTGAATTAACACTTAATGCTAAAACTTGAAACTGAATGTGATTCATCTCCGTTTCGGAAGCTGTATTGAACCCCAGTTGGCCTTACAAGAAAAACACTCTGCTTGTGAGAAACAGGACTCTTGCACTCTACTGTGTTTCCTATAGGGCCAGTACAGTGAGCTAGCTCAGAACAAAAGAACTGTGCTTCCTACACAAACGGGGCATATCTAGTTCAACTCAGTATTGGAAACTAAGTAAAACAGGAGCTTCTCTTCAGTCCAATACACTGCATTTGCAGGGAACAGACGCGAGTGCTATTTGCACAGTTTATGGCCAGAAAAGCACACTAATCTTGTTCTTACCCTGAATTAACACTTAATGCTAGAACTTGAAACTGAATGTGATTCAACTCCGTTTAGGAAGTTGTATTGAACCCCAGTTGGCCTTACAAGAAAAACACTCTGCTTTTGAGAAACAGGCACTCTTGCACTCTACTGTGTTTCCTATAGGGCCAGTACAGTGAGCTAGCTCAGAACAAAAGAACTGTGCTTCCTACACAAACGGGGCATATCTAGTTCAACTCAGTATTGGAAACTAAGTAAAACAGGAGCTTCTCTTCAGTCCAATACACTGCATTTGCTGGGAACCGACGTGAGTGCTATTTGCACTGTTTATGGCCAGAAAAGCACAATAGTGGTGGTACTACCCTGAATGGACACTTAATGCTAGAACTTGAAACTGAATGTGATTCAACTCCGTTTAGGAAGTTGTATTGAACCCCAGTTGGCCTTACAAGAAAAACACTCTGCTTTTGAGAAACAGGCACTCTTGCCCTCTATTGTGTTTCCTATAGGGCCAGTACAGTGAGCTAGCTCAGAACAAAAGAACTGTGCTTCCTACACAAACGGGGCATATTTAGTTCAACTCAGTATTGGAAACTAAGTAAAACAGGAGCTTCTCTTCAGTCCAATACACTGCATTTGCTGGGAACAGACGCGAGTGCTAATTGCACTGTTTATGGCCAGAAAAGCACAATAGTGGTGTTCTTACCCTGAATTATCACTTAATGCTAAAACTTGAAACTGAATGTGATTCATCTCCGTTTAGGAAGCTGTATTGAACCCCAGTTGGCCTTACAAGAAAAACACTCTGCTTTTGAGAAACAGGCACTCTTGCACTCTACTGTGTTTCCTATAGGGCCAGTACAGTGAGCTAGCTCAGAACAAAAGAACTGTGCTTCCTACACAAACGGGGCATATCTAGTTCAACTCAGTATTGGAAACTAAGTAAAACAGGAGCTTCTCTTCATTCCAATACACTGCATTTGCTGGGAACAGACGCGAGTGCTATTTGCACTGTTTATGGCCAGAAAAGAACAATAGTGGTGTTCTTACCCTGAATTAACACTTAATGCTAGAACTTGAAACTGAATGTGATTCAACTCCGTTTAGGAAGTTGTATTGAACCCCAGTTGGCCTTACAAGAAAAACACTCTGCTTTTGACTAACAGGCACTATTGCACTCTACTGTGTTTCCTATAGGGCCAGTACAGTGAGCTAGCTCAGAACAAAAGAACTGTGCTTCCTACACAAACAGGGCATATCTAGTTCAACTCAGTATTGGAAACTAAGTAAAACAGGAGCTTCTCTTCAGTCCAATACACTGCATTTGCTGGAAACAGACGCGAGTGCTATTTGCACTGTTTATGGCCAGAAAAGCACACTAGTGGTGTCCTTACACTGAATTAACACTTAATGCTAGAACTTGAAACTGAATGTGATTCAACTCCGTTTAGGAAGTTGTATTGAACCCCACTTGGCCTTACAAGAAAAAAAACTCTGCTTTTGAGAAACAGGCACTCTTGCACTCTACGGTGTTTCCTATAGGGCCGGTACAGTGATCTAACTCAGAACAAACGAACTGTGCTTCCTACACAAACGGGGCATACATAGATAAACTCAGTATTTGAAACTAAGTAAAACAGGAGCTTCTCTTCAGTCCAATACACTGCATTTGCTGGGAACTGACACGAGTGCTATTTTCACTGTTTATGACTAGAAAAGCACAATAGTGGTGTTCTTACCCTGAATTAACACTTAATGCTAGAACTTGAAACTGAATGCGATTCAACTCCGTTTAGGAAGTTGTATTGAACCCCAGTTGGCCTTACAAGAAAAAAACTCTGCTTTTGAGAAACAGGCACTCTTGCACTCTACTGTGTTTCCTATAGGGCCAGTAGAGTGAGCTAGCTCAGAACAAAAGAACTGTGCTTCCTACACAAACGGGGCATATCTAGTTCAACTCAGTATTGGAAACTAAGTAAAACAGGAGCTTCTCTTCAATCCAATACACTGCATTTGCTGGGAACAGACGCGAGTGCTATTTGCACTGTTTATGGCCAGAAAAGCACAATAGTGGTGTTCTTACTATGAATTAACACTTACTGCTAGAACTTGAAACTGAATGTGGTTCAACTCCGTTTAGGAAGGTGTATTGAACCCCAGTTGGCCTTGCAAGAAAAACACTCTGCTTTTGGGAAACATGCACTCTTGCACTCTACTGTGTTTCCTATAGGGCCAGTACAGTGAGCTAGCTCAGAACAAGAGAACTGTGCTTCCTACACAAAAGGGGCACATCTAGTTCAACTCAGTATTGGAAACTAAGTAAAACAGGAGCTTCTCTTCAGTCCAATACACTGCATTTGCTGGGAACTGACGCGAGTGCTATTTGCACTGTTTATGGCCAGAAAAGCACAATAGTGGTGTTCTTACCCTGAATTAACACTTAATGCTAGAACTTGAAACTGAATATGATTCAACTCCGTTTAGTAAGTTGTATTGAACCCCAGTTGGCCTTACAAGAAAAAAACTCTGCTTTTGAGAAACAGGCACTCTTGCACTCTACTGTGTTTCCTATAGGGCCAGTACAGTGATCTAGCTCAGAACAAACAAACTGTGCTTCCTACACAAACGGGGCATATCTAGTTCAACTCAATATTGGAAACTAAGTAAAACAGGAGCTTCTCCTCAGTCCAATACACTGCATTTGCTGGGAACAGACGCGAGTGCTATTTGCACTGTTTATGGCCAGAAAAGCACAATAGTGGTCTTCTTACCCTGAATTAACACTTAATGCTAGAACTTGAAACTGAATGTGATTCAACTCTGTTGAGGAAGTTGTATTGAACCCCAGTTGGCCTTACAAGAAAAACACTCTGCTTTTGAGAAACAGGCACTCTTGCACTCTACTGTGTTTCCTTTGGGCTAGTACAGTGTGCTATCTCAGAAAAAAAGAACTGTGCTTTCTACACAAACGGGGCATATCTAGTTCAACTCAGTATTGGAAACTAAGTAAAACAGGAGTTTCTCTTCAGTTCAATACACTGCATTTGCTGGGAACAGACGCGAGTGCTATTTGCACTGTTTATGGCCAGAAAAGCACAATAGTGGCGTTCTTACTATGAATTAACACTTACTGCTAGAACTTGAAACTGAATGTGGTTCAACTCCGTTTAGGAAGTTGTATTGAACCCCAGTTGGCCTTGCAAGAAAAACACTCAGCTTTTGGGAAACATGCACTCTTGCACTCTACTGTGTTTCCTATAGGGCCAGTACAGTGATCTAGCTCAGAACAAACGAACTGTGCTTCCTACACAAACGGGGCATATCTAGTTCAACTCAGTATTGGAAACTAAGTAAAACAGGAGCTTCTCTTCAGTCCAATACACTGCATTTGCTGGGAACAGACGCGAGTGCTATTTGCACTGTTTATGGCCAGAAGAGCACAATAGTGGTGTTCTTACCCTGAATTAACACTTAATGCTAGTACTTGAAACTGAATGTGATTCAACTACATTTAGGAAGTTGTATTGAACCCCAGTTGGCCTTACAAGAAAAACACTCTGCTTTTGAGAAACAGGCACTCTTGCACTCTACTGTGTTTCCTATAGGGCCAGTACAGTGAGCTAGCTCAGAACAAAAGAACTGTGCTTCCTACACAAACGGGGCTTATCTAGTTCAACTCAGTATTGGAAACTAAGTAAAAGAGGAGCTTCTCTTCAGTCCAATACACTGCATTTGCTGTGAACAGATGCGAGTGCTATTTGCACTGTTGATGGCCAGAAGAGCACAATAGTGGTGTTCTTACACTGAATTAACACTTACTGCTAGAACTTGAAACTGAATGTGATTCAACTCCGTTTAGGAAGTTGTATTGAACCCCAGGTGGCCTTACAAGAAAAAATCTCTGCTTTTGGGAAACAGTCAGTCTTGCACTCTACTGTGTTTCCTATAGGGCCAGTACAGTGATCTAGCTCAGAAAAACGAACTGTGCTTCCTACACAAACGGGGCATATCTAGTTCAACTCAGTATTGGAAACTAAGTAAAACAGGAGCTTTTCTTCAGTCCAATACACTGCATTTGCTGGGAACAGACGCTAGTGCTATTTGCACTGTTTATGGCCAGGAAAGCACAATAGTGGTGTTCTTACCCTGAATTAACACTTAATGCTAGAACTTGAAACTGAATGTGGTTCAACTCCGTTTAGGAAGTTGTATTGAACCACAGTTGGCCTTGCAAGAAAAACACTCTGCTTTTGGGAAACAGGCACTCTTGCACTCTACTGTGTTTCCGATAAAGCCAGTACAGTGAGCTACCTCAGAACAAAAGAACTGTGCTTCCTACACAAAAGGGGCATATCTAGTTCAACTCAGTATTGGAATCTAAGTAAAACAGGAGCTTCTCTTCAGTCCAATACACTGCATTTGCTGGGAACTGACGCGAGTGCTATTTGAACTGTTTATGGCCAGAAAAGCACAATAGTGGTGTTCTTACCCTGAATTAACACTTAATGCTAGAACTTGAAACTGAATGTGATTCAACTCCGTTTAGGAAGTTGTATTGAACCCCAGTTGGCCTTATAACAAAAAAACTCTGCTTTTGAGAAACAGGCAATCTTGCACTCTACTGTGTTTCCTATAGGGCCAGTACAGTGATGTAGCTCAGAACAAACGAACTGTGCTTCCTACACAAACGGGGCATATCTAGTTCAACTCAGTATTGGAAACTAAGTAAAACAGGAGCTTCTCTTCAGTCCAATACACTGTATTTGCTCGGAACAGACGCGAGTGCTATTTGCACTGTTTATGGCCATAAAAGCACAATAGTGGTGTTCTTACCCTGAATTAACACTTAATGCTAAAACTTGAAACTGAATGTGATTCAACTCCGTTTAGGAAGTTGTATTGAACCCCAGTTGGCCTTACAAGAAAAACACTCTGCTTTTGAGAAACAGGCACTCTTGCACCCTACTGTGTTTCCTTAGGGCTAGTAGAGTGTGCTAGCTCAGAACAAAAGAACTGTGCTTCCTACACAAACAGGGCATATCTAGTTCAACTCAGTATTGGAAACTAAGTAAAACAGGAGCTTCTCTTCTGTCCAATACACTGCATTTGCTGGAAACAGACACGCGTGCTATTTGCACTGTTTATGGACAGAAAAGCACAATAGTGGTGTTCTTACCCTGAATTAACACTTATTGCTAGAACTTGAAACTGAATGTGGTTCAACTCCATTTAGGAAGTTGTATTGAACCCCAGTTGGCCTTACAAGAAAAACACTCTGCTTTTGAGAAACAGGCACTCTTGCACTCTACTGTGTTTCCTATAGGGCCAGTAGAGTGAGCTAGCTCAGAACAAAAGAACTGTGCTTCCTACACAAACGGGGCTTATCTAGTTCAACTCAGTATTGGAAACTAAGTAAAAGAGGAGCTTCTCTTCAGTCCAATACACTGCATTTGCTGTGAACAGATGCGAGTGCTATTTGCACTGTTGATGGCCAGAAGAGCACAATAGTGGTGTTCTTACACTGATTTAACACTTACTGCTAGAACTTGAAACTGAATGTGGTTCAACTCCGTTTAGGAAGTTGTATTGAACCCCAGGTGGCCTTACAAGAAAAAATCTCTGCTTTTGGGAAACAGGCAGTCTTGCACTCTACTGTGTTTCCTATAGGGCCAGTACAGTGAGCTAGCTCAGAACAAAAGAACTGTGCTTCCTACACAAACGGGGCATATCTAGTTCAACTCAGTATTGGAAACTAAGTAAAACAGGAGCTTCTCTTCAGTACAATACACTGCATTTGCTGGGAACAGACGCGAGTGCTAATTGCACTGTTTATGGCCAGCAAAGCACAATAGTCGTGTTCTTACCCTGAATTAACACTTAATGCTAGAACTTGAAACTGAATGTGGTTCAACTCCGTTTAGGAAGTTGTATTGAACCACAGTTGGCCTTGCAAGAAAAACACTCTGCTTTTGGGAAACAGGCACTCTTGCACTCTACTGTGTTTCCGATAAAGCCAGTACAGTGAGCTACCTCAGAACAAAAGAACTGTGCTTCCTACACAAAAGGGGCATATCTAGTTCAACTCAGTATTGGAATCTAAGTAAAACAGGAGCTTCTCTTCAGTCCAATACACTGCATTTGCTGGGAACTGACGAGAGTGCTATTTGCACTGTTTATGGCCAGCAAAGCACAATAGTGGTGTTCTTACCCTGAATTAACACTTAATGCTAGAACTTGAAACTGAATGTGATTCAACTCCGTTTAGGAAGTTGTATTGAACCCCAGTTGGCCTTACAAGAAAAACACTCTGCTTTTGAGAAACAGGCACTCTTGCACTCTACTGTGTTTCCTATAGGGCCAGTACAGTGAGCTAGCTCAGAACAAAAGAACTGTGCTTCCTACACAAACGGGGCGTATCTAGTTCAACTCAGTATTGGAAACTAAGTAAAACAGGAGCTTCTCTTCAGTCCAATACACTGCATTTGCTGGGATCCGACGTGAGTGCTATTTGCACTGTTTACGGCCAGAAAAGCACAATAGTGGTGGTACTCCCCTGAATGGACACTTAATGCTAGAACTTGAAACTGAATGTGATTCAACTCCGTTTAGGAAGTTGTATTGAACCCCAGTTGGCCTTACAAGAAAAACACTCTGCTTTTGAGAAACAGGCACTCTTGCACTCTACTGTGTTTCCTATAGGGCCAGTAGAGTGAGCTAGCTCAGAACAAAAGAACTGTGCTTCCTACACAAACGGGGCATATCTAGTTCAACTCAGTATCGGAATCTAAGTAAAACAGGAGCTTCTCTTCAGTCCAATACACTGCATTTGCTGGGAACAGACGCGAGTGCTATTTGCACTGTTTATGGCCAGAAAAGCACAATAGTGGTCTTCTTACCCTGAATTAACACTTAATGCTAGAACTTGAAACTGAATGTGATTCAACTCTGTTGAGGAAGTTGTATTGAACCCCAGTTGGCCTTACAAGAAAAACACTCTGCTTTTGAGAAACAGGCACTCTTGCACTCTACTGTGTTTCCTTTGGGCTAGTACAGTGTGCTATCTCAGAAAAAAAGAACTGTGCTTTCTACACAAACGGGGCATATCTAGTTCAACTTAGTATTGGAAACTAAGTAAAACAGGAGTTTCTCTTCAGTTCAATACACTGCATTTGCTGGGAACAGACGCGAGTGCTATTTGCACTGTTTATGGCCAGAAAAGCACAATAGTGGCGTTCTTACTATGAATTAACACTTACTGCTAGAACTTGAAACTGAATGTGGTTCAACTCCGTTTAGGAAGTTGTATTGAACCCCAGTTGGCCTTGCAAGAAAAACACTCAGCTTTTGGGAAACATGCACTCTTGCACTCTACTGTGTTTCCTATAGGGCCAGTACAGTGAGCTAGCTCAGAACAAGAGAACTGTGCTTCCTACACAAAATAGGCACATCTAGTTCAACTCAGTATTGGAAACCAAGTAAAAGAGGAGCTTCTCTTCAGTCCAATACACTGCATTTGCTGGGAACTGACGCGAGTGCTATTTGCACTGTTTATGGCCAGAAAAGCACAATAGTGGTATTCTTACCCTGAATTAACACTTAATGCTAGAACTTGAAACTGAATATGATTCAACTCCGTTTAGGAAGTTGTATTGAACCCCAGTTGGCCTTACAAGAAAAAAACTCTGCTTTTGAGAAACAGGCACTCTTGCACTCTACTGTGTTTCCTATAGGGCCAGTACAGTGATCTAGCTCAGAACAAACGAACTGTGCTTCCTACACAAACGGGGCATATCTAGTTCAACTCAGTATTGGAAACTAAGTAAAACAGGAGCTTCTCTTCAGTCCAATACACTGCATTTGCTGGGAACAGACGCGAGTGCTATTTGCACTGTTTATGGCCAGAAGAGCACAATAGTGGTGTTCTTACCCTGAATTAACACTTAATGCTAGTACTTGAAACTGAATGTGGTTCAACTCCATTTAGGAAGTTGTATTGAACCCCAGTTGGCCTTACAAGAAAAACACTCTGCTTTTGAGAAACAGGCACTCTTGCACTCTACTGTGTTTCCTATAGGGCCAGTACAGTGAGCTAGCTCAGAACAAAAGAACTGTGCTTCCTACACAAACGGGGCTTATCTAGTTCAACTCAGTATTGGAAACTAAGTAAAAGAGGAGCTTCTCTTCAGTCCAATACACTGCATTTGCTGTGAACAGATGCGAGTGCTATTTGCACTGTTGATGGCCAGAAGAGCACAATAGTGGTGTTCTTACACTGATTTAACACTTACTGCTAGAACTTGAAACTGAATGTGGTTCAACTCTGTTTAGGACGTTGTATTGAACCCCAGGTGGCCTTACAAGAAAAAATCTCTGCTTTTGGGAAACAGGCAGTCTTGCACTCTACTGTGTTTCCGATAAAGCCAGTACAGTGAGCTACCTCAGAACAAAAGAACTGTGCTTCCTACACAAAAGGGGCATATCTAGTTCAACTCAGTATTGGAATCTAAGTAAAACAGGAGCTTCTCTTCAGTCCAATACACTGCATTTGCTGGGAACTGACGAGAGTGCTATTTGCACTGTTTATGGCCAGCAAAGCACAATAGTGGTGTTCTTACCCTGAATTAACACTTAATGCTAGAACTTGAAACTGAATGTGATTCAACTCCGTTTAGGAAGTTGTATTGAACCCCAGTTGGCCTTACAAGAAAAACACTCTGCTTTTGAGAAACAGGCACTCTTGCACTCTACTGTGTTTCCTATAGGGCCAGTACAGTGAGCTAGCTCAGAACAAAAGAACTGTGCTTCCTACACAAACGGGGCATATCTAGTTCAACTCAGTATTGGAAACTAAGTAAAACAGGAGCTTCTCTTCAGTCCAATACACTGCATTTGCTGGGATCCGACGTGAGTGCTATTTGCACTGTTTACGGCCAGAAAAGCACAATAGTGGTGGTACTACCCTGAATGGACACTTAATGCTAGAACTTGAAACTGAATGTGATTCAACTCCGTTTAGGAAGTTGTATTGAACCCCAGTTGGCCTTACAAGAAAAACACTCTGCTTTTGAGAAACAGGCACTCTTGCACTCTACTGTGTTTCCTATAGGGCCAGTAGAGTGAGCTAGCTCAGAACAAAAGAACTGTGCTTCCTACACAAACGGGGCATATCTAGTTCAACTCAGTATTGGAATCTAAGTAAAACAGGAGCTTCTCTTCAGTCCAATACACTGCATTTGCTGGGAACAGACGCGAGTGCTATTTGCAGTGTTTATGGCCTGAAAAGCATAATAGTTGTGTTCTTACCCTGAATTAACACTTAATGCTACAACTTGAAATTGAATGTGATTCAACTCCGTTTAGGAAGTTGTATTGAACCCCAGTTGGCCTTACAAGAAAAACACTCTGCTTTTGAGAAACAGGCACTCTTGCACTCTACTGTGTTTCCTATAGGGCCAGTACAGTGAGCTAGCTCAGAACAAAAGAACTGTGCTTCCTACACAAACGGGGCATATCTAGTTCAACTCAGTATTGGAAACTAAGTAAAACAGGAGCTTCTCTTCATTCCAATACACTGCATTTGCTGGGAACAGACGCGAGTGCTATTTGCACTGTTTATGGCCAGAAAAGAACAATAGTGGTGTTCTTACCCTGAATTAACACTTAATGCTAGAACTTGAAACTGAATGTGATTCAACTCCGTTTAGGAAGTTGTATTGAACCCGAGTTGGCCTTACAAGAAAAACACTCTGCTTTTGACTAACAGGCACTATTGCACTCTACTGTGTTTCCTATAGGGCCAGTACAGTGAGCTAGCTCAGAACAAAAGAACTGTGCTTCCTACACAAACAGGGCATATCTAGTTCAACTCAGTATTGGAAACTAAGTAAAACAGGAGCTTCTCTTCAGTCCAATACACTGCATTTGCTGGAAACAGACGCGAGTGCTATTTGCACTGTTTATGGCCAGAAAAGCACACTAGTGGTGTCCTTACACTGAATTAACACTTAATGCTAGAACTTGAAACTGAATGTGATTCAACTCCGTTTAGGAAGTTGTATTGAACCCCACTTGGCCTTACAAGAAAAAAAACTCTGCTTTTGAGAAACAGGCACTCTTGCACTCTACGGTGTTTCCTATAGGGCCGGTACAGTGATCTAACTCAGAACAAACGAACTGTGCTTCCTACACAAACGGGGCATACATAGATAAACTCAGTATTTGAAACTAAGTAAAACAGGAGCTTCTCTTCAGTCCAATACACTGCATTTGCTGGGAACTGACACGAGTGCTATTTGCACTGTTTATGACTAGAAAAGCACAATAGTGGTGTTCTTACCCTGAATTAACACTTAATGCTAGAACTTGAAACTGAATGCGATTCAACTCCGTTTAGGAAGTTGTATTGAACCCCAGTTGGCCTTACAAGAAAAAAACTCTGCTTTTGAGAAACAGGCACTCTTGCACTCTACTGTGTTTCCTATAGGGCCAGTAGAGTGAGCTAGCTCAGAACAAAAGAACTGTGCTTCCTACACAAACGGGGCATATCTAGTTCAACTCAGTATTGGAAACTAAGTAAAACAGGAGCTTCTCTTCAATCCAATACACTGCATTTGCTGGGAACAGACGCGAGTGCTATTTGCACTGTTTATGGCCAGAAAAGCACAATAGTGGTGTTCTTACTATGAATTAACACTTACTGCTAGAACTTGAAACTGAATGTGGTTCAACTCCGTTTAGGAAGTTGTATTGAACCCCAGTTGGCCTTGCAAGAAAAACACTCTGCTTTTGGGAAACATGCACTCTTGCACTCTACTGTGTTTCCTATAGGGCCAGTACAGTGAGCTAGCTCAGAACAAGAGAACTGTGCTTCCTACACAAAAGGGGCACATCTAGTTCAACTCAGTATTGGAAACTAAGTAAAACAGGAGCTTCTCTTCAGTCCAATACACTGCATTTGCTGGGAACTGACGCGAGTGCTATTTGCACTGTTTATGGCCAGCAAAGCACAATAGTGGTGTTCTTACCCTGAATTAACACTTAATGCTAGAACTTGAAACTGAATATGATTCAACTCCGTTTAGTAAGTTGTATTGAACCCCAGTTGGCCTTACAAGAAAAAAACTCTGCTTTTGAGAAACAGGCACTCTTGCACTCTACTGTGTTTCCTATAGGGCCAGTACAGTGATCTAGCTCAGAACAAACAAACTGTGCTTCCTACACAAACGGGGCATATCTAGTTCAACTCAATATTGGAAACTAAGTAAAACAGGAGCTTCTCCTCAGTCCAATACACTGCATTTGCTGGGAACAGACGCGAGTGCTATTTGCACTGTTTATGGCCAGTAAAGCACAATAGTGGTCTTCTTACCCTGAATTAACACTTAATGCTAGAACTTGAAACTGAATGTGATTCAACTCTGTTGAGGAAGTTGTATTGAACCCCAGTTGGCCTTACAAGAAAAACACTCTGCTTTTGAGAAACAGGCACTCTTGCACTCTACTGTGTTTCCTTTGGGCTAGTACAGTGTGCTATCTCAGAAAAAAAGAACTGTGCTTTCTACACAAACGGGTCATATCTAGTTCAACTCAGTATTGGAAACTAAGTAAAACAGGAGTTTCTCTTCAGTTCAATACACTGCATTTGCTGGGAACAGACGCGAGTGCTATTTGCACTGTTTATGGCAAGAAAAGCACAATAGTGGCGTTCTTACTATGAATTAACACTTACTGCTAGAACTTGAAACTGAATGTGGTTCAACTCCGTTTAGGAAGTTGTATTGAACCCCAGTTGGCCTTGCAAGAAAAACACTCAGCTTTTGGGAAACATGCACTCTTGCACTCTACTGTGTTTCCTATAGGGCCAGTACAGTGAGCTAGCTCAGAACAAGAGAACTGTGCTTCCTACACAAAATAGGCACATCTAGTTCAACTCAGTATTGGAAACTAAGTAAAACAGGAGCTTCTCTTCAGTCCAATACACTGCATTTGCTGGGAACTGACGCGAGTGCTATTTGCACTGTTTATGGCCAGAAAAGCACAATAGTGGTATTCTTACCCTGAATTAACACTTAATGCTAGAACTTGAAACTGAATATGATTCAACTCCGTTTAGGAAGTTGTATTGAACCCCAGTTGGCCTTACAAGAAAAAAACTCTGCTTTTGAGAAACAGGCACTCTTGCACTCTACTGTGTTTCCTATAGGGCCAGTACAGTGATCTAGCTCAGAACAAACGAACTGTGCTTCCTACACAAACGGGGCATATCTAGTTCAACTCAGTATTGGAAACTAAGTAAAACAGGAGCTTCTCTTCAGTCCAATACACTGCATTTGCTGGGAACAGACGCGAGTGCTATTTGCACTGTTTATGGCCAGAAGAGCACAATAGTGGTGTTCTTACCCTGAATTAACACTTATTGCTAGAACTTGAAACTGAATGTGGTTCAACTCCATTTAGGAAGTTGTATTGAACCCCAGTTGGCCTTACAAGAAAAACACTCTGCTTTTGAGAAACAGGCACTCTTGCACTCTACTGTGTTTCCTATAGGGCCAGTACAGTGAGCTAGCTCAGAACAAAAGAACTGTGCTTCCTACACAAACGGGGCTTATCTAGTTCAACTCAGTATTGGAAACTAAGTAAAAGAGGAGCTTCTCTTCAGTCCAATACACTGCATTTGCTGTGAACAGATGCGAGTGCTATTTGCACTGTTGATGGCCAGAAGAGCACAATAGTGGTGTTCTTACACTGATTTAACACTTACTGCTAGAACTTGAAACTGAATGTGGTTCAACTCCGTTTAGGAAGTTGTATTGAACCCCAGGTGGCCTTACAAGAAAAAATCTCTGCTTTTGGGAAACAGGCAGTCTTGCACTCTACTGTGTTTCCTATAGGGCCAGTACAGTGATCTAGCTCAGAACAAACGAACTGTGCTTCCTACACAAACGGGGCATATCTAGTTCAACTCAGTATTGGAAACTAAGTAAAACAGGAGCTTCTCTTCAGTCCAATACACTGCATTTGGTGGGAACAGACGCTAGTGCTATTTGCACTGTTTATGGCCAGCAAAGCACAATAGTGGTGTTCTTACCCTGAATTAACACTTAATGCTAGAACTTGAAACTGAATGTGGTTCAACTCCGTTTAGGAAGTTGTATTGAACCACAGTTGGCCTTGCAAGAAAAACACTCTGCTTTTGGGAAACAGGCACTCTTGCACTCTACTGTGTTTCCGATAAAGCCAGTACAGTGAGCTACCTCAGAACAAAAGAACTGTGCTTCCTACACAAAAGGGGCATATCTAGTTCAACTCAGTATTGGAATCTAAGTAAAACAGGAGCTTCTCTTCAGTCCAATACACTGCATTTGCTGGGAACTGACGAGAGTGCTATTTGCACTGTTTATGGCCAGAAAAGCACAATAGTGGTGTTCTTACCCTGAATTAACACTTAATGCTAGAACTTGAAACTGAATGTGATTCAACTCCGTTTAGGAAGTTGTATTGAACCCCAGTTGGCCTTATAACAAAAAAACTCTGCTTTTGAGAAACAGGCAATCTTGCACTCTACTGTGTTTCCTATAGGGCCAGTACAGTGATGGAGCTCAGAACAAACGAACTGTGCTTCCTACACAAACGGGGCATATCTAGTTCAACTCAGTATTGGAAACTAAGTAAAACAGGAGCTTCTCTTCAGTCCAATACACTGCATTTGCTGGGAACAGACGCGAGTGCTATTTGCACTGTTTATGGCCATAAAAGCACAATAGTGGTGTTCTTACCCTGAATTAACACTTAATGCTAAAACTTGAAACTGAATGTGATTCAACTACGTTTAGGAAGTTGTATTGAACCCCAGTTGGCCTTACAAGAAAAACACTCTGCTTTTGAGAAACAGGCACTCTTGCACTCTACTGTGTTTCCTTAGGGCTAGTAGAGTGTGCTAGCTCAGAACAAAAGAACTGTGCTTCCTACACAAACAGGGCATATCTAGTTCAACTCAGTATTGGAAACTAAGTAAAACAGGAGCTTCTCTTCTGTCCAATACACTGCATTTGCTGGAAACAGACACGCGTGCTATTTGCACTGTTTATGGACAGAAAAGCACAATAGTGGTGTTCTTACCCTGAATTAACACTTATTGCTAGAACTTGAAACTGAATGTGGTTCAACTCCATTTAGGAAGTTGTATTGAACCCCAGTTGGCCTTACAAGAAAAACACTCTGCTTTTGAGAAACAGGCACTCTTGCACTCTACTGTGTTTCCTATAGGGCCAGTACAGTGAGCTAGCTCAGAACAAAAGAACTGTGCTTCCTACACAAACGGGGCTTATCTAGTTCAACTCAGTATTGGAAACTAAGTAAAAGAGGAGCTTCTCTTCAGTCCAATACACTGCATTTGCTGTGAACAGATGCGAGTGCTATTTGCACTGTTGATGGCCAGAAGAGCACAATAGTGGTGTTCTTACACTGATTTAACACTTACTGCTAGAACTTGAAACTGAATGTGGTTCAACTCCGTTTAGGAAGTTGTATTGAACCCCAGGTGGCCTTACAAGAAAAAATCTCTGCTTTTTGGAAACAGGCAGTCTTGCACTCTACTGTGTTTCCTATAGGGCCAGTACAGTGATCTAGCTCAGAACAAACGAACTGTGCTTCCTACACAAACGGGGCATATCTAGTTCAACTCAGTATTGGAAACTAAGTAAAACAGGAGCTTCTCTTCAGTCCAATACACTGCATTTGGTGGGAACAGACGCTAGTGCTATTTGTACTGTTTATGGCCAGCAAAGCACAATAGTGGTGTTCTTACCCTGAATTAACACTTAATGCTAGAACTTGAAACTGAATGTGGTTCAACTCCGTTTAGGAAGTTGTATTGAACCACAGTTGGCCTTGCAAGAAAAACACTCTGCTTTTGGGAAACAGGCACTCTTGCACTCTACTGTGTTTCCGATAAAGCCAGTAGAGTGAGCTAGCTCAGAACAAAAGAACTGTGCTTCCTACACAAAAGGGGCATATCTAGTTCAACTCAGTATTGGAATCTAAGTAAAACAGGAGCTTCTCTTCAGTCCAATACACTGCATTTGCTGGGAACTGACGAGAGTGCTATTTGCACTGTTTATGGCCAGAAAAGCACAATAGTGGTGTTCTTACCCTGAATTAACACTTAATGCTAGAACTTGAAACTGAATGTGATTCAACTCCGTTTAGGAAGTTGTATTGAACCCCAGTTGGCCTTATAACAAAAAAACTCTGCTTTTGAGAAACAGGCAATCTTGCACTCTACTGTGTTTCCTATAGGGCCAGTACAGTGATGTAGCTCAGAACAAACGAACTGTGCTTCCTACACAAACGGGGCATATCTAGTTCAACTCAGTATTGGAAACTAAGTAAAACAGGAGCTTCTCTTCAGTCCAATACACTGCATTTGCTGGGAACAGACGCGAGTGCTATTTGCACTGTTTATGGCCATAAAAGCACACTAGTGGTGTTCTTACCCTGAATTAACACTTAATGCTAAAACTTGAAACTGAATGTGATTCAACTCCGTTTAGGAAGTTGTATTGAACCCCAGTTGGCCTTACAAGAAAAACACTCTGCTTTTGAGAAACAGGCACTCTTGCACTCTACTGTGTTTCCTTTGGGCTAGTACAGTGTGCTAGCTCAGAACAAAAGAACTGTGCTTCCTACACAAACAGGGCATATCTAGTTCAACTCAGTATTGGAAACTAAGTAAAACAGGAGCTTCTCTTCTGTCCAATACACTGCATTTGCTGGAAACAGACACGCGTGCTATTTGCACTGTTTATGGACAGAAAAGCACAATAGTGGTGTTCTTACCCTGAATTAACACTTATTGCTAGAACTTGAAACTGAATGTGGTTCAACTCCGTTTAGGAAGTTGTATTGAACCCCAGTTGGCCTTACAAGAAAAACACTCTGCATTTGAGAAACACCACTCTTGCACTCTACTGTGTTTCCTATAGGGCCCGTACAGTGAGCTAGCTCAGAACAAAAGAACTGTGCTTCCTACACAAACGGGGCATATCTAGTTCAACTCAGTATTGAAAACTAAGTAAAACAGGAGCTTCTCTTCAGTCCAATACACTGCATTTGCTGGGAACAGACGCGAGTGCTATTTGCACTGTTTATGGCCAGCAAAGCACAATAGTGGTGTTCTTACCCTGAATTAACACTTAATGCTAGAACTTGAAACTGAATGTAATTCAACTCCGCTTAGGAAGTTATATTGAACCCCAGTTGGCCTTACAAAAAAAACACCCTGCTTTTGAGAAACAGGCACTCTTGCTCTCTACTGTGTTTCCTATAGGGCCAGTACAGTGAGCTAGCTCAGAACAAAAGAACTGTGCTTCCTACACAAACGGGGCATTTCTAGTTCAACTCAGTATTGGAAAATAAGTAAAACAGGAGCTTCTCTTCAGTCCAATACACTGCATTTGCTGGGAACAGAGGCGAGTGCTATTTGCACTGTTTATAGCCAGAAAAGCACAATAGTGGTGTTCTTACCCTAAATTAACACTTAATGCTAGAACTTGAAACTGAATGTGATTCAACTCCGTTTAGGAAGTTGTATTGAACCCCAGTTGGCCTTACCAGAAAAACACTCTGCTTTTGAGAAACAGGCACTCTTGCACTCTACTGTGTTTCCTATAGGGCCAGTACAGTGAGCTAGCTCAGAACAAAAGAACTGTGCTTCCTACACAAACGGGGCATATCTAGTTCAACTCAGTATTGAAACGTAGTAAAACAGGAGCTTCTCTTCAGTCCAATACACTGCATTGGCTGGGAACAGACGCGAGTGCTATTTGCACTGTTTTTGGCCAGAAAAGCACAATAGTGGTGTTCTTACCCTGAATTAACACTTAATACAAGAACTTGAAACTGAATGTGATTCAACTCCGTTTAGGAAGTTGTATTGAACCCCAGTTGGCCTTACCAGAAAAACACTCTGCTTTTGAGAAACAGGCACTCTTGCACTCTACTGTGTTTCCTATAGGGCCAGTACAGTGAGCTAGCTCAGAACAAAAGAACTGTGCTTCCTACACAAACGGGGCATATCTAGTTCAACTCAGAATTGGAAACTAAGTAAAACAGGAGCTTCGCTTCAGTCCAATACACTGCATTTGCTGGCAACAGACGCGAGTGCTATTTGCACTGTTTATGGCCAGAAAAGCACAATAGTGGTGTTCTTACCCTGAATTAACACTTAATGCTAGAACTTGAAACTGAATATGATTCAACTCCGTTTAGTAAGTTGTATTGAACCCCAGTTGGCCTTACAAGAAAAAAACTCTGCTTTTGAGAAACAGGCACTCTTGCACTCTACTGTGTTTCCTATAGGGCCAGTACAGTGATCTAGCTCAGAACAAACGAACTGTGCTTCCTACACAAACGGGGCATATCTAGTTCAACTCAATATTGGAAACTAAGTAAAACAGGAGCTTCTCCTCAGTCCAATACACTGCATTTGCTGGGAACAGACGCGAGTGCTATTTGCACTGTTTATGGCCAGAAAAGCACAATAGTGGTCTTCTTACCCTGAATTAACACTTAATGCTAGAACTTGAAACTGAATGTGATTCAACTCTGTTGAGGAAGTTGTATTGAACCCCAGTTGGCCTTACAAGAAAAACACTCTGCTTTTGAGAAACAGGCACTCTTGCACTCTACTGTGTTTCCTTTGGGCTAGTACAGTGTGCTATCTCAGAACAAAAGAACTGTGCTTTCTACACAAACGGGGCATATCTAGTTCAACTCAGTATTGGAAACTAAGTAAAACAGGAGTTTCTCTTCAGTTCAATACACTTCATTTGCTGGGAACAGACGCGAGTGCTATTTGCACTGTTTATGGCCAGAAAAGCACAATAGTGGTGTTCTTACTATGAATTAACACTTACTGCTAGAACTTGAAACTGAATGTGGTTCAACTCCGTTTAGGAAGTTGTATTGAACCCCAGTTGGCCTTGCAAGAAAAACACTCTGCTTTTGGGAAACATGCACTCTTGCACTCTACTGTGTTTCCTATAGGGCCAGTACAGTGAGCTAGCTCAGAACAAGAGAACTGTGCTTCCTACACAAAATAGGCACATCTAGTTCAACTCAGTATTGGAAACTAAGTAAAACAGGAGCTTCTCTTCAGTCCAATACACTGCATTTGCTGGGAACTGACGCGAGTGCTATTTGCACTGTTTATGGCCAGAAGAGCACAATAGTGGTATTCTTACCCTGAATTAACACTTAATGCTAGAACTTGAAACTGAATATGATTCAACTCCGTTTAGGAAGTTGTATTGAACCCCAGTTGGCCTTACAAGAAAAAAACTCTGCTTTTGAGAAACAGGCACTCTTGCACTCTACTGTGTTTCCTATAGGGCCAGTACAGTGATCTAGCTCAGAACAAACGAACTGTGCTTCCTACACAAACGGGGCATATCTAGTTCAACTCAGTATTGGAAACTAAGTAAAACAGGAGCTTCTCTTCAGTCCAATACACTGCATTTGCTGGGAACAGACGCGAGTGCTATTTGCACTGTTTATGGCCAGAAGAGCACAATAGTGGTGTTCTTACCCTGAATTAACACTTAATGCTAGTACTTGAAACTGAATGTGATTCAACTCCGTTTAGGAAGTTGTATTGAACCCCAGTTGGCCTTACAAGAAAAACACTCTGCTTTTGAGAAACAGGCACTCTTGCACACTACTGTGTTTCCTATAGGGCCAGTACAGTGAGCTAGCTCAGAACAAAAGAACTGTGCTTCCTACACAAACGGGGCATATCTAGTTCAACTCAGTATTGGAAACTAAGTAAAACAGGAGCTTCTCTTCAGTCCAATACACTGCATTTGCTGGGAATAGACGCGAGTGCTATTTGCACTGTTTATGGCCAGAAAATCACAATAGTGGTGTTCTTACCCTGAATTAACACTTAATGCTAGTACTTGAAACTGAATGTGATTCAACTCCATTTAGGAAGTTTTATTGAACCCCAGTTGGCCTTACAAGGAAAACACTCTGCTTTTGAGAAAGAGGCACTCTTGCACTCTACTGTGTTTCCTATGGGGCCACTACAGTGAGCTAGCTCAGAACAAAAGAACTGTGCTTCCTACACAAACGGGGCTTATCTAGTTCAACTCACTATTGGAAACTAAGTAAAACAGGAGCTTCTCTTCAGTCCAATGCACTGTATTTGCTGGGAACAGACGCGAGTGCTAGAGTGCTATTTGCACTGTTTATGGCCAAAAAAGCACAATAGTTGTGTTCTTACCCTGAATTAACACTTAATGCTAGAACTTGAAACTGAATGTAATTCAACTCCGTTTAGGAAGTTGTATTGAACCCCAGTTGGCCTTACAAGAAAAACACTCTACTTTTGAGAAACAGGCACTCTTGCACTCTACTGTGTTTCCTATAGGGCCAGTACAGTGAGCTAGCTCAGAACAAAAGAACTGTGCTTCCTACACAAACGGGGCATGTGTAGTTCAACTCAGTATTGGAAACTAAGTAAAACAGGAGCTTCTCTTCAGTCCAATACACTGTATTTGCTGGGAACAGACGCGAGTGCTATTTGCACTGTTTATGGCCATAAAAGCACAATAGTGGTGTTCTTACCCTGAATTAACACTTAATGCTAGAACTTGAAACTGAATGTGATTCAACTCCGTTTATGAAGTTGTATTGAACCTCAGTTGGCCTTACAAGAAAAACACTCTGCTTTTGAGAAACAGGCACTCTTGCACTCTACTTTGTTTCATATAGGGCCAGTACAGTGAGCTAGCACAGAACAAAAGAACTGTGCTTCCTACACAAACGGGGCATATCTAGTTCAACTCAGTATTGGAAACTAAGTAAAACAGGAGCTACTCTTCAGTCCAATACACTGCATTGGCTGGGAACAGACGCGAGTGCTATTTGCACTGTTTATGGCCAGAAAAGCACAATAGTGGTGTTCTTACCCTGAATTAACACTTACTGCTAGAACTTGAAACTGAATGTGATTCAACTCCGTTTATGAAGTTGTATTGAACCCCAGTTGGCCTTACAAGAAAAACACTCTGCTTTTGAGAAACAGGCACTCTTGCACTCTACTGTGTTTCCTATAGGGCCAGTACAGTGAGCTAGCTCAGAACAAAAGAACTGTGCTTCCTACACAAACGGGGCATATCTAGTTCAACTCAGTATTGGAAACTAAGTAAAACAGGAGCTTCTCTTCAGTCCAATACACTGCATTTGCTGGGAACAGGCGCGAGTGCTATTTGCACTGTTTATGGCCAAAAAAGCACAATAGTGGTGTTCTTACCCTGAATTAACACTTAATGCTAGAACTTGAAACTGAATGTAATTCATCTCCGTTTAGGAAGTTGTACTGAACCCCAGTTGGCTTTACAAGAAAAACACTCTACTTTTGAGAAACAGGCACTCTTGCACTCTACTGTGTTTCCTATAGGGCCAGTACAGTGAGCTAGCTCAGAACAAAAGAACTGTGCTTCCTACACAAACGGGGCATGTGTAGATCAACTCAGTATTGGAAACTAAGTAAAACAGGAGCTTCTCTTAAGTCCAATACACTGCATTTGCTGGGAACAGACGCGGGTGCTATTTGCACTGTTTATGGCCAGAAAAGCACAATAGTGGTGTTCTTACCCTGGATTAACACTTAATGCTAAAACTTGAAACTGAATGTGATTCAACTCCGTTTATGAAGTTGTATTGAAGCCCAGTTGGCTTTACAAGAAAAACACTCTGCTTTTGAGAAACAGGCACTCTTGCACTCTACTGTGTTTCCTATAGGGCCAGTACAGTGAGCTAGCTCAGAACAAAAGAACTGTGCTTCCTACACAAACGGGGCATATCTAGTTCAACTCAGTATTGGAAACTAAGAAAAACAGGAGCATCTCTTCAGTCCAATACACTGCATTTGCTGGGAACAGACGTCAGTGCTATTTGCACTGTTTATGCCCAGAAAAGCACAATAGTGGTGTTCTTACCCTGAATTAACACTTAATGCTAGAACTTGAAACTGAATGATATTCAACTCCGTTTATGAAGTTGTATTGAACCCCAGTTGGCCTTGCAAGAAAAACACTCTGCTTGTGAGAAACAGGCACTCTTGTACTCTACTGTGTTTCCTATAGGGCCAGTACAGTGAGCTAGCTCAGAACAAAAGAACTGTGCTTCCTACACAAACGGGGCATATCTAGTTCAACTTAGTACTGGAAACTAAGTAAAACAGGAGCTTCTATTCAGTCCAATACACTGCATTTGCTGGGATCAGACACGAGTGCTATTTGCAGTGTTGATGGCCAGAAAAGCACAATAGTGGTGTTCTTACCCTGAATTAACACTTAATGCTAGAACTTGAAACTGAATGTGATTCAACTCCGTTTATGAAGTTGTATTGAACCCCAGTTGGCCTTACAAGAAAAACACTCTGCTTTTGAGAAACAGGCACTCTTGCACTCTACTGTGTTTCCTATAGGGCCAGTACAGTGAGCTAGCTCAGAACAAAAGAACTGTGCTTCCTACACAAACGGGGCATATCTAGTTCAACTCAGTATTGGAAACTAAGTAAAACAGGAGCTTCTCTTCAGTCCAATACACTGCATTTGCTGGGAACAGACGCGAGTGCTATTTGCACTGTTTATGGCCAGAAAAGCACACTAGTGGTGTTCTTACCCTGAATTAACACTTAATGCTAGAACTTGAAACTGAATGTGATTCAACTCCGTTTAGGAAGTTGTATTGAACCCCAGTTGGCCTTACCAGAAAAACACTCTGCTTTTGAGAAACAGGCACTCTTGCACTCTACTGTGTTTCCTATAGGGCCAGTACAGTGAGCTAGCTCAGAACAAAAGAACTGTGCTTCCTACACAAACGGGGCATATCTAGTTCAACTCAGTATTGAAAACTAAGTAAAACAGGAGCTTCTCTTCATTCCAATACACTGCATTGGCTGGGAACAGACGCGAGTACTATTTTCACTGTTTATGGCCAGAAAAGCACAATAGTGGTGTTCTTACCCTGAATTAACACTTAATGCTAGAACTTGAAACTGAATGTGATTCAACTCCGTTTAGGAAGTTGTATTGAACCCCATTTGGCCTTACCAGAAAAACACTCTGCTTTTGAGAAACAGGCACTCTTGCACTCTACTCTGTTTCCTATAGGGCCAGTACAGTGAGCTAGCTCAGAACAAAAGAACTGTGCTTCCTACACAAACGGGGCATATCTAGTTCAACTCAGTATTGGAAACTAAGTAAAACAGGAGCATCTCTTCAGTCCAATACACTGCATTTGCTGGGAACAGATGTCAGTGCTATTTGCACTGTTTATGGCCAGAAAAGCACAATAGTGGTGTTCTTACCCTGAATTAACACTTAATGCTAAAACTTGAAACTGAATGTGATTCAACTCCGTTTATGAAGTTGTATTGAACTGCAGTTGGCCTTACAAGAAAAACACTCTGCTTTTGAGAAACAGGCACTCTTGCTCTCTACTGTGTTTCCTATAGGGCCAGTACAGTGAGCTAGCTCAGAACAAAAGAACTGTGCTTCCTACACAAACGGGGCATATCTAGCTCAACTCAGTATTGGAAACTAAGTAAAACAGGAGCTTCTCTTCAGTCCAATACACTGCATTTGCTGGGAACAGACGCGAGTGCTATTTGCACTGTTTATGGCCAGAAAAGCACAATAGTGGTGTTCTTACCCTGAATTAACACTTAATGCTAGAACTTGAAACTGAATGTGATTCAACTCCGTTTAGGAAGTTATATTGAACCCCAGTTGGTCTTACAAGAAAAACACTCTGCTTTTGAGAAACAGGCACTCTTGCACTCTACTGTGTTTCCTATAGGGCCAGTACAGTGAGCTAGCTCAGAACAAAAGAACTGTGCTTCCTACACAAACGGGGCATATCTAGTTCAACTCAGTATTGGAAACTAAGTAAAACAGGACCTTCTCTTCAGTCCAATACACTGCATTTGCTGGGAACAGACGCGAGTGCTATTTGCACTGTTTATGCCCAAAAAGCACAATAGTGGTGTTCTTACCCTGAATTAACACTTAATGCTAGAACTTGAAACTGAATGTAATTCAACTCCGTTTAGGAAGTTGTATTGAACCCCTTACAAGAAAAACACTCTACTTTTGAGAAACAGGCACTCTTGCACTCTACTGTGTTTCCTATAGGGCCAGTACAGTGAGCTAGCTCAGAACAAAAGAACTGTGCTTCCTACACAAACGGGGCATATCTAGTTCAACTCAGTATTGGAAACTAAGTAAAACAGGAGCTTCTCTTCAGTCCAATACACTGCATTTGCTGGGAACAGACGCGATGGCTATTTACAGTGTTTATGGCCAGAAAAGCACAATAGTGGTGTTCTTACCCTGAATTAACACTTAATGCTAGAACTTGAAACTGAATGTGATTCAACTCCGTTTATGAAGTTGTATTGAACCCCAGTTGGCCTTACAAGAAAAACACTCTGCTTGTGAGAAACAGGCACTCTTGCACTCTACTGTGTTTCCTATAGGGCCAGTACAGTGAGCTAGCTCACAACAAAAGAAGGGTGCTTCCTACACAAATGGGGCATATCTAGTTCAACTCAGTACTGGAAACTAAGTAAAACAGGAGCTTCTCTTCAGTCCAATACACTGCATTTGCTGGGAACAGACGCGAGAGCTATTTGCACAGTTTATGGCCAGAAAAGCTCAATAGTGGTGTTCTTACCCTGAATTAACACTTAATGCTAGAACTTGAAACTGAATGTGATTCAACTCCGTTTAGGAAGTTGTATTGAACCCCAGTTGGCCTTACAAGAAAAACACTCTGCTTTTGAGAAACAGGCACTCTTGCACTCTACTGTGTTTCCTATAGGGCCAGTACAGTGAGCTAGCTCAGAACAAAAGAACTGTGCTTCCTACACAAACGGGGCATATCTAGTTCAACTCAGTATTGGAAACTAAGTAAAACAGGAGCTTCTCTTCAGTCCAATACACTGCATTTGCTGGGAACAGACGCGAGTGCTATTTGCACTGTTTATGGCCAGAAAAGCACAATAGTGGTGTTCTTACCCTGAATTAACACTTAATGCTAAAACTTGAAACTGAATGTTATTCAACTCCATTTAGGAAGTTGTATTGAACCCCAGTTGGCCTTACAAGAAAAACACTCTGCTTTTGAGAAACAGGCACTCTTGCACTCTACTGTGTTTCCTATAGGGCCAGTACAGTGAGCTAGCTCAGAACAAAAGAACTGTGCTTCCTACACAAACGGGGCATATCTAGTTCAACTCAGTATTGGAAACTAAGTAAAACAGGAGCTTCTCTTCAGTCCAATACACTGCATTTGCTGGGAACAGACGCGAGTGCTATTTGCACTGTTTATGGCCAGAAAAGCACAATAGTGGTGTTCTTACCCTGAATTAACACTTAATGCTAAAACTTGAAACTGAATGTGATTCAACTCCATTTAGGAAGTTGTATTGAAGCCCACTGGGCCTTACAAGAAAAACACTCTGCTTTTGAGAAACAGGCACTCTTGCACTCTACTGTGTTTCCTATAGGGCCAGTACAGTGAGCTAGCTCAGAACAAAAGAACTGTGCTTCCTACACAAACGGGGCATATCTAGTTAAACTCAGTATTGGAAACTAAGTAAAACAGGAGCTTCTCTTCAGTCCAATACACTGCATTTGCTGGGAACAGAAGCGAGGGTTATTTGTAGTGTTATGGCCAGAAAAGCACAATAGTGGTGTTCTACCCTGAATTAACACTTAATGCTAGAACTTGAAACTGAGTGTGATTCAACTCCGTTTAGGAAGTTGTATTGAACCCCAGTTGGCCTTACAAGAAAAACACTCTGCTTTTGAGAAACAGGCACTCTTGCACTCTACTGTGTTTCCTATAGGGCCAGTACAGTGAGCTAGCACAGAACAAAAGAACTGTGCTTCCTACACAAACGGGGCACATCTAGTTCAACTCAGTATTGGAAACTAAGTAAAACAGAAGCTTCTCTTCAGTCCAATACACTGTATTTGCTGGGAACAGACGCGAGTGCTATTTGCACAGTTTATGGCCAGAAAAGCACAATAGTGGTGTTCTTACCCTGAATTAACACTTAATGGTAGAACTTGAAACTGAATGTGATTCAACTCCGTTTAGGAAGTTGTATTGAACCCCAGTTGGCCTTACAAGAAAAACACTCTGCTTTTGAGAAACAGGCACTCTTGCACTCTACTGTGTTTCATATAGGGCCAGTACAGTGAGCTAGCTCAGAACAAAAGAACTGTGCTTCCTACACAAACGGGGCATATCTAGTTCAACTCAGTATTGGAAACTAAGTAAAACAGGAGCTTCTCTTCAGTCCAATACACTGCATTTGCTGCGAACAGACGCGAGTGCTATTTGCACTGTTTATGGCCAGAAAAGCACAATAGTGGTGTTCTTACCCTGAATTAACACTTAATGCTAGAACTTGAAACTGAATGTGATTCAACTCCGTTTAGGAAGTTGTATTGAACCCCAGTTGGCCTTACAAGAAAAACACTCTGCTTTTGAGAAACAGGCACTCTTGCACTCTACTGTGTTTCATATAGGGCCAGTACAGTGAGCTAGCTCAGAACAAAAGAACTGTGCTTCCTACACAAACGGGGCATATCTAGTTCAACTCAGTATTGGAAACTAAGTAAAACAGGAGCTTCTCTTCAGTCCAATACACTGCATTTGCTGGGAACAGATGCGAGTGCTATTTGCAATGTTTATCGCCAGAAAAGCACAATAGTGGTGTTCTTACCCTCAATGAACACTTAATGCTAGAACTTGAAACTGAATATGATTTAACTCCGTTTAGGAAGTTGTATTGAACCCCAATTGGCATTACAAGAAAAAAACTCTGCTTTTGAGAAACAGGCACTCTTGCCCTCTACTGTGTTTCCTATAGGGCCAGTACAGTGAGCTAGCTCAGAAAAAAAGAACTGTGCTTCCTACACAAACGGGGCATATCTAGTTCAACTCAGTATTGGAAACTAAGTAAAAGAGGAGCTTCTCTTCAGTCCAATACACTGCATTTGCTGGGAACAGACGTGAGTGCTATTTGCACTGTTTATTTCCAGAAAAGCACAATAGTGGTGTTCTTACCCTGAAATAACACTTAATGCTAGAACTTGAAACTGAATGTGATTCAACTCCGTTTATGAAGTTGCATTGAACCCCAGTTGGCCTTACAAGAAAAACACTCTGCTTTTGAGAAACAGGCACTCTTGCACTCTAATGTGTTTCCTATAGGGCCAGTACAGTGAGCTAGCTCAGAACAAAAGAACTGTGCTTCCTACACAAACGGGGCATATCTAGTTCAACTCAGTATTGGAAACTAAGTAAAACAGGAGCTTCTCTTCAGTCCAATACACTGCATTTGCTGGGAACAGACGCGAGAGCTATTTACAGTGTTTATGGCCAGAAAAGCACAATAGTGGTGTTCTTACCCTGAATTAACACTTAATGCTAGAACTTGAAACTGAATGTGATTCAACTCCGTTTATGAAGTTGTATTGAACCCCAGTTGGCCTTACAAGAAAAACACTCTGCTTGTGAGAAACAGGCACTCTTGCACTCTACTGTGTTTCCTATAGGGCCAGTACAGTGAGCTAGCTCACAACAAAAGAACGGTGCTTCCTACACAAACGGGGCATATCTAGTTCAACTCAGTACTGGAAACTAAGTAAAACAGGAGCTTCTCTTCAGTCCAATACACTGCATTTGCTGGGAACAGACGCGAGAGCTATTTGCACAGTTTATGGCCAGAAAAGCTCAATAGTGGTGTTCTTACCCTGAATTAACACTTAATGCTAGAACTTGAAACTGAATGTGATTCAACTCCGTTTAGGAAGTTGTATTGAACCCCAGTTGGCCTTACAAGAAAAACACTCTGCTTTTGAGAAACAGGCACTCTTGCACTCTACTGTGTTTCCTATAGGGCCAGTACAGTGAGCTAGCTCAGAACAAAAGAACTGTGCTTCCTACACAAACGGGGCATATCTAGTTCAACTCAGTATTGGAAACTAAGTAAAACAGGAGCTTCTCTTCAGTCCAATACACTGCATTTGCTGGGAACAGACGCGAGTGCTATTTGCACTGTTTATGGCCAGAAAAGCACAATAGTGGTGTTCTTACCCTGAATTAACACTTAATGCTAAAACTTGAAACTGAATGTGATTCAACTCCATTTAGGAAGTTGTATTGAAGCCCACTGGGCCTTACAAGAAAAACGCTCTGCTTTTGAGAAACAGGCACTCTTGCACTCTACTGTGTTTCCTATAGGGCCAGTACAGTGAGCTAGCTCAGAACAAAAGAACTGTGCTTCCTACACAAACGGGGCATATCTAGTTCAACTCAGTATTGGAAACTAAGTAAAACAGGAGCTTCTCTTCAGTCCAATACACTGCATTTGCTGGGAACAGACGCGAGTGCTATTTGCACTGTTTATGGCCAGAAAAGCACAATAGTGGTGTTCTTACCCTGAATTAACACTTAATGCTAAAACTTGAAACTGAATGTGATTCAACTCCATTTAGGAAGTTGTATTGAAGCCCACTGGGCCTTACAAGAAAAACACTCTGCTTTTGAGAAACAGGCACTCTTGCACTCTACTGTGTTTCCTATAGGGCCAGTACAGTGAGCTAGCTCAGAACAAAAGAACTGTGCTTCCTACACAAACGGGGCATATCTAGTTAAACTCAGTATTGGAAACTAAGTAAAACAGGAGCTTCTCTTCAGTCCAATACACTGCATTTGCTGGGAACAGACGCGAGGGTTATTTGTAGTGTTATGGCCAGAAAAGCACAATAGTGGTGTTCTACCCTGAATTAACACTTAATGCTAGAACTTGAAACTGAGTGTGATTCAACTCCGTTTAGGAAGTTGTATTGAACCCCAGTTGGCCTTACAAGAAAAACACTCTGCTTTTGAGAAACAGGCACTCTTGCACTCTACTGTGTTTCCTATAGGGCCAGTACAGTGAGCTAGCACAGAACAAAAGAACTGTGCTTCCTACACAAACGGGGCATATCTAGTTCAACTCAGTATTGGAAACTAAGTAAAACAGAAGCTTCTCTTCAGTCCAATACACTGTATTTGCTGGGAACAGACGCGAGTGCTATTTGCACAGTTTATGGCCAGAAAAGCACAATAGTGGTGTTCTTACCCTGAATTAACACTTAATGGTAGAACTTGAAACTGAATGTGATTCAACTCCGTTTAGGAAGTTGTATTGAACCCCAGTTGGCCTTACAAGAAAAACACTCTGCTTTTGAGAAACAGGCACTCTTGCACTCTACTGTGTTTCATATAGGGCCAGTACAGTGAGCTAGCTCAGAACAAAAGAACTGTGCTTCCTACACAAACGGGGCATATCTAGTTCAACTCAGTATTGGAAACTAAGTAAAACAGGAGCTTCTCTTCAGTCCAATACACTGCATTTGCTGCGAACAGACGCGAGTGCTATTTGCACTGTTTATGGCCAGAAAAGGACAATAGTGGTGTTCTTACCCTGAATTAACACTTAATGCTAGAACTTGAAACTGAATGTGATTCAACTCCGTTTAGGAAGTTGTATTGAACCCCAGTTGGCCTTACAAGAAAAACACTCTGCTTTTGAGAAACAGGCACTCTTGCACTCTACTGTGTTTCATATAGGGCCAGTACAGTGAGCTAGCTCAGAACAAAAGAACTGTGCTTCCTACACAAACGGGGCATATCTAGTTCAACTCAGTATTGGAAACTAAGTAAAACAGGAGCTTCTCTTCAGTCCAATACACTGCATTTGCTGGGAACAGATGCGAGTGCTATTTGCAATGTTTATCGCCAGAAAAGCACAATAGTGGTGTTCTTACCCTCAATGAACACTTAATGCTAGAACTTGAAACTGAATATGATTTAACTCCGTTTAGGAAGTTGTATTGAACCCCAATTGGCCTTACAAGAAAAAAACTCTGCTTTTGAGAAACAGGCACTCTTGCCCTCTACTGTGTTTCCTATAGGGCCAGTACAGTGAGCTAGCTCAGAAAAAAAGAACTGTGCTTCCTACACAAACGGGGCATATCTAGTTCAACTCAGTATTGGAAACTAAGTAAAAGAGGAGCTTCTCTTCAGTCCAATACACTGCATTTGCTGGGAACAGACGTGATTGCTATTTGCACTGTTTATTTCCAGAAAAGCACAATAGTGGTGTTCTTACCCTGAAATAACACTTAATGCTAGAACTTGAAACTGAATGTGATTCAACTCCGTTTAGGAAGTTGTATTGAACCCCAGTTGACCTTACAAGAAAAACACTCTGCTTTTGAGAAACAGGCACTCTTGCTCTCTACTGGGTTTCCTATAGGGCCAGTACAGTGATCTAGCTCAGAACAAAAGAACTGTGCTTCCTACACAAACGGGGCATATCTAGTTCAACTCAGTATTGGAAAGTAAGTAAAAGAGGAGCTTCTCTTCAGTCCAATACACTATATTTGCTGGGAACAGACGCGAGTGCTATTTGCAATGTTTATGGCCAGAAAAGCACAATAGTGGTGTTCTTACCCTGAATTAACACTTAATGCTAGAACTTGAAACTGAATGTGATTCAACTCCGTTTAGGAAGTTGTATTGAACCCCAGTTGGCCTTACAAGAAAAACACTCTGCTTTTGAGAAGCAGGCACTCTTGCACTCTACTGTGTTTCCTATAGGGCCAGTACAGTGAGCTAGCTCAGAACAAAAGAACTGTGCTTCCTACACAAACGGGGCATATCTAGTTCAACTCAGTATTGGTAACTAAGTAAAACAGGAGCTTCTCTTCAGTCCAATACACTGCATTTGCTGGGAACAGACTCGAGTGCTATTTGCACTGTTTATGGCCAGAAAAGCACACTAGTGGTGTTCTTACCCTGAATTAACACTTAATGCTAAAACTTGAAACTGAATGTGATTCAACTCCATTTAGGAAGTTGTATTGAAGCCCAGTTGGCCTTACAAGAAAAACACTCTGCTTTTGAGAAACAGGCACTCTTGCACTCTACTGTGTTTCCTATAGGGCCAGTACAGTGAGCTAGCTCAGAACAAAGGGACTGTGCTTCCTACACAAACGGGGCATATCTAGTTCAACTCAGTATTGGAAACTAAGTAAAACAGGAGCTTCTCTTCAGTCCAATACACTGCATTTGCTGGGAACAGACGCGAGGGCTATTTGCACAGTTTATGGCCAGAAAAGCACACTAGTGTTGTTCTTACCCTGAATTAACACTTAATGCTAGAACTTGAAACTGAATGTGATTCAACTCCGTTTAGGAAGTTGTATTGAACCCCAGTTGGCCTTACAAGAAAAACACTCTGCTTTTGAGACACAGGCACTCTTGCACTCTACTGTGTTTCCTACAGGGCCAGTACAGTGAGCTAGCTCAGAACAAAAGAACTGTGCTTCCTACACAAACGGGGCATATCTAGTTCAACTCAGGATTGGAAACTAAGTAAAACAGGAGCTTCTCTTCAGTCCAATACACTGCATTTGCTGGGAACAGACGCGAGTGCTATTTGCACTGTTTATGGCCAGAAAAGTACAATAGTGGTATTCTTACACTGAATTAACACTTAATGCTAGAACTTGAAACTGAATGTGATTCAACTCCGTTTATGAAGTTGTATTGAACCCCATTGGGCCTTACAAGAAAAACACTCTGCTTTTGAGAAACAGGCACTCTTGCACTCTACTGTGTTTCCTATACGGCCAGTACAGTGAGCTAGCTCAGAACAAAGAACTGTGCTTCCTACACAAATGGGGCATATCTAGTTCAACTCATTATTGGAAACTAAGTAAAACAGGAGCTTCTCTTCAGTCCAATACACTGCATTTGCTGGGAAAAGACGCGAGTGCTATTTGCACTGTTTATGGCCAGAAAAGCACAAGGGGTGTTCTTACCCTGAATTAACACTTAATGCTAGAACTTGAAACTGAATGTGATTCAACTCCGTTTAGGAAGTTGTATTGAACCCCAATTGCCCTTACAAGAAAAACGCTCTTCTTTTGAGACACAGGCACTCTTGCACTCTACTGTGTTTCCTATAGGGCCAGTACAGTGAGCTAGCTCAGAACAAAAGAACTGTGCTTCCTACACAAACGGGGCATATCTAGTTAAACTCAGTATTGGAAACTAAGTAAAACAGGAGCTTCTCTTCAGTCCAATACACTGCATTTGCTGGGAACAGACGCGAGGGTTATTTGTAGTGTTATGGCCAGAAAAGCACAATAGTGGTGTTCTACCCTGAATTAACACTTAATGCTAGAACTTGAAACTGAATTTGATTCAACTCCGTTTAGGAAGTTGTATTGAACCCCAGTTGGCCTTACAAGAAAAACACTCTGCTTTTGAGAAACAGGCACTCTTGCACTCTACTGTGTTTCCTATAGGGCCAGTACAGTGAGCTAGCACAGAACAAAAGAACTGTGCTTCCTACACAAACGGGGCATATCTAGTTCAACTCAGTATTGGAAACTAAGTAAAACAGGAGCTTCTCTTCAGTCCAATACACTGCATTTGCTGGGAACAGACGCGAGTGCTATTTGCACAGTTTATGGCCAGAAAAGCACAATAGTGGTGTTCTTACCCTGAATTAACACTTAATGGTAGAACTTGAAACTGAATGTGATTCAACTCCGTTTAGGAAGTTGTATTGAACCCCAGTTGGCCTTACAAGAAAAACACTCTGCTTTTGAGAAACAGGCACTCTTGCACTCTACTGTGTTTCCTATAGGGCCAGTACAGTGAGCTAGCTCAGAACAAAAGAACTGTGCTTCCTACACAAACGGGGCATATCTAGTTCAACTCAGTATTGGAAACTAAGTAAAACAGGAGCTTCTTTTCAGTCCAATACACTGCATTTGCTGCGAACAGACGCGAGTGCTATTTGCACTGTTTATGGCCAGAAAAGCACAATAGTGGTGTTCTTACCCTGAATTAACACTTAATGCTAGAACTTGAAACTGAATGTGATTCAACTCCGTTTAGGAAGTTGTATTGAACCCCAGTTGGCCTTACAAGAAAAACACTCTGCTTGTGAGAAACAGGACTCTTGCACTCTACTGTGTTTCCTATAGGGCCAGTACAGTGAGCTAGCTCAGAACAAAAGAACTGTGCTTCCTACACAAACGGGGCATATCTAGTTCAACTCAGTACTGGAAACTAAGTAAAACAGGAGCTTCTCTTCAGTCCAATACACTGCAATTGCTGGGAACAGACGCGAGTGCTATTTGCACTGTTTATGGCCAGAAAAGCACAATAGTGGTGTTCTTACCCTGAATGAACACTTACTGCTAGAACTTGAAACTGAATGTGATTCAACTCCGTTTAGGAAGTTGTATTGAACCCCAGTTGGCCTTACAAGAAAAACACTCTGCTTTTGAGAAACAGGCACTCTTGCACTCTACTGTGTTTCCTATAGGGCCAGTACAGTGAGCTAGCTCAGAACAAAAGAACTGTGCGTCCTACTCAAACGGGGCATATCTAGTTCAACTCAGTATTGGAAACTAAGTAAAACAGGAGCTTCTCTTCAGTCCAATACACTGCATTTGCTGGGAACAGACGCGAGGGCTATTTGCAGTGTTTATGGCCAGAAAAGCACAATAGTGGTGTTCTACCCTGAATTAACACTTAATGCTAGAACTTGAAACTGAATGTGATTCAACTCCGTTTAGGAAGTTGTATTGAACCCCAGTTGGCCTTACAAGAAAAACACTCTGCTTTTGAGAAACAGGCACTCTTGCACTCTACTGTGTTTCCTATAGGGCCAGTACAGTGAGCTAGCTCAGAACAAAGGGACTGTGCTTCCTACACAAACGGGGCATATCTAGTTCATCTCAGTATTGGAAACTAAGTAAAACAGGAGCTTCTCTTCAGTCCAATACACTGCATTTGCTGGGAACAGACGCGAGTGCTATTTGCAATGTTTATGGCCAGAAAAGCACAATAGTGGTGTTCTTACCCTGAATTAACACTTAATGCTAGAACTTGAAACTGAATGTGATTCAACTCCGTTTAGGAAGTTGTATTGAACCCCAGTTGTCCTTACAAGAAAAACACTCTGCTTTTGAGAAACAGGCACTCTTGCACTCTACTGTGTTTCCTATAGGGCCAGTACAGTGAGCTAGCTCAGAACAAAGGGACTGTGCTTCCTACACAAACGGGGCATATCTAGTTCAACTCAGTATTGGAAAGTAAGTAATACAGGAGCTTCTCTTCAGTCCAATACACTGCATTTGCTGGGAACAGATGCGAGGGCTATTTGCACAGTTTATGGCCAGAAAAGCACACTAGTGTTGTTCTTACCCTGAATTAACACTTAATGCTAGAACTTGAAACTGAATGTGATTCAACTCCGTTTAGGAAGTTGTATTGAACCCCAGTTGGCCTTACAAGAAAAACACTCTGCTTGTGAGAAACAGGACTCTTGCACTCTACTGTGTTTTCTATAGGGCCAGTACAGTGAGCTAGCTCAGAACAAAAGAACTGTGCTTCCTACACAAACGGGGCATATCTAGTTCAACTCAGTACTGGAAACTAAGTAAAACAGGAGCTTCTCTTCAGTCCAATACACTGCATTTGCTGGGAACAGACGCGAGGGCTATTTGCACTGTTTATGGCCAGAAAAGCACAATAGTGGTGTTCTTACCCTGAATGAACACTTACTGCTAGAACTTGAAACTGAATGTGATTCAACTCCGTTTAGGAAGTTGTATTGAACCCCAGTTGGCCTTACAAGAAAAACACTCTGCTTTTGAGAAACAGGCACTCTTGCACTCTACTGTGTTTCCTATAGGGCCAGTACAGTGAGCTCTCAGAACAAAAGAACTGTGCGTCCTACTCAAACGGGGCATATCTAGTTCAACTCAGTATTGGAAACTAAGTAAAACAGGAGCTTCTCTTCAGTCCAATACACTGCATTTGCTGGGAACAGACGCGAGGGCTATTTGCAGTGTTTATGGCCAGAAAAGCACAATAGTGGTGTTCTACCCTGAATTAACACTTAATGCTAGAACTTGAAACTGAATGTGATTCAACTCCGTTTAGGAAGTTGTATTGAACCCCAGTTGGCCTTACAAGAAAAACACTCTGCTTTTGAGAAACAGGCACTCTTGCACTCTACTGTGTTTCCTATAGGGCCAGTACAGTGAGCTAGCTCAGAACAAAAGAACTGTGCTTCCTACACAAACGGGGCATATCTAGTTCAACTCAGTATTGGAAAGTAAGTAAAAGAGGAGCTTCTCTTCAGTCCAATACACTATATTTGCTGGGAATAGACGCGAGTGCTATTTGCAATGTTTATGGCCAGAAAAGCACAATAGTGGTGTTCTTACCCTGAATTAACACTTAATGCTAGAACTTGAAACTGAATGTGATTCAACTCCGTTTAGGAAGTTGTATTTAAGCCCAGTTGGCCTTACAAGAAAAACACTCTGCTTTTGAGAAACAGGCACTCTTGCACTCTACTGTGTTTCCTATAGGGCCAGTACAGTGAGCTAGCTCAGAACAAAGGGACTGTGCTTCCTACACAAACGGGGCATATCTAGTTCATCTCAGTATTGGAAACTAAGTAAAACAGGAGCTTCTCTTCAGTCCAATACACTGCATTTGCCTGGAACAGACGCGAGTGCTATTTGCAATGTTTATGGCCAGAAAAGCACAATAGTGGTGTTCTTACCCTGAATTAACACTTAATGCTAGAACTTGAAACTGAATGTGATTCAACTCCGTTTAGGAAGTTGTATTGAACCCCAGTTGTCCTTACAAGAAAAACACTCTGCTTTTGAGAAACAGGCACTCTTGCACTCTACTGTGTTTCCTATAGGGACAGTACAGTGAGCTAGCTCAGAACAAAGGGACTGTGCTTCCTACACAAACGGGGCATATCTAGTTCAACTCAGTATTGGAAACTAAGTAATACAGGAGCTTCTCTTCAGTCCAATACACTGCATTTGCTGGGAACAGATGCGAGGGCTATTTGCACAGTTTATGGCCAGAAAAGCACACTAGTGTTGTTCTTACCCTGAATTAACACTTAATGCTAGAACTTGAAACTGAATGTGATTCAACTCCGTTTAGGAAGTTGTATTGAACCCCAGTTGGCCTTACAAGAAAAACACTCTGCTTTTGAGACACAGGCACTCTTGCACTCTACTGTGTTTCCTACAGGGCCAGTACAGTGAGCCAGCTCAGAACAAAAGAACTGTGCTTCCTACACAAACGGGGCATATCTAGTTCAACTCAGTATTGGAAACTAAGTAAAACAGGAGCTTCTCTTCAGTCCAATACACTGCATTTGCTGGGAACAGACGCGAGTGCTATTTGCACTGTTTATGGCCAGAAAAGTACAATAGTGGTATTCTTACACTGAATTAACACTTAATGCTAGAACTTGAAACTGAATGTGATTCAACTCCGTTTATGAAGTTGTATTGAACCCCATTGGGCCTTACAAGAAAAACACTCTGCTTTTGAGAAACAGGCACTCTTGCACTCTACTGTGTTTCCTATACGGCCAGTACAGTGAGCTAGCTCAGAACAAAGAACTGTGCTTCCTACACAAATGGGGCATATCTAGTTCAACTCATTATTGGAAACTAAGTAAAACAGGAGCTTCTCTTCAGTCCAATACACTGCATTTGCTGGGAACAGACGCGAGTGCTATTTGCACTGTTTACGGCCAGAAAAGCACAAGGGGTGTTCTTACCCTGAATTAACACTTAATGCTAGAACTTGAAACTGAATGTGATTCAACTCCGTTTAGGAAGTTGTATTGAACCCCAATTGCCCTTACAAGAAAAACACTCTGCTTTTGAGAAACAGGCACTCTTGCACTCTACTGTGTTTCCTATACGGCCAGTACAGTGAGCTAGCTCAGAACAAAGGGACTGTGCTTCCTACACAAACGGGGCATATCTAGTTCATCTCAGTATTGGAAACTAAGTAAAACAGGAGCTTCTCTTCAGTCCAATACACTGCATTTGCTGGGAACAGACTCGAGTGCTATTTGCACTGTTTATGGCCAGAAAAGCACACTAGTGGTGTTCTTACCCTGAATTAACACTTAATGCTAAAACTTGAAACTGAATGTGATTCAACTCCATTTAGGAAGTTGTATTGAAGCCCAGTTGGCCTTACAAGAAAAACACTCTGCTTTTGAGAAACAGGCACTCTTGCACTCTACTGTGTTTCCTATAGGGCCAGTACAGTGAGCTAGCTCAGAACAAAGGGACTGTGCTTCCTACACAAACGGGGCATATCTAGTTCAACTCAGTATTGGAAACTAAGTAAAACAGGAGCTTCTCTTCAGTCCAATACACTGCATTTGCTGGGAACAGACGCGAGGGCTATTTGCACAGTTTATGGCCAGAAAAGCACACTAGTGTTGTTCTTACCCTGAATTAACACTTAATGCTAGAACTTGAAACTGAATGTGATTCAACTCCGTTTAGGAAGTTGTATTGAACCCCAGTTGGCCTTACAAGAAAAACACTCTGCTTTTGAGACACAGGCACTCTTGCACTCTACTGTGTTTCCTACAGGGCCAGTACAGTGAGCTAGCTCAGAACAAAAGAACTGTGCTTCCTACACAAACGGGGCATATCTAGTTCAACTCAGGATTGGAAACTAAGTAAAACAGGAGCTTCTCTTCAGTCCAATACACTGCATTTGCTGGGAACAGACGCGAGTGCTATTTGCACTGTTTATGGCCAGAAAAGTACAATAGTGGTATTCTTACACTGAATTAACACTTAATGCTAGAACTTGAAACTGAATGTGATTCAACTCCGTTTATGAAGTTGTATTGAACCCCATTGGGCCTTACAAGAAAAACACTCTGCTTTTGAGAAACAGGCACTCTTGCACTCTACTGTGTTTCCTATACGGCCAGTACAGTGAGCTAGCTCAGAACAAAGAACTGTGCTTCCTACACAAATGGGGCATATCTAGTTCAACTCATTATTGGAAACTAAGTAAAACAGGAGCTTCTCTTCAGTCCAATACACTGCATTTGCTGGGAACAGACGCGAGTGCTATTTGCACTGTTTATGGCCAGAAAAGCACAAGGGGTGTTCTTACCCTGAATTAACACTTAATGCTAGAACTTGAAACTGAATGTGATTCAACTCCGTTTAGGAAGTTGTATTGAACCCCAATTGCCCTTACAAGAAAAACGCTCTTCTTTTGAGACACAGGCACTCTTGCACTCTACTGTGTTTCCTATAGGGCACGTACAGTGAGCTAGCTCAGAACAAAAGAACTGTGCTTCCTACACAAACGGGGCATATCTAGTTAAACTCAGTATTGGAAACTAAGTAAAACAGGAGCTTCTCTTCAGTCCAATACACTGCATTTGCTGGGAACAGACGCGAGGGTTATTTGTAGTGTTATGGCCAGAAAAGCACAATAGTGGTGTTCTACCCTGAATTAACACTTAATGCTAGAACTTGAAACTGAATTTGATTCAACTCCGTTTAGGAAGTTGTATTGAACCCCAGTTGGCCTTACAAGAAAAACACTCTGCTTTTGAGAAACAGGCACTCTTGCACTCTACTGTGTTTCCTATAGGGCCAGTACAGTGAGCTAGCACAGAACAAAAGAACTGTGCTTCCTACACAAACGGGGCATATCTAGTTCAACTCAGTATTGGAAACTAAGTAAAACAGGAGCTTCTCTTCAGTCCAATACACTGCATTTGCTGGGAACAGACGCGAGTGCTATTTGCACAGTTTATGGCCAGAAAAGCACAATAGTGGTGTTCTTACCCTGAATTAACACTTAATGGTAGAACTTGAAACTGAATGTGATTCAACTCCGTTTAGGAAGTTGTATTGAACCCCAGTTGGCCTTACAAGAAAAACACTCTGCTTTTGAGAAACAGGCACTCTTGCACTCTACTGTGTTTCCTATAGGGCCAGTACAGTGAGCTAGCTCAGAACAAAAGAACTGTGCTTCCTACACAAACGGGGCATATCTAGTTCAACTCAGTATTGGAAACTAAGTAAAACAGGAGCTTCTCTTCAGTCCAATACACTGCATTTGCTGCGAACAGACGCGAGTGCTATTTGCACTGTTTATGGCCAGAAAAGCACAATAGTGGTGTTCTTACCCTGAATTAACACTTAATGCTAGAACTTGAAACTGAATGTGATTCAACTCCGTTTAGGAAGTTGTATTGAACCCCAGTTGGCCTTACAAGAAAAACACTCTGCTTGTGAGAAACAGGACTCTTGCACTCTACTGTGTTTCCTATAGGGCCAGTACAGTGAGCTAGCTCAGAACAAAAGAACTGTGCTTCCTACACAAACGGGGCATATCTAGTTCAACTCAGTACTGGAAACTAAGTAAAACAGGAGCTTCTCTTCAGTCCAATACACTGCAATTGCTGGGAACAGACGCGAGTGCTATTTGCACTGTTTATGGCCAGAAAAGCACAATAGTGGTGTTCTTACCCTGAATGAACACTTACTGCTAGAACTTGAAACTGAATGTGATTCAACTCCGTTTAGGAAGTTGTATTGAACCCCAGTTGGCCTTACAAGAAAAACACTCTGCTTTTGAGAAACAGGCACTCTTGCACTCTACTGTGTTTCCTATAGGGCCAGTACAGTGAGCTAGCTCAGAACAAAAGAACTGTGCGTCCTACTCAAACGGGGCATATCTAGTTCAACTCAGTATTGGAAACTAAGTAAAACAGGAGCTTCTCTTCAGTCCAATACACTGCATTTGCTGGGAACAGACGCGAGGGCTATTTGCAGTGTTTATGGCCAGAAAAGCACAATAGTGGTGTTCTACCCTGAATTAACACTTAATGCTAGAACTTGAAACTGAATGTGATTCAACTCCGTTTAGGAAGTTGTATTGAACCCCAGTTGGCCTTACAAGAAAAACACTCTGCTTTTGAGAAACAGGCACTCTTGCACTCTACTGTGTTTCCTATAGGGCCAGTACAGTGAGCTAGCTCAGAACAAAGGGACTGTGCTTCCTACACAAACGGGGCATATCTAGTTCATCTCAGTATTGGAAACTAAGTAAAACAGGAGCTTCTCTTCAGTCCAATACACTGCATTTGCTGGGAACAGACGCGAGTGCTATTTGCAATGTTTATGGCCAGAAAAGCACAATAGTGGTGTTCTTACCCTGAATTAACACTTAATGCTAGAACTTGAAACTGAATGTGATTCAACTCCGTTTAGGAAGTTGTATTGAACCCCAGTTGTCCTTACAAGAAAAACACTCTGCTTTTGAGAAACAGGCACTCTTGCACTCTACTGTGTTTCCTATAGGGCCAGTACAGTGAGCTAGCTCAGAACAAAGGGACTGTGCTTCCTACACAAACGGGGCATATCTAGTTCAACTCAGTATTGGAAAGTAAGTAATACAGGAGCTTCTCTTCAGTCCAATACACTGCATTTGCTGGGAACAGATGCGAGGGCTATTTGCACAGTTTATGGCCAGAAAAGCACACTAGTGTTGTTCTTACCCTGAATTAACACTTAATGCTAGAACTTGAAACTGAATGTGATTCAACTCCGTTTAGGAAGTTGTATTGAACCCCAGTTGGCCTTACAAGAAAAACACTCTGCTTGTGAGAAACAGGACTCTTGCACTCTACTGTGTTTTCTATAGGGCCAGTACAGTGAGCTAGCTCAGAACAAAAGAACTGTGCTTCCTACACAAACGGGGCATATCTAGTTCAACTCAGTACTGGAAACTAAGTAAAACAGGAGCTTCTCTTCAGTCCAATACACTGCATTTGCTGGGAACAGACGCGAGGGCTATTTGCACTGTTTATGGCCAGAAAAGCACAATAGTGGTGTTCTTACCCTGAATGAACACTTACTGCTAGAACTTGAAACTGAATGTGATTCAACTCCGTTTAGGAAGTTGTATTGAACCCCAGTTGGCCTTACAAGAAAAACACTCTGCTTTTGAGAAACAGGCACTCTTGCACTCTACTGTGTTTCCTATAGGGCCAGTACAGTGAGCTAGCTCAGAACAAAAGAACTGTGCGTCCTACTCAAACGGGGCATATCTAGTTCAACTCAGTATTGGAAACTAAGTAAAACAGGAGCTTCTCTTCAGTCCAATACACTGCATTTGCTGGGAACAGACGCGAGGGCTATTTGCAGTGTTTATGGCCAGAAAAGCACAATAGTGGTGTTCTACCCTGAATTAACACTTAATGCTAGAACTTGAAACTGAATGTGATTCAACTCCGTTTAGGAAGTTGTATTGAACCCCAGTTGGCCTTACAAGAAAAACACTCTGCTTTTGAGAAACAGGCACTCTTGCACTCTACTGTGTTTCCTATAGGGCCAGTACAGTGAGCTAGCTCAGAACAAAAGAACTGTGCTTCCTACACAAACGGGGCATATCTAGTTCAACTCAGTATTGGAAAGTAAGTAAAAGAGGAGCTTCTCTTCAGTCCAATACACTATATTTGCTGGGAATAGACGCGAGTGCTATTTGCAATGTTTATGGCCAGAAAAGCACAATAGTGGTGTTCTTACCCTGAATTAACACTTAATGCTAGAACTTGAAACTGAATGTGATTCAACTCCGTTTAGGAAGTTGTATTTAAGCCCAGTTGGCCTTACAAGAAAAACACTCTGCTTTTGAGATACAGGCACTCTTGCACTCTACTGTGTTTCCTATAGGGCCAGTACAGTGAGCTAGCTCAGAACAAAGGGACTGTGCTTCCTACACAAACGGGGCATATCTAGTTCATCTCAGTATTGGAAACTAAGTAAAACAGGAGCTTCTCTTCAGTCCAATACACTGCATTTGCTGGGAACAGACGCGAGTGCTATTTGCAATGTTTATGGCCAGAAAAGCACAATAGTGGTGTTCTTACCCTGAATTAACACTTAATGCTAGAACTTGAAACTGAATGTGATTCAACTCCGTTTAGGAAGTTGTATTGAACCCCAGTTGTCCTTACAAGAAAAACACTCTGCTTTTGAGAAACAGGCACTCTTGCACTCTACTGTGTTTCCTATAGGGCCAGTACAGTGAGCTAGCTCAGAACAAAGGGACTGTGCTTCCTACACAAACGGGGCATATCTAGTTCAACTCAGTATTGGAAACTAAGTAATACAGGAGCTTCTCTTCAGTCCAATACACTGCATTTGCTGGGAACAGATGCGAGGGCTATTTGCACAGTTTATGGCCAGAAAAGCACACTAGTGTTGTTCTTACCCTGAATTAACACTTAATGCTAGAACTTGAAACTGAATGTGATTCAACTCCGTTTAGGAAGTTGTATTGAACCCCAGTTGGCCTTACAAGAAAAACACTCTGCTTTTGAGACACAGGCACTCTTGCACTCTACTGTGTTTCCTACAGGGCCAGTACAGTGAGCCAGCTCAGAACAAAAGAACTGTGCTTCCTACACAAACGGGGCATATCTAGTTCAACTCAGTATTGGAAACTAAGTAAAACAGGAGCTTCTCTTCAGTCCAATACACTGCATTTGCTGGGAACAGACGCGAGTGCTATTTGCACTGTTTATGGCCAGAAAAGTACAATAGTGGTATTCTTACACTGAATTAACACTTAATGCTAGAACTTGAAACTGAATGTGATTCAACTCCGTTTATGAAGTTGTATTGAACCCCATTGGGCCTACAAGAAAAACACTCTGCTTTTGAGAAACAGGCACTCTTGCACTCTACTGTGTTTCCTATACGGCCAGTACAGTGAGCTAGCTCAGAACAAAGAACTGTGCTTCCTACACAAATGGGGCATATCTAGTTCAACTCATTATTGGAAACTAAGTAAAACAGGAGCTTCTCTTCAGTCCAATACACTGCATTTGCTGGGAACAGACGCGAGTGCTATTTGCACTGTTTACGGCCAGAAAAGCACAAGGGGTGTTCTTACCCTGAATTAACACTTAATGCTAGAACTTGAAACTGAATGTGATTCAACTCCGTTTAGGAAGTTGTATTGAACCCCAATTGCCCTTACAAGAAAAACACTCTGCTTTTGAGAAACAGGCACTCTTGCACTCTACTGTGTTTCCTATACGGCCAGTACAGTGAGCTAGCTCAGAACAAAGGGACTGTGCTTCCTACACAAACGGGGCATATCTAGTTCATCTCAGTATTGGAAACTAAGTAAAACAGGAGCTTCTCTTCAGTCCAATACACTGCATTTGCTGGGAACAGACGCGAGTGCTATTTGCAATGTTTATGGCCAGAAAAGCACAATAGTGGTGTTCTTACCCTGAATTAACACTTAATGCTAGAACTTGAAACTGAATGTGATTCAACTCCGTTTAGGAAGTTGTATTGAACCCCAGTTGTCCTTACAAGAAAAACACTCTGCTTTTGAGAAACAGGCACTCTTGCACTCTACTGTGTTTCCTATAGGGCCAGTACATTGAGCTAGCTCAGAACAAAGGGACTGTGCTTCCTACACAAACGGGGCATATCTAGTTCAACTCAGTATTGGAAACTAAGTAAAACAGGAGCTTCTCTTCAGTCCAATACACTGCATTTGCTGGGAACAGATGCGAGAGCTATTTGCACAGTTTATGGCCAGAAAAGCACACTAGTGTTGTTCTTACCCTGAATTAACACTTAATGCTAGAACTTGAAACTGAATGTGATTCAACTCCGTTTCGGAAGTTGTATTGAACCCCAGTTGGCCTTACAAGAAAAACACTCTGCTTTTGAGACACAGGCACTCTTGCACTCTACTGTGTTTCCTACAGGGCCAGTACAGTGAGCCAGCTCAGAACAAAAGAACTGTGCTTCCTACACAAACGGGGCATATCTAGTTCAACTCAGTATTGGAAACTAAGTAAAACAGGAGCTTCTCTTCAGTCCAATACACTGCATTTGCTGGGAACAGACGCGAGTGCTATTTGCACTGTTTATGGCCAGAAAAGTACAATAGTGGTATTCTTACACTGAATTAACACTTAATGCTAGAACTTGAAACTGAATGTGATTCAACTCCGTTTATGAAGTTGTATTGAACCCCATTGGGCCTTACAAGAAAAACACTCTGCTTTTGAGAAACAGGCACTCTTGCACTCTACTGTGTTTCCTATACGGCCAGTACAGTGAGCTAGCTCAGAACAAAGAACTGTGCTTCCTACACAAATGGGGCATATCTAGTTCAACTCATTATTGGAAACTAAGTAAAACAGGAGCTTCTCTTCAGTCCAATACACTGCATTTGCTGGGAACAGACGCGAGTGCTATTTGCACTGTTTACGGCCAGAAAAGCACAAGGGGTGTTCTTACCCTGAATTAACACTTAATGCTAGAACTTGAAACTGAATGTGATTCAACTCCGTTTAGGAAGTTGTATTGAACCCCAATTGCCCTTACAAGAAAAACGCTCTTCTTTTGAGACACAGGCACTCTTGCACTCTACTGTGTTTCCTATAGGGCCAGTACAGTGAGCTAGCTCAGAACAAAAGAACTGTGCTTCCTACACAAATGGGGCATATCTAGTTCAACTCAGTATTGGAAACTAAGTAAAACAGGAGCTTCTCTTCAGTCCAATACACTGCATTTGCTGGGAACAGACGCGAGTGCTATTTGCACTGTTTATGGCCAGAAAAGCACAATAGTGGTGTTCTTACCCTGAATTAACACTTAATGCTAGAACTTGAAACTGAATGTGATTCAACTCCGTTTAGGAAGTTTTATTGAACCCCAGTTGGCCTTACAAGAAAAACACTCTGCTTGTGAGAAACAGGACTCTTGCACTCTACTGTGTTTCCTATAGGGCCAGTACAGTGAGCTAGCTCAGAACAAAAGAACTGTGCTTCCTACACAAACGGGGCATATCTAGTTCAACTCAGTACTGGAAACTAAGTAAAACAGGAGCTTCTCTTCAGTCCAATACACTGCATTTGCTGGGAACAGACGCGAGTGCTATTTGCACTGTTTATGGCCAGAAAAGCACAATAGTGGTGTTCTTACCCTGAATGAACACTTAATGCTAGAACTTGAAACTGAATGTGATTCAACTCCGTTTAGGAAGTTGTATTTAAGCCCAGTTGGCCTTACAAGAAAAACACTCTGCTTTTGAGAAACAGGCACTCTTGCACTCTACTGTGTTTCCTATAGGGCCAGTACAGTGAGCTAGCTCAGAACAAAGGGACTGTGCTTCCTACACAAACGGGGCATATCTAGTTCATCTCAGTATTGGAAACTAAGTAAAACAGGAGCTTCTCTTCAGTCCAATACAGTGCATTTGCTGGGAACAGACGCGAGTGCTATTTGCAATGTTTATGGCCAGAAAAGCACAATAGTGGTGTTCTTACCCTGAATTAACACTTAATGCTAGAACTTGAAACTGAATGTGATTCAACTCCGTTTAGGAAGTTGTATTGAACCCCAGTTGGCCTTACAAGAAAAACACTCTGCTTTTGAGAAACAGGCACTCTTGCACTCTACTGTGTTTCCTATAGGGCCAGTACAGTGAGCTAGCTCAGAACAAAGGGACTGTGCTTCCTACACAAACGGGGCATATCTAGTTCATCTCAGTATTGGAAACTAAGTAAAACAGGAGCTTCTCTTCAGTCCAATACACTGCATTTGCTGGGAACAGACGCGAGTGCTATTTGCAATGTTTATGGCCAGAAAAGCACAATAGTGGTGTTCTTACCCTGAATTAACACTTAATGCTAGAACTTGAAACTGAATGTGATTCAACTCCGTTTAGGAAGTTGTATTGAACCCCAGTTGTCCTTACAAGAAAAACACTCTGCTTTTGAGAAACAGGCACTCTTGCACTCTACTGTGTTTCCTATAGGGCCAGTACAGTGAGCTAGCTCAGAACAAAGGGACTGTGCTTCCTACACAAACGGGGCATATCTAGTTCAACTCAGTATTGGAAACTAAGTAATACAGGAGCTTCTCTTCAGTCCAATACACTGCATTTGCTGGGAACAGATGCGAGGGCTATTTGCACAGTTTATGGCCAGAAAAGCACACTAGTGTTGTTCTTACCCTGAATTAACACTTAATGCTAGAACTTGAAACTGAATGTGATTCAACTCCGTTTAGGAAGTTGTATTGAACCCCAGTTGGCCTTACAAGAAAAACACTCTGCTTTTGAGACACAGGCACTCTTGCACTCTACTGTGTTTCCTACAGGGCCAGTACAGTGAGCCAGCTCAGAACAAAAGAACTGTGCTTCCTACACAAACGGGGCATATCTAGTTCAACTCAGTATTGGAAACTAAGTAAAACAGGAGCTTCTCTTCAGTCCAATACACTGCATTTGCTGGGAACAGACGCGAGTGCTATTTGCACTGTTTATGGCCAGAAAAGTACAATAGTGGTATTCTTACACTGAATTAACACTTAATGCTAGAACTTGAAACTGAATGTGATTCAACTCCGTTTATGAAGTTGTATTGAACCCCATTGGGCCTTACAAGAAAAACACTCTGCTTTTGAGAAACAGGCACTCTTGCACTCTACTGTGTTTCCTATACGGCCAGTACAGTGAGCTAGCTCAGAACAAAGAACTGTGCTTCCTACACAAATGGGGCATATCTAGTTCAACTCATTATTGGAAACTAAGTAAAACAGGAGCTTCTCTTCAGTCCAATACACTGCATTTGCTGGGAACAGACGCGAGTGCTATTTGCACTGTTTACGGCCAGAAAAGCACAAGGGGTGTTCTTACCCTGAATTAACACTTAATGCTAGAACTTGAAACTGAATGTGATTCAACTCCGTTTAGGAAGTTGTATTGAACCCCAATTGCCCTTACAAGAAAAACACTCTGCTTTTGAGAAACAGGCACTCTTGCACTCTACTGTGTTTCCTATACGGCCAGTACAGTGAGCTAGCTCAGAACAAAGGGACTGTGCTTCCTACACAAACGGGGCATATCTAGTTCATCTCAGTATTGGAAACTAAGTAAAACAGGAGCTTCTCTTCAGTCCAATACACTGCATTTGCTGGGAACAGACGCGAGTGCTATTTGCAATGTTTATGGCCAGAAAAGCACAATAGTGGTATTCTTACCCTGAATTAACACTTAATGCTAGAACTTGAAACTGAATGTGATTCAACTCCGTTTAGGAAGTTGTATTGAACCCCAGTTGTCCTTACAAGAAAAACACTCTGCTTTTGAGAAACAGGCACTCTTGCACTCTACTGTGTTTCCTATAGGGCCAGTACATTGAGCTAGCTCAGAACAAAGGGACTGTGCTTCCTACACAAACGGGGCATATCTAGTTCAACTCAGTATTGGAAACTAAGTAAAACAGGAGCTTCTCTTCAGTCCAATACACTGCATTTGCTGGGAACAGATGCGAGAGCTATTTGCACAGTTTATGGCCAGAAAAGCACACTAGTGTTGTTCTTACCCTGAATTAACACTTAATGCTAGAACTTGAAACTGAATGTGATTCAACTCCGTTTAGGAAGTTGTATTGAACCCCAGTTGGCCTTACAAGAAAAACACTCTGCTTTTGAGACACAGGCACTCTTGCACTCTACTGTGTTTCCTACAGGGCCAGTACAGTGAGCCAGCTCAGAACAAAAGAACTGTGCTTCCTACACAAACGGGGCATATCTAGTTCAACTCAGTATTGGAAACTAAGTAAAACAGGAGCTTCTCTTCAGTCCAATACACTGCATTTGCTGGGAACAGACGCGAGTGCTATTTGCACTGTTTATGGCCAGAAAAGTACAATAGTGGTATTCTTACACTGAATTAACACTTAATGCTAGAACTTGAAACTGAATGTGATTCAACTCCGTTTATGAAGTTGTATTGAACCCCATTGGGCCTTACAAGAAAAACACTCTGCTTTTGAGAAACAGGCACTCTTGCACTCTACTGTGTTTCCTATACGGCCAGTACAGTGAGCTAGCTCAGAACAAAGAACTGTGCTTCCTACACAAATGGGGCATATCTAGTTCAACTCATTATTGGAAACTAAGTAAAACAGGAGCTTCTCTTCAGTCCAATACACTGCATTTGCTGGGAACAGACGCGAGTGCTATTTGCACTGTTTACGGCCAGAAAAGCACAAGGGGTGTTCTTACCCTGAATTAACACTTAATGCTAGAACTTGAAACTGAATGTGATTCAACTCCGTTTAGGAAGTTGTATTGAACCCCAATTGCCCTTACAAGAAAAACGCTCTTCTTTTGAGACACAGGCACTCTTGCACTCTACTGTGTTTCCTATAGGGCCAGTACAGTGAGCTAGCTCAGAACAAAAGAACTGTGCTTCCTACACAAATGGGGCATATCTAGTTCAACTCAGTATTGGAAACTAAGTAAAACAGGAGCTTCTCTTCAGTCCAATACACTGCATTTGCTGGGAAAAGACGCGAGTGCTATTTGCACTGTTTATGGCCAGAAAAGCACAATAGTGGTGTTCTTACCCTGAATTAACACTTAATGCTAGAACTTGAAACTGAATGTGATTCAACTCCGTTTAGGAAGTTGTATTGAACCCCAGTTGGCCTTACAAGAAAAACACTCTGCTTGTGAGAAACAGGACTCTTGCACTCTACTGTGTTTCCTATAGGGCCAGTACAGTGAGCTAGCTCAGAACAAAAGAACTGTGCTTCCTACACAAACGGGGCATATCTAGTTCAACTCAGTACTGGAAACTAAGTAAAACAGGAGCTTCTCTTCAGTCCAATACACTGCATTTGCTGGGAACAGACGCGAGTGCTATTTGCACTGTTTATGGCCAGAAAAGCACAATAGTGGTGTTCTTACCCTGAATGAACACTTACTGCTAGAACTTGAAACTGAATGTGATTCAACTCCGTTTAGGAAGTTGTATTGAACCCCAGTTGGCCTTACAAGAAAAACACTCTGCTTTTGAGAAACAGGCACTCTTGCACTCTACTGTGTTTCCTATAGGGCCAGTACAGTGAGCTAGCTCAGAACAAAAGAACTGTGCGTCCTACTCAAACGGGGCATATCTAGTTCAACTCAGTATTGGAAACTAAGTAAAACAGGAGCTTCTCTTCAGTCCAATACACTGCATTTGCTGGGAACAGACGCGAGGGCTATTTGCAGTGTTTATGGCCAGAAAAGCACAATAGTGGTGTTCTACCCTGAATTAACACTTAATGCTAGAACTTGAAACTGAATGTGATTCAACTCCGTTTAGGAAGTTGTATTGAACCCCAGTTGGCCTTACAAGAAAAACACTCTGCTTTTGAGAAACAGGCACTCTTGCACTCTACTGTGTTTCCTATAGGGCCAGTACAGTGAGCTAGCTCAGAACAAAAGAACTGTGCTTCCTACACAAACGGGGCATATCTAGTTCAACTCAGTATTGGAAAGTAAGTAAAAGAGGAGCTTCTCTTCAGTCCAATACACTATATTTGCTGGGAATAGACGCGAGTGCTATTTGCAATGTTTATGGCCAGAAAAGCACAATAGTGGTGTTCTTACCCTGAATTAACACTTAATGCTAGAACTTGAAACTGAATGTGATTCAACTCCGTTTAGGAAGTTGTATTTAAGCCCAGTTGGCCTTACAAGAAAAACACTCTGCTTTTGAGAAACAGGCACTCTTGCACTCTACTGTGTTTCCTATAGGGCCAGTACAGTGAGCTAGCTCAGAACAAAGGGACTGTGCTTCCTACACAAACGGGGCATATCTAGTTCATCTCAGTATTGGAAACTAAGTAAAACAGGAGCTTCTCTTCAGTCCAATACAGTGCATTTGCTGGGAACAGACGCGAGTGCTATTTGCAATGTTTATGGCCAGAAAAGCACAATAGTGGTGTTCTTACCCTGAATTAACACTTAATGCTAGAACTTGAAACTGAATGTGATTCAACTCCGTTTAGGAAGTTGTATTGAACCCCAGTTGTCCTTACAAGAAAAACACTCTGCTTTTGAGAAACAGGCACTCTTGCACTCTACTGTGTTTCCTATAGGGCCAGTACAGTGAGCTAGCTCAGAACAAAGGGACTGTGCTTCCTACACAAACGGGGCATATCTAGTTCAACTCAGTATTGGAAACTAAGTAATACAGGAGCTTCTCTTCAGTCCAATACACTGCATTTGCTGGGAACAGATGCGAGGGCTATTTGCACAGTTTATGGCCAGAAAAGCACACTAGTGTTGTTCTTACCCTGAATTAACACTTAATGCTAGAACTTGAAACTGAATGTGATTCAACTCCGTTTAGGAAGTTGTATTGAACCCCATTGGGCTTTACAAGAAAAACACTCTGCTTTTGAGAAACAGGCACTCTTGCACTCTACTGTGTTTCCTATACGGCCAGTACAGTGAGCTAGCTCAGAACAAAGAACTGTCCTTCCTACACAAATGGGGCATATCTAGTTCAACTCATTATTGGAAACTAAGTAAAACAGGAGCTTCTCTTCAGTCCAATACACTGCATTTGCTGGGAACAGACGCGAGTGCTATTTGCACTGTTTACGGCCAGAAAAGCACAAGGGGTGTTCTTACCCTGAATTAACACTTAATGCTAGAACTTGAAACTGAATGTGATTCAACTCCGTTTAGGAAGTTGTATTGAACCCCAATTGCCCTTACAAGAAAAACGCTCTTCTTTTGAGACACAGGCACTCTTGCACTCTACTGTGTTTCCTATAGGGCCAGTACAGTGAGCTAGCTCAGAACAAAAGAACTGTGCTTCCTACACAAATGGGGCATATCTAGTTCAACTCAGTATTGGAAACTAAGTAAAACAGGAGCTTCTCTTCAGTCCAATACACTGCATTTGCTGGGAACAGACGCGAGTGCTATTTGCACTGTTTATGGCCAGAAAAGCACAATAGTGGTGTTCTTACCCTGAATTAACACTTAATGCTAGAACTTGAAACTGAATGTGATTCAACTCCGTTTAGGAAGTTGTATTGAACCCCAGTTGGCCTTACAAGAAAAACACTCTGCTTGTGAGAAACAGGACTCTTGCACTCTACTGTGTTTCCTATAGGGCCAGTACAGTGAGCTAGCTCAGAACAAAAGAACTGTGCTTCCTACACAAACGGGGCATATCTAGTTCAACTCAGTACTGGAAACTAAGTAAAACAGGAGCTTCTCTTCAGTCCAATACACTGCATTTGCTGGGAACAGACGCGAGTGCTATTTGCACTGTTTATGGCCAGAAAAGCACAATAGTGGTGTTCTTACCCTGAATGAACACTTACTGCTAGAACTTGAAACTGAATGTGATTCAACTCCGTTTAGGAAGTTGTATTGAACCCCAGTTGGCCTTACAAGAAAAACACTCTGCTTTTGAGAAACAGGCACTCTTGCACTCTACTGTGTTTCCTATAGGGCCAGTACAGTGAGCTAGCTCAGAACAAAAGAACTGTGCGTCCTACTCAAACGGGGCATATCTAGTTCAACTCAGTATTGGAAACTAAGTTAAACAGGAGCTTCTCTTCAGTCCAATACACTGCATTTGCTGGGAACAGACGCGAGGGCTATTTGCAGTGTTTATGGCCAGAAAAGCACAATAGTGGTGTTCTACCCTGAATTAACACTTAATGCTAGAACTTGAAACTGAATGTGATTCAACTCCGTTTAGGAAGTTGTATTGAACCCCAGTTGGCCTTACAAGAAAAACACTCTGCTTTTGAGAAACAGGCACTCTTGCACTCTACTGTGTTTCCTATAGGGCCAGTACAGTGAGCTAGCTCAGAACAAAAGAACTGTGCTTCCTACACAAACGGGGCATATCTAGTTCAACTCAGTATTGGAAAGTAAGTAAAAGAGGAGCTTCTCTTCAGTCCAATACACTATATTTGCTGGGAATAGACGCGAGTGCTATTTGCAATGTTTATGGCCAGAAAAGCACAATAGTGGTGTTCTTACCCTGAATTAACACTTAATGCTAGAACTTGAAACTGAATGTGATTCAACTCCGTTTAGGAAGTTGTATTTAAGCCCAGTTGGCCTTACAAGAAAAACACTCTGCTTTTGAGAAACAGGCACTCTTGCACTCTACTGTGTTTCCTATAGGGCCAGTACAGTGAGCTAGCTCAGAACAAAGGGACTGTGCTTCCTACACAAACGGGGCATATCTAGTTCATCTCAGTATTGGAAACTAAGTAAAACAGGAGCTTCTCTTCAGTCCAATACACTGCATTTGCTGGGAACAGACGCGAGTGCTATTTGCAATGTTTATGGCCAGAAAAGCACAATAGTGGTGTTCTTACCCTGAATTAACACTTAATGCTAGAACTTGAAACTGAATGTGATTCAACTCCGTTTAGGAAGTTGTATTGAACCCCAGTTGTCCTTACAAGAAAAACACTCTGCTTTTGAGAAACAGGCACTCTTGCACTCTACTGTGTTTCCTATAGGGCCAGTACAGTGAGCTAGCTCAGAACAAAGGGACTGTGCTTCCTACACAAACGGGGCATATCTAGTTCAACTCAGTATTGGAAACTAAGTAATACAGGAGCTTCTCTTCAGTCCAATACACTGCATTTGCTGGGAACAGATGCGAGGGCTATTTGCACAGTTTATGGCCAGAAAAGCACACTAGTGTTGTTCTTACCCTGAATTAACACTTAATGCTAGAACTTGAAACTGAATGTGATTCAACTCCGTTTAGGAAGTTGTATTGAACCCCATTGGGCCTTACAAGAAAAACACTCTGCTTTTGAGAAACAGGCACTCTTGCACTCTACTGTGTTTCCTATACGGCCAGTACAGTGAGCTAGCTCAGAACAAAGAACTGTGCTTCCTACACAAATGGGGCATATCTAGTTCAACTCATTATTGGAAACTAAGTAAAACAGGAGCTTCTCTTCAGTCCAATACACTGCATTTGCTGGGAACAGACGCGAGTGCTATTTGCACTGTTTACGGCCAGAAAAGCACAAGGGGTGTTCTTACCCTGAATTAACACTTAATGCTAGAACTTGAAACTGAATGTGATTCAACTCCGTTTAGGAAGTTGTATTGAACCCCAATTGCCCTTACAAGAAAAACGCTCTTCTTTTGAGACACAGGCACTCTTGCACTCTACTGTGTTTCCTATAGGGCCAGTACAGTGAGCTAGCTCAGAACAAAAGAACTGTGCTTCCTACACAAATGGGGCATATCTAGTTCAACTCAGTATTGGAAACTAAGTAAAACAGGAGCTTCTCTTCAGTCCAATACACTGCATTTGCTGGGAACAGACGCGAGTGCTATTTGCACTGTTTATGGCCAGAAAAGCACAATAGTGGTGTTCTTACCCTGAATTAACACTTAATGCTAGAACTTGAAACTGAATGTGATTCAACTCCGTTTAGGAAGTTGTATTGAACCCCAGTTGGCCTTACAAGAAAAACACTCTGCTTGTGAGAAACAGGACTCTTGCACTCTACTGTGTTTCCTATAGGGCCAGTACAGTGAGCTAGCTCAGAACAAAAGAACTGTGCTTCCTACACAAACGGGGCATATCTAGTTCAACTCAGTACTGGAAACTAAGTAAAACAGGAGCTTCTCTTCAGTCCAATACACTGCATTTGCTGGGAACAGACGCGAGTGCTATTTGCACTGTTTATGGCCAGAAAAGCACAATAGTGGTGTTCTTACCCTGAATGAACACTTACTGCTAGAACTTGAAACTGAATGTGATTCAACTCCGTTTAGGAAGTTGTATTGAACCCCAGTTGGCCTTACAAGAAAAACACTCTGCTTTTGAGAAACAGGCACTCTTGCACTCTACTGTGTTTCCTATAGGGCCAGTACAGTGAGCTAGCTCAGAACAAAAGAACTGTGCGTCCTACTCAAACGGGGCATATCTAGTTCAACTCAGTATTGGAAACTAAGTAAAACAGGAGCTTCTCTTCAGTCCAATACACTGCATTTGCTGGGAACAGACGCGAGGGCTATTTGCAGTGTTTATGGCTAGAAAAGCACAATAGTGGTGTTCTACCCTGAATTAACACTTAATGCTAGAACTTGAAACTGAATGTGATTCAACTCCGTTTAGGAAGTTGTATTGAACCCCAGTTGGCCTTACAAGAAAAACACTCTGCTTTTGAGAAACAGGCACTCTTGCACTCTACTGTGTTTCCTATAGGGCCAGTACAGTGAGCTAGCTCAGAACAAAAGAACTGTGCTTCCTACACAAACGGGGCATATCTAGTTCAACTCAGGATTGGAAAGTAAGTAAAAGAGGAGCTTCTCTTCAGTCCAATACACTATATTTGCTGGGAATAGACGCGAGTGCTATTTGCAATGTTTATGGCCAGAAAAGCACAATAGTGGTGTTCTTACCCTGAATTAACACTTAATGCTAGACCTTGAAACTGAATGTGATTCAACTCCGTTTAGGAAGTTGTATTTAAGCCCAGTTGGCCTTACAAGAAAAACACTCTGCTTTTGAGAAACAGGCACTCTTGCACTCTACTGTGTTTCCTATAGGGCCAGTACAGTGAGCTAGCTCAGAACAAAGGGACTGTGCTTCCTACACAAACGGGGCATATCTAGTTCATCTCAGTATTGGAAACTAAGTAAAACAGGAGCTTCTCTTCAGTCCAATACAGTGCATTTGCTGGGAACAGACGCGAGTGCTATTTGCAATGTTTATGGCCAGAAAAGCACAATAGTGGTGTTCTTACCCTGAATTAACACTTAATGCTAGAACTTGAAACTGAATGTGATTCAACTCCGTTTAGGAAGTTGTATTGAACCCCAGTTGTCCTTACAAGAAAAACACTCTGCTTTTGAGAAACAGGCACTCTTGCACTCTACTGTGTTTCCTATAGGGCCAGTACAGTGAGCTAGCTCAGAACAAAAGAACTGTGCTTCCTACACAAACGGGGCATATCTAGTTCAACTCAGTATTGGAAACTAAGTAAAACAGGAGCTTCTCTTCAGTCCAATACACTGCATTTGCTGGCAACAGACGTGAGTGCTATTTGCACTGTTTATTTCCAGAAAAGCACAATAGTGGTGTTCTTACCCTGAATTAACACTTAATGCTAGAACTTGAAACTGAATGTGATTCAACTCCGTTTAGGAAGTTGTATTGAACCCCAGTTGGCCTTACAAGAAAAACACTCTGCTTTTGAGAAACAGGCACTCTTGCACTCTACTGTGTTTCCTATAGGGCCAGTACAGTGAGCTAGCTCAGAACAAAAGAACTGTGCTTCCTACACAAACGGGGCATATCTAGTTCAACTCAGTATTGGTAACTAAGTAAAACAGGAGCTTCTCTTCAGTCCAATACACTGCATTTGCTGGGAACAGACGCGAGTGCTATTTGCACTGTTTATGGCCAGAAAAGCACACTAGTGGTGTTCTTACCCTGAATTAACACTTAATGCTAAAACTTGAAACTGAATGTGATTCAACTCCATTTAGGAAGTTGTATTGAAGCCCAGTTGGCCTTACAAGAAAAACACTCTGCTTTTGAGAAACAGGCACTCTTGCACTCTACTGTGTTTCCTATAGGGCCAGTACAGTGAGCTAGCTCAGAACAAAGGGACTGTGCTTCCTACACAAACGGGGCATATCTAGTTCAACTCAGTATTGGAAACTAAGTAAAACAGGAGCTTCTCTTCAGTCCAATACACTGCATTTGCTCGGAACAGACGCGAGGGCTATTTGCACAGTTTATGGCCAGAAAAGCACACTAGTGTTGTTCTTACCCTGAATTAACACTTAATGCTAGAACTTGAAACTGAATGTGATTCAACTCCGTTTAGGAAGTTGTATTGAACCCCAGTTGGCCTTACAAGAAAAACACTCTGCTTTTGAGACACAGGCACTCTTGCACTCTACTGTGTTTCCTACAGGGCCAGTACAGTGAGCCAGCTCAGAACAAAAGAACTGTGCTTCCTACACAAACTGGGCATATCTAGTTCAACTCAGTATTGGAAACTAAGTAAAACAGGAGCTTCTCTTCAGTCCAATACACTGCATTTGCTGGGAACAGACGCGAGTGCTATTTGCACTGTTTATGGCCAGAAAAGTACAATAGTGGTATTCTTACACTGAATTAACACTTAATGCTAGAACTTGAAACTGAATGTGATTCAACTCCGTTTAGGAAGTTGTATTGAACCCCATTGGGCCTTACAAGAAAAACACTCTGCTTTTGAGAAACAGGCACTCTTGCACTCTACTGTGTTTCCTATACGGCCAGTACAGTGAGCTAGCTCAGAACAAAGAACTGTGCTTCCTACACAAATGGGGCATATCTAGTTCAACTCATTATTGGAAACTAAGTAAAACAGGAGCTTCTCTTCAGTCCAATACACTGCATTTGCTGGGAACAGACACGAGTGCTATTTGCACTGTTTACAGCCAGAAAAGCACAAGGGGTGTTCTTACCCTGAATTAACACTTAATGCTAGAACTTGAAACTGAATGTGATTCAACTCCATTTAGGAAGTTGTATTGAACCCCAATTGCCCTTACAAGAAAAACGCTCTTCTTTTGAGACACAGGCACTCTTGCACTCTACTGTGTTTCCTATAGGGCCAGTACAGTGAGCTAGCTCAGAACAAAAGAACTGTGCTTCCTACACAAATGGGGCATATCTAGTTCAACTCAGTATTGGAAAGTAAGTAAAACAGGAGCTTCTCTTCAGTCCAATACACTGCATTTGCTGGGAACAGACGCGAGTGCTATTTGCACTGTTTATGGCCAGAAAAGCACAATAGTGGTGTTCTTACCCTGAATTAACACTTAATGCTAGAACTTGAAACTGAATGTGATTCAACTCCGTTTAGGAAGTTGTATTGAACCCCAGTTGGCCTTACAAGAAAAACACTCTGCTTGTGAGAAACAGGACTCTTGCACTCTACTGTGTTTCCTATAGGGCCAATACAGTGAGCTAGCTCAGAACAAAAGAACTGTGCTTCCTACACAAACGGGGCATATCTAGTTCAACTCAGTACTGGAAACTAAGTAAAACAGGAGCTTCTCTTCAGTCCAATACACTGCATTTGCTGGGAACAGACGCGAGTGCTATTTGCACTGTTTATGGCCAGAAAAGCACAATAGTGGTGTTCTTACCCTGAATGAACACTTACTGCTAGAACTTGAAACTGAATGTGATTCAACTCCGTTTAGGAAGTTGTATTGAACCCCAGTTGGCCTTACAAGAAAAACACTCTGCTTTTGAGAAACAGGCACTCTTGCACTCTACTGTGTTTCCTATAGGGCCAGTACAGTGAGCTAGCTCAGAACAAAAGAACTGTGCGTCCTACTCAAACGGGGCATATCTAGTTCAACTCAGTATTGGAAACTAAGTAAAACAGGAGCTTCTCTTCAGTCCAATACACTGCATTTGCTGGGAACAGACGCGAGGGCTATTTGCAGTGTTTATGGCCAGAAAAGCACAATAGTGGTGTTCTACCCTGAATTAACACTTAATGCTAGAACTTGAAACTGAATGTGATTCAACTCCGTTTAGGAAGTTGTATTGAACCCCAGTTGGCCTTACAAGAAAAACACTCTGCTTTTGAGAAACAGGCACTCTTGCACTCTACTGTGTTTCCTATAGGGCCAGTACAGTGAGCTAGCTCAGAACAAAGGGACTGTGCTTCCTACACAAACGGGGCATATCTAGTTCAACTCAGTATTGGAAACTAAGTAAAACAGGAGCTTCTCTTCAGTCCAATACACTGCATTTGCTGCGAACAGACGCGAGTGCTATTTGCACTGTTTATGGCCAGAAAAGCACAATAGTGGTGTTCTTACCCTGAATTAACACTTAATGCTAGAACTTGAAACTGAATGTGATTCAACTCCGTTTAGGAAGTTGTATTGAACCCCAGTTGGCCTTACAAGAAAAACACTCTGCTTTTGAGAAACAGGCACTCTTGCACTCTACTGTGTTTCCTATAGGGCCAGTACAGTGAGCTAGCTCAGAACAAAAGAACTGTGCTTCCTACACAAACGGGGCATATCTAGTTCAACTCAGTATTGGAAACTAAGTAAAACAGGAGCTTCTCTTCAGTCCAATACACTGCATTTGCTGGCAACAGACGTGAGTGCTATTTGCACTGTTTATTTCCAGAAAAGCACAATAGTGGTGTTCTTACCCTGAATTAACACTTAATGCTAGAACTTGAAACTGAATGTGATTCAACTCCGTTTAGGAAGTTGTATTGAACCCCAGTTGGCCTTACAAGAAAAACACTCTGCTTTTGAGAAACAGGCACTCTTGCACTCTACTGTGTTTCCTATAGGGCCAGTACAGTGAGCTAGCTCAGAACAAAAGAACTGTGCTTCCTACACAAACGGGGCATATCTAGTTCAACTCAGTATTGGTAACTAAGTAAAACAGGAGCTTCTCTTCAGTCCAATACACTGCATTTGCTGGGAACAGACGCGAGTGCTATTTGCACTGTTTATGGCCAGAAAAGCACACTAGTGGTGTTCTTACCCTGAATTAACACTTAATGCTAAAACTTGAAACTGAATGTGATTCAACTCCATTTAGGAAGTTGTATTGAAGCCCAGTTGGCCTTACAAGAAAAACACTCTGCTTTTGAGAAACAGGCACTCTTGCACTCTACTGTGTTTCCTATAGGGCCAGTACAGTGAGCTAGCTCAGAACAAAGGGACTGTGCTTCCTACACAAACGGGGCATATCTAGTTCAACTCAGTATTGGAAACTAAGTAAAACAGGAGCTTCTCTTCAGTCCAATACACTGCATTTGCTCGGAACAGACGCGAGGGCTATTTGCACAGTTTATGGCCAGAAAAGCACACTAGTGTTGTTCTTACCCTGAATTAACACTTAATGCTAGAACTTGAAACTGAATGTGATTCAACTCCGTTTAGGAAGTTGTATTGAACCCCAGTTGGCCTTACAAGAAAAACACTCTGCTTTTGAGACACAGGCACTCTTGCACTCTACTGTGTTTCCTACAGGGCCAGTACAGTGAGCCAGCTCAGAACAAAAGAACTGTGCTTCCTACACAAACTGGGCATATCTAGTTCAACTCAGTATTGGAAACTAAGTAAAACAGGAGCTTCTCTTCAGTCCAATACACTGCATTTGCTGGGAACAGACGCGAGTGCTATTTGCACTGTTTATGGCCAGAAAAGTACAATAGTGGTATTCTTACACTGAATTAACACTTAATGCTAGAACTTGAAACTGAATGTGATTCAACTCCGTTTAGGAAGTTGTATTGAACCCCATTGGGCCTTACAAGAAAAACACTCTGCTTTTGAGAAACAGGCACTCTTGCACTCTACTGTGTTTCCTATACGGCCAGTACAGTGAGCTAGCTCAGAACAAAGAACTGTGCTTCCTACACAAATGGGGCATATCTAGTTCAACTCATTATTGGAAACTAAGTAAAACAGGAGCTTCTCTTCAGTCCAATACACTGCATTTGCTGGGAACAGACACGAGTGCTATTTGCACTGTTTACAGCCAGAAAAGCACAAGGGGTGTTCTTACCCTGAATTAACACTTAATGCTAGAACTTGAAACTGAATGTGATTCAACTCCATTTAGGAAGTTGTATTGAACCCCAATTGCCCTTACAAGAAAAACGCTCTTCTTTTGAGACACAGGCACTCTTGCACTCTACTGTGTTTCCTATAGGGCCAGTACAGTGAGCTAGCTCAGAACAAAAGAACTGTGCTTCCTACACAAATGGGGCATATCTAGTTCAACTCAGTATTGGAAAGTAAGTAAAACAGGAGCTTCTCTTCAGTCCAATACACTGCATTTGCTGGGAACAGACGCGAGTGCTATTTGCACTGTTTATGGCCAGAAAAGCACAATAGTGGTGTTCTTACCCTGAATTAACACTTAATGCTAGAACTTGAAACTGAATGTGATTCAACTCCGTTTAGGAAGTTGTATTGAACCCCAGTTGGCCTTACAAGAAAAACACTCTGCTTGTGAGAAACAGGACTCTTGCACTCTACTGTGTTTCCTATAGGGCCAATACAGTGAGCTAGCTCAGAACAAAAGAACTGTGCTTCCTACACAAACGGGGCATATCTAGTTCAACTCAGTACTGGAAACTAAGTAAAACAGGAGCTTCTCTTCAGTCCAATACACTGCATTTGCTGGGAACAGACGCGAGTGCTATTTGCACTGTTTATGGCCAGAAAAGCACAATAGTGGTGTTCTTACCCTGAATGAACACTTACTGCTAGAACTTGAAACTGAATGTGATTCAACTCCGTTTAGGAAGTTGTATTGAACCCCAGTTGGCCTTACAAGAAAAACACTCTGCTTTTGAGAAACAGGCACTCTTGCACTCTACTGTGTTTCCTATAGGGCCAGTACAGTGAGCTAGCTCAGAACAAAAGAACTGTGCGTCCTACTCAAACGGGGCATATCTAGTTCAACTCAGTATTGGAAACTAAGTAAAACAGGAGCTTCTCTTCAGTCCAATACACTGCATTTGCTGGGAACAGACGCGAGGGCTATTTGCAGTGTTTATGGCCAGAAAAGCACAATAGTGGTGTTCTACCCTGAATTAACACTTAATGCTAGAACTTGAAACTGAATGTGATTCAACTCCGTTTAGGAAGTTGTATTGAACCCCAGTTGGCCTTACAAGAAAAACACTCTGCTTTTGAGAAACAGGCACTCTTGCACTCTACTGTGTTTCCTATAGGGCCAGTACAGTGAGCTAGCTCAGAACAAAGGGACTGTGCTTCCTACACAAACGGGGCATATCTAGTTCAACTCAGTATTGGAAACTAAGTAAAACAGGAGCTTCTCTTCAGTCCAATACACTGCATTTGCTGCGAACAGACGCGAGTGCTATTTGCACTGTTTATGGCCAGAAAAGCACAATAGTGGTGTTCTTACCCTGAATTAACACTTAATGCTAGAACTTGAAACTGAATGTGATTCAACTCCGTTTAGGAAGTTGTATTGAACCCCAGTTGGCCTTACAAGAAAAACACTCTGCTTTTGAGAAACAGGCACTCTTGCACTCTACTGTGTTTCCTATAGGGCCAGTACAGTGAGCTAGCTCAGAACAAAAGAACTGTGCTTCCTACACAAACGGGGCATATCTAGTTCAACTCAGTATTGGAAACTAAGTAAAACAGGAGCTTCTCTTCAGTCCAATACACTGCATTTGCTGGGAACAGACGCGAGTGCTATTTGCAATGTTTATCGCCAGAAAAGCACAATAGTGGTGTTCTTACCCTCAATGAACACTTAATGCTAGAACTTGAAACTGAATATGATTTAACTCCGTTTAGGAAGTTGTATTGAACCCCAATTGGCCTTACAAGAAAAAAACTCTGCTTTTGAGAAACAGGCACTCTTGCACTCTACTGTGTTTCCTATAGGGCCAGTACAGTGAGCTAGCTCAGAACAAAAGAACTGTGCTTCCTACACAAGCGGGTCATATCGAGTTCAACTCAGTATTGGAAACTAAGTAAAAGAGCAGCTTCTCTTCAGTCCAATACACTGCATTTGCTGGGAACAGACATGAGTGCTATTTGCACTGTTTATTTCCAGAAAAGCACAATAGTGGTGTTCTTACCCTGAATTAACACTTAATGCTAGAACTTGAAACTGAATGTGATTCAACTCCGTTTAGGAAGTTGTATTGAACCCCAGTTGGCCTTACAAGAAAAACACTCTGCTTGTGAGAAACAGGACTCTTGCACTCTACTGTGTTTCCTATAGGGCCAGTACAGTGAGCTAGCTCAGAACAAAAGAACTGTGCTTCCTACACAAACGGGGCATATCTAGTTCAACTCAGTACTGGAAACTAAGTAAAACAGGAGCTTCTCTTCAGTCCAATACACTGCATTTGCTGGGAACAGACGCGAGTGCTATTTGCACTGTTTATGGCCAGAAAAGCACAATAGTGGTGTTCTTACCCTGAATGAACACTTACTGCTAGAACTTGAAACTGAATGTGATTCAACTCCGTTTAGGAAGTTGTATTGAACCCCAGTTGGCCTTACAAGAAAAACACTCTGCTTTTGAGAAACAGGCACTCTTGCACTCTACTGTGTTTCCTATAGGGCCAGTACAGTGAGCTAGCTCAGAACAAAAGAACTGTGCGTCCTACTCAAACGGGGCATATCTAGTTCAACTCAGTATTGGAAACTAAGTAAAACAGGAGCTTCTCTTCAGTCCAATACACTGCATTTGCTGGGAACAGATGCGAGGGCTATTTGCAGTGTTTATGGCCAGAAAAGCACAATAGTGGTGTTCTACCCTGAATTAACACTTAATGCTAGAACTTGAAACTGAATGTGATTCAACTCCGTTTAGGAAGTTGTATTGAACCCCAGTTGGCCTTACAAGAAAAACACTCTGCTTTTGAGAAACAGGCACTCTTGCACTCTACTGTGTTTCCTATAGGGCCAGTACAGTGAGCTAGCTCAGAACAAAAGAACTGTGCTTCCTACACAAACGGGGCATATCTAGTTCAACTCAGTATTGGAAACTAAGTAAAACAGGAGCTTCTCTTCAGTCCAATACACTGCATTTGCTGCGAACAGACGCGAGTGCTATTTGCACTGTTTATGGCCAGAAAAGCACAATAGTGGTGTTCTTACCCTGAATTAACACTTAATGCTAGAACTTGAAACTGAATGTGATTCAACTCCGTTTAGGAAGTTGTATTTAAGCCCAGTTGGCCTTACAAGAAAAACACTCTGCTTTTGAGAAACAGGCACTCTTGCACTCTACTGTGTTTCCTATAGGGCCAGTACAGTGAGCTAGCTCAGAACAAAGGGACTGTGCTTCCTACACAAACGGGGCATATCTAGTTCAACTCAGTATTGGAAACTAAGTAAAACAGGAGCTTCTCTTCAGTCCAATACACTGCATTTGCTGGGAACAGACGCGAGTGCTATTTGCAATGTTTATCGCCAGAAAAGCACAATAGTGGTGTTCTTACCCACAATGAACACTTAATGCTAGAACTTGAAACTGAATATGATTTAACTCCGTTTAGGAAGTTGTATTGAACCCCAATTGGCCTTACAAGAAAAAAACTCTGCTTTTGAGAAACAGGCACTCTTGCACTCTACTGTGTTTCCTATAGGGCCAGTACAGTGAGCTAGCTCAGAACAAAAGAACTGTGCTTCCAACACAAGCGGGTCATATCGAGTTCAACTCAGTATTGGAAACTAAGTAAAAGAGCAGCTTCTCTTCAGTCCAATACACTGCATTTGCTGGGAACAGACGTGAGTGCTATTTGCACTGTTTATTTCCAGAAAAGCACAATAGTGGTGTTCTTACCCTGAATTAACACTTAATGCTAGAACTTGAAACTGAATGTGATTCAACTCCGTTTAGGAAGTTGTATTGAACCCCAGTTGGCCTTACAAGAAAAACACTCTGCTTTTGAGAAACAGGCACTCTTGCACTCTACTGTGTTTCCTATAGAGCCAGTACAGTGAGCTAGCTCAGAACAAAAGAACTGTGCTTCCTACACAAACGGGGCATATCTAGTTCAACTCAGTATTGGTAACTAAGTAAAACAGGAGCTTCTCTTCAGTCCAATACACTGCATTTGCTGGGAACAGACGCGAGTGCTATTTGCACTGTTTATGGCCAGAAAAGCACACTAGTGGTGTTCTTACCATGAATTAACACTTAATGCTAAAACTTGAAACTGAATGTGATTCAACTCAATTTAGGAAGTTGTATTGAAGCCCAGTTGGCCTTACAAGAAAAACACTCTGCTTTTGAGAAACAGGCACTCTTGCACTCTACTGTGTTTCCTATAGGGCCAGTACAGTGAGCTAGCTCAGAACAAAGGGACTGTGCTTCCTACACAAACGGGGCATATCTAGTTCAACTCAGTATTGGAAACTAAGTAAAACAGGAGCTTCTCTTCAGTTGAATACACTGCATTTGCTGGGAACAGACGCGAGTGCTATTTGCACTGTTTATGGCCAGAAAAGCACAATAGTGGTGTTCTTACCCTGAATTAACACTTAATGCTAGAACATGAAACTGAATGTGATTCAACTCCGTTTAGGAAGTTGTATTGAACCCCAGTTGGCCTTACAAGAAAAACACTCTGCTTTTGAGAAACAGGCACTCTTGCCCTCTACTGTGTTTCCTATGGGGCCAGTACAGTGAGCTAGCTCAGAACAAAAGAACTGTGCTTCCTACACAAACGGGGCATATCTAGTTCAACTCAGTAATGGAAACTAAGTAAAACAGGAGCTTCTCTTCAGTCCAATACACTGCATTTGCTGGGAACAGACGCGAGGGCTATTTGCACAGTTTATGGCCAGAAAAGCACACTAGTGGTGTTCTTACCCTGAATTAACACTTAATGCTAGAACTTGAAACTGAATGTGATTCAACTACGTTTATGAAGTTGTATTGAACCCCATTGGGCCTTACAAGAAAAACACTCTGCTTTTGAGAAACAGGCACTGTTGCACTCTACTGTGTTTCCTATAGGGCCAGTACAGTGAGCTAGCTCAGAACAAAAAACTGTGCTTCCTACACAAATGGGGCATATCTAGTTCAACTCATTATTGGAAACTAAGTAAAACAGGAGCTTCTCTTCAGTCCAATACACTGCATTTGCTGGGAACAGACGCGAGTGCTAATTGCACTGTTTATGGCCAGAAAAGCACAATAGTGGTGTTCTTACCCTGAATTAACACTTAATGCTAGAACTTGAAACTGAATGTGATTCATCTCCGTTTAGGAAGCTGTATTGAACCCCAGTTGGCCTTACAAGAAAAACACTCTGCTTTTGAGAAACAGGCACTCTTGCACTCTACTGTGTTTCCTATAGGGCCAGTACAGTGAGCTAGCTCAGAACAAAAGAACTGTGCGTCCTACACAAACGGGGCATATCTAGTTCAACTAAGTATTGGAAACTAAGTAAAACAGGAGCTTCTCTTCAGTCCAATACACTGCATTTGCTGGGAACATATGCGAGTGCTATTTGCAGTGTTTATGGCCAGAAAAGCACAATAGTGTTGTTCTTACCCTGAATTAACACTTAATGCTAGAACTTGAAACTGAATGTGATTCAACTCCGTTTAGGAAGTTGTATTGAACCCCAGTTGGCCTTACAAGAAAAACACTCTGCTTTTGAGAAACAGGCACTCTTGCACTCTACTGTGTTTCCATTAGGGCCAGTACAGTGAGCTAGCTCAGAACAAAAGAACTGTGCTTCCTACACAAACCGGGCATATCTAGTTCAACTCAGTATTGGAAACTAAGTAAAACAGGAGCTTCTCTTCAGTCCAATACACTGCATTTGCTGGGAACAGACGCGAGGGCTATTTGCACAGTTTATGGCCAGAAAAGCACACTAGTGGTGTTCTTACCCTGAATTAACACTTAATGCTAGAACTTGAAATTGAATGTGATTCAACTCCGTTTATGAAGTTGTATTGAACCCCATTGGGCCTTACAAGAAAAACACTCTGCTTTTGAGAAACAGGCACTCTTGCACTCTACTGTGTTTCCTATAGGGCCAGTACAGTGAGGTAGCTCAGAACAAAAGAACTGTGCTTCCTACACAAACCGGGCATATCTAGTTCAACTCAGTATTGGAAACTAAGTAAAACAGGAGCTTCTCTTCAGTCCAATACACTGCATTTGCTGGGAACAGACGTGAGGGCTATTTGCACAGTTTATGGCCAGAAAAGCACACTAGTGGTGTTCTTACCCTGAATTAACACTTAATGCTAGAACTTGAAACTGAATGTGATTCAACTCCGTTTAGGAAGTTGTATTGAACCCCAGTTGGCCTTACAAGAAAAACACTCTGCTTTTGAGACACAGGCACTCTTGCACTCTACTGTGTTTCCTACAGGGCCAGTACAGTGAGCCAGCTCAGAACAAAAGAACTGTGCTTCCTACACAAACGGGGCATATCTTGTTCAACTCAGTATTGGAAACTAAGTAAAACAGGAGCTTCTCTTCAGTCCAATACACTGCATTTGCTGGGAACAGACGCGAGTGCTATTTGCACTGTTTATGGCCAGAAAAGTACAATAGTGGTATTCTTACACTGAATTAACACTTAATGCTAGAACTTGAAACTGAATGTGATTCAACTCCGTTTATGAAGTTGTATTGAACCCCATTGGGCCTTACAAGAAAAACACTCTGCTTTTGAGAAACAGGCACTCTTGCACTCTACTGTGTTTCCTATACGGCCAGTACAGTGAGCTAGCTCAGAACAAAGAACTGTGCTTCCTACACAAATGGGGCATATCTAGTTCAACTCATTATTGGAAACTAAGTAAAACAGGAGCTTCTCTTCAGTCCAATACACTGCATTTGCTGGGAACAGACGCGAGTGCTATTTGCACTGTTTACGGCCAGAAAAGCACAAGGGGTGTTCTTACCCTGAATTAACACTTAATGCTAGAACTTGAAACTGAATGTGATTCAACTCCGTTTAGGAAGTTGTATTGAACCCCAATTGCCCTTACAAGAAAAACGCTCTTCTTTTGAGACACAGGCACTCTTGCACTCTACTGTGTTTCCTATAGGGCCAGTACAGTAAGCTAGCTCAGAACAAAAGAACTGTGCTTCCTACACAAACGGGGCATATCTAGTTCAACTCAGTATTGGAAACTAAGTAAAACAGGAGCTTCTCTTCAGTCCAATACACTGCATTTGCTGGGAACAGACGCGAGTGCTATTTGCACTGTTTATGGCCAGAAAAGCACAATAGTGGTGTTCTTACCCTGAATTAACACTTAATGCTAGAACTTGAAACTGAATGTGATTCAACTCCGTTTAGGAAGTTGTATTGAACCACAGTTGGCCTTACAAGAAAAACACTCTGCTTGTGAGAAACAGGACTCTTGCACTCTACTGTGTTTCCTATAGGGCCAGTACAGTGAGCTAGCTCAGAACAAAAGAACTGTGCTTCCTACACAAACGGGACATATCTAGTTCAACTCAGTACTGGAAACTAAGTAAAAGAGGAGCTTCTCTTCAGTCCAATACACTGCATTTGCTGGGAACAGACGCGAGTGCTATTTGCACTGTTTATGGCCAGAAAAGCACAATAGTGGTGTTCTTACCCTGAATGAACACTTACTGCTAGAACTTGAAACTGAATGTGATTCAACTCCGTTTAGGAAGTTGTATTGAACCCCAGTTGGCCTTACAAGAAAAACACTCTGCTTTTGAGAAACAGGCACTCTTGCACTCTACTGTGTTTCCTATAGGGCCAGTACAGTGAGCTAGCTCAGAACAAAAGAACTGTGCTTCCTACACAAACGGGGCATATCTAGTTCAACTCAGTATTGGAAACTAAGTAAAACAGGAGCTTCTCTTCAGTCCAATACACTGCATTTGCTGGGAACATATGCGAGTGCTATTTGCAGTGTTTATGGCCAGAAAAGCACAATAGTGTTGTTCTTACCCTGAATTAACACTTAATGCTAGAACTTGAAACTGAATGTGATTCAACTCCGTTTAGGAAGTTGTATTGAACCCCAGTTGGCCTTACAAGAAAAACACTCTGCTTTTGAGAAACAGGCACTCTTGCACTCTATTGTGTTTCCTTTAGGGCCAATACAGTGAGCTAGCTCAGAACAAAAGAACTGTGCTTCCTACACAAACCGGGCATATCTAGTTCAACGCAGTATTGGAAACTAAGTAAAACAGAAGCTTCTCTTCAGTCCAATACACTGCATTTGCTGGGAACAGACGCGAGTGCTATTTGCACTGTTTATGGCCAGAAAAGCACAATAGTGGTGTTCTTACCCTGAATTAACACTTAATGCTAGAACTTGAAACTGAATGTGATTCAACTCCGTTTAGGAAGTTGTATTGAACTCCAGTTGGCCTTACAAGAAAAACACTCTGCTTTTGAGAAACAGGCACTCTTGCACTCTACTGTGTTTCCTATAGGGCCAGTACAGTGAGCTAGATCAGAACAAAAGAACTGTGCTTCCTACACAAACGGGGCATATCTAGTTCAACTCAGTATTGGAAAGTAAGTAAAACAGGAGCTTCTCTTCAGTCCAATACACTATATTTGCTGGGAATAGACGCGAGTGCTATTTGCAATGTTTATGGCCAGAAAAGCACAATAGTGGTGTTCTTACCATGAATTAACACTTAATGCTAGAACTTGAAACTGAATGTGATTCAACTCCGTTTAGGAAGTTGTATTTAAGCCCAGTTGGCCTTACAAGAAAAACACTCTGCTTTTGAGAAACAGGCACTCTTGCACTCTACTGTGTTTCCTATAGGGCCAGTACAGTGAGCTAGCTCAGAACAAAGGGACTGTGCTTCCTACACAAACGCGGCATATCTAGTTCAACTCAGTATTGGAAACTAAGTAAAACAGGAGCTTCTCTTCAGTCCAATACACTGCATTTGCTGCGAACAGACGCGAGTGCTATTTGCACTGTTTATGGCCAGAAAAGCACAATAGTGGTGTTCTTACCCTGAATTAACACTTAATGCTAGAACTTGAAACTGAATGTGATTCAACTCCGTTTAGGAAGTTGTATTTAAGCCCAGTTGGCCTTACAAGAAAAACACTCTGCTTTTGAGAAACAGGCACTCTTGCACTCTACTGTGTTTCCTATAGGGCCAGTACAGTGAGCTAGCTCAGAACAAAGGGACTGTGCTTCCTACACAAACGGGGCATATCTAGTTCAACTCAGTATTGGAAACTAAGTAAAACAGGAGCTTCTCTTCAGTCCAATACACTGCATTTGCTGGGAACAGACGCGAGTGCTATTTGCAATGTTTATCGCCAGAAAAGCACAATAGTGGTGTTCTTACCCACAATGAACACTTAATGCTAGAACTTGAAACTGAATATGATTTAACTCCGTTTAGGAAGTTGTATTGAACCCCAATTGGCCTTACAAGAAAAAAACTCTGCTTTTGAGAAACAGGCACTCTTGCACTCTACTGTGTTTCCTATAGGGCCAGTACAGTGAGCTAGCTCAGAACAAAAGAACTGTGCTTCCAACACAAGCGGGTCATATCGAGTTCAACTCAGTATTGGAAACTAAGTAAAAGAGCAGCTTCTCTTCAGTCCAATACACTGCATTTGCTGGGAACAGACGTGAGTGCTATTTGCACTGTTTATTTCCAGAAAAGCACAATAGTGGTGTTCTTACCCTGAATTAACACTTAATGCTAGAACTTGAAACTGAATGTGATTCAACTCCGTTTAGGAAGTTGTATTGAACCCCAGTTGGCCTTACAAGAAAAACACTCTGCTTTTGAGAAACAGGCACTCTTGCACTCTACTGTGTTTCCTATAGAGCCAGTACAGTGAGCTAGCTCAGAACAAAAGAACTGTGCTTCCTACACAAACGGGGCATATCTAGTTCAACTCAGTATTGGTAACTAAGTAAAACAGGAGCTTCTCTTCAGTCCAATACACTGCATTTGCTGGGAACAGACGCGAGTGCTATTTGCACTGTTTATGGCCAGAAAAGCACACTAGTGGTGTTCTTACCATGAATTAACACTTAATGCTAAAACTTGAAACTGAATGTGATTCAACTCAATTTAGGAAGTTGTATTGAAGCCCAGTTGGCCTTACAAGAAAAACACTCTGCTTTTGAGAAACAGGCACTCTTGCACTCTACTGTGTTTCCTATAGGGCCAGTACAGTGAGCTAGCTCAGAACAAAGGGACTGTGCTTCCTACACAAACGGGGCATATCTAGTTCAACTCAGTATTGGAAACTAAGTAAAACAGGAGCTTCTCTTCAGTTGAATACACTGCATTTGCTGGGAACAGACGCGAGTGCTATTTGCACTGTTTATGGCCAGAAAAGCACAATAGTGGTGTTCTTACCCTGAATTAACACTTAATGCTAGAACATGAAACTGAATGTGATTCAACTCCGTTTAGGAAGTTGTATTGAACCCCAGTTGGCCTTACAAGAAAAACACTCTGCTTTTGAGAAACAGGCACTCTTGCCCTCTACTGTGTTTCCTATGGGGCCAGTACAGTGAGCTAGCTCAGAACAAAAGAACTGTGCTTCCTACACAAACGGGGCATATCTAGTTCAACTCAGTAATGGAAACTAAGTAAAACAGGAGCTTCTCTTCAGTCCAATACACTGCATTTGCTGGGAACAGACGCGAGGGCTATTTGCACAGTTTATGGCCAGAAAAGCACACTAGTGGTGTTCTTACCCTGAATTAACACTTAATGCTAGAACTTGAAACTGAATGTGATTCAACTACGTTTATGAAGTTGTATTGAACCCCATTGGGCCTTACAAGAAAAACACTCTGCTTTTGAGAAACAGGCACTGTTGCACTCTACTGTGTTTCCTATAGGGCCAGTACAGTGAGCTAGCTCAGAACAAAAAACTGTGCTTCCTACACAAATGGGGCATATCTAGTTCAACTCATTATTGGAAACTAAGTAAAACAGGAGCTTCTCTTCAGTCCAATACACTGCATTTGCTGGGAACAGACGCGAGTGCTAATTGCACTGTTTATGGCCAGAAAAGCACAATAGTGGTGTTCTTACCCTGAATTAACACTTAATGCTAGAACTTGAAACTGAATGTGATTCATCTCCGTTTAGGAAGCTGTATTGAACCCCAGTTGGCCTTACAAGAAAAACACTCTGCTTTTGAGAAACAGGCACTCTTGCACTCTACTGTGTTTCCTATAGGGCCAGTACAGTGAGCTAGCTCAGAACAAAAGAACTGTGCGTCCTACACAAACGGGGCATATCTAGTTCAACTAAGTATTGGAAACTAAGTAAAACAGGAGCTTCTCTTCAGTCCAATACACTGCATTTGCTGGGAACATATGCGAGTGCTATTTGCAGTGTTTATGGCCAGAAAAGCACAATAGTGTTGTTCTTACCCTGAATTAACACTTAATGCTAGAACTTGAAACTGAATGTGATTCAACTCCGTTTAGGAAGTTGTATTGAACCCCAGTTGGCCTTACAAGAAAAACACTCTGCTTTTGAGAAACAGGCACTCTTGCACTCTACTGTGTTTCCATTAGGGCCAGTACAGTGAGCTAGCTCAGAACAAAAGAACTGTGCTTCCTACACAAACCGGGCATATCTAGTTCAACTCAGTATTGGAAACTAAGTAAAACAGGAGCTTCTCTTCAGTCCAATACACTGCATTTGCTGGGAACAGACGCGAGGGCTATTTGCACAGTTTATGGCCAGAAAAGCACACTAGTGGTGTTCTTACCCTGAATTAACACTTAATGCTAGAACTTGAAATTGAATGTGATTCAACTCCGTTTATGAAGTTGTATTGAACCCCATTGGGCCTTACAAGAAAAACACTCTGCTTTTGAGAAACAGGCACTCTTGCACTCTACTGTGTTTCCTATACGGCCAGTACAGTGAGCTAGCTCAGAACAAAGAACTGTGCTTCCTACACAAATGGGGCATATCTAGTTCAACTCATTATTGGAAACTAAGTAAAACAGGAGCTTCTCTTCAGTCCAATACACTGCATTTGCTGGGAACAGACGCGAGTGCTATTTGCACTGTTTACGGTCAGAAAAGCACAAGGTGTGTTCTTACCCTGAATTAACACTTAATGCTAGAACTTGAAACTGAATGTGATTCAACTCCGTTTAGGAAGTTGTATTGAACCCCAATTGCCCTTACAAGAAAAACGCTCTTCTTTTGAGACACAGGCACTCTTGCACTCTACTGTGTTTCCTATAGGGCCAGTACAGTAAGCTAGCTCAGAACAAAAGAACTGTGCTTCCTACACAAACGGGGCATATCTAGTTCAACTCAGTATTGGAAACTAAGTAAAACAGGAGCTTCTCTTCAGTCCAATACACTGCATTTGCTGGGAACAGACGCGAGTGCTATTTGCACTGTTTATGGCCAGAAAAGCACAATAGTGGTGTTCTTACCCTGAATTAACACTTAATGCTAGAACTTGAAACTGAATGTGATTCAACTCCGTTTAGGAAGTTGTATTGAACCCCAGTTGGCCTTACAAGAAAAACACTCTGCTTGTGAGAAACAGGACTCTTGCACTCTACTGTGTTTCCTATAGGGCCAGTACAGTGAGCTAGCTCAGAACAAAAGAACTGTGCTTCCTACACAAACGGGACATATCTAGTTCAACTCAGTACTGGAAACTAAGTAAAACAGGAGCTTCTCTTCAGTCCAATACACTGCATTTGCTGGGAACAGACGCGAGTGCTATTTGCACTGTTTATGGCCAGAAAAGCACAATAGTGGTGTTCTTACCCTGAATTAACACTTAATGCTAGAACTTGAAACTGAATGTGATTCAACTCCGTTTAGGAAGTTGTATTGAACCCCAGTTGGCCTTACAAGAAAAACACTCTGCTTTTGAGAAACAGGCACTCTTGCACTCTACTGTGTTTCCTATAGGGCCAGTACAGTGAGCTAGCTCAGAACAAAAGAACTGTGCTTCCTACACAAACGGGGCATATCTAGTTCAACTCAGTATTGGAAACTAAGTAAAACAGGAGCTTCTCTTCAGTCCAATACACTGCATTTGCTGGGAACAGACGCGAGTGCTATTTGCAGTGTTTATGGCCAGAAAAGCACAATAGTGTTGTTCTTACCCTGAATTAACACTTAATGCTAGAACTTGAAACTGAATGTGATTCAACTCCGTTTAGGAAGTTGTATTGAACCCCAGTTGGCCTTACAAGAAAAACACTCTGCTTTTGAGAAACAGGCACTCTTGCACTCTACTGTGTTTCCTATAGGGCCAGTACAGTGAGGTAGCTCAGAACAAAAGAACTGTGCTTCCTACACAAACCGGGCATATCTAGTTCAACTCAGTATTGGAAACTAAGTAAAACAGGAGCTTCTCTTCAGTCCAATACACTGCATTTGCTGGGAACAGACGTGAGGGCTATTTGCACAGTTTATGGCCAGAAAAGCACACTAGTGGTGTTCTTACCCTGAATTAACACTTAATGCTAGAACTTGAAACTGAATGTGATTCAACTCCGTTTAGGAAGTTGTATTGAACCCCAGTTGGCCTTACAAGAAAAACACTCTGCTTTTGAGACACAGGCACTCTTGCACTCTACTGTGTTTCCTACAGGGCCAGTACAGTGAGCCAGCTCAGAACAAAAGAACTGTGCTTCCTACACAAACGGGGCATATCTTGTTCAACTCAGTATTGGAAACTAAGTAAAACAGGAGCTTCTCTTCAGTCCAATACACTGCATTTGCTGGGAACAGACGCGAGTGCTATTTGCACTGTTTATGGCCAGAAAAGTACAATAGTGGTATTCTTACACTGAATTAACACTTAATGCTAGAACTTGAAACTGAATGTGATTCAACTCCGTTTATGAAGTTGTATTGAACCCCATTGGGCCTTACAAGAAAAACACTCTGCTTTTGAGAAACAGGCACTCTTGCACTCTACTGTGTTTCCTATACGGCCAGTACAGTGAGCTAGCTCAGAACAAAGAACTGTGCTTCCTACACAAATGGGGCATATCTAGTTCAACTCATTATTGGAAACTAAGTAAAACAGGAGCTTCTCTTCAGTCCAATACACTGCATTTGCTGGGAACAGACGCGAGTGCTATTTGCACTGTTTACGGCCAGAAAAGCACAAGGGGTGTTCTTACCCTGAATTAACACTTAATGCTAGAACTTGAAACTGAATGTGATTCAACTCCGTTTAGGAAGTTGTATTGAACCCCAATTGCCCTTACAAGAAAAACGCTCTTCTTTTGAGACACAGGCACTCTTGCACTCTACTGTGTTTCCTATAGGGCCAGTACAGTAAGCTAGCTCAGAACAAAAGAACTGTGCTTCCTACACAAACGGGGCATATCTAGTTCAACTCAGTATTGGAAACTAAGTAAAACAGGAGCTTCTCTTCAGTCCAATACACTGCATTTGCTGGGAACAGACGCGAGTGCTATTTGCACTGTTTATGGCCAGAAAAGCACAATAGTGGTGTTCTTACCCTGAATTAACACTTAATGCTAGAACTTGAAACTGAATGTGATTCAACTCCGTTTAGGAAGTTGTATTGAACCACAGTTGGCCTTACAAGAAAAACACTCTGCTTGTGAGAAACAGGACTCTTGCACTCTACTGTGTTTCCTATAGGGCCAGTACAGTGAGCTAGCTCAGAACAAAAGAACTGTGCTTCCTACACAAACGGGACATATCTAGTTCAACTCAGTACTGGAAACTAAGTAAAAGAGGAGCTTCTCTTCAGTCCAATACACTGCATTTGCTGGGAACAGACGCGAGTGCTATTTGCACTGTTTATGGCCAGAAAAGCACAATAGTGGTGTTCTTACCCTGAATGAACACTTACTGCTAGAACTTGAAACTGAATGTGATTCAACTCCGTTTAGGAAGTTGTATTGAACCCCAGTTGGCCTTACAAGAAAAACACTCTGCTTTTGAGAAACAGGCACTCTTGCACTCTACTGTGTTTCCTATAGGGCCAGTACAGTGAGCTAGCTCAGAACAAAAGAACTGTGCTTCCTACACAAACGGGGCATATCTAGTTCAACTCAGTATTGGAAACTAAGTAAAACAGGAGCTTCTCTTCAGTCCAATACACTGCATTTGCTGGGAACATATGCGAGTGCTATTTGCAGTGTTTATGGCCAGAAAAGCACAATAGTGTTGTTCTTACCCTGAATTAACACTTAATGCTAGAACTTGAAACTGAATGTGATTCAACTCCGTTTAGGAAGTTGTATTGAACCCCAGTTGGCCTTACAAGAAAAACACTCTGCTTTTGAGAAACAGGCACTCTTGCACTCTATTGTGTTTCCTTTAGGGCCAATACAGTGAGCTAGCTCAGAACAAAAGAACTGTGCTTCCTACACAAACCGGGCATATCTAGTTCAACGCAGTATTGGAAACTAAGTAAAACAGAAGCTTCTCTTCAGTCCAATACACTGCATTTGCTGGGAACAGACGCGAGTGCTATTTGCACTGTTTATGGCCAGAAAAGCACAATAGTGGTGTTCTTACCCTGAATTAACACTTAATGCTAGAACTTGAAACTGAATGTGATTCAACTCCGTTTAGGAAGTTGTATTGAACTCCAGTTGGCCTTACAAGAAAAACACTCTGCTTTTGAGAAACAGGCACTCTTGCACTCTACTGTGTTTCCTATAGGGCCAGTACAGTGAGCTAGATCAGAACAAAAGAACTGTGCTTCCTACACAAACGGGGCATATCTAGTTCAACTCAGTATTGGAAAGTAAGTAAAACAGGAGCTTCTCTTCAGTCCAATACACTATATTTGCTGGGAATAGACGCGAGTGCTATTTGCAATGTTTATGGCCAGAAAAGCACAATAGTGGTGTTCTTACCATGAATTAACACTTAATGCTAGAACTTGAAACTGAATGTGATTCAACTCCGTTTAGGAAGTTGTATTTAAGCCCAGTTGGCCTTACAAGAAAAACACTCTGCTTTTGAGAAACAGGCACTCTTGCACTCTACTGTGTTTCCTATAGGGCCAGTACAGTGAGCTAGCTCAGAACAAAGGGACTGTGCTTCCTACACAAACGCGGCATATCTAGTTCAACTCAGTATTGGAAACTAAGTAAAACAGGAGCTTCTCTTCAGTCCAATACACTGCATTTGCACGGAACAGACGCGAGTGCTATTTGCACAGTTTATGGCCAGAAAAGCACACTAATCGTGTTCTTACCCTGAATTAACACTTAATGCTAGAACTTGAAACTGAATGTGATTCAACTCCGTTTAGGAAGTTGTATTGAACCCCAGTTGGCCTTACAAGAAAAACACTCTGCTTTTGAGAAACAGGCACTCTTGCACTCTACTGTGTTTCCTATAGGGCCAGTACAGTGAGCTAGCTCAGAACAAAAGAACTGTGCTTCCTACACAAACGGGGCATATCTAGTTCAACTCAGTATTGGAAACTAAGTAAAACAGGAGCTTCTCTTCAGTCCAATACACTGCATTTGCTGGGAACCGACGCGAGTGCTATTTGCACTGTTTATGGCCAGAAAAGCACAATAGTGGTGGTACTACCCTGAATGGACACTTAATGCTAGAACTTGAAACTGAATGTGATTCAACTCCGTTTAGGAAGTTGTATTGAACCCCAGTTGGCCTTACAAGAAAAACACTCTGCTTTTGAGAAACAGGCACTCTTGCCCTCTATTGTGTTTCTTATAGGGCCAGTACAGTGAGCTAGCTCAGAACAAAAGAACTGTGCTTCCTACACAAACGGGGCATAATTAGTTCAACTCAGTATTGGAAACTAAGTAAAACAGGAGCTTCTCTTCAGTCCAATACAGTGCATTTGCTGGGAACAGACGCGAGTGCTAATTGCACTGTTTATGGCCAGAAAAGCACAATAGTGGTGATCTTACCCTGAATTAACACTTAATGCTAAAACTTGAAACTGAATGTGATTCAACTCCGTTTAGGAAGTTGTATTGAACCCCAGTTGGCCTTACAAGAAAAACACTCTGCTTTTGAGCAACAGGCACTCTTGCACTCTACTATGTTTCCTATAGGGCCAGTACAGTGAGCTAGCTCAGAACAAAAGAACTGTGCGTCCTACACAAACGGGGCATATCTAGTTCAACTAAGTATTGGAAACTAAGTAAAACAGGAGCTTCTCTTCAGTCCAATACACTGCATTTGCTGGGAACATATGCGAGTGCTATTTGCAGTGTTTATGGCCAGAAAAGCACAATAGTGTTGTTCTTACCCTGAATTAACACTTAATGCTAGAACTTGAAACTGAATGTGATTCAACTCCGTTTAGGAAGTTGTATTGAACCCCAGTTGGCCTTACAAGAAAAACACTCTGCTTTTGAGAAACAGGCACTCTTGCACTCTACTATGTTTCCTATAGGGCCAGTACAGTGAGCTAGCTCAGAACAAAAGAACTGTGCTTCATACACAAACGGGGCATATCTAGTTCAACTCAGTATTGGAAACTAAGTAAAACAGGAGCTTCTCTTCAGTCCAATACACTGCATTTGCTGGGAACAGACGCGAGTGCAATGCACTGTTTATGGCCAGAAAAGCACAATAGTGGTGTTCCTAACCTGAATGAACACTTAATGCTAGAACTTGAAACTGAATGTGATTCAACTCCGTTTAGGAAGTTGTATTGAACCCCAATTGGCCTTACAAGAAAAACACTCTGCTTTTGAGAAACAGGCACTCTTGCACTCTACTGTGTTTCCTATAGGGCCAGTAGAGTGAGCTAGATCAGAACAAAAGAACTGTGCTTCCTACACAAACGGGGCATATCTAGTTCAACTCAGTATTGGAAAGTAAGTAAAACAGGAGCTTCTCTTCAGTCCAATACAATATATTTGCTGGAAATAGACGCGAGGGCTATTTGCAATGTTTATGGCCAGAAAAGCACAATAGTGGTGTTCTTACCCTGAATTAACACTTAATGCTAGAACTTGAAACTGAATGTGATTCAACTCCGTTTAGGAAGTTGTATTTAAGCCCAGTTGGCCTTACAAGAAAAACACTCTGCTTTTGAGAAACAGGCACTCTTGCACTCTACTGTGTTTCCTATAGGGCCAGTACAGTGAGCTAGCTCAGAACAAAAGAACTGTGCTTCCTACACAAACGGGGCATATCTAGTTCAACTCAGTATTGGAAAGTAAGTAAAACAGGAGCTTCTCTTCAGTCCAATACACTATATTTGCTGGGAATAGACGCGAGTGCTATTTGCAATGTTTATGGCCAGAAAAGCACAATAGTGGTGTTCTTACCATGAATTAACACTTAATGCTAGAACTTGAAACTGAATGTGATTCAACTCCGTTTAGGAAGTTGTATTTAAGCCCAGTTGGCCTTACAAGAAAAACACTCTGCTTTTGAGAAACAGGCACTCTTGCACTCTACTGTGTTTCCTATAGGGCCAGTACAGTGAGCTAGCTCAGAACAAAGGGACTGTGCTTCCTACACAAACGCGGCATATCTAGTTCAACTCAGTATTGGAAACTAAGTAAAACAGGAGCTTCTCTTCAGTCCAATACACTGCATTTGCACGGAACAGACGCGAGTGCTATTTGCACAGTTTATGGCCAGAAAAGCACACTAATCGTGTTCTTACCCTGAATTAACACTTAATGCTAGAACTTGAAACTGAATGTGATTCAACTCCGTTTAGGAAGTTGTATTGAACCCCAGTTGGCCTTACAAGAAAAACACTCTGCTTTTGAGAAACAGGCACTCTTGCACTCTACTGTGTTTCCTATAGGGCCAGTACAGTGAGCTAGCTCAGAACAAAAGAACTGTGCGTCCTACACAAACCGGGCATATCTAGTTCAACGCAGTATTGGAAACTAAGTAAAACAGGAGCTTCTCTTCAGTCCAATACACTGCATTTGCTGGGAACAGACGCGAGTGCTATTTGCACTGTTTATGGCCAGAAAAGCACACTAGTGGTGTTCTTACCCTGAATTAACACTTAATGCTAGAACTTGAAACTGAATGTGATTCAACTCCGTTTAGGAAGTTGTATTGAACCCCAGTTGGCCTTACAAGAAAAACACTCTGCTTTTGAGCAACAGGCACTCTTGCACTCTACTGTGTTTCCTATAGGGCCAGTACAGTGAGCTAGCTCAGAACAAAAGAACTGTGCTTCCTACACAAACGGGGCATATCTAGTTCAACTCAGTATTGGAAACTAAGTAAAACAGGAGCTTCTCTTCAGTCCAATACACTGCATTTGCTGGGAACAGACGCGAGTGCTATTTGCACTGTTTATGGCCAGAAAAGCACAATAGTGGTGTTCCTACCCTGAATTAACACTTAATGCTAGAACTTGAAACTGAATGTGATTCAACTCCGTTTAGGAAGTTGTATTGAACCCCAATTGGCCTTACAGGAAAAACACTCTGCTTTTGAGAAACAGGCACTCTTGCACTCTACTGTGTTTCCTATAGGGCCAGTACAGTGAGCTAGCTCAGAACAAAAGGACTGTGCTTCCTACACGAACGCGGCATATCTAGTTCAACTCAGTATTGGAAACTAAGTAAAACAGGAGCTTTTCTTCAGTCCAATACACTGCATTTGCAGGGAAGAGACGCGAGTGCTATTTGCACAGTTTATGGCCAGAAAAGCACACTAATCGTGTTCTTACCCTGAATTAACACTTAATGCTAGAACTTGAAAATGAATGTGATTCAACTCCGTTTAGGAAGTTGTATTGAACCCCAGTTGGCCTTACAAGAAAAACACTCTGCTTTTGAGAAACAGGCACTCTTGCACTCTACTGTGTTTCCTATAGGGCCAGTACAGTGAGCTAGCTCAGAAAAAAAGAACTGTGCTTCCTACACAAACGGGGCATATCTAGTTCAACTCAGTATTGGAAACTAAGTAAAACAGGAGCTTCTCTTCAGTCCAATACACTGCATTTGCTGGGAACCGACGTGAGTGCTATTTGCACTGTTTATGGCCAGAAAAGCACAATAGTGGTGGTACTACCCTGAATGGACACTTAATGCTAGAACTTGAAACTGAATGTGATTCAACTCCGTTTAGGAAGTTGTATTGAACCCCAGTTGGCCTTACAAGAAAAACACTCTGCTTTTGAGAAACAGGCACTCTTGCCCTCTATTGTGTTTCCTATAGGGCCAGTACAGTGAGCTAGCTCAGAACAAAAGAACTGTGCTTCCTACACAAACGGGGCATATTTAGTTCAACTCAGTATTGGAAACTAAGTAAAACAGGAGCTTCTCTTCAGTCCAATACACTGCATTTCAGGGAACAGACGCGAGTGCTATTTGTGCTGATTATGGCCAGAAATGCACACTAGTGGTGTTCTTACCCTGAATTAACACTTAATGCTAGAACTTGAAACTGAATGTGATTCAACTCCGTTTAGGAAGTTGTATTGAACCCCAGTTGGCCTTACAAGAAAAACACTCTGCTTTTGAGAAACAGGCACTCTTGCACTCTACTGTGTTTCCTATAGGGCCAGTACAGTGAGCTATGTCAGAACAAAAGAACTGTGCTTCCTACACAAACGGGGCATATCTAGTTCAACTCAGTATTGGAAATTAAGTAAAACAGGAGCTTCTCTTCAGTCCAATACACTGCATTTGCTGGGAACAGACGCGAGTGCTATTTGGACTGTTTATGGCCAAAAAAGCACACTAGTGGTGTTACTACCCTGAATGGACACTTAATGCTAGAACTTGAAACTGAATGTGATTCAACTCCGTTTAGGAAGTTGTATTGAACCCCAGTTGGCCTTACAAGAAAAACACTCTGCTTTTGAGAAACAGGCACTCTTGCACTCTACTGTGTTTCCTATAGGGCCAGTACAGTGAGCTAGCTCAGAACAAAAGAACTGTGCTTCCTTCACAAATGGGGCATATGTAGTTCAACTCAGTATTGGAAACTAAGTAAAACAGGAGCTTCTCTTCAGTCCAATACACTGCATTTGCTGGGAACAGACGCGAGTGCTATTTGCAGTGTTTATGGCCAGAAAAGCACACTAGTGGTGTTCTTACCCTGAATTAACACTTAATGCTAGAACTTGAAACTGTATGTGATTCAACTCGGTTTAGGAAGTTGTATTGAACCCCAGTTGGCCTTACAAGAAAAACACTCTGCTTTTGAGAAACAGGCACTCTTGCACTCTACTGTGTTTCCTATAGGGCCAGTACAGTGAGCTAGCTCAGAACAAAAGAACTGTGCTTCCTACACAAACGGGGCATATCTAGTTCAACTCAGTATTGGAAACTAAGTAAAACAGGAGCTTCTCTTCAGTCCAATACACTGCATTTGCTGGGAACAGACGCGAGTGCTATTTGCACTGTTTATGGCCAGAAAAGCACAATAGTGGTATTCTTACCCTGAATTAACACTTAATGCTAGAACTTGAAACTGAATGTGATTCAACTCCGTTTATGAAGTTGTATTGAACCCCAGTTGGCCTTACAAGAAAAACAATCTGCTTTTGAGAAACAGGCACTCTTGCACTCTACTGTGTTTCCTATAAGGCCAGTACAGTGAGCTAGCTCAGAACAAAAGAACTGTGCTTCCTACACAAACGCGGCATATCTAGTTCAACTCAGTATTGGAAACTAAGTAAAACAGGAGCTTCTCTTCAGTCCAATACACTGCATTTGCTGGGAACAGACGCGAGTGCTATTTGTACTGTTTATGGCCAGAAAAGCACAATAGTGGTGTTCTTACCCTGAATTAACACTTAATGCTAGAACTTGAAACTGAATGTGCTTCAACTCCGTTTAGGAAGTTGTATTGAACCCCAGTTGGCCTTACAAGAAAAACACTCTGCTTTTGAGAAACAGGCACTATTGCAAACTACTGTGTTTCCTAAAGGGCCAGTACAGTGATCTAGCTCAGAACAAAAGAACTGTGCTTCCTACACAAACGAGGCATATCTAGTTCAACTCAGTATTGGAAACTAAGTAAAACAGGAGCTTCTCTTCAGTCCAATACACTGCATTTGCTGGGAACAGACGCGAGTGCTATTTGCACTGTTTATGGCCAGAAAAGCACAATAGTGGTGGTACTACCCTGAATGAACACTTACTGCTAGACTTGAAACTGAATGTGATTCAACTCCATTTAGGAAGTTGTATTGAACCCCAGTTGGCCTTACAAGAAAAACACTCTGCTTTTGAGAAACAGGCACTCTTGCACTCTACTGTGTTTCCTATAGGGCCAGTACAGTGATCTAGCTCAGAACAAAAGAACTGTGCTTCCTACACAAACGGGGCATATCTAGTTCAACTCAGTATTGGAAACTAAGTAAAACAGGAGCTTCTCTTCAGTCCAATACACTGCATTTGCTGGGAACAGACGCGAGTGCTATTTGCACTGTTTATGGCCAGAAAAGCACAATAGTGGTGTTCTTACCCTGAATTAACACTTACTGCTAGAACTTGAAACTGAATGTGATTCAACTCCGTTTAGGAAGTTGAATTGAACCCCAGTTGGCCTTACAAGAAAAACACTCTGCTTTTGAGAAACAGGCACTCTTGCACTGTACTGTGTTTCCTATAGGGCCAGTACAGTGAGCTAGCTCAGAACAAAAGAACTGTGCTTCCTACACAAACGGGGCATATCTAGTTCAACTCAGTATTGGAAACTAAGTAAAACAGGAGCTTCTCTTCAGTCCAATACACTGCATTTGCTGGGAACAGACGTGAGGGCTATTTGCACTGTTTATGTCCAGAAATGTACAATAGTGGTGTTCCTACACTGAATTAACACTTAATGCCAGAACTTGAAACTGAATGTGATTCAACTCCGTTTAGGAAGTTGTATTGAACCCCAGTTGGCCTTACAAGAAAAACACTCTGCTTTTGAGAAACAGGCACTCTTGCACTCTACTGTGTTTCCTATAGGGCCAATACAGTGAGCTAGCTCAAAACAAAAGAACTGTGCTTCCTACACAAACGGGGCATATCTAGTTCAACTCAGTATTGGAGACTAAGTAAAACAGGAGCTTCTCTTCAGTCCAATACACTGCATTTGCTGGGAACAGACGCGAGTGCTATTTGCATTGTTTATGGCCAGAAAGGCACAATAGTCGTGTTCTTACCCTGAATTAACACTTAATGCTAGAACTTGAAACTGAATGTGATTCAACTCCATTTAGGAAGTTGTATGGAACCCCAGTTGCCCTTACAAGAAAAACACTCTGCTTTTGAGAAACAGGCACTCTTGCACTCTACTGTGTTTCCTATAGGGCCAGTACAGTGAGCTAGCTCAAAACAAAAGAACTGTGCTTCCTACACAAACGGGGCATATCTAGTTCAACTCAGTATTGGAGACTAAGTAAAACAGGAGCTTCTCTTCAGTCCAATACACTGCATTTGCTGGGAACAGACGCGAGTGCTATTTGCATTGTTTATGGCCAGAAAGGCACAATAGTCGTGTTCTTACCCTGAATTAACACTTAATGCTAGAACTTGAAACTGAATGTGATTCAACTCCATTTATGAAGTTGTATTGAACCCCAGTTGGCCTTACAAGAAAAACACTCTGCTTTTGAGAAACAGGCACTCTTGCACTCTACTGTGTTTCCTATAGGGCCAGTACAGTGATCTAGCTAAGAACAAAATAACTGTGCTTCCTACACAAACGGGGCATATCTAGTTCAACTCAGTATTGGAAACTAAGTAAAACAGGAGCTTCTCTTCAGTCCAATACACTGCATTTGCTGGGAACAGACGTGAGTGCTATTTGCACTGTTTAAGGCCAGAAATGCACAATAGTGGTGTTCCTACCCTGAATTAACACTTAATGCTAGAACTTGAAACTGAATGTGATTCAACTCCGTTTAGGAAGTTGTATTGAACCCCAGTTGGCCTTACAAGAAAAACACTCTGCTTTTGAGAAACAGGCACTCTTGCACTCTACTGTGTTTCCTATAGGGCCAGTACAGTGAGCTAGCTCAGAACAAAAGAACTGTGCTTCCTACACAAACGAGGCATATCTAGTTCAACTCAGTATTGGAAACTAAGTAAAACAGGAGCTTCTCTTCAGTCCAATACACGGCATTTGCTGGGAACCGACGCGAGTGCTATTTGCAGTGTTTATGGCCAGAAAAGCACAATAGTGGTGTTCCTACCCTGAATTAACACTTAATGCTAGAACTTGAAACTGAATGTGATTCAACTCCGTTTAGGAAGTTGTATTGAACCCCAGTTGGCCTTACAAGAAAAACACTCTGCTTTTGAGAAACAGGCACTCTTGCACTCTACTGTGTTTCCTATAGGGCCAGTACAGTGATCTAGCTCAGAACAAAAGAACTGTGCTTCCTACACAAACGGGGCATATCTAGTACAACTCAGTATTGGAAACTAAGTAAAACAGGAGCTTCTCTTCAGTCCAATACACTGCATTTGCTGGGAACAGACGTGAGTGCTATTTGCACTGTTTATGTCCAGAAATGCACAATAGTGGTGTTCCTACACTGAATTAACTCTTAATGCCAGAACTTGAAACTGAATGTGATTCAACTCCGTTTAGGAAGTTGTATTGAACCCCAGTTGGCCTTACAAGAAAAACACTCTGCTTTTGAGAAACAGGCACTCTTGCACTCTACTGTGTTTCCTATAGGGCCAGTACAGTGAGCTAGCTCAAAACAAAAGAACTGTGCTTCGTACACAAACGGGGCATATCTAGTTCAACTCAGTATTGGAAACTAAGTAAAACAGGAGCTTCTCTTCAGTCCAATACACTGCATTTGCTGGGAACAGACGCGAGTGCTATTTGCATTGTTTATGGCCAGAAAGGCACAATAGTCGTGTTCTTACCCTGAATTAACACTTAATGCTAGAACTTGAAACTGAATGTGATTCAACTCCATTTAGGAAGTTGTATTGAACCCCAGTTGGCCTTACAAGAAAAACACTCTGCTTTTGAGAAACAGGCACTCTTGCACTCTACTGTGTTTCCTATAGGGCCAGTACAGTGAGCTAGCTCAAAACAAAAGAACTGTGCTTCCTACACAAACGGGGCATATCTAGTTCAACTCAGTATTGGAGACTAAGTAAAACAGGAGCTTCTCTTCAGTCCAATACACTGCATTTGCTGGGAACAGACGCGAGTGCTATTTGCATTGTTTATGGCCAGAAAGGCACAATAGTCGTGTTCTTACCCTGAATTAACACTTAATGCTAGAACTTGAAACTGAATGTGATTCAACTCCATTTATGAAGTTGTATTGAACCCCAGTTGGCCTTACAAGAAAAACACTCTGCTTTTGAGAAACAGGCACTCTTGCACTCTACTGTGTTTCCTATAGGGCCAGTACAGTGATCTAGCTAAGAACAAAATAACTGTGCTTCCTACACAAACGGGGCATATCTAGTTCAACTCAGTATTGGAAACTAAGTAAAACAGGAGCTTCTCTTCAGTCCAATACACTGCATTTGCTGGGAACAGACGTGAGTGCTATTTGCACTGTTTAAGGCCAGAAATGCACAATAGTGGTGTTCCTACCCTGAATTAACACTTAATGCTAGAACTTGAAACTGAATGTGATTCAACTCCGTTTAGGAAGTTGTATTGAACCCCAGTTGGCCTTACAAGAAAAACACTCTGCTTTTGAGAAACAGGCACTCTTGCACTCTACTGTGTTTCCTATAGGGCCAGTACAGTGAGCTAGCTCAGAACAAAAGAACTGTGCTTCCTACACAAACGAGGCATATCTAGTTCAACTCAGTATTGGAAACTAAGTAAAACAGGAGCTTCTCTTCAGTCCAATACACGGCATTTCCTGGGAACCGACGCGAGTGCTATTTGCAGTGTTTATGGCCAGAAAAGCACAATAGTGGTGTTCCTACCCTGAATTAACACTTAATGCTAGAACTTGAAACTGAATGTGATTCAACTCCGTTTAGGAAGTTGTATTGAACCCCAGTTGGCCTTACAAGAAAAACACTCTGCTTTTGAGAAACAGGCACTCTTGCACTCTACTGTGTTTCCTATAGGGCCAGTACAGTGATCTAGCTCAGAACAAAAGAACTGTGCTTCCTACACAAACGGGGCATATCTAGTTCAACTCAGTATTGGATACTAAGTAAAACAGGAGCTTCTCTTCAGTCCAATACACTGCATTTGCTGGGAACAGACGCGAGTGCTATTTGCAGTGTTTATGGCCAGAAAAGCACAACAGTGGTGTTCTTACCCTGAATTAACACTTACTGCTAGAACTTGAAACTGAATGTGATTCAACTCCGTTTAGGAAGTTGTATTGAACCCCAGTTGGCCTTACAAGAAAAACACTCTGCTTTTGAGAAACAGGCACTCTTGCACTGTACTGTGTTTCCTATAGGGCCAGTACAGTGAGCTAGCTCAGAACAAAAGAACTGTGCTTCCTACACAAACGGGGCATATCTAGTTCAACTCAGTATTGGAAACTAAGTAAAACAGGAGCTTCTCTTCAGTCCAATACACTGCATTTGCTGGGAACAGACGTGAGTGCTATTTGCACTGTTTTTGTCCAGAAATGCACAATAGTGGTGTTCCTACACTGAATTAACTCTTAATGCCAGAACTTGAAACTGAATGTGATTCAACTCCGTTTAGGAAGTTGTATTGAACCCCAGTTGGCCTTACAAGAAAAACACTCTGCTTTTGAGAAACAGGCACTCTTGCACTCTACTGTGTTTCCTATAGGGCCAGTACAGTGAGCTAGCTCAAAACAAAAGAACTGTGCTTCGTACACAAACGGGGCATATCTAGTTCAACTCAGTATTGGAGACTAAGTAAAACAGGAGCTTCTCTTCAGTCCAATACACTGCATTTGCTGGGAACAGACGCGAGTGCTATTTGCATTGTTTATGGCCAGAAAGGCACAATAGTCGTGTTCTTACCCTGAATTAACACTTAATGCTAGAACTTGAAACTGAATGTGATTCAACTCCATTTAGGAAGTTGTATGGAACCCCAGTTGCCCTTACAAGAAAAACACTCTGCTTTTGAGAAACAGGCACTCTTGCACTCTACTGTGTTTCCTATAGGGCCAGTACAGTGAGCTAGCTCAAAACAAAAGAACTGTGCTTCCTACACAAACGGGGCATATCTAGTTCAACTCAGTATTGGAGACTAAGTAAAACAGGAGCTTCTCTTCAGTCCAATACACTGCATTTGCTGGGAACAGACGCGAGTGCTATTTGCATTGTTTATGGCCAGAAAGGCACAATAGTCGTGTTCTTACCCTGAATTAACACTTAATGCTAGAACTTGAAACTGAATGTGATTCAACTCCATTTATGAAGTTGTATTGAACCCCAGTTGGCCTTACAAGAAAAACACTCTGCTTTTGAGAAACAGGCACTCTTGCACTCTACTGTGTTTCCTATAGGGCCAGTACAGTGATCTAGCTAAGAACAAAATAACTGTGCTTCCTACACAAACGGGGCATATCTAGTTCAACTCAGTATTGGAAACTAAGTAAAACAGGAGCTTCTCTTCAGTCCAATACACTGCATTTGCTGGGAACAGACGTGAGTGCTATTTGCACTGTTTAAGGCCAGAAATGCACAATAGTGGTGTTCCTACCCTGAATTAACACTTAATGCTAGAACTTGAAACTGAATGTGATTCAACTCCGTTTAGGAAGTTGTATTGAACCCCAGTTGGCCTTACAAGAAAAACACTCTGCTTTTGAGAAACAGGCACTCTTGCACTCTACTGTGTTTCCTATAGGGCCAGTACAGTGAGCTAGCTCAGAACAAAAGAACTGTGCTTCCTACACAAACGAGGCATATCTAGTTCAACTCAGTATTGGAAACTAAGTAAAACAGGAGCTTCTCTTCAGTCCAATACACGGCATTTGCTGGGAACCGACGCGAGTGCTATTTGCAGTGTTTATGGCCAGAAAAGCACAATAGTGGTGTTCCTACCCTGAATTAACACTTAATGCTAGAACTTGAAACTGAATGTGATTCAACTCCGTTTAGGAAGTTGTATTGAACCCCAGTTGGCCTTACAAGAAAAACACTCTGCTTTTGAGAAACAGGCACTCTTGCACTCTACTGTGTTTCCTATAGGGCCAGTACAGTGATCTAGCTCAGAACAAAAGAACTGTGCTTCCTACACAAACGGGGCATATCTAGTACAACTCAGTATTGGAAACTAAGTAAAACAGGAGCTTCTCTTCAGTCCAATACACTGCATTTGCTGGGAACAGACGTGAGTGCTATTTGCACTGTTTATGTCCAGAAATGCACAATAGTGGTGTTCCTACACTGAATTAACTCTTAATGCCAGAACTTGAAACTGAATGTGATTCAACTCCGTTTAGGAAGTTGTATTGAACCCCAGTTGGCCTTACAAGAAAAACACTCTGCTTTTGAGAAACAGGCACTCTTGCACTCTACTGTGTTTCCTATAGGGCCAGTACAGTGAGCTAGCTCAAAACAAAAGAACTGTGCTTCGTACACAAACGGGGCATATCTAGTTCAACTCAGTATTGGAAACTAAGTAAAACAGGAGCTTCTCTTCAGTCCAATACACTGCATTTGCTGGGAACAGACGCGAGTGCTATTTGCATTGTTTATGGCCAGAAAGGCACAATAGTCGTGTTCTTACCCTGAATTAACACTTAATGCTAGAACTTGAAACTGAATGTGATTCAACTCCATTTAGGAAGTTGTATTGAACCCCAGTTGGCCTTACAAGAAAAACACTCTGCTTTTGAGAAACAGGCACTCTTGCACTCTACTGTGTTTCCTATAGGGCCAGTACAGTGAGCTAGCTCAAAACAAAAGAACTGTGCTTCCTACACAAACGGGGCATATCTAGTTCAACTCAGTATTGGAGACTAAGTAAAACAGGAGCTTCTCTTCAGTCCAATACACTGCATTTGCTGGGAACAGACGCGAGTGCTATTTGCATTGTTTATGGCCAGAAAGGCACAATAGTCGTGTTCTTACCCTGAATTAACACTTAATGCTAGAACTTGAAACTGAATGTGATTCAACTCCATTTATGAAGTTGTATTGAACCCCAGTTGGCCTTACAAGAAAAACACTCTGCTTTTGAGAAACAGGCACTCTTGCACTCTACTGTGTTTCCTATAGGGCCAGTACAGTGATCTAGCTAAGAACAAAATAACTGTGCTTCCTACACAAACGGGGCATATCTAGTTCAACTCAGTATTGGAAACTAAGTAAAACAGGAGCTTCTCTTCAGTCCAATACACTGCATTTGCTGGGAACAGACGTGAGTGCTATTTGCACTGTTTAAGGCCAGAAATGCACAATAGTGGTGTTCCTACCCTGAATTAACACTTAATGCTAGAACTTGAAACTGAATGTGATTCAACTCCGTTTAGGAAGTTGTATTGAACCCCAGTTGGCCTTACAAGAAAAACACTCTGCTTTTGAGAAACAGGCACTCTTGCACTCTACTGTGTTTCCTATAGGGCCAGTACAGTGAGCTAGCTCAGAACAAAAGAACTGTGCTTCCTACACAAACGAGGCATATCTAGTTCAACTCAGTATTGGAAACTAAGTAAAACAGGAGCTTCTCTTCAGTCCAATACACGGCATTTCCTGGGAACCGACGCGAGTGCTATTTGCAGTGTTTATGGCCAGAAAAGCACAATAGTGGTGTTCCTACCCTGAATTAACACTTAATGCTAGAACTTGAAACTGAATGTGATTCAACTCCGTTTAGGAAGTTGTATTGAACCCCAGTTGGCCTTACAAGAAAAACACTCTGCTTTTGAGAAACAGGCACTCTTGCACTCTACTGTGTTTCCTATAGGGCCAGTACAGTGATCTAGCTCAGAACAAAAGAACTGTGCTTCCTACACAAACGGGGCATATCTAGTTCAACTCAGTATTGGATACTAAGTAAAACAGGAGCTTCTCTTCAGTCCAATACACTGCATTTGCTGGGAACAGACGCGAGTGCTATTTGCAGTGTTTATGGCCAGAAAAGCACAACAGTGGTGTTCTTACCCTGAATTAACACTTACTGCTAGAACTTGAAACTGAATGTGATTCAACTCCGTTTAGGAAGTTGTATTGAACCCCAGTTGGCCTTACAAGAAAAACACTCTGCTTTTGAGAAACAGGCACTCTTGCACTGTACTGTGTTTCCTATAGGGCCAGTACAGTGAGCTAGCTCAGAACAAAAGAACTGTGCTTCCTACACAAACGGGGCATATCTAGTTCAACTCAGTATTGGAAACTAAGTAAAACAGGAGCTTCTCTTCAGTCCAATACACTGCATTTGCTGGGAACAGACATGAGTGCTATTTGCACTGTTTTTGTCCAGAAATGCACAATAGTGGTGTTCCTACACTGAATTAACTCTTAATGCCAGAACTTGAAACTGAATGTGATTCAACTCCGTTTAGGAAGTTGTATTGAACCCCAGTTGGCCTTACAAGAAAAACACTCTGCTTTTGAGAAACAGGCACTCTTGCACTCTACTGTGTTTCCTATAGGGCCAGTACAGTGAGCTAGCTCAAAACAAAAGAACTGTGCTTCGTACACAAACGGGGCATATCTAGTTCAACTCAGTATTGGAAACTAAGTAAAACAGGAGCTTCTCTTCAGTCCAATACACTGCATTTGCTGGGAACAGACGCGAGTGCTATTTGCATTGTTTATGGCCAGAAAGGCACAATAGTCGTGTTCTTACCCTGAATTAACACTTAATGCTAGAACTTGAAACTGAATGTGATTCAACTCCATTTAGGAAGTTGTATTGAACCCCAGTTGGCCTTACAAGAAAAACACTCTGCTTTTGAGAAACAGGCACTCTTGCACTCTACTGTGTTTCCTATAGGGCCAGTACAGTGATCTAGCTAAGAACAAAAGAACTGTGCTTCCTACACAAACGGGGCATATCTAGTTCAACTCAGTATTGGAAACTAAGTAAAACAGGAGCTTCTCTTCAGTCCAATACACTGCATTTGCTGGGAACAGACGTGAGTGCTATTTGCACTGTTTAAGGCCAGAAATACACAATAGTGGTGTTCCTACCCTGAATTAACACTTAATGATAGAACTTGAAACTGAATGTGATTCAACTCCATTTAGGAAGTTGTATTGAACCCCAGTTGGCCTTAAAAGAAAAACACTCTGATTTTGAGAAACAGGCACTCTTGCAAACTACTGTGTTTCCTATTGGGCCAGTACAGTGATCTAGCTCAGAACAAAAGAACTGTGCTTCCTACACAAAAGGGGCATATCTAGTTCAACTCAGTATTGGAAACTAAGTAAAACAGGAGCTTCTCTTCAGTCCAATACACTGCATTTGCTGGGAACAGACGCGAGTGCTATTTGCACTGTTTATGGCCAGAAAAGCAGAATAGTCGTGTTCTTACCATGAATTAACACTTAATGCTAGAACTTGAAACTGAATGTGATTCAACTCCGTTTAGGAAGTTGTATTGAACCCCAGTTGGCCTTACAGGAAAAACACTCTGCTTTTCAGAAACAGGCACTCTTGCACTCTACTGTGTTTCCTATAGGGCCAGTACAGTGATCTAGCTCAGAACAAAAGAACTGTGCTTCCTACACAAACGGGGCATATCTAGTTCAACTCAGTATTGGAAACTAAGTAAAACAGGAGCTTCTCTTCAGTCCAATACACTGCATTTGCTGGGAACAGACGCGGGTGCTATTTGCACTGTTTATGGCCAGAAAAGCACAATAGTGGTGTTCTTACCCTGAATTAACACTTACTGCTAGAACTTGAAACTGAATGTGATTCAACTCCATTTAGGAAGTTGTATTGAACCCCAGTTGGCCTTACAAGAAAAACACTCTGCTTTTGAGAAACAGGCACTCTTGCACTCTACTGTGTTTCCTATAGAGCCAGTACTGTGAGCTAGCTCAGAACAAAAGAACTGTGCTTCCTACACAAACGGGGCATATCTAGTTCAACTCAGTATTGGAAACTAAGTAAAACAGGAGCTTCTCTTCAGTCGAATACACTGCATTTGCTGAGAACAGACGTGAGTGCTATTTGCACTGTTTATTGCCAGAAATGCACAATAGTGGTGTTCCTACCCTGAATTAACACTTAATGCTAGAACTTGAAACTGAATGTGATTCAACTCCGTTTAGGAAGTTGTATTGAACCCCAGTTGGCCTTACAAGAAAAACACTCTGCTTTTGAGACACAGGCACTCTTGCACTCTACTGTGTTTCCTATAGGGCCAGTACAGTGAGCTAGCTCAGAGCAAAAGAACTGTGCTTCCTACACAAACGGGGCATATCTAGTTCAACTCAGTATTGGAAACTAAGTAAAACAGGAGCTTCTCTTCAGTCCAATACACTGCATTTGCTGGGAATAGACGTGAGTGCTATTTGCACTGTTTATGGCCAGAAAAGCACAATAGTGGTGTTCTTAACCTGAATTAACACTTAATGCTAGAACTTGAAACTGAATGTGATTCAACTCCGTTTAGGAAGTTGTATTGAACCCCAGTTGGCCTCACAAGAAAAACACTCTGATTTTGAGAAACAGGCACTCTTGCACTCTACTGTGTTTCCTATAGGGCCAGTACAGTGATCTAGCTCAGAACAAAAGAACTGTGCTTCCTACACAAAAGGGGCATATCTAGTTCAACTCAGTATTATAAAGTAAGTAAAACAGGAGCTTCTCTTCAGTCCAATACACTATATTTGCTGGGTATAGACGCGAGGGCTATTTGCAATGTTTATGGCCAGAAAAGCACAATAGTGGTGGTCTTACCCTGAATTAACACTTAATGCTAGAACTTGAAACTGAATGTGATTCAACTCCGTTTAGGAAATTGTATTGAACCCCAGTTGGCCTTACAAGAAAAACACTCTGCTTTTGAGAAACAGGCACTCTTGCACTCTCCTGTGTTTCCTATAGGGCCAGTACAGTGAGCTAGCTCATAACAAAGGAACTGTGCTTCCTACACAAACGGGGCATATCTAGTTCAACTCAGTATTGGAAACTAAGTAAAACAGGAGCTTCTCTTCAGTCCAATACACTGCATTTGCTGGGAACAGACGCGAGTGCTATTTGCACAGTTTATGGCCAGAAAAACACAATAGTGGTGTTCTTACCCTGAATTAACACTTAATGCTAGAACTTGAAACTGAATGTGAATCAACTCCGTTTAGGAAGTTGTATTGAACCCCAGTTGGCCTTACAAGAAAAACACTCTGCTTTTGAGAAACAGGCACTCTTGCACTCTACTGTGTTTCCTATAGGGCCAGTACAGTGAGCTAGCTCAGAACAAAAGAACTGTGCTTCCTACACAAACGGGGCATATCTAGTTCAACTCAGTATTTGAAACTAAGTAAAACAGGAGCTTCTCTTCAGTCCAATACACTGCATTTGCTGGGAACAGACGCGAGTGCTATTTGCACTGTTTATGGCCAGAAAAGCACACTAGTGGTGTTCTTACCCTGAATTAACACTTAATGCTAGAACTTGAAACTGAATGTGATTCAACTCGGTTTAGGAAGTTGTATTGAACCCCATTTGGCCTTACAAGAAAAACACTCTGCTTTTGAGAAACAGGCACTCTTGCACTCTACTGTGTTTCCTATAGGGCCAGTACAGTGAGCTAGCTCAGAACAAAAGAACTGTGCTTCCTACACAAACGGGGCATATCTAGATCAACTCAGTATTGGAAACTAAGTAAAACAGAAGCTTCTCTTCAGTCCAATACACTGCATTTGCTGGGAACAGACGCCAGTGCGATTTGCACAGTTTATGTCCAGAAAGGCACACTAGTGGTGTTCTTACCCTGAATTAACACTTAATGCTAGAACTTGAAACTGAATGTGATTCAACTCCGTTTAGGAAGTTGTATTGAACCCCAGTTGGCCTTACAAGAAAAACACTCTGCTTTTGAGAAACAGGCATTCTTGCACTCTACTGTGTTTCCTATAGGGCCAGTACAGTGAGCTAGCTCAGAACAAAAGAACTGTGCTTCCTACACAAACGGGGCATATCTAGTTCAACTCAGTATTGGAAACTAAGTAAAACAGGAGCTTCTCTTCAGTCCAATACACTGCATTTGCTGGGAACACACGTGAGTGCTATCTGTACTGTTTATGGCCAGAAAAGCACAATAGTGGTGTTCCTACCCTGAATTAACACTTAATGCTAGAACTTGAAACTGAATGTGATTCAACTCCGTTTAGGAAGTTGTATTGAACCCCAGTTGGCCTTACAAGAAAAACACTCTGCTTTTGAGAAACAGGCACTCTTGCATTCTACTGTGTTTCCTATAGGGCCAGTACAGTGAGCTAGCTCAGAACAAAAGAACTGTGTTTCCTACACAAACGGGGCATATCTAGTTCAACTCAGTATTGGAAACTAAGTAAAACAGGAGCTTCTCTTCAGTCCAATACACTGCATTTGCTGGGAACAGACGTGAGTGCTATTTGCACTGTTTATGGCCAGAAAAGCACAATAGTGGTGTTCTTACCCTGAATTAACACTTAATGCTAGAACTTGAAACTGAATGTGATTCAACTCCATTTAGGAAGTTGTATTGAACCCCAGTTGGCCTTACAAGAAAAACACTCTGCTTTTGAGAAACAGGCACTCTTGCACTCTACTGTGTTTCCTATAGGGCCAGTACAGTGAGCTAGCTCAGAACAAAAGAACTGTGCTTCCTACACAAACGGGGCATATCTAGATCAACTCAGTATAGGAAACTAAGTAAAACAGAAGCTTCTCTTCAGTCGAATACACTGCATTTGCTGGGAACAGACGTGAGTGCTATTTGCACTGTTTATTGCCAGAAATGCACAATAGTGGTGTTCCTACCCTGAATTAACACTTAATGCTAGAACTTGAAACTGAATGTGATTCAACTCCGTTTAGGAAGTTGTATTGAACCCCAGTTGGCCTTACAAGAAAAACACTTTGCTTTTGAGACACAGGCACTCTTGCACTCTACTGTGTTTCCTATAGGGCCAGTACAGTGAGCTAGCTCAGAGCAAAAGAACTGTGCTTCCTACACAAACGGGGCATATCTAGTTCAACTCAGTATTGGAAACTAAGTAAAACAGGAGCTTCTCTTCAGTCCAATACACTGCATTTGCTGGGAATAGACGTGAGTGCTATTTGCACTGTTTATGGCCAGAAAAGCACAATAGTGGTGTTCTTAACCTGAATTAACACTTAATGCTAGAACTTGAAACTGAATGTGATTCAACTCCGTTTAGGAAGTTGTATTGAACCCCAGTTGGCCTCACAAGAAAAACACTCTGCTTTTGAGAAACAGGCACTCTTGCACTCTACTGTGTTTCCTATAGGGCCAGTACAGTGATCTAGCTCAGAACAAAAGAACTGTGCTTCCTACACAAAAGGGGCATATCTAGTTCAACTCAGTATTATAAAGTAAGTAAAACAGGAGCTTCTCTTCAGTCCAATACACTATATTTGCTGGGTATAGACGCGAGGGCTATTTGCAATGTTTATGGCCAGAAAAGCACAATAGTGGTGGTCTTACCCTGAATTAACACTTAATGCTAGAACTTGAAACTGAATGTGAATCAACTCCGTTTAGGAAGTTGTATTGAACCCCAGTTGGCCTTACAAGAAAAACACTCTGCTTTTGAGAAACAGGCACTCTTGCACTCTACTGTGTTTCCTATAGGGCCAGTACAGTGAGCTAGCTCAGAACAAAAGAACTGTGCTTCCTACACAAACGGGGCATATCTAGTTCAACTCAGTATTTGAAACTAAGTAAAACAGGAGCTTCTCTTCAGTCCAATACACTGCATTTGCTGGGAACAGACGCGAGTGCTATTTGCACTGTTTATGGCCAGAAAAGCACACTAGTGGTGTTCTTACCCTGAATTAACACTTAATGCTAGAACTTGAAACTGAATGTGATTCAACTCGGTTTAGGAAGTTGTATTGAACCCCATTTGGCCTTACAAGAAAAACACTCTGCTTTTGAGAAACAGGCACTCTTGCACTCTACTGTGTTTCCTATAGGGCCAGTACAGTGAGCTAGCTCAGAACAAAAGAACTGTGCTTCCTACACAAACGGGGCATATCTAGATCAACTCAGTATTGGAAACTAAGTAAAACAGAAGCTTCTCTTCAGTCCAATACACTGCATTTTCTGGGAACAGACGCCAGTGCGATTTGCACAGTTTATGTCCAGAAAGGCACACTAGTGGTGTTCTTACCCTGAATTAACACTTAATGCTAGAACTTGAAACTGAATGTGATTCAACTCCGTTTAGGAAGTTGTATTGAACCCCAGTTGGCCTTACAAGAAAAACACTCTGCTTTTGAGAAACAGGCATTCTTGCACTCTACTGTGTTTCCTATAGGGCCAGTACAGTGAGCTAGCTCAGAACAAAAGAACTGTGCTTCCTACACAAACGGGGCATATCTAGTTCAACTCAGTATTGGAAACTAAGTAAAACAGGAGCTTCTCTTCAGTCCAATACACTGCATTTGCTGGGAACACACGTGAGTGCTATCTGTACTGTTTATGGCCAGAAAAGCACAATAGTGGTGTTCCTACCCTGAATTAACACTTAATGCTAGAACTTGAAACTGAATGTGATTCAACTCCGTTTAGGAAGTTGTATTGAACCCCAGTTGGCCTTACAAGAAAAACACTCTGCTTTTGAGAAACAGGCACTCTTGCACTCTACTGTGTTTCCTATAGGGCCAGTACAGTGAGCTAGCTCAGAAAAAAAGAACTGTGTTTCCTACACAAACGGGGCATATCTAGTTCAACTCAGTATTGGAAACTAAGTAAAACAGGAGCTTCTCTTCAGTCCAATACACTGCATTTGCTGGGAACAGACGCGAGTGCTATTTGCACTGTTTATGGCCAGAAAAGCACAATAGTGGTGTTCTTACCCTGAATTAACACTTAATGCTAGAACTTGAAACTGAATGTGATTCAACTCCATTTAGGAAGTTGTATTGAACCCCAGTTGGCCTTACAAGAAAAACACTCTGCTTTTGAGAAACAGGCACTCTTGCACTCTACTGTGTTTCCTATAGGGCCAGTACAGTGAGCTAGCTCAGAACAAAAGAACTGTGCTTCCTACACAAACAGGGCATATCTAGATCAACTCAGTATTGGAAACTAAGTAAAACAGAAGCTTCTCTTCAGTCCAATACACTGCATTTGCTGGGAACAGACGCCAGTGCTAATGCACAGTTTATGGCCAGAAAAGCACACTAGTGGTGTTCTTACCCTGAATTAACACTTAATGCTAAAACTTGAAACTGAATGTGATTCAACTCCATTTAGGAAGTTGTATTGAACCCCAGTTGGCCTTACAAGAAAAACACTCTGCTTTTGAGAAACAGGCACTCATGCACTCTACTGTGTTTCCTATAGGGCCAGTACAGTGATCTAGCTCAGAACAAAAGAACTGTGCTTCCTACACAAACGGGGCATATCTAGTTCAACTCAGTATTGGAAACTAAGTAAAACAGGAGCTTCTCTTCAGTCCAATACACTGCATTTGCTGGGAACAGACGCGAGTGCTATTTGCCGTGTTTATGGCCAGAAAAGCACAATAGTGGTGTTCTTACCCTGAATTAACTCTTACTGCTAGAACTTGAAACTGAATGTGATTCAACTCCTTTTAGCAAGTTGTATTGAACCCCAGTTGGCCTTACAAGAAAAACACTCTGCTTTTGAGAAACAGGCACTCTTGCACTGTACTGTGTTTCCTATAGGGCCAGTACAGTGAGCTAGCTCAGAACAAAAGAACTGTGCTTCCTACACAAACGGGGTATATCTAGTTCAACTCAGTATTGGAAACTAAGTAAAACAGGAGCTTCTCTTCAGTCCAATACACTGCATTTGCTGGGAACAGACCTGAGTGCTATTTGCTCTGTTTATGGCAAGAAATGCACAATAGTGGTGTTCCTACCCTGAATTAACACTTAATGCCAGAACTTGAAACTGAATGAGATTCAACTCCGTTTAGGAAGTTTATTGAACCCCAGTTGGCCTTACAAGAAAAACACTCTGCTTTTGAGAAACAGGCACTCTTGCACTCTACTGTGTTTCCTATAGGGCCAGTACAGTGAGCTAGCTCAAAACAAAAGAACTGTGCTTCCTACACAAACGGGGCATATCTAGTTCAACTCAGTATTGGAGACTAAGTAAAACAGGAGCTTCTCTTCAGTCCAATACACTGCATTTGCTGGGAACAGACGCGAGTGCTATTTGCACTGTTTATGGCCAGAAAAGCACAATAGTCGTGTTCTTACCCTGAATTAACACTTAATGCTAGAACTTGAAACTGAATGTGATTCAACTCCATTTAGGAAGTTGTATTGAACCCCAGTTGGCCTTAAAAGAAAAACACTCTGCTTTTGAGAAACAGGCACTCTTGCACTCTACTGTGTTTCCTATAGGGCCAGTACAGTGAGCTAGCTCAGAACAAAAAACTGTGCTTCCTACACAAACGGGGCATATCTAGTTCAACTCAGTATTGGAAACTAAGTAAAACAGGAGCTTCTCTTCAGTCCAATACACTGCATTTGCTGGGAATAGACGTGAGTGCTATTTGTACTGTTTATTGCCAGAAAAGCACAATAGTGGTGTTCTTACCCTGAATTAACACTTAATGCTAGAACTTGAAACTGAATGTGATTCAACTCCGTTTAGTATGTTGTATTGAACCCCAGTTGGCCTTACAAGAAAAACACTCTGATTTTGAGAAACAGGCACTCTTGCACTCTACTGTGTTTCATATAGGGCCAATACAGTGATCTAGCTCAGAACAAAAGAACTGTGCTTCCTACACAAAAGTGGCATATCTAGTTCAACTCAGTATTGGAAAGTAAGTAAAACAGGAGCTTCTCTTCAGTCCAATACACTATATTTGCTGGGAATTGACGCGAGGGCTATTTGCAATGTTTATGGCCAGAAAAGCACAATAGTGGTGTTCTTACCCTGAATTAACACTTAATGATAGAACTTGAAACTGAATGTGATTCAACTCCGTTTAGGAAGTTGTATTAAACCCCAGTTGGCCTTACAAGAAAAACACTCTGATTTTGAGAAACAGGCACTCTTGCACTCTACTGTGTTTCATATAGGGCCAGTACTGTGATCTAGCTCAGAACAAAAGAACTGTGCTTCCTACATAAACGGGGCATATCTAGTTCAACTCAGTATTGGAAAGTAAGTAAAACAGGAGCTTCTCTTCAGTCCAATGCACTATATTTGCTGGGTATAGACGCGAGGGCTATTTGCAATGTTTATGGCCAGAAAAGCACAATAGTGGTGTTCTTACCCTGAATTAACACTTAATGCTAGAACTTGAAACTGAATGTGATTCAACTCCGTTTAGGAAGTTGTATTGAACCCCAGTTGGCCTTACAAGAAAAACACTCTGCTTTTGAGAAACAGGCACTCTTGCACTCTACTGTGTTTCCTATAGGGCCAGTACAGTGAGCTAGCTCAGAACAAAGGAACTGTGCTTCCTACACAAACGGGGCATATCTAGTTCAACTCAGTATTGGAAACTAAGTAAAACAGGAGCTTCTCTTCAGTCCAATACACTGTATTTGCTGGGAACAGACGCGAGTGCTATTTGCACTGTTTATGGCCAGAAAAACACAATAGTGGTGTTCTTACCCTGAATTAACACTTAATGCTAGAACTTGAAACTGAATGTGATTCAGCTCCGTTTAGGAAGTTGTATTGAACCCCAGTTGGCCTTACAAGAAAAACACTCTGCTTTTGAGAAACAGGCACTCTTGCACTCTACTGTGTTTCCTATAGGCCAGTAGAGTGAGCTAGCTCAGAACAACAGAACTGTGCTTCGTACACAAACGGGGCATATCTAGTTCAACTCAGTATTGGAAACTAAGTAAAACAGGAGCTTCTCTTCAGTCCAATACACTGCATTTGCTGGGAACAGATGCCAGTGCTATTTGCACTGTTTATGGACAGAAAAACACACTCACTAGTGTTCTTACCCTGAATTAACACTTAATGCTAGAACTTGAAACTGAATGTGATTCAACTCCGTTTAGGAAGTTGTATTGAAGCCCAGTTGGCCTTACAAGAAAAACACTCTGCTTTTGAGAAACAGGCACTCTTGCACTCTACTGTGTTTCCTATAGGGCCAGTACAGTGAGCTAGCTCAGAACAAAAGAACTGTGCTTCCTACACAAACGGGGCATATCTAGTTCAACTCACTATTCGAAACTAAGTAAAATAGGAGCTTCTCTTCAGTCCAATACACTGCATTTCAGGGAAAAGACGCGAGTGCTATTTGTGCTGTTTATGGCCAGAAAAGCACAATAGTTGTGTTCTTACCCTGAATTAACACTTAATGCTAGAACTTGAAACTGAATGTGATTCAACTCCGTTTAGGAAGTTGTATTGAAACCCAGTTGGCCTTACAAGAAAAACAATCTGCTTTTGAGAAACAGGCACTCTTGCACTCTACTGTGTTTCCTATAGGGTCAGTACAGTGAGCTAGCTCAGAACAAAAGAACTGTGCTTCCTACACTAACGGGGCATATCTAGTTCAACTCAGTATTGGAAACTAAGTAAAACAGGAGATTCTCTTCAGTCCAATACACTGCATTTGCTGGGAACAGACGCGAGGGCTATTTGCACTGTTTATGGCCAGAAAAGCACAATAGTGGTGTTCTTACCCTGAATTAACACTTAATGCTAGAACTTGAAACTGAATGTGATTCAACTCCGTTTAGGAAGTTGTATTGAACCCCAGTTGGCCTTACAAGAAAAACACTCTGCTTTTGAGAAAGAGGCACTCTTGCACTCTACTGTGTTTCCTATAGGACCAGTACAGTGAGCTAGCTCAGAACAAAGGAACTGTGCTTCCTACACAAACGGGGCATATCTAGTTCAACTCAGTATTGGAAACTAAGTAAAACAGGAGCTTCTCTTCAGTCCAATACACTGCATTTGCTGGGAACAGACGCGAGTGCTATTTGCACTGTTTATGGCCAGAAAAGCACAATAGTGGTGTTCTTAACCTGAATTAACACTTAATGCTAGAACTTGAAACTGAATGTGATTCAACTCCATTAATGAAGTTGCATTGAACCCCAGTTGGCCTTACAAGAAAAACACTCTGCTTTTGAGAAACAGGCACTCTTGCACTCTACTGTGTTTCCTATAGGGCCAGTACACTGAGCTACCTCAGAACAAAACAACTGTGCTTCCTACACAAACGGGGCATATCTAGTTCAACTCAGTATTGGAAACTAAGTAAAACAGAAGCGTCTCTTCAGTCCAATACACTGCATTTGCTGGGAACAGACGCCAGTGCTATTTGCACAGTTTATGGCCCGAAAAGCACCATAGTGGTGTTCTTACCCTGAATTAACACTTATTGCTAGAACTTGAAACTGAATGTGATTCAACTCCGTTTCGGAAGTTGTATTGCACCCCAGTTGGCCTTACAAGATAAACTCTCTGCTTTTGAGAAACAGGCACTCTTGCACTCTACTGTGTTTCCTATAGGGCCAGTACAGTGAGCTAGCTCAGAACAAAAGAACTGTGCTTCCTACACAAACGGGGCATATCTAGTTCAACTCAGTATTGGAAACTAAGTAAAACAGGAGCTTCTCTTCAGTCCAATACACTGCATTTGCTGGGAACAGACGCGAGTGCTATTTGCAGTGTTTATGGCCAGAAAAACACAATAGTGGTGTTCTTACCCTGAATTAACACTTAATGCTAGAACTTGAAACTGAATGTGATTCAACTCCGTTTAGGAAGTTGAATTGAAACCCAGTTGGCCTTACAAGAAAAACACTCTGCTTTTGAGAAACAGGCACTCTTGCACTCTACTGTGTTTCCTATAGGGCCAGTACAGTGAGCTAGCTCAGAACAAAAGAACTGTGCTTCCTACACAAACGGGGCATATCTAGTTCAACTCAGTATTGGAAACTAAGTAAAACAGGAGCTTCTCTTCAGTCCAATACACTGCATTTGCTAGGAACAGACGCGTGTGCTATTTGCACTCTTTATGGCCAGAAATGCACAATAGTGGTGTTCCTACCCTTAATTAACACTTAATGCTAGAACTTGAAACTGAATGTGATTCAACTCCGTTTAGGAAGTTGTATTGAACCCCAGTTGGCCTTAAAAGAAAAGCACTCTGCTTTTGAGAAACAGGCCCTCTTGAACTCTACTGTGTTTCCTATAGGGCCAGTACAGTGAGCTATCTCAGAAAAAAAGAACTGTGCTTCCTACACAAACGGGCCATATCTAGTTCAACTCAGTATTGGAAACTAAGTAAAACAGGAGCTTCTCTTCAGTCCAATACACTGCATTTGCTGGGAACAGACGTGAGTGCTATTTGCACTGTTTATTTCCAGAAAAGCACAATAGTTTTGTTCTTACCCTGAATTAACACTTAATGCTAGAACTTGAAACTGAATGTGATTCAACTCCGTTTAGGAAGTTGTATTGATACGCAGTTGGCCTTATAAGTAAAACACTCTGATTTTGAGAAACAGGCACTATTGCACTCTACTGTGTTTCCTATAGGGCCAGTACAGTGATCTAGCTCAGAACAAAAGAACTGTGCTTCCTACACAAACGGGGCATATCTAGTTCAACTCAGTATTGGAAACTAAGTAAAACAGAAGCTTCTCTTCAGTCAAATACACTGCATTTGCTGGGAACAGACGCCAGTGCTATTTGCACAGTTTATGGCCAGAAAAGCACACTAGTGGTGTTCTTACCCTGAATTAACACTTATTGCTAGAACTTGAAACTGAATGTGATTCAACTCCGTTTCGGAAGTTGTATTAAACCCCAGTTGGCCTTACAAGATAAACTCTCTGCTTTTGAGAAACAGGCACTCTTGCACTCTACTGTGTTTCCTATAGGGCCAGTACAGTGAGCTAGATCAGAACAAAAGAACTGTGCTTCCTACACAAACGGGGCATATCTAGTTCAACTCAGTATTGGAAACTAAGTAAAGCAGGAGCTTCTCTTCAGTCCAATACACTGCATTTGCTGGGAACAGACGCGAGTGCTATTTGCACTCTTTATGGCCAGAAATGCACAATAGTGGTGTTCCTACCCTTAATTAACACTTAATGCTAGAACTTGAAACTGAATGTGATTCAACTCCGTTTCGGAAGTTGTATTGGACCCCAGTTGGCTTTAAAAGAAAAGCACTCTGCTTTTGAGAAACAGGCACTCTTGTACTCTACTGTGTTTCCTATAGGGCCAGTACAGTGATCTAGCTCAGAATAAAAGAACTGTGCTTCCTACACAAACGGGGCATATCTAGTTCAACTCACTATTGGAAACTAAGTAAAACAGGAGCTTCTCTTCAGTCCAATACACTGCATTTGCTGGGAACAGACGTGAGTGCTATTTGCACTGTTTATTTCCAGAAAAGCACAATAGTGGTGTTCTTACCCTGAATTAACACTTAATGCTAGAACTTGAAACTGAATGTGCTTCAACTCCGTTTAGGAAGTTGTATTGAACCCAATCGGCCTTACAAGAAAAACACTCTGCTTTTGAGAAACAGGCACTCTTGCACTCTACTGTGTTTCCTATAGGGCTAGTACAGTGAGCTAGCTCAGAACAAAGGAACTGTGCTTCCTACACAAACGGGGCATAGCTACTTCAACTCAGTATTGGAAACTAAGTAAAACAGGAGCTTCTCTTCAGTCCAATACACTGCATTTGCTGGGAACAGACGCGAGTGCTATTTGCACTGTTTATGGCCAGAAAAGCACACTAGTGGTGTTCTTACACTGAATTAACACTTAATGCTAGAACTTGAAACTGAATGTGATTCAACTCCGTTTATGAAGTTGTATTGAACCCCAGTTGGCCTTACAGAAAAACACTCTGCTTTTGAGAAACAGGCACTCTTGCACTCTACTGTGTTTCCTATAGGGCCAGTACAGTGAGCTAGCTCAGAACAAAAGAACTGTGCTTCCTACACAAACGGGGCATATCTAGTTCAACTCAGTATTGGAAACTAAGTAAAACAGGAGCTTCTCTTCAGTCCAATACACTGCATTTGCTGGGAACAGACGCGAGTGCTATTTGCACTCTTTATGGCCAGAAATGCACAATAGTGGTGTTCCTACCCTTAATTAACACTTAATGCTAGAACTTGAAACTATATGTGATTCAACTCCGTTTAGGAAGTTGTATTGAACCCCAGTTGGCCTTAAAAGAAAAGCACTCTGCTTTTGAGAAACAGGCACTCTTGAACTCTACTGTGTTTCCTATAGGGCCAGTACAGTGATCTAGCTCAGAATAAAAGTACTGTTCTTCCTACACAAACGGGGCATATCTAGTTCAACTCAGTATTGGAAACTAAGTAAAACAGGAGCTTTTCTTCAGTCCAATACACTGCATTTGCTGGGAAAAGACGTGAGTGCTATTTGCACTGTTTATTTCCAGAAAAGCACAATAGTGGTGTTCTTACCCTGAATTAACACTTAATGCTAGAACTTGAAACTGAATGTGCTTCAACTCCATTTAGGAAGTTGTATTGAACCCCAGTCGGCCTTACAAGAAAAACACTCTGCTTTTGAGAAACAGGCACTCTTGCACTCTACTGTGTTTCCTATAGGCCAGTACAGTGAGCTAGCTCAGAACAACAGAACTGTGCTTCCTACACAAACGGGGCATATCTAGTTCAACTCAGTATTGGAAACTAAGTAAAACAGGAGCTTCTCTTCAGTCCAATACACTGCATTTGCTGGGAACAGATGCCAGTGCTATTTGCACTGTTTATGGACAGAAAAACACACTCACTAGTGTTCTTACCCTGAATTAACACTTAATGCTAGAACTTGAAACTGAATGTGATTCAACTCCGTTTAGGAAGTTGTATTGTAGCCCAGTTGGCCTTACAAGAAAAACACTCTGCTTTTGAGAAACAGGCACTCTTGCACTCTACTGTGTTTCCTATAGGGCCAGTACAGTGAGCTAGCTCAGAACAAAAGAACTGTGCTTCCTACACAAACGGGGCATATCTAGTTCAACTCACTATTCGAAACTAAGTAAAATAGGAGCTTCTCTTCAGTCCAATACACTGCATTTCAGGGAACAGACGCGAGTGCTATTTGTGCTGTTTATGGCCAGAAAAGCACAATAGTTGTGTTCTTACCCTGAATTAACACTTAATGCTAGAACTTGAAACTGAATGTGCTTCAACTCCGTTTAGGAAGTTGTATTGAAACCCAGTTGGCCTTACAAGAAAAACAATCTGCTTTTGAGAAACAGGCACTCTTGCACTCTACTGTGTTTCCTATAGGGTCAGTACAGTGAGCTAGCTCAGAACAAAAGAACTGTGCTTCCTACACTAACGGGGCATATCTAGTTCAACTCAGTATTGGAAACTAAGTAAAACAGGAGATTCTCTTCAGTCCAATACACTGCATTTGCTGGGAACAGACGCGAGTGCTATTTGCAGTGTTTATGGCCAGAAAAGCACAACAGTGGTGTTCTTACCCTGAATTAACACTTAATGCTAGAACTTGAAACTGAATGTGATTCAACTCCGTTTAGGAAGTTGTATTTAAGCCCAGTTGGCCTTACAAGAAAAACACTCTGCTTTTGAGAAAGAGGCACTCTTGCACTCTACTGTGTTTCCTATAGGACCAGTACAGTGAGCTAGCTCAGAACAAAGGAACTGTGCTTCCTACACAAACGGGGCATATCTAGTTCAACTCAGTATTGGAAACTAAGTAAAACAGGAGCTTCTCTTCAGTCCAATACACTGCATTTGCTGGGAACAGACGCGAGTGCTATTTGCACTGTTTATGGCCAGAAAAGCACAATAGTGGTGTTCTTAACCTGAATTAACACTTAATGCTAGAACTTGAAACTGAATGTGATTCAACTCCATTAATGAAGTTGCATTGAACCCCAGTTGGCCTTACAAGAAAAACACTCTGCCTTTGAGAAACAGGCACTCTTGCACTCTACTGTGTTTCCTATAGGGCCAGTACACTGAGCTACCTCAGAACAAAAGAACTGTGCTTCCTACACAAACGGGGCATATCTAGTTCAACTCAGTATTGGAAACTAAGTAAAACAGAAGCTTCTCTTCAGTCCAATACACTGCATTTGCTGGGAACAGACGCCAGTGCTATTTGCACAGTTTATGGCCCGAAAAGCACCATAGTGGTGTTCTTACCCTGAATTAACACTTATTGCTAGAACTTGAAACTGAATGTGATTCAACTCCGTTTCGGAAGTTGTATTGAACCCCAGTTGGCCTTACAAGATAAACTCTCTGCTTTTGAGAAACAGGCACTCTTGCACTCTACTGTGTTTCCTATAGGGCCAGTACAGTGAGCTAGCTCAGAACAAAAGAACTGTGCTTCCTACACAAACGGGGCATATCTAGTTCAACTCAGTATTGGAAACTAAGTAAAACAGGAGCTTCTCTTCAGTCCAATACACTGCATTTGCTGGGAACAGATGCGAGGGCTATTTGCAGTGTTTATGGCCAGAAAAACACAATAGTGGTGTTCTTACCCTGAATTAACACTTAATGCTAGAACTTGAAACTGAATGTGATTCAACTCCGTTTAGGAAGTTGTATTGAACCCCAGTTGGCCTTACAAGAAAAACACTCTGCTTTTGAGAAACAGGCACTCTTGCACTCTACTGTGTTTCCTATAGGGCCAGTACAGTGAGCTAGCTCAAAACAAAAGAACTGTGCTTCCTATACAAACGGGGCATATCTAGTTCAACTCAGTATTGGAAACTAAGTAAAACAGGAGCTTCTCTTCAGTCCAATACACTGCATTTGCTGGGAACAGACGCGAGTGCTATTTGAACTCTTTATGGCCAGAAATGCACAATAGTGGTATTCTTACCCTTAATTAACACTTAATGCTAGAACTTGAAACTGAATGTGATTCAACTCCGTTTAGGAAGTTGTATTGAACCCCAGTTGTCCTTAAAAGAAAAGCACTCTGCTTTTGAGAAACAGGCACTCTTGAACTCTACTGTGTTTCCTATAGGGCCAGTACAGTGAGCTAGCTCAGAAAAAAAGAACTGTGCTTCCTACACAAACGGGGCATATCTAGTTCAACTCAGTATTGGAAACTAAGTAAAACAGGAGCTTCTCTTCAGTCCAATACACTGCATTTGCTGGGAACAGACGTGAGTGCTATTTGCACTGTTTATTTCCAGAAAAGCACAATAGTTTTGTTCTTACCCTGAATTAACACTTAATGCTAGAACTTGAAACTGAATGTGATTCAACTCCGTTTAGGAAGTTGTATTGATACGCAGTTGGCCTTATAAGTAAAACACTCTGATTTTGAGAAACAGGCACTATTGCACTCTACTGTGTTTCCTATAGGGCCAGTACAGTGATCTAGCTCAGAACAAAAGAACTGTGCTTCCTACACAAACGGGGCATATCTAGTTCAACTCAGTATTGGAAACTAAGTAAAACAGAAGCTTCTCTTCAGTCAAATACACTGCATTTGCTGGGAACAGACGCCAGTGCTATTTGCACAGTTTATGGCCAGAAAAGCACACTAGTGGTGTTCTTACCCTGAATTAACACTTATTGCTAGAACTTGAAACTGAATGTGATTCAACTCCGTTTCGGAAGTTGTATTGAACCCCAGTTGGCCTTACAAGATAAACTCTCTGCTTTTGAGAAACAGGCACTCTTGCACTCTACTGTGTTTCCTATAGGGCCAGTACAGTGAGCTAGCTCAGAACAAAAGAACTGTGCTTCCTACACAAACGGGGCATATCTAGTTCAACTCAGTATTGGAAACTAAGTAAAGCAGGAGCTTCTCTTCAGTCCAATACACTGCATTTGCTGGGAACAGACACGAGTGCTATTAGCACTCTTTTTGGCCAGAAATGCACAATAGTGGTGTTCCTACCCTTAATTAACACTTAATGCTAGAACTTGAAACTGAATGTGATTCAACTCCGTTTCGGAAGTTGTATGGAACCCCAGTTGGCCTTAAAAGAAAAGCACTCTGCTTTTGAGAAACAGGCACTCTTGTACTCTACTGTGTTTCCTATAGGGCCAGTACAGTGATCTAGCTCAGAATAAAAGAACTGTGCTTCCTACACAAACGGGGCATATCTAGTTCAACTCAGTATTGGAAACTAAGTAAAACAGGAGCTTCTCTTCAGTCCAATACACTGCATTTGCTGGGAACAGACGTGAGTGCTATTTGCACTGTTTATTTCCAGAAAAGCACAATAGTGGTGTTCTTACCCTGAATTAACACTTAATGCTAGAACTTGAAACTGAATGTGATTCAACTCCGTTTAGGAAGTTGTATTGATACGCAGTTGGCCTTATAAGTAAAACACTCTGATTTTGAGAAACAGGCACTATTGCACTCTACTGTGTTTCCTATAGGGCCAGTACAGTGATCTAGCTCAGAACAAAAGAACTGTGCTTCCTACACAAACGGGGCATATCTAGTCCAACTCAGTATTGGAAAGTAAGTAAAACTGGAGCTTCTCTTCAGTCCAATACACTATATTTGCTGGGAATAGACGCGAGTGCTATTTGCAATGTTTATGGCCAGAAAAGCACAATAGTGGTGTTCTTACCTCGAATTAACACTTAATGCTAGAACTTGAAACTGAATGTGCTTCAACTCCATTTAGGAAGTTGTATTGAACCCCAGTCGGCCTTACAAGAAAAACACTCTGCTTTTGAGAAACAGGCACTCTTGCACTCTACTGTGTTTCCTATAGGGCTAGTACAGTGAGCTAGCTCAGAACAAAGGAACTGTGCTTCCTACACAAACGGGGCATAGCTACTTCAACTCAGTATTGGAAACTAAGTAAAACAGGAGCTTCTCTTCAGTCCAATACACTGCATTTGCTGGGAACAGACGCGAGTGCTATTTGCACTGTTTATGGCCAGAAAAGCACACTAGTGGTGTTCTTACCCTGAATTAACACTTAATGCTAGAACTTGAAACTGAATGTGATTCAACTCCGTTTAGGAAGTTGTATTGAACCCCAGTTGGCCTTACAGAAAAACACTCTGCTTTTGAGAAACAGGCACTCTTGCACTCTACTGTGTTTCCTATAGGGCCAGTACAGTGAGCTAGCTCAGAACAAAAGAACTGTGCTTCCTACACAAACGGGGCATATCTAGTTCAACTCAGTATTGGAAACTAAGTAAAACAGGAGCTTCTCTTCAGTCCAATACACTGCATTTGCTGGGAACAGACGCGAGTGCTATTTGCACTGTTTATGGCCAGAAAAGCACAATAGTGGTGTTCTTACCCTGAATTAACACTTAATGCTAGAACTTGAAACTGAATGTGATTCAACTCCGTTTAGGAAGTTGTATTGAACCCCAGTTGGCCTTACAAGAAAAACACTCTGCTTTTGAGAAACAGGCACTCTTGCACTCTACTGTGTTTCCTATAGGGCCAGTGCAGTGAGCTAGCTCAGAACAAAAGAACTGTGCTTCCTACACAAATGGGGCATATCTAGTTCAACTCAGTATTGGAAACTAAGTAAAACAGGAGCTTCTCTTCAGTCCAATACACTGCATTTGTTGGGAACAGACGCGAGTGCTATTTGCACTGTTTATGGCCAGAAAAGCACAATAGTGGTGTTCTTACCATGAATTAACACTTAATGCTAGAACTTGAAAGTGAATGTGATTCAACTCCGTTTAGGAAGTTGTATTGAACCCCAGTTGGCCTTACAAGAAAAACACTCTGCTTTTGAGAAACTGGAACTCTTGCACTCTACTGTGTTTCCTATAGGGGCCAGTACAGTGAGCTAGCTCAGAACAAAAGAACTGTGCTTCCTACACAAACGGGGCATATCTAGTTCAACTCAGTATTGGAAACTAAGTAAAAGAGGAGCTTCTCTTCAGTCCAATACACTGCATTTGCTGGGAACAGACGCGAGTGCTATTTGCAGTGTTTATGGCCAGAAAAGCACAATAGTGGTGTTCTTACCCTGAATTAACACTTAATGCTAGAACTTGAAACTGTATGTGATTCAACTCCGTTTAGGAAGTTGTGTTGAACCCCAGTTGGCCTTACAAGAAAAACACTCTGCTTTTGAGAAACAGGCACTCTTGCCCTCTACTGTGTTTCCTATAGGGCCAGTACAGTGAGCCAGCTCAGAACAAAAGAACTGTGCTTCCTACACAAACGGGGCATATCTAGTTCAACTCAGTATTGGAAACTAAGTAAAACAGGAGCTTCTCTTCAGTCCAATACACTGCATTTGCTGGGAACAGACGCAAGTGCTATTCGCACTGTTTATGGCCAGAAAACCACAATAGTGGTGTTCTTACCCTGAATGAACACTTAATGTTAGAACTTGAAACTGAATGTGATTCAACTCCGTTTAGGAAGTTGTATTGAACCCCAGTTGGCCTTACAAGAAAAACACTCTGCTTTTGAAAACAGGCACTCTTTGATCTCTACTGTGTTTCCTATAGTGCCAGTACAATGAGCTAGCTCAGAACAAAAGAACTGTGCTTCCTACACAAACGGGGCATATCTAGTTCAACTCAGTATTGGAAACTAAGTAAAAGAGGAGCTTCTCTTCAGTCCAATACACTGCATTTGCTGGGAACAGACGCGAGTGCTATTTGCAGTGTTTATGGCCAGAAAAGCACAATAGTGGTGTTCTTACCCTGAATTAACACTTAATGCTAGAACTTGAAACTGAATGTGATTCAACTCCGTTTAGGAAATTGTATTGAACCCCAGTTGGCCTTACAAGAAAAACACTCTGCTTTTGAGAAACAGGCACTCTTGCCCTCTAATGTGTTTCCTATAGGGCCAGTACAGTGAGCTAGCTCAGAACAAAAGAACTGTGCTTCCTACACAAACGGGGCATATCTAGTTCAACTCAGTATTTGAAACTAAGTAAAACAGGAGCTTCTCTTCAGTCCAATACACTGCATTTGCTGGGCACAGACGCGAGTGCTATTTGCACTGTTTATGTCCAGAAAAGCACAATAGTGGTGTTCTTACCCTGAATTAATACTTAATGCTAGAACTTGAAACTGAATGTGATTCAACTCCGTTTAGGAAGTTGTATTGAACCCCAGTTTTCCTTACCAGAAAAACACTCTGCTTTTGAGAAACAGGCACTCTTGCACTCTACTGTGTTTCCTATAGGGCCAGTACAGTGAGCTAGCTCAGAACAAAAGAACTGTGCTTCCTACACAAACGGGGCATATCTAGTTCAACTCAGTATTGGAAACTAAGGAAAACAGGAGCTTCTCTTCAGTCCAATACACTGCATTTGTTGGGAATAAATGCGAGGGCTATTTGCAGTGTTTATTGCCAGAAAAGCACAATAGTGGTGTTCTTACCCTGAATTAACACTTAATGCTAGAACTTGAAACTGAATGTGATTCAACTCCGTTTAGGAAGTTGTATTGAACCCCAGTTGGCCTTACAAGAAAAACACTCTGCTTTTGAGAAACAGGCACTCTTGCACTCTACTGTGTTTCCTATAGTGCCAGTACAGTGAGCTAGCTCAGAACAAAAGAACTGTGCTTCCTACACAAACGGGGCATATCTAGTTCAACTCATATTGGAAACTAAGTAAAACAGGAGCTTCTCTTCAGTCCAATACACTGCATTTGCTGGGAACAGACACGAGTGCTATTTGCACTGTTTATGGCCAGAAAACACAATAGTGGTGTTCCTACCCTGAATTAACACTTAATGCTAGAACTCGAAACTGAATGTGATTCAACTCCGTTTAGGAAGTTGTATTGAACCCCAGTTGGCCTTACAAGAAAAACACTCTGCTTTTGAGAAACAGGCAGTCTTGCCCTCTACTGGGTTTACTATAGGGCCAGTACAGTGAGCTAGCTCAGAACAAAAGAACTGTGCTTCCTACACAAACGGGGCATATCTAGTTCAACTCAGTATTGGAAACTAAGTAAAACAGGAGCTTCTCTTCAGTCCAATACACTGCATTTGCTGGGAACAGACGCGAGTGCTATTTGCACTGTTTATGGCCAGAAAAGCACAATAGTGGTGTTCTTACCCTGAATTAACACTTACTGCTAGAACTTGAAACTGAATGTGATTCAACTCCGTTTAGGAAGTTGTATTGAACCCCAGTTGGCCTTACAAGAAAAACACTCTGCTTTTGAGAAACAGGCACTCTTGCACTCTACTGTGTTTCCTATAGGGCCAGTACAGTGAGCTAGCTCAGAACAAAAGAACTGTGCTTCCTACACAAACGGGGCATATCTAGTTCAACTCAGTATTGAAAACTAAGTAAAAGAGGAGCTTCTCTTCAGTCCAATACAGTGCATTTGCTGGGAACAGACGCGAGTGCTATTTGCACTGTTTATGGCCAAAAAAGCACAATAGTGGTGTTCTTACCCTGAATTAACACTTAATGCTAGAACTTGAAACTGAATGTGATTCAACTCCGTTTAGGAAGTTGTATTGAACCCCAGTTGGCCTTACAAGAAAAACACTCTGCTTCTGAGAAACAGGCACTCTTACACTCTACTGTGTTTCCTATAGTGCCAGTACAGTGAGCTAGCTCAGAACAAAAGAACTGTGCTTCCTACACAAACGGGGCATATCTAGTTCAACTCAGTATTGGAAACTAAGGAAAACAGAAGCTTCTCTTCAGTCCAATACACTGCATTGGCTGGGAACAGACGCGAGTGCTATTTGCACTGTTTATGGCCAGAAAAGCACAATAGTGGTGTTCTTACCCTGAATTAACACTTAATGCTAGAACTTGAAACTGAATGTGATTCAACTCCGTTTAGGAAGTTGTATTGAACCCCAGTTGTCCTTACTAGAAAAACACTCTGCTTTTGAGAAACAGGCACTCTTGCACTCTACTGTGTTTCCTATAGGGCCAGTACAGTGAGCTGGCTCAGAACAAAAGAACTGTGCTTCCTACACAAACAGGGCATATCTAGTTCAACTCAGTATTGGAAACTAAGTAAAACAGGAGCTTCTCTTCAGTCCAATACACTGCATTTGCTGGGAACAGATGCGAGGGCTATTTGCAGTGTTTATGGCCAGAAAAGCACAATAGTGGTGTTCTTACCCTGAATTAACACTTAATGCTAGAACTTGAAACTGAATGTGATTCAACTCCGTTTAGGAAGTTGTATTGAACCCCAGTTGGCCTTACAAGAAAAACACTCTGCTTTTGAGAAACAGGCACTCTTGCCCTCTACTGTGTTTCCTATAGGGCCAGTACAGTGAGCTAGCTCAGAACAAAAGAACTGTGCTTCCTACACAAACGGGGCATTACTAGTTCAACTCAGTATTGGAAACAAAGTAAAACAGGAGTTTCTCTTCAGTCGAATACACTGCATTTGCTGGGAACAGACGCGAGTGCTATTTGCACTGTTTATGGCCAGAAAAGCACAATAGTGGTGTTCTTACCCTGAATTAACACCTAATGCCAGAACTTGAAACTGAATGTGATTCAACTCCGTTTAGGAAGTTGTATTGAAGCCCAGTTGGCCTTACAAGAAAAACACTCTGCTTTTGAGAAACAGGCACTCTTGCACTCTACTGTGTTTCCTATAGGGACAATACAGTGAGCTAGCTCAGAACAAAAGAACTGTGCTTCCTACAGAAACGGGGCATATCTAGTTCAACTCAGTATTGGAAACTAAGTAAAACAGGAGCTTCTCTTCAGTCTAATACACTGCATTTGCTGGGAACAGATGCGAGGGCTATTTGCAGTGTTTATGGCCAGAAAAGCACAATAGTGGTGTTCTTACCCTGAATTAACACTTAATGCTAGAACTTGAAACTGAATGTGATTCAACTCTGTTTAGGAAGTTGTATTGAACCCCAGTTGGCCTTACAAGAAAAACACTCTGCTTTTGAGAAACAGGCATTCTTGCACTCTACTGTGTTTCCTATAGGGCCAGTACAGTGAGCTAGCTCAGAACAAAAGAACTGTGCTTCCTACACAAACAGGTCATATCTAGTTCAACTCAGTATTGGAAACTAAGTAAAACAGGAGCTTCTCTTCAGTCCAATACACTGCATTTGCTGGGAACAGACGCGAGTGCTATTTGCACTGTTTATGGCCAGAAAACACAATAGTGGTGTTCTTACCCTGAATTAACACGTAATGCTAGAACTTGAAACTGAATGTGATTCAACTCCGTTTAGGAAGTTGTATTGAACCCCAGTTGGCCTTACAAGAAAAACACTCTGCTTTTGAGAAACAGGCACTCTTGCACTCTACTGTGTTTCCTATAGGGCCAGTACAGTGAGCTAGCTCAGAACAAAAGAACTGTGCTTCCTACACAAACGGGGCATATCTAGTTCAACTCAGTATTGGAAACTAAGTAAAACAGGAGCTTCTCTTCAGTCCAATACACTGCATTTGCTGGGAACAGACGCGAGGGCTATTTGCACTGTTTATGGCCAGAAAAGCACAATAGTGGTGTTCTTACACTGAATTAACACTTAATGCTAGAACTTGAAACTGAATGTGATTCAACTCCGTTTAGGAAGTTGTATTGAACCCCAGTTGGCCTTACAAGAAAAACACTCTGCTTTTGAGAAACAGGCACTGTTGCACTCTACTGTGTTTCCTATAGGGCCAGTACAGTGAGCTAGCTCAGAACAATGAACTGTTCTTCCTACACAAACGGGGCATATCTAGTTCAACTCAGTATTGGAAACTAAGTAAAACAGGAGCTTCTCTTCAGTCCACTACACTGCATTTGCTGGGAACAGACGCGAGTGCTATTTGCACTGTTTATGGCCAGAAAATTACAATAGTGGTGTTCTTACCCTGAATTAACACTTAATGCTAGAACTTGAAACTGAATGTGATTCAACTCCGTTTAGGAAGTTGTATTGAAGCCCAGTTGGCCTTACAAGAAAAACACTCTGCTTTTGAGAAACAGGCACTCTTGCACTCTACTGTGTTTCCTATAGGGCCAGTACAGTGAGCTAGCTCAGAACAAAAGAACTGTGCTTCCTACACAAACGGGGCATATCTAGTTCAACTCAGTATTGGAAACTAAGTAAAACAGGAGCTTCTCTTCAGTCCAATACACTGCATTTGCTGGGAACAGACGCGAGTGCTATTTGCACTGTTTATGGCCAGAAAAGCACAATAGTGGTGTTCTTACCCTGAATTAACACTTAATGCTAGAACTTGAAACTGAATGTGATTCAACTCCGTTTAGGAAGTTGTATTGAACCCCAGTTGTCCTTACAAGAAAAACACTCTGCTTTTGAAAAACAGGCACTCTTGCACTCTACTGTGTTTCCTGTAGGGCCAGTACAGTGAGCTGGCTCAGAACAAAAGAACTGTGCTTCCTACACAAACGGATCATATCTAGTTACTCAGTATTGGAAACTAAGTAAAACAGGAGCTTCTCTTCAGTCCAATACACTGCATTTGCTGGGAACAGATGCGAGGGCTATTTGCACTGTTTATGGCCAGAAAAGCACAATAGTGGTGTTCTTACCCTGAATTAACACTTAATGCTAGAACTTGAAACTGAATGTGATTCAACTCCGTTTAGGAAGTTGTATTGAACCCCAGTTGGCCTTACAAGAAAAACACTCTGCTTTTGAGAAACAGGCACTCTTGCACTCTACTGTTTTTCCTATAGGGCCAGTACAGTGAGCTAGCTCAGAACAAAAGAACTGTGCTTCCTACACAAACGGGACATATCTAGTTCAACTCAGTATTGGAAACTAAGTAAAACAGGAGCTTCTCTTCAGTCCAATACACTGCATTTGCTGGGAACAGACGCGAGTGCTATTTGCACTGTTTATGGCCAGAAAAGCACAATAGTGGTGTTCTTACCCTGAATTAACACTTAATGCTAGAACTTGAAACTGAATGTGATTCAACTCCGTTTAGGAAGTTGTATTGAACCCCAGTTGGCCTTACAAGAAAAACACTCTGCTTTTGAGAAACAGGCACTCTTGCCCTCTACTGTGTTTCCTATAGGGCCAGTACAGTGAGCTAGCTCAGAACAAAGGAACTGTGCTTCCTACACAAACGGGGCATATCTAGTTCAACTCAGTATTGGAAACTAAGTAAAACAGGAGCTTCTCTTCTGTCCAATACACTGCATTTGCTGGGAACAGACGCGAGGGCTATTTGCACTGTTTATGGCCAGAAAACACAATAGTGGTGTTCTTACCCTGAATTAACACTTAATGCTAGAACTTGAAACTGAATGTGATTCAACTCCGTTTAGGAAGTTGTATTGAACCCCAGTTGGCCTTACAAGAAAAACACTCTGCTTTTGAGAAACAGGCACTCTTGCACTCTACTGTGTTTCCTATAGGGCCAGTACAGTGAGCTAGCTCAGAACAAAAGAACTGTGCTTCCTACACAAACGGGGCATATCTAGTTCAACTCAGTATTGGAAACTAAGTAAAACAGGTGCTTCTCTTCAAACCAATACACTGCACTTGCTGGGAACAGACGCGAGGGCTATTTGCACTGTTTATGGCCAGAAAAGCACAATAGTGGTGTTCTTACCCTGAATTAACGCTTAATGCTAGAACTTGAAACTGAATGTGATTCAACTCCGTTTAGGAAGTTGTATTGAACCCCAGTTGGCCTTACAAGAAAAACACTCTGCTTTTGAGAAACAGGCACTCTTGCACTCTACTGTGTTTCCTATAGGGCCAGTACAGAGAGCTAGCTCAGAACAATGAACTGTTCTTCCTACACAAACGGGGCATATCTAGTTCAACTCAGTATTGGAAACTAAGTAAAACAGGAGCTTCTCTTCAGTCCAATACACTGCATTTGCTGGGAACAGACGCGAGTGCTATTTGCACTGTTTATGGCCAGAAAAGCACAATAGTGGTGTTCTTACCCTGAATTAACACTTAATGCTAGAACTTGAAACTGAATATGATTCAACTCCGTTTAGGAAGTTGTATTGAACCCCAGTTGGCCTTACAAGAAAAACACTCTGCTTTTGAGAAACAGGCACTCTTGCACTCTACTGTGTTTCCTATAGGGTCAGTACAGTGAGCTAGCTCAGAACAAAAGAACTGTGCTTCCTACACAAACGGGGCATATCTAGTTCAACTCAGTATTGGAAAGTAAGTAAAACAGGTGCTTCTCTTCAGTCCAATACACTGCATTTGCTGGGAACAGACGCGAGGGCTATTTGCACTGTTTATGGCCAGAAAAGCACAATAGTTGTGTTCTTACCCTGAATTAACACTTACTGCTAGAACTTGAAACTGAATGTGATTCAACTCCGTTTAGGAAGTTGTATTGAACCCCAGTTGGCCTTACAAGAAAAACACTCTGCTTTTGAGAAACAGGCACTCTTGCACTCTACTGTGTTTCCTATAGGGCCAGTACAGTGAGCTAGCTCAGAACAAAAGAACTGTGCTTCCTACACAAACGGGGCATATCTAGTTCAACTCAGTATTGGAAACTAAGTAAAACAGGAGCTTCTCTTCAGTCCAATACACTACATTTGCTGGGAACAGATGCGAGGGCTATTTGCAGTGTTTATGGCCAGAAAAGCACAATAGTGGTGTTCTTACCCTGAATTAACACTTAATGCTAGAACTTGAAAATGAATGTGATTCAACTCTGTTTAGGAAGTTGTTTTGAACCCCAGTTGGCCTACAAGAAAAAAACTCTGCTTTTGAGAAACAGGCACTCTTGCACTCTACTGTGTTTCCTATAGGGCCAGTACAGTGAGCTAGCTCAGAACAAAAGAACTGTGCTTCCTACACAAACGGGTCATATCTAGTTCAACTCAGTATTGGAAACTAAGTAAAACAGGAGCTTCTCTTCAGTCCAATACACTGCATTTGCTGGGAACAGATGCGAGTGCTATTTGCACTGTTTATGGCCAGAAAACACAATAGTGGTGTTCTTACCCTGAATTAACACTTAATGCTAGAACTTGAAACTGAATGTGATTCAACTCCGTTTAGGAAGTTGTATTGAACCCCAGTTGGCCTTACAAGAAAAACACTCTGCTTTTGAGAAACAGGCACTCTTGCACTGTACTGTGTTTCCTATAGGGCCAGTACAGTGAGCTAGCTCAGAACAAAAGAACTGTGCTTCCTACACAAACGGGGCATATCTAGTTCAACTCAGTATTGGAAACTAAGTAAAAGAGGAGCTTCTCTTCAGTCCAATACAGTGCATTTGCTGGGAACAGACGCGAGTGCTATTTGCACTGTTTATGGCCAAAAAAGCACAATAGTGGTGTTCTTACCCTGAATTAACACTTAATGCTAGAACTTGAAACTGAATGTGATTCAACTCCGTTTAGGAAGTTGTATTGAACCCCAGTTGGCCTTACAAGAAAAACACTCTGCTTCTGAGAAACAGGCACTCTTACACTCTACTGTGTTTCCTATAGTGCCAGTACAGTGAGCTAGCTCAGAACAAAAGAACTGTGCTTCCTACACAAACGGGGCATATCTAGTTCAACTCAGTATTGGAAACTAAGGAAAACAGAAGCTTCTCTTCAGTCCAATACACTGCATTGGCTGGGAACAGACGCGAGTGCTATTTGTACTGTTTATGGCCAGAAAAGCACATTAGTGGTGTTCTTACCCTGAATTAACACTTAATGCTAGAACTTGAAACTGAATGTGATTCAACTCCGTTTAGGAAGTTGTATTGAACCCCAGTTGTCCTTACTAGAAAAACACTCTGCTTTTGAGAAACAGGCACTCTTGCACTCTACTGTGTTTCCTATAGGGCCAGTACAGTGAGCTGGCTCAGAACAAAAGAACTGTGCTTCCTACACAAACAGGGCATATCTAGTTCAACTCAGTATTGGAAACTAAGTAAAACAGGAGCTTCTCTTCAGTCCAATACACTGCATTTGCTGGGAACACATGCGAGGGCTATTTGCAGTGTTTATGGCCAGAAAAGCACACTAGTGGTGTTCTTACCCTGAATTAACACTTAATGCTAGAACTTGAAACTGAATGTGATTCAACTCCGTTTAGGAAGTTGTATTGAACCCCAGTTGGCCTTACAAGAAAAACACTCTGCTTTTGAGAAACAGGCACTCTTGCCCTCTACTGTGTTTCCTATAGGGCCAGTACAGTGAGCTAGCTCAGAACAAAAGAACTGTGCTTCCTACACAAACGGGGCATTACTAGTTCAACTCAGTATTGGAAACAAAGTAAAACATGAGTTTCTCTTCAGTCGAATACACTGCATTTGCTGGGAACAGACGCGAGTGCTATTTGCACTGTTTATGGCCAGAAAAGCACAATAGTGGTGTTCTTACCCTGAATTAACACCTAATGCCAGAACTTGAAACTGAATGTGATTCAACTCCGTTTAGGAAGTTGTATTGAAGCCCAGTTGGCCTTACAAGAAAAACACTCTGCTTTTGAGAAACAGGCACTCTTGCACTCTACTGTGTTTCCTATAGGGACAGTACAGTGAGCTAGCTCAGAACAAAAGAACTGTGCTTCCTACACAAACGGGGCATATCTAGTTCAACTCAGTATTGGAAACTAAGTAAAACAGGAGCTTCTCTTCAGTCTAATACACTGCATTTGCTGGGAACAGATGCGAGGGCTATTTGCAGTGTTTATGGCCAGAAAAGCACAATAGTGGTGTTCTTACCCTGAATTAACACTTAATGCTAGAACTTGAAACTGAATGTGATTCAACTCCGTTTAGGAAGTTGTATTGAACCCCAGTTGGCCTTACAAGAAAAACACTCTGCTTTTGAGAAACAGGCATTCTTGCACTCTACTGTGTTTCCTATAGGGCCAGTACAGTGAGCTAGCTCAGAACAAAAGAACTGTGCTTCCTACACAAACAGGTCATATCTAGTTCAACTCAGTATTGGAAACTAAGTAAAACAGGAGCTTCTCTTCAGTCCAATACACTGCATTTGCTGGGAACAGACGCGAGTGCTATTTGCACTGTTTATGGCCAGAAAACACAATAGTGGTGTTCTTACCCTGAATTAACACGTAATGCTAGAACTTGAAACTGAATGTGATTCAACTCCGTTTAGGAAGTTGTATTGAACCCCAGTTGGCCTTACAAGAAAAACACTCTGCTTTTGAGAAACAGGCACTCTTGCACTCTACTGTGTTTCCTATAGGGCCAGTACAGTGAGCTAGCTCAGAACAAAAGAACTGTGCTTCCTACACAAACGGGGCATATCTAGTTCAACTCAGTATTGGAAACTAAGTAAAACAGGTGCTTCTCTTCAAACCAATACACTGCATTTGCTGGGAACAGACGCGAGGGCTATTTGCACTGTTTATGGCCAGAAAAGCACAATAGTGGTGTTCTTACCCTGAATTAACGCTTAATGCTAGAACTTGAAACTGAATGTGATTCAACTCCGTTTAGGAAGTTGTATTGAACCCCAGTTGGCCTTACAAGAAAAACACTCTGCTTTTGAGAAACAGGCACTCTTGCACTCTACTGTGTTTCCTATAGGGCCAGTACAGTGAGCTAGCTCAGAACAATGAACTGTTCTTCTTACACAAACGGGGCATATCTAGTTCAACTCAGTATTGGAAACTAAGTAAAACAGGAGCTTCTCTTCAGTCCAATACACTGCATTTGCTGGGAACAGACACGAGTGCTATTTGCACTGTTTATGGCCAGAAAAGCACAATAGTGGTGTTCTTACCCTGAATTAACGCTTAATGCTAGAACTTGAAACTGCATGTGATTCAACTCGTTTAGGAAGTTGTATTGAACCCCAGTTGGCCTTACAAGAAAAACACTCTGCTTTTGAGAAACAGGCACTCTTGCACTCTACTGTGTTTCCTATAGGGCCAGTACAGTGAGCTAGCTCATAACAATGAACTGTTCTTCCTACACAAACGGGGCATATCTAGTTCAACTCAGTATTGGAAACTAAGTAAAACAGGAGCTTCTCTTCAGTCCAATACACTGCATTTGCTGGGAACAGACGCGAGTGCTATTTGCACTGTTTATGGCCAGAAAAGCACAATAGTGGTGTTCTTACCCTGAATTAACACTTAATGCTAGAACTTGAAACTGAATGTGATTCAACTCCGTTTAGGAAGTTGTATTGAACCCCAGTTGGCCTTACAAGAAAAACACTCTGCTTTTGAGAAACAGGCACTCTTGCACTCTACTGTGTTTCCTATAGGGTCAGTACAGTGAGCTAGCTCAGAACAAAAGAACTGTGCTTCCTACACAAACGGGGCATATCTAGTTCAACTCAGTATTGGAAAGTAAGTAAAACAGGTGCTTCTCTTCAGTCCAATACACTGCATTTGCTGGGAACAGACGCGAGGGCTATTTGCACTGTTTATGGCCAGAAAAGCACAATAGTGGTGTTCTTACCCTGAATTAACACTTAATGCTAGAACTTGAAACTGAATGTGATTCAACTCCATTTAGGAAGTTGTATTGAACCCCAGTTGGCCTTACAAGAAAAACACTCTGCTTTTGAGAAACAGGCACTCTTGCACTCTACTGTGTTTCTTATAGGGCCAGTACAGTGAGCTAGCTCAGAACAATGAACTGTTCTTCCTACACAAACGGGGCATATCTAGTTCAACTCTGTATTGGAAACTAAGTAAAACAGGAGCTTCTCTTCAGTCCAATACACTGCATTTGCTGGGAACAGACGCGAGTGCTATTTGCAGTGTTTATGGCCAGAAAAGCACAATAGTGGTGTTCTTACCCTGAATTAACACTTAATGCTAGAACTTGAAACTGAATGTGATTCAACTCCGTTTAGGAAGTTGTATTGAACCCCAGTTGGCCTTACAAGAAAAACACTCTGCTTTTGAGAAACAGGCACTCTTGCACTCTACTGTGTTTCCTATAGGGCCAGTACAGTGAGCTAGCTCAGAACAAAAGAACTGTGCTTCCTACACAAACGGGGCATATCTAGTTCAACTCAGTATTGGAAACTAAGTAAAACAGGAGCTTCTCTTCAGTCCAATACACTGCATTTGCTGGGAACAGACGCGAGTGGTATTTGCACTGTTTTTGGCCAGAAAAGGACAATAGTGGTGTTCTTACCCTGAATTAACACTTAATGCTAGAACTTGAAACTGAATGTGCTTCAACTCCGTTTAGGAAGTTGTATTGAACCCCAGTTGGCCTTACAAGAAAAACACTCTGCTTTTGAGAAACAGGCACTCTTGCACTCTACTGTGTTTCCTATAGGGCCAGTACAGTGAGCTAGCTCAGAACAAAGGAACTGTGCTTCCTACACAAACGGGGCATATCTAGTTCAACTCAGTATTGGAAACTAAGTAAAACAGGAGCTTCTCTTCAGTCCAATACACTGCATTTGCTGGGAACAGACGCGAGGGCTATTTGCACTGTTTATGGCCAGAAAAGCACACTAGTCGTGTTCTTACCCTGAATTAACACTTAATGCTAGAACTTGAAACTGAATGTGATTCAACTCCGTTTAGGAAGTTGTATTGAACCCCAGTTGGCCTTACAAGAAAAACACTCTGCTTTTGAGAAACAGGCACTCTTGCACTCTACTGTGTTTCCAATAGGCCAGTACAGTGAGCTAGCTCAGAACAAAAGAACTGTGCTTCCTACACAAACGGGGCATATCTACTTCAACTCAGTATTGGAAACCAAGTAAAACAGGAGCTTCTCTTCAGTCCAATACACTGCATTTGCTGGGAACAGACGCGAGTGCTATTTGCACTGTTTATGGCCAGAAAAGAAAATAGTGGTGTTCTTACCTTGAATTAACACTTAATGCTAGAAATTGAAACTGAATGTGATTCAACTCCGTTTAGGAAGTTGTATTGAACCCCAGTTGGCCTTACAAGAAAAACACTCTGCTTTTGAGAAACAGGCACTCTTGCACTCTACTGTGTTTCCTATAGGGCCAGTACAGTGAGCTAGCTCAGAACAAAAGAACTGTGCTTCCTACACAAACGGGGCATATCTAGTTCAACTCAGTATTGGAAACTAAGTAAAACAGGAGCTTCTCTTCAGTCCAATACACTGCATTTGGTGGGAACAGACGCAAGTGCTATTTGCAGTGTTTATGGCCAGAAAAGCACAATAGTGGTGTTCTTACACTGAATTAACACTTAATGCTAGAACTTGAAACTGAATGTGATTCAACTCCGTTTAGGAAGTTGTATTGAACCCCAGTTGGCCTTACAAGAAAAACACTCTGCTTTTGAGAAACAGGCACTCTTGCACTCTACTATGTTTCCTATAGGGCCAGTACAGTGAGCTAGCTCAGAACAAAGAACTGTGCTTCCTACACAAACGGGGCATATCTAGTTCAACTCAGAATTGGAAACTAAGTAAAACAGGAGCTTCTCTTCAGTCCAATACACTGCATTTGCTGGGAACAGACGCAAGTGCTATTTGCAGTGTTTATGGCCAGAACACCACAATAGTGGTGTTCTTACCCTGAATTAACACTTAATGCTAGAACTTGAAACTGAATGTGATTCAACTCCGTTTAGGAAGTTGTATTGAACCCCAGTTGGCCTTACAAGAAAAACACTCTGCTTTTGAGAAACAGGCACTCTTGCACTCTCCTATGTTTCCTATAGGGCCAGTACAGTGAGCTAGCTCAGAACAAAAGAACTGTGCTTCCTACACAAACGGGGCATATCTAGTTCAACTCAGTATTGGAAACTAAGTTAAACAGGAGCTTCTCTTCAGTCCAATACACTGCATTTGCTGGGAACAGACGCAAGTGCTATTTGCAGTGTTTATGGCCAGAAAAGCACAATAGTGGTGTTCTTACCCTGAATTAACACTTAATGCTAGAACTTGAAACTGAATGTGATTCAACTCGTTTAGGAAGTTGTATTGAACCCCAGTTGGCCTTACAAGAAAAACACTCTGCTTTTGAGAAACAGGCACTCTTGCACTCTACTGTGTTTCCTATAGGGCCAGTACAGTGAGCTAGCTCAGAACAAAGGAACTGTGCTTCCTACACAAACGGGGCATATCTAGTTCAACTCAGTATTGGAAACTAAGTAAAACAGGAGCTTCTCTTCAGTCCAATACACTGCATTTGCTGGGAACAGACGCGAGGGCTATTTGCACTGTTTATGGCCAGAAAAGCACACTAGTCGTGTTCTTACCCTGAATTAACACTTAATGCTAGAACTTGAAACTGAATGTGATTCAACTCCGTTTAGGAAGTTGTATTGAACCCCAGTTGGCCTTACAAGAAAAACACTCTGCTTTTGAGAAACAGGCACTCTTGCACTCTACTGTGTTTCCAATAGGCCAGTACAGTGAGCTAGCTCAGAACAAAAGAACTGTGCTTCCTACACAAACGGGGCATATCTACTTCAACTCAGTATTGGAAACCAAGTAAAACAGGAGCTTCTCTTCAGTCCAATACACTGCATTTGCTGGGAACAGACGCGAGTGCTATTTGCACTGTTTATGGCCAGAAAAGAAAATAGTGGTGTTCTTACCTTGAATTAACACTTAATGCTAGAAATTGAAACTGAATGTGATTCAACTCCGTTTAGGAAGTTGTATTGAACCCCAGTTGGCCTTACAAGAAAAACACTCTGCTTTTGAGAAACAGGCACTCTTGCACTCTACTGTGTTTCCTATAGGGCCAGTACAGTGAGCTAGCTCAGAACAAAAGAACTGTGCTTCCTACACAAACGGGGCATATCTAGTTCAACTCAGTATTGGAAACTAAGTAAAACAGGAGCTTCTCTTCAGTCCAATACACTGCATTTGGTGGGAACAGACGCAAGTGCTATTTGCAGTGTTTATGGCCAGAAAAGCACAATAGTGGTGTTCTTACCCTGAATTAACACTTAATGCTAGAACTTGAAACTGAATGTGATTCAACTCCGTTTAGGAAGTTGTATTGAACCCCAGTTGGCCTTACAAGAAAAACACTCTGCTTTTGAGAAACAGGCACTCTTGCACTCTACTATGTTTCCTATAGGGCCAGTACAGTGAGCTAGCTCAGAACAAAGAACTGTGCTTCCTACACAAACGGGGCATATCTAGTTCAACTCAGAATTGGAAACTAAGTAAAACAGGAGCTTCTCTTCAGTCCAATACACTGCATTTGCTGGGAACAGACGCAAGTGCTATTTGCAGTGTTTATGGCCAGAACACCACAATAGTGGTGTTCTTACCCTGAATTAACACTTAATGCTAGAACTTGAAACTGAATGTGATTCAACTCCGTTTAGGAAGTTGTATTGAACCCCAGTTGGCCTTACAAGAAAAACACTCTGCTTTTGAGAAACAGGCACTCTTGCACTCTCCTATGTTTCCTATAGGGCCAGTACAGTGAGCTAGCTCAGAACAAAAGAACTGTGCTTCCTACACAAACGGGGCATATCTAGTTCAACTCAGTATTGGAAACTAAGTAAAACAGGAGCTTCTCTTCAGTCCAATACACTGCATTTGCTGGGAACAGACGCAAGTGCTATTTGCAGTGTTTATGGCCAGAAAAGCACAATAGTGGTGTTCTTACCCTGAATTAACACTTAATGCTAGAACTTGAAACTGAATGTGATTCAACTCGTTTAGGAAGTTGTATTGAACCCCAGTTGGCCTTACAAGAAAAACACTCTGCTTTTGAGAAACAGGCACTCTTGCACTCTACTGTGTTTCCTATAGGGCCAGTACAGTGAGCTAGCTCAGAACAAAAGAACTGTGCTTCCTACACAAACGGGGCATATCTAGTTCAACTCAGTATTGGAAACTAAGTAAAACAGGAGCTTCTCTTCAGTCCAATACACTGAATTTGCTGGGAACACACGCGAGTGCTATTTGCACTGTTTATGGCCAGAAAAGCACAATAGTGGTGTTCCTACCCTGAATTAACACTTAATGCTAGAACTTGAAACTGAATGTGATTCAACTCCGTTTAGGAAGTTGTATTGAACCCCAGTTGGCCTTACAAGAAAAACACTCTGCTTTTGAGAAACAGGCACTCTTGCACTCTACTGTGTTTCCTATAGGGCCAGTACAGTGAGCTAGCTCAGAACAAAAGAACTGTGCTTCCTACACAAACGGGGCATATCTAGTTCAACTCAGTATTGGAAACTAAGTAAAACAGGAGCTTCTCTTCAGTCCAATACACTGCATTTGCTGGGAACAGACGCGAGTGGTATTTGCACTGTTTTTGGCCAGAAAAGGACAATAGTGGTGTTCTTACCCTGAATTAACACTTAATGCTAGAACTTGAAACTGAATGTGCTTCAACTCCGTTTAGGAAGTTGTATTGAACCCCAGTTGGCCTTACAAGAAAAACACTCTGCTTTTGAGAAACAGGCACTCTTGCACTCTACTGTGTTTCCTATAGGGCCAGTACAGTGAGCTAGCTCAGAACAAAGGAACTGTGCTTCCTACACAAACGGGGCATATCTAGTTCAACTCAGTATTGGAAACTAAGTAAAACAGGAGCTTCTCTTCAGTCCAATACACTGCATTTGCTGGGAACAGACGCGAGGGCTATTTGCACTGTTTATGGCCAGAAAAGCACACTAGTCGTGTTCTTACCCTGAATTAACACTTAATGCTAGAACTTGAAACTGAATGTGATTCAACTCCGTTTAGGAAGTTGTATTGAACCCCAGTTGGCCTTACAAGAAAAACACTCTGCTTTTGAGAAACAGGCACTCTTGCACTCTACTGTGTTTCCAATAGGCCAGTACAGTGAGCTAGCTCAGAACAAAAGAACTGTGCTTCCTACACAAACGGGGCATATCTACTTCAACTCAGTATTGGAAACCAAGTAAAACAGGAGCTTCTCTTCAGTCCAATACACTGCATTTGCTGGGAACAGACGCGAGTGCTATTTGCACTGTTTATGGCCAGAAAAGAAAATAGTGGTGTTCTTACCTTGAATTAACACTTAATGCTAGAAATTGAAACTGAATGTGATTCAACTCCGTTTAGGAAGTTGTATTGAACCCCAGTTGGCCTTACAAGAAAAACACTCTGCTTTTGAGAAACAGGCACTCTTGCACTCTACTGTGTTTCCTATAGGGCCAGTACAGTGAGCTAGCTCAGAACAAAAGAACTGTGCTTCCTACACAAACGGGGCATATCTAGTTCAACTCAGTATTGGAAACTAAGTAAAACAGGAGCTTCTCTTCAGTCCAATACACTGCATTTGGTGGGAACAGACGCAAGTGCTATTTGCAGTGTTTATGGCCAGAAAAGCACAATAGTGGTGTTCTTACACTGAATTAACACTTAATGCTAGAACTTGAAACTGAATGTGATTCAACTCCGTTTAGGAAGTTGTATTGAACCCCAGTTGGCCTTACAAGAAAAACACTCTGCTTTTGAGAAACAGGCACTCTTGCACTCTACTATGTTTCCTATAGGGCCAGTACAGTGAGCTAGCTCAGAACAAAGAACTGTGCTTCCTACACAAACGGGGCATATCTAGTTCAACTCAGAATTGGAAACTAAGTAAAACAGGAGCTTCTCTTCAGTCCAATACACTGCATTTGCTGGGAACAGACGCAAGTGCTATTTGCAGTGTTTATGGCCAGAACACCACAATAGTGGTGTTCTTACCCTGAATTAACACTTAATGCTAGAACTTGAAACTGAATGTGATTCAACTCCGTTTAGGAAGTTGTATTGAACCCCAGTTGGCCTTACAAGAAAAACACTCTGCTTTTGAGAAACAGGCACTCTTGCACTCTCCTATGTTTCCTATAGGGCCAGTACAGTGAGCTAGCTCAGAACAAAAGAACTGTGCTTCCTACACAAACGGGGCATATCTAGTTCAACTCAGTATTGGAAACTAAGTTAAACAGGAGCTTCTCTTCAGTCCAATACACTGCATTTGCTGGGAACAGACGCAAGTGCTATTTGCAGTGTTTATGGCCAGAAAAGCACAATAGTGGTGTTCTTACCCTGAATTAACACTTAATGCTAGAACTTGAAACTGAATGTGATTCAACTCGTTTAGGAAGTTGTATTGAACCCCAGTTGGCCTTACAAGAAAAACACTCTGCTTTTGAGAAACAGGCACTCTTGCACTCTACTGTGTTTCCTATAGGGCCAGTACAGTGAGCTAGCTCAGAACAAAGGAACTGTGCTTCCTACACAAACGGGGCATATCTAGTTCAACTCAGTATTGGAAACTAAGTAAAACAGGAGCTTCTCTTCAGTCCAATACACTGCATTTGCTGGGAACAGACGCGAGGGCTATTTGCACTGTTTATGGCCAGAAAAGCACACTAGTCGTGTTCTTACCCTGAATTAACACTTAATGCTAGAACTTGAAACTGAATGTGATTCAACTCCGTTTAGGAAGTTGTATTGAACCCCAGTTGGCCTTACAAGAAAAACACTCTGCTTTTGAGAAACAGGCACTCTTGCACTCTACTGTGTTTCCAATAGGCCAGTACAGTGAGCTAGCTCAGAACAAAAGAACTGTGCTTCCTACACAAACGGGGCATATCTACTTCAACTCAGTATTGGAAACCAAGTAAAACAGGAGCTTCTCTTCAGTCCAATACACTGCATTTGCTGGGAACAGACGCGAGTGCTATTTGCACTGTTTATGGCCAGAAAAGAAAATAGTGGTGTTCTTACCTTGAATTAACACTTAATGCTAGAAATTGAAACTGAATGTGATTCAACTCCGTTTAGGAAGTTGTATTGAACCCCAGTTGGCCTTACAAGAAAAACACTCTGCTTTTGAGAAACAGGCACTCTTGCACTCTACTGTGTTTCCTATAGGGCCAGTACAGTGAGCTAGCTCAGAACAAAAGAACTGTGCTTCCTACACAAACGGGGCATATCTAGTTCAACTCAGTATTGGAAACTAAGTAAAACAGGAGCTTCTCTTCAGTCCAATACACTGCATTTGGTGGGAACAGACGCAAGTGCTATTTGCAGTGTTTATGGCCAGAAAAGCACAATAGTGGTGTTCTTACACTGAATTAACACTTAATGCTAGAACTTGAAACTGAATGTGATTCAACTCCGTTTAGGAAGTTGTATTGAACCCCAGTTGGCCTTACAAGAAAAACACTCTGCTTTTGAGAAACAGGCACTCTTGCACTCTACTATGTTTCCTATAGGGCCAGTACAGTGAGCTAGCTCAGAACAAAGAACTGTGCTTCCTACACAAACGGGGCATATCTAGTTCAACTCAGAATTGGAAACTAAGTAAAACAGGAGCTTCTCTTCAGTCCAATACACTGCATTTGCTGGGAACAGACGCAAGTGCTATTTGCAGTGTTTATGGCCAGAACACCACAATAGTGGTGTTCTTACCCTGAATTAACACTTAATGCTAGAACTTGAAACTGAATGTGATTCAACTCCGTTTAGGAAGTTGTATTGAACCCCAGTTGGCCTTACAAGAAAAACACTCTGCTTTTGAGAAACAGGCACTCTTGCACTCTCCTATGTTTCCTATAGGGCCAGTACAGTGAGCTAGCTCAGAACAAAAGAACTGTGCTTCCTACACAAACGGGGCATATCTAGTTCAACTCAGTATTGGAAACTAAGTAAAACAGGAGCTTCTCTTCAGTCCAATACACTGCATTTGCTGGGAACAGACGCAAGTGCTATTTGCAGTGTTTATGGCCAGAAAAGCACAATAGTGGTGTTCTTACCCTGAATTAACACTTAATGCTAGAACTTGAAACTGAATGTGATTCAACTCGTTTAGGAAGTTGTATTGAACCCCAGTTGGCCTTACAAGAAAAACACTCTGCTTTTGAGAAACAGGCACTCTTGCACTCTACTGTGTTTCCTATAGGGCCAGTACAGTGAGCTAGCTCAGAACAAAAGAACTGTGCTTCCTACACAAACGGGGCATATCTAGTTCAACTCAGTATTGGAAACTAAGTAAAACAGGAGCTTCTCTTCAGTCCAATACACTGAATTTGCTGGGAACACACGCGAGTGCTATTTGCACTGTTTATGGCCAGAAAAGCACAATAGTGGTGTTCCTACCCTGAATTAACACTTAATGCTAGAACTTGAAACTGAATGTGATTCAACTCCGTTTAGGAAGTTGTATTGAACCCCAGTTGGCCTTACAAGAAAAACACTCTGCTTTTGAGAAACAGGCACTCTTGCACTCTACTGTGTTTCCTATAGGGCCAGTACAGTGAGCTAGCTCAGAACAAAAGAACTGTGCTTCGTACACAAACGGGGCATATCTAGTTCAACTCAGTATTGGAAACTAAGTAAAACAGGAGCTTCTCTTCAGTCCAATACACTGCATTTGCTGGGAACAGACGCGAGTGCTATTTGCACTGTTTAAGGCCAGAAAAGCACAATAGTGGTGTTCTTACCCTGAATTAACACTTAATGCTAGAACTTGAAACTGAATGAGATTCAACTCCGTTTAGGAAGTTGTATTGAACCCCAGTTGGCCTTACAAGAAAAACACTCTGCTTTTGAGAAACAGGCACTCTTGCACTCTACTGTGTTTCCTATAGGGCCAGTACAGTGAGCTAGCTCAGAACAAAAGAACTGTGCTTCCTACACAAACGGGGCATATCTAGTTCAACTCAGTATTGGAAACTAAGTAAAACAGGAGCTTCTCTTCAGTCCAATACACTGCATTTGCTGGGAACAGACGCGAGTGCTATTTGCACTGTTTATGGCCAGAAAAGCACAATAGTGGTGTTCTTACCCTGAATTAACACTTAATGCTAGAACTTGAAACTGAATGTGCTTCAACTCCGTTTAGGAAGTTGTATTGAACCCCAGTTGGCCTTACAAGAAAAACACTCTGCTTTTGAGAAACAGGCACTCTTGCACTCTACTGTGTTTCCTATAGGGCCAGTACAGTGAGCTAGCTCAGAACAAAGGAACTGTGCTTCCTACACAAACGGGGCATATCTAGTTCAACTCAGTATTGGAAACTAAGTAAAACAGGAGCTTCTCTTCAGTCCAATACACTGCATTTGCTGGGAACAGACGCGAGGGCTATTTGCACTGTTTATGGCCAGAAAAGCACACTAGTCGTGTTCTTACCCTGAATTAACACTTAATGCTAGAACTTGAAACTGAATGTGATTCAACTCCGTTTAGGAAGTTATATTGAACCCCAGTTGGCCTTACAAGAAAAACACTCTGCTTTTGAGAAACAGGCACTCTTGCACTCTACTGTGTTTCCAATAGGCCAGTACAGTGAGCTAGCTCAGAACAAAAGAACTGTGCTTCCTACACAAACGGGGCATATCTACTTCAACTCAGTATTGGAAACCAAGTAAAACAGGAGCTTCTCTTCACTCCAATACACTGCATTTGCTGGGAACAGACGCGAGTGCTATTTGCACTGTTTATGGCCAGAAAAGCAAAATAGTGGTGTTCTTACCCTGAATTAACACTTAATGCTAGAACTTGAAACTGAATGTGATTCAACTCCGTTTAGGAAGTTGTATTGAACCCCAGTTGGCCTTACAAGAAAAACACTGTGCTTTTGAGAAACAGGCACTCTTGCCCTCTACTGTGTTTCCTATAGGGCCAGTACAGTGAGCTAGCTCAGAACAAAAGAACTGTGCTTCCTAAACAAACGGGGCATATCTAGTTCAACTCAGTATTGGAAACTAAGTAAAACAGGAGCTTCTCTTCAGTCCAATACACTGCATTTGCTGGGAACAGACGCAAGTGCTATTTGCAGTGTTTATGGCCAGAAAAGCACAATAGTGGTGTTCTTACCCTGAATTAACACTTAATGCTAGAACTTGAAACTGAATGTGATTCAACTCCGTTTAGGAAGTTGTATTGAACCCCAGTTGGCCTTACAAGAAAAACACTCTGCTTTTGAGAAACAGGCACTCTTGCTCTCTACTATGTTTCCTATAGGGCCAGTACAGTGAGCTAGCTCAGAACAAAAGAACTGTGCTTCCTACACAAACGGGGCATATCTAGTTCAATTCAGTATTGGAATCTAAGTAAAACAGGAGCTTCTCTTCAGTCCAATACACTGCATTTGCTGGGAACAGACACAAGTGCTATTTGCAGTGTTTATGGCCAGAAAAGCACAATAGTGGTGTTCTTACCCTGAATTAACACTTAATGCTAGAACTTGAAACTGAATGTGATTCAACTCCGTTTAGGAAGTTGTATTGAACCCCAGTTGGCCTTACAAGAAAAACACTCTGCTTTTGAGAAACAGGCACTCTTGCACTCTCCTATGTTTCCTATAGGGCCAGTACAGTGAGCTAGCTCAGAACAAAAGAACTGTGCTTCCTACACAAACGGGGCATATCTAGTTCAACTCAGTATTGGAAACTAAGTAAAACAGGAGCTTCTCTTCAGTCCAATACACTGCATTTGCTGGGAACAGACGCAAGTGCTATTTGCAGTGTTTATGGCCAGAAAAGCACAATAGTGGTGTTCTTACCCTGAATTAACACTTAATGCTAGAACTTGAAACTGAATGTGATTCAACTCGTTTAGGAAGTTGTATTGAACCCCAGTTGGCCTTACAAGAAAAACACTCTGCTTTTGAGAAACAGGCACTCTTGCACTCTACTGTGTTTCCTATAGGGCCAGTACAGTGAGCTAGCTCAGAACAAAAGAACTGTGCTTCCTACACAAACGGGGCATATCTAGTTCAACTCAGTATTGGAAACTAAGTAAAACAGGAGCTTCTCTTCAGTCCAATACACTGAATTTGCTGGGAACACACGCGAGTGCTATTTGCACTGTTTATGGCCAGAAAAGCACAATAGTGGTGTTCCTACCCTGAATTAACACTTAATGCTAGAACTTGAAACTGAATGTGATTCAACTCCGTTTAGGAAGTTGTATTGAACCCCAGTTGGCCTTACAAGAAAAACACTCTGCTTTTGAGAAACAGGCACTCTTGCACTCTACTGTGTTTCCTATAGGGCCAGTACAGTGAGCTAGCTCAGAACAAAAGAACTGTGCTTCCTACACAAACGGGGCATATCTAGTTCAACTCAGTATTGGAAACTAAGTAAAACAGGAGCTTCTCTTCAGTCCAATACACTGCATTTGCTGGGAACAGACGCGAGTGGTATTTGCACTGTTTTTGGCCAGAAAAGGACAATAGTGGTGTTCTTACCCTGAATTAACACTTAATGCTAGAACTTGAAACTGAATGTGCTTCAACTCCGTTTAGGAAGTTGTATTGAACCCCAGTTGGCCTTACAAGAAAAACACTCTGCTTTTGAGAAACAGGCACTCTTGCACTCTACTGTGTTTCCTATAGGGCCAGTACAGTGAGCTAGCTCAGAACAAAGGAACTGTGCTTCCTACACAAACGGGGCATATCTAGTTCAACTCAGTATTGGAAACTAAGTAAAACAGGAGCTTCTCTTCAGTCCAATACACTGCATTTGCTGGGAACAGACGCGAGGGCTATTTGCACTGTTTATGGCCAGAAAAGCACACTAGTCGTGTTCTTACCCTGAATTAACACTTAATGCTAGAACTTGAAACTGAATGTGATTCAACTCCGTTTAGGAAGTTGTATTGAACCCCAGTTGGCCTTACAAGAAAAACACTCTGCTTTTGAGAAACAGGCACTCTTGCACTCTACTGTGTTTCCAATAGGCCAGTACAGTGAGCTAGCTCAGAACAAAAGAACTGTGCTTCCTACACAAACGGGGCATATCTACTTCAACTCAGTATTGGAAACCAAGTAAAACAGGAGCTTCTCTTCAGTCCAATACACTGCATTTGCTGGGAACAGACGCGAGTGCTATTTGCACTGTTTATGGCCAGAAAAGAAAATAGTGGTGTTCTTACCTTGAATTAACACTTAATGCTAGAAATTGAAACTGAATGTGATTCAACTCCGTTTAGGAAGTTGTATTGAACCCCAGTTGGCCTTACAAGAAAAACACTCTGCTTTTGAGAAACAGGCACTCTTGCACTCTACTGTGTTTCCTATAGGGCCAGTACAGTGAGCTAGCTCAGAACAAAAGAACTGTGCTTCCTACACAAACGGGGCATATCTAGTTCAACTCAGTATTGGAAACTAAGTAAAACAGGAGCTTCTCTTCAGTCCAATACACTGCATTTGCTGGGAACAGACGCAAGTGCTATTTGCAGTGTTTATGGCCAGAAAAGCACAATAGTGGTGTTCTTACACTGAATTAACACTTAATGCTAGAACTTGAAACTGAATGTGATTCAACTCCGTTTAGGAAGTTGTATTGAACCCCAGTTGGCCTTACAAGAAAAACACTCTGCTTTTGAGAAACAGGCACTCTTGCACTCTACTATGTTTCCTATAGGGCCAGTACAGTGAGCTAGCTCAGAACAAAGAACTGTGCTTCCTACACAAACGGGGCATATCTAGTTCAACTCAGAATTGGAAACTAAGTAAAACAGGAGCTTCTCTTCAGTCCAATACACTGCATTTGCTGGGAACAGACGCAAGTGCTATTTGCAGTGTTTATGGCCAGAACACCACAATAGTGGTGTTCTTACCCTGAATTAACACTTAATGCTAGAACTTGAAACTGAATGTGATTCAACTCCGTTTAGGAAGTTGTATTGAACCCCAGTTGGCCTTACAAGAAAAACACTCTGCTTTTGAGAAACAGGCACTCTTGCACTCTCCTATGTTTCCTATAGGGCCAGTACAGTGAGCTAGCTCAGAACAAAAGAACTGTGCTTCCTACACAAACGGGGCATATCTAGTTCAACTCAGTATTGGAAACTAAGTTAAACAGGAGCTTCTCTTCAGTCCAATACACTGCATTTGCTGGGAACAGACGCAAGTGCTATTTGCAGTGTTTATGGCCAGAAAAGCACAATAGTGGTGTTCTTACCCTGAATTAACACTTAATGCTAGAACTTGAAACTGAATGTGATTCAACTCGTTTAGGAAGTTGTATTGAACCCCAGTTGGCCTTACAAGAAAAACACTCTGCTTTTGAGAAACAGGCACTCTTGCACTCTACTGTGTTTCCTATAGGGCCAGTACAGTGAGCTAGCTCAGAACAAAGGAACTGTGCTTCCTACACAAACGGGGCATATCTAGTTCAACTCAGTATTGGAAACTAAGTAAAACAGGAGCTTCTCTTCAGTCCAATACACTGCATTTGCTGGGAACAGACGCGAGGGCTATTTGCACTGTTTATGGCCAGAAAAGCACACTAGTCGTGTTCTTACCCTGAATTAACACTTAATGCTAGAACTTGAAACTGAATGTGATTCAACTCCGTTTAGGAAGTTGTATTGAACCCCAGTTGGCCTTACAAGAAAAACACTCTGCTTTTGAGAAACAGGCACTCTTGCACTCTACTGTGTTTCCAATAGGCCAGTACAGTGAGCTAGCTCAGAACAAAAGAACTGTGCTTCCTACACAAACGGGGCATATCTACTTCAACTCAGTATTGGAAACCAAGTAAAACAGGAGCTTCTCTTCAGTCCAATACACTGCATTTGCTGGGAACAGACGCGAGTGCTATTTGCACTGTTTATGGCCAGAAAAGAAAATAGTGGTGTTCTTACCTTGAATTAACACTTAATGCTAGAAATTGAAACTGAATGTGATTCAACTCCGTTTAGGAAGTTGTATTGAACCCCAGTTGGCCTTACAAGAAAAACACTCTGCTTTTGAGAAACAGGCACTCTTGCACTCTACTGTGTTTCCTATAGGGCCAGTACAGTGAGCTAGCTCAGAACAAAAGAACTGTGCTTCCTACACAAACGGGGCATATCTAGTTCAACTCAGTATTGGAAACTAAGTAAAACAGGAGCTTCTCTTCAGTCCAATACACTGCATTTGGTGGGAACAGACGCAAGTGCTATTTGCAGTGTTTATGGCCAGAAAAGCACAATAGTGGTGTTCTTACACTGAATTAACACTTAATGCTAGAACTTGAAACTGAATGTGATTCAACTCCGTTTAGGAAGTTGTATTGAACCCCAGTTGGCCTTACAAGAAAAACACTCTGCTTTTGAGAAACAGGCACTCTTGCACTCTACTATGTTTCCTATAGGGCCAGTACAGTGAGCTAGCTCAGAACAAAGAACTGTGCTTCCTACACAAACGGGGCATATCTAGTTCAACTCAGAATTGGAAACTAAGTAAAACAGGAGCTTCTCTTCAGTCCAATACACTGCATTTGCTGGGAACAGACGCAAGTGCTATTTGCAGTGTTTATGGCCAGAACACCACAATAGTGGTGTTCTTACCCTGAATTAACACTTAATGCTAGAACTTGAAACTGAATGTGATTCAACTCCGTTTAGGAAGTTGTATTGAACCCCAGTTGGCCTTACAAGAAAAACACTCTGCTTTTGAGAAACAGGCACTCTTGCACTCTCCTACGTTTCCTATAGGGCCAGTACAGTGAGCTAGCTCAGAACAAAAGAACTGTGCTTCCTACACAAACGGGGCATATCTAGTTCAACTCAGTATTGGAAACTAAGTAAAACAGGAGCTTCTCTTCAGTCCAATACACTGCATTTGCTGGGAACAGACGCAAGTGCTATTTGCAGTGTTTATGGCCAGAAAAGCACAATAGTGGTGTTCTTACCCTGAATTAACACTTAATGCTAGAACTTGAAACTGAATGTGATTCAACTCGTTTAGGAAGTTGTATTGAACCCCAGTTGGCCTTACAAGAAAAACACTCTGCTTTTGAGAAACAGGCACTCTTGCACTCTACTGTGTTTCCTATAGGGCCAGTACAGTGAGCTAGCTCAGAACAAAAGAACTGTGCTTCCTACACAAACGGGGCATATCTAGTTCAACTCAGTATTGGAAACTAAGTAAAACAGGAGCTTCTCTTCAGTCCAATACACTGAATTTGCTGGGAACACACGCGAGTGCTATTTGCACTGTTTATGGCCAGAAAAGCACAATAGTGGTGTTCCTACCCTGAATTAACACTTAATGCTAGAACTTGAAACTGAATGTGATTCAACTCCGTTTAGGAAGTTGTATTGAACCCCAGTTGGCCTTACAAGAAAAACACTCTGCTTTTGAGAAACAGGCACTCTTGCACTCTACTGTGTTTCCTATAGGGCCAGTACAGTGAGCTAGCTCAGAACAAAAGAACTGTGCTTCGTACACAAACGGGGCATATCTAGTTCAACTCAGTATTGGAAACTAAGTAAAACAGGAGCTTCTCTTCAGTCCAATACACTGCATTTGCTGGGAACAGACGCGAGTGCTATTTGCACTGTTTAAGGCCAGAAAAGCACAATAGTGGTGTTCTTACCCTGAATTAACACTTAATGCTAGAACTTGAAACTGAATGAGATTCAACTCCGTTTAGGAAGTTGTATTGAACCCCAGTTGGCCTTACAAGAAAAACACTCTGCTTTTGAGAAACAGGCACTCTTGCACTCTACTGTGTTTCCTATAGGGCCAGTACAGTGAGCTAGCTCAGAACAAAAGAACTGTGCTTCCTACACAAACGGGGCATATCTAGTTCAACTCAGTATTGGAAACTAAGTAAAACAGGAGCTTCTCTTCAGTCCAATACACTGCATTTGCTGGGAACAGACGCGAGTGCTATTTGCACTGTTTATGGCCAGAAAAGCACAATAGTGGTGTTCTTACCCTGAATTAACACTTAATGCTAGAACTTGAAACTGAATGTGCTTCAACTCCGTTTAGGAAGTTGTATTGAACCCCAGTTGGCCTTACAAGAAAAACACTCTGCTTTTGAGAAACAGGCACTCTTGCACTCTACTGTGTTTCCTATAGGGCCAGTACAGTGAGCTAGCTCAGAACAAAGGAACTGTGCTTCCTACACAAACGGGGCATATCTAGTTCAACTCAGTATTGGAAACTAAGTAAAACAGGAGCTTCTCTTCAGTCCAATACACTGCATTTGCTGGGAACAGACGCGAGGGCTATTTGCACTGTTTATGGCCAGAAAAGCACACTAGTCGTGTTCTTACCCTGAATTAACACTTAATGCTAGAACTTGAAACTGAATGTGATTCAACTCCGTTTAGGAAGTTATATTGAACCCCAGTTGGCCTTACAAGAAAAACACTCTGCTTTTGAGAAACAGGCACTCTTGCACTCTACTGTGTTTCCAATAGGCCAGTACAGTGAGCTAGCTCAGAACAAAAGAACTGTGCTTCCTACACAAACGGGGCATATCTACTTCAACTCAGTATTGGAAACCAAGTAAAACAGGAGCTTCTCTTCACTCCAATACACTGCATTTGCTGGGAACAGACGCGAGTGCTATTTGCACTGTTTATGGCCAGAAAAGCAAAATAGTGGTGTTCTTACCCTGAATTAACACTTAATGCTAGAACTTGAAACTGAATGTGATTCAACTCCGTTTAGGAAGTTGTATTGAACCCCAGTTGGCCTTACAAGAAAAACACTGTGCTTTTGAGAAACAGGCACTCTTGCCCTCTACTGTGTTTCCTATAGGGCCAGTACAGTGAGCTAGCTCAGAACAAAAGAACTGTGCTTCCTAAACAAACGGGGCATATCTAGTTCAACTCAGTATTGGAAACTAAGTAAAACAGGAGCTTCTCTTCAGTCCAATACACTGCATTTGCTGGGAACAGACGCAAGTGCTATTTGCAGTGTTTATGGCCAGAAAAGCACAATAGTGGTGTTCTTACCCTGAATTAACACTTAATGCTAGAACTTGAAACTGAATGTGATTCAACTCCGTTTAGGAAGTTGTATTGAACCCCAGTTGGCCTTACAAGAAAAACACTCTGCTTTTGAGAAACAGGCACTCTTGCTCTCTACTATGTTTCCTATAGGGCCAGTACAGTGAGCTAGCTCAGAACAAAAGAACTGTGCTTCCTACACAAACGGGGCATATCTAGTTCAATTCAGTATTGGAATCTAAGTAAAACAGGAGCTTCTCTTCAGTCCAATACACTGCATTTGCTGGGAACAGACACAAGTGCTATTTGCAGTGTTTATGGCCAGAAAAGCACAATAGTGGTGTTCTTATCCTGAATTAACACTTAATGCTAGAAATTGAAACTGAATGTGATTCAACTCCGTTTAGGAAGTTGTATTGAACCCCAGTTGGCCTTACAAGAAAAACACTCTGCTTTTGAGAAACAGGCACTCTTGCACTCTACTATGTTTCCTATAGGGCCAGTACAGTGAGCTAGCTCAGAACAAAAGAACTGTGCTTCCTACACAAACGGGGCATATCTAGTTCAACTCATTATTGGAAACTAAGTAAAACAGGAGCTTCTCTTCAGTCCAATACACTGCATTTGCTGGGAACAGACGAAAGTGCTATTTGCAGTGTTTATGACCAGAAAAGCACAATAGTGGTGTTCTTACCCTGAATTAACACTTAATGCTAGAACTTGAAACTGAATGTGATTCAACTCGTTTAGGAAGTTGTATTGAACCCCAGTTGGCCTTACAAGAATAAACACTCTGCTTTTGAGAAACAGGCACTCTTGCACTCTACTGTGTTTCCTATAGGGCCAGTACAGTGAGCTAGCTCAGAACAAAAGAACTGTGATTCCTACACAAACGGGGCATATCTAGTTCAACTCAGTATTGGAAACTAAGTAAAACAGGAGCTTCTCTTCAGTCCAATACACTGCATTTGCTGGGAACAAATGCGAGGGCTATTTGCAGTGTTTATGGCCAGAAAAGCACAATAGTGGTGTTCTTACCCTGAATTAACACTTAATGCTAGAACTTGAAACTGAATGTGATTCAACTCCGTTTAGGAAGTTGTATTGAACCCCAGTTGGCCTTACAAGAAAAACACTCTGCTTTTGAGAAACAGGCACTCTTGCGCTCTACTGTGTTTCCTATAGGGCCAGTACAGTGAGCTATCTCAGAACAAAAGAACTGTGCTTCCTACACAAACGGGGCATATCTAGTTCAACTCAGTATTGGAAACTAAGTAAAACAGGAGCTTCTCTTCAGTCCAATACACTGCATTTGCTGGGAACAGACGCGAGTGCTATTTGCACTGTTTATGGCCAGAAAACACAATAGTTGTGTTCCTACCCTGAATTAACACTTAATGCTAGAACTTGAAACTGAATGTGATTCAACTCCGTTTAGGAAGTTGTATTGAACCCCAGTTGGCCTTACAAGAAAAACACTCTGCTTTTGAGAAACAGGCACTCTTGCACTCTACTGTGTTTCCTATAGGGCCAGTACAGTGAGCTAGCTCAGAACAAAAGAACTGTGCTTCCTACACAAACGGGGCATATCTAGTTCAACTCAGTATTGGAAACTAAGTAAAACAGGAGCTTCTCTTCAGTCCAATACACTGCATTTGCTGGGAACAGACGCGAGGGCTATTTGCACTGTTTATGGCCTGAAAAGCACACTAGTCGTGTTCTTACCCTGAATTAACACTTAATGCTAGAACTTGAAACTGAATGTGATTCAACTCCGTTTAGGAAGTTATATTGAACCCCAGTTGGCCTTACAAGAAAAACACTCTGCTTTTGAGAAACAGGCACTCTTGCACTCTACTGTGTTTCCAATAGGCCAGTACAGTGAGCTAGCTCAGAACAAAAGAACTGTGCTTCCTACACAAACGGGGCATATCTACTTCAACTCAGTATTGGAAACCAAGTAAAACAGGAGCTTCTCTTCAGTCCAATACACTGCATTTGCTGGGAACAGACGCGAGTGCTATTTGCACTGTTTATGGCCAGAAAAGCAAAATAGTGGTATTCTTACCCTGAATTAACACTTAATGCTAGAACTTGAAACTGAATGTGATTCAACTCCGTTTAGGAAGTTGTATTGAACCCCAGTTGGCCTTACAAGAAAAACACTTTGCTTTTGAGAAACAGGCACTCTTGCACTCTACTGTGTTTCCTATAGGGCCAGTACAGTGAGCTAGCTCAGAACAAAAGAACTGTGCTTCCTACACAAACGGGGCATATCTAGTTCAACTCAGTATTGGAAACTAAGTAAAACAGGAGCTTCTCTTCAGTCCAATACACTGCATTTGCTGGGAACAGACGCAAGTGCTATTTGCAGTGTTTATGGCCAGAAAAGCACAATAGTGGTGTTCTTACCCTGAATTAACACTTAATGCTAGAACTTGAAACTGAATGTGATTCAACTCCGTTTAGGAAGTTGTATTGAACCCCAGTTGGCCTTACAAGAAAAACACTCTGCTTTTGAGAAACAGGCACTCTTGTTCTCTACTATGTTTCATATAGGGCCAGTACAGTGAGCTAGCTCAGAACAAAAGAACTGTGCTTCCTACACAAACGGGGCATATCTAGTTCAATTCAGTATTGGAAACTAAGTAAAACAGGAGCTTCTCTTCAGTCCAATACACTGCATTTGCTGGGAACAGACACAAGTGCTATTTGCAGTGTTTATGGCCAGAAAAGCACAATAGTGGTGTTCTTACCCTGAATTAACACTTAATGCTAGAACTTGAAACTGAATGTGATTCAACTCGTTTAGGAAGTTGTATTGAACCCCAGTTGGCCTTAAAAGAAAAAACACTCTGCTTTTGAGAAACAGGCACTCTTGCACTCTACTGTGTTTCCTATAGGGCCAGTACAGTGAGCTAGCTCAGAAGAAAGGAACTGTGCTTCCTACACAAACGGGGCATATCTAGTTCAACTCAGTATTGGAAACTAAGTAAAACAGGAGCTTCTCTTCAGTCCAATACACTGCATTTGCTGGGAACAGACGCGAGGGCTATTTGCACTGTTTATGGCCAGAAAAGCACACTAGTCGTGTTCTTACCCTGAATTAACACTTAATGCTAGAACTTGAAACTGAATGTGATTCAACTCCGTTTAGGAAGTTATATTGAACCCCAGTTGGCCTTACAAGAAAAACACTCTGCTTTTGAGAAACAGGCACTCTTGCACTCTACTGTGTTTCCAATAGGCCAGTACAGTGAGCTAGCTCACAACAAAAGAACTGTGCTTCCTACACAAACGGGGCATATCTACTTCAACTCAGTATTGGAAAACAAGTAAAACAGGAGCTTCTCTTCAGTCCAATACACTGCATTTGCTGGGAACAGACGCGAGTGCTATTTGCACTGTTTATGGCCAGAAAAGCAAAATAGTGGTATTCTTACCCTGAATTAACACTTAATGCTAGAACTTGAAACTGAATGTGATTCAACTCCGTTTAGGAAATTGTATTGAACCCCAGTTGGCCTTACAAGAAAAACACTCTGCTTTTGAGAAACAGGCACTCTTGCACTCTACTGTGTTTCTATAGGGCCAGTACAGTGAGCTAGCTCAGAACAAAAGAACTGTGCTTCCTACACAAACGGGGCATATCTACTTCAACTCAGTATTGGAAACTAAGTAAAACAGGAGCTTCTCTTCAGTCCAATACACTGCATTTGCTGGGAACAAATGCGAGGGCTATTTGCAGTGTTTATGGCCAGAAAAGCACAATAGTGGTGTTCTTACCCTGAATTAACACTTAATGCTAGAACTTGAAACTGAATGTGATTCAACTCCGTTTAGGAAGTTGTATTGAACCCCAGTTGGCCTTACAAGAAAAACACTCTGCTTTTGAGAAACAGGCACTCTTGCACTCTACTGTGTTTCCTATAGGACCAGTACAGTGAGCTAGCTCAGAACAAAAGAACTGTGCTTCCTACACAAACGGGGCATATCTAGTTCAACTCAGTATTGGAAACTAAGTAAAACAGGAGCTTCTCTTCAGTCCAATACACTGCATTTGCTGGGAACAGACGCGAGTGCTATTTGCACTGTTTATGGCCAGAAAACACAATAGTTGTGTTCCTACCCTGAATTAACACTTAATGCTAGAACTTGAAACTGAATGTGATTCAACTCCGTTTAGGAAGTTGTATTGAACCCCAGTTGGCCTTACAAGAAAAACACTCTGCTTTTGAGAAACAGGCACTCTTGCCCTCTACTGTGTTTCCTATAGGGCCAATACAGTGAGCTAGCTCAGAACAAAAGAACTGTGCTTCCTACACAAACGGGGCATATCTAGTTCAACTCAGTATGGGAAACTAAGTAAAACAGGAGCTTCTCTTCAGTCCAATACACTGCATTTGCTGGGAACAGACGCGAGTGCTATTTGCACTGTTTATGGCCAGAAAAGCACAATAGTGGTGTTCTTACCCTGAATTAACACTTAATGCTAGAACTTGAAACTGAATGTGATTCAACTCCGTTTAGGAAGTTGTATTGAACCCCAGTTGGCCTTACAAGAAAAACACTCTGCTTTTGAGAAACAGGCACTCTTGCACTCTACTGTGTTTCCTATAGGGCCAGTACAGTGAGCTAGCTCAGAACAAAAGAACTGTGCTTCCTACACAAACGGGGCATATCTAGTTCAACTCAGTATTGGAAACTAAGTAAAACAGGAGCTTCTCTTCAGTCCAATACACTGCATTTGCTGGGAACAGACGCGAGGGCTATTTGCACTGTTTATGGCCAGAAAAGGACAATAGTGGTGTTCTTACCCTGAATTAACACTGAATGCTAGAACTTGAAACTGAATGTGATTCAACTCCGTTTAGGAAGTTGTATTGAACCCCAGTTGGCCTTACAAGAAAAACACTCTGTTTTTGAGAAACAGGCACTCTTGCACTCTACTGTGTTTCCTATAGGGCCAGTACAGTGAGCTAGCTCAGAACAATGAACTGTGCTTCCTACACAAACGGGGCATATCTAGTTCAACTCAGTATTGGAAACTAAGTAAAACAGGAGCTTCTCTTCAGTCCAATACACTGCATTTGCTGGGAACAGACACAAGTGCTATTTGCAGTGTTTATGGCCAGAAAAGCACAATAGTGGTGTTCTTACCCTGAATTAACACTTAATGCTAGAACTTGAAACTGAATGTGATTCAACTCCGTTTAGGAAGTTGTATTGAACCCCAGTTGGCCTTACAAGAAAAACACTCTGCTTTTGAGAAACAGGCACTCTTGCACTCTACTATGTTTCCTATAGGGCCAGTACAGTGAGCTAGCTCAGAACAAAAGAACTGTGCTTCCTACACAAACGGGGCATATCTAGTTCAACTCAGTATTGGAAACTAAGTAAAACAGGAGCTTCTCTTCAGTCCAATACACTGCATTTGCTGGGAACAGACGCAAGTGCTATTTGCAGTGTTTATGACCAGAAAAGCACAAGAGTGGTGTTCTTACCCTGAATTAACACTTAATGCTAGAACTTGAAACTGAATGTGATTCAACTCGTTTAGGAAATTGTATTGAACCCCAGTTGGCCTTACAAGAAAAAACACTCTGCTTTTGAGAAACAGGCACTCTTGCACTCTACTGTGTTTCCTATAGGGCCAGTACAGTGAGCTAGCTCAGAACAAAAGAACTGTGATTCCTACACAAACGGGGCATATCTAGTTCAACTCAGTATTGGAAACTAAGTAAAACAGGAGCTTCTCTTCAGTCCAATACACTGCATTTGCTGGGAACAAATGCGAGGGCTATTTGCAGTGTTTATGGCCAGAAAAGCACAATAGTGGTGTTCTTACCCTGAATTAACACTTAATGCTAGAACTTGAAACTGAATGTGATTCAACTCCGTTTAGGAAGTTGTATTGAACCCCAGTTGGCCTTACAAGAAAAACACTCTGCTTTTGAGAAACAGGCACTCTTGCACTCTACTGTGTTTCCTATAGGGCCAGTACAGTGAGCTAGCTCAGAACAAAAGAACTGTGCTTCCTACACAAACGGGGCATATCTAGTTCAACTCAGTATTGGAAACTAAGTAAAACAGGAGCTTCTCTTCAGTCCAATACACTGCATTTGCTGCGAACAGACGCGAGTGCTATTTGCACTGTTTATGGCCAGAAAACACAATAGTTGTGTTCCTACCCTGAATTAACACTTAATGCTAGAACTTGAAACTGAATGTGATTCAACTCCGTTTAGGAAGTTGTATTGAACCCCAGTTGGCCTTACAAGAAAAACACTCTGCTTTTGAGAAACAGGCACTCTTGCCCTCTACTGTGTTTCCTATAGGACCAGTACAGTGAGCTAGCTCAGAACAAAAGAACTGTGCTTCCTACACAAACGGGGCATATCTAGTTCAACTCAGTATTGGAAACTAAGTAAAACAGGAGCTTCTCTTCAGTCCAATACACTGCATTTGCTGGGAACAGACGCGAGTGCTATTTGCACTGTTTATGGCCAGAAAACACAATAGTTGTGTTCCTACCCTGAATTAACACTTAATGCTAGAACTTGAAACTGAATGTGATTCAACTCCGTTTAGGAAGTTGTATTGAACCCCAGTTGGCCTTACAAGAAAAACACTCTGCTTTTGAGAAACAGGCACTCTTGCCCTCTACTGTGTTTCCTATAGGGCCAATACAGTGAGCTAGCTCAGAACAAAAGAACTGTGCTTCCTACACAAACGGGGCATATCTAGTTCAACTCAGTATTGGAAACTAAGTAAAACAGGAGCTTCTCTTCAGTCCAATACACTGCATTTGCTGGGAACAGACGCGAGGGCTATTTGCACTGTTTATGGCCAGAAAAGCACAATAGTGGTGTTCTTACCCTGAATTAACACTTAATGCTAGAACTTGAAACTGAATGTGATTCAACTCCGTTTAGGAAGTTGTATTGAACCCCAGTTGGCCTTACAAGAAAAACACTCTGCTTTTGAGAAACAGGCACTCTTGCACTCTACTGTGTTTCCTATAGGGCCAGTACAGTGAGCTAGCTCAGAACAAAAGAACTGTGCTTCCTACACAAACGGGGCATATCTAGTTCAACTCAGTATTGGAAACTAAGTAAAACAGGAGCTTCTCTTCAGTCCAATACACTGCATTTGCTGGGAAGAGAGGCGAGGGCTATTTGCACTGTTTATGGCCAGAAAAGGACAATAGTGGTGTTCTTACCCTGAATTAACACTGAATGCTAGAACTTGAAACTGAATGTGATTCAACTCCGTTTAGGAAGTTGTATTGAACCCCAGTTGGCCTTACAAGAAAAACACTCTGTTTTTGAGAAACAGGCACTCTTGCACTCTACTGTGTTTCCTATAGGGCCAGTACAGTGAGCTAGCTCAGAACAATGAACTGTGCTTCCTACACAAACGGGGCATATCTAGTTCAACTCAGTATTGGAAACTAAGTAAAACAGGAGCTTCTCTTCAGTCCAATACACTGCATTTGCTGGGAACAGACACAAGTGCTATTTGCAGTGTTTATGGCCAGAAAAGCACAATAGTGGTGTTCTTACCCTGAATTAACACTTAATGCTAGAACTTGAAACTGAATGTGATTCAACTCCGTTTAGGAAGTTGTATTGAACCCCAGTTGGCCTTACAAGAAAAACACTCTGCTTTTGAGAAACAGGCACTCTTGCACTCTACTATGTTTCCTATAGGGCCAGTACAGTGAGCTAGCTCAGAACAAAAGAACTGTGCTTCCTACACAAACGGGGCATATCTAGTTCAACTCAATATTGGAAACTAAGTAAAACAGGAGCTTCTCTTCAGTCCAATACACTGCATTTGCTGGGAACAGACGCAAGTGCTATTTGCAGTGTTTATGACCAGAAAAGCACAATAGTGGTGTTCTTACCCTGAATTAACACTTAATGCTAGAACTTGAAACTGAATGTGATTCAACTCGTTTAGGAAATTGTATTGAACCCCAGTTGGCCTTACAAGAAAAAACACTCTGCTTTTGAGAAACAGGCACTCTTGCACTCTACTGTGTTTCTTATAGGGCCAGCACAGTGAGCTAGCTCAGAACAAAAGAACTGTGATTCCTACACAAACGGAGCATATCTAGTTCAACTCAGTATTGGAAACTAAGTAAAACAGGAGCTTCTCTTCAGTCCAATACACTGCATTTGCTGGGAACAAATGCGAGGGCTATTTGCAGTGTTTATGGCCAGAAAAGCACAATAGTGGTGTTCTTACCCTGAATTAACACTTAATGCTAGAACTTGAAACTGAATGTGATTCAACTCCGTTTAGGAAGTTGTATTGAACCCCAGTTGGCCTTACAAGAAAAACACTCTGCTTTTGAGAAACAGGCACTCTTGCACTCTACTGTGTTTCCTATAGGGCCAGTACAGTGAGCTAGCTCAGAACAAAAGAACTGTGCTTCCTACACAAACGGGGCATATCTAGTTCAACTCAGTATTGGAAACTAAGTAAAACAGGAGCTTCTCTTCAGTCCAATACACTGCATTTGCTGGGAACAGACGCGAGTGCTATTTGCACTGTTTATGGCCAGAAAACACAATAGTTGTGTTCCTACCCTGAATTAACACTTAATGCTAGAACTTGAAACTGAATGTGATTCAACTCCGTTTAGGAAGTTGTATTGAACCCCAGTTGGCCTTACAAGAAAAACACTCTGCTTTTGAGAAACAGGCACTCTTGCACTCTACTGTGTTTCCTATAGGGCCAGTACAGTGAGCTAGCTCAGAACAAAAGAACTGTGCTTCCTACACAAACGGGGCATATCTAGTTCAACTCAGTATTGGAAACTAAGTAAAACAGGAGCTTCTCTTCAGTCCAATACACTGCATTTGCTGGGAACAGACGCGAGTGCTATTTGCACTGTTTATGGCCAGAAAACACAATAGTTGTGTTCCTACCCTGAATTAACACTTAATGCTAGAACTTGAAACTGAATGTGATTCAACTCCGTTTAGGAAGTTGTATTGAACCCCAGTTGGCCTTACAAGAAAAACACTCTGCTTTTGAGAAACAGGCACTCTTGCCCTCTACTGTGTTTCCTATAGGGCCAATACAGTGAGCTAGCTCAGAACAAAAGAACTGTGCTTCCTACACAAACGGGGCATATCTAGTTCAACTCAGTATTGGAAACTAAGTAAAACAGGAGCTTCTCTTCAGTCCAATACACTGCATTTGCTGGGAACAGACGCGAGTGCTATTTGCACTGTTTATGGCCAGAAAAGCACAATAGTGGTGTTCTTACCCTGAATTAACACTTAATGCTAAAACTTGAAACTGAATGTGATTCAACTCCGTTTAGGAAGTTGTATTGAACCCCAGTTGGCCTTACAAGAAAAACACTCTGCTTTTGAGAAACAGGCACTCTTGCACTCTACTGTGTTTCCTATAGGGCCAGTACAGTGAGCTAGCTCAGAACAAAAGAACTGTGCTTCCTACACAAACGGGGCATATCTAGTTCAACTGAGTATTGGAATCTAAGTAAAACAGGAGCTTCTCTTCAGTCCAATACACTGCATTTGCTGGGAAAGACGCGAGAGCTATTTGCACTGTTTATGGCCAGAAAAGCACAAGAGTGGTGTTCTTACCCTGAATTAACACTTAATGCTAGAACTTGAAACTGAATGTGATTTAACTCCGTTTAGGAAGTTGTATTGAACCCCAGTTGGCCTTACAAGAAAAACACTCTGCTTTTGAGAAACAGGCACTCTTGCACTCTACTGTGTTTCCTATAGGGCCAGTACAGTGATCTAGCTTAGAAGAAAGGAACTGTGCTTCCTACACAAACGGGGCATATCTAGTTCAACTCAGTATTGGAAACTAAGTAAAACAGGAGCTTCTCTTCAGTCCAATACACTGCATTTGCTGGGAACAGACGCGAGGGCTATTTGCACTGTTTATGGCCAGAAAAGCACACTAGTCGTGTTCTTACCCTGAATTAACACTTAATGCTAGAACTTGAAACTGAATGTGATTCAACTCCGTTTAGGAAGTTATATTGAACCCCAGTTGGCCTTACAAGAAAAACACTCTGCTTTTGAGAAACAGGCACTCTTGCACTCTACTGTGTTTCCAATAGGCCAGTACAGTGAGCTAGCTCAGAAGAAAAGAACTGTGCTTCCTACACAAACGGGGCATATCTACTTCAACTCAGTATTGGAAACCAAGTAAAACAGGAGCTTCTCTTCAGTCCAATACACTGCATTTGCTGGGAACAGACGCGAGTGCTATTTGCACTGTTTATGGCCAGAAAAGCAAAATAGTGGTATTCTTACCCTGAATTAACACTTAATGCTAGAACTTGAAACTGAATGTGATTCAACTCCGTTTAGGAAATTGTATTGAACCCCAGTTGGCCTTACAAGAAAAACACTCTGCTTTTGAGAAACAGGCACTCTTGCACTCTACTGTGTTTCCTATAGGGCCAGTACAGTGAGCTAGCTCAGAACAAAACAACTGTGCTTCCTACACAAACGGGGCATATCTAGTTCAACTCAGTATTGGAAACTAAGTAAAACAGGAGCTTCTCTTCAGTCCAATACACTGCATTTGCTGGGAACAGACGCGAGTGCTATTTGCACTGTTTATGGCCAGAAAACACAATAGTTGTGTTCCTACCCTGAATTAACACTTAATGCTAGAACTTGAAACTGAATGTGATTCAACTCCGTTTAGGAATTTGTATTGAACCCCAGTTGGCCTTACAAGAAAAACACTCTGCTTTTGAGAAACAGGCACTCTTGCACTCTACTGTGTTTCCTATAGGGCCAGTACAGTGAGCTAGCTCAGAACAAAAGAACTGTGCTTCCTAAACAAACGGGGCATATCTAGTTCAACCCAGTATTGGAAACTAAGTAAAACAGGAGCTTCTCTTCAGTCCAATACACTGCATTTGCTGGGAACAGACGCGAGTGCTATTTGCACTGTTTATGGCCAGAAAACACAATAGTTGTGTTCCTACCCTGAATTAACACTTAATGCTATAACTTGAAACTGAATGTGATTCAACTCCGTTTAGGAAGTTGTATTGAACCCCAGTTGGCCTTACAAGAAAAACACTCTGCTTTTGAGAAACAGGCACTCTTGCCCTCTACTGTGTTTCCTATAGGGCCAATACAGTGAGCTAGCTCAGAACAAAAGAACTGTGCTTCCTACACAAACGGGGCATATCTAGTTCAACTCAGTATTGGAAACTAAGTAAAACAGGAGATTCTCTTCAGTCCAATACACTGCATTTGCTGGGAACAGACGCGAGTGCTATTTGTACTGTTTATGGCCAGAAAAGCACAATAGTGGTGTTCTTACCCTGAATTAACACTTAATGCTAGAACTTGAAACTGAATGTGATTCAACTCCGTTTAGGAAGTTGTATTGAACCCCAGTTGGCCTTACAAGAAAAACACTCTGCTTTTGAGAAACAGGCACTCTTGCACTCTACTGTGTTTCCTATAGGGCCAGTACAGTGCGCTGGCTCAGAAGAAAGGAACTGTGCTTCCTACACAAACGGGGCATATCTAGTTCAACTCAGTATTGGAAACTAAGTAAAATAGGAGCTTCTCTTCAGTCCAATACACTGCATTTGCTGGGAACAGACGCGAGGGCTATTTGCACTGTTTATGGCCAGAAAAGCACACTAGTCGTGTTCTTACCCTGAATTAACACTTAATGCTAGAACTTGAAACTGAATGTGATTCAACTCCGTTTAGGAAGTTGTATTGAACCCCAGTTGGCCTTACAAGAAAAACACTCTGCTTTTGAGAAACAGGCACTCTTGCACTCTACTGTGTTTCCTATAGGGCCAGTACAGTGAGCTAGCTCAGAAGAAAGGAACTGTGCTTCCTACACAAACGGGGCATATCTAGTTCAACTCAGTATTGGAAACTAAGTAAAACAGGAGCTTCTCTTCAGTCCAATACACTGCATTTGCTGGGAACAGACGCGAGGGCTATTTGCACTGTTTATGGCCAGAAAAGCACAGTAGTCGTGTTCTTACCCTGAATTAACACTTAATGCTAGAACTTGAAACTGAATGTGATTCAACTCCGTTTAGGAAGTTATATTGAACCCCAGTTGGCCTTACAAGAAAAACACTCTGCTTTTGAGAAACAGGCACTCTTGCACTCTACTGTGTTTCCAATAGGCCAGTACAGTGAGCTAGCTCAGAACAAAAGAACTGTGCTTCCTACACAAACGGGGCATATCTACTTCAACTCAGTATTGGAAACCAAGTAAAACAGGAGCTTCTCTTCAGTCCAATACACTGCATTTGCTGGGAACAGACGCGATTGCTATTTGCACTGTTTATGGCCAGAAAAGCAAAATAGTGGTGTTCTTACCCTGAATTAACACTTAATGCTAGAACTTGAAACTGAATGTGATTCAACTCCGTTTAGGAAGTTGTATTGAACCCCAGTTGGCCTTACAAGAAAAACACTCTGCTTTTGAGAAACAGGCACTCTTGCACTCTACTGTGTTTCCTATAGGGCCAGTACAGTGAGCTAGCTCAGAACAAAAGAACTGTGCTTCCTACACAAACGGGGCATATCTAGTTCAACTCAGTATTGGAAACTAAGTAAAACAGGAGCTTCTCTTCAGTCCAATACACTGCATTTGCTGGGAACAGACGCAAGTGCTATTTGCAGTGTTTATGGCCAGAAAAGCACAATAGTGGTGTTCTTACCCTGAATTAACACTTAATGCTAGAACTTGAAACTGAATGTGATTCAACTCCGTTTAGGAAGTTGTATTGAACCCCAGTTGGCCTTACAAGAAAAACACTCTGCTTTTGAGAAACAGGCACTCTTGCTCTCTACTATGTTTCCTATAGGGCCAGTACAGTGAGCTAGCTCAGAACAAAAGAACTGTGCTTCCTACACAAACGGGGCATATCTAGTTCAATTCAGTATTGGAAACTAAGTAAAACAGGAGCTTCTCTTCAGTCCAATACACTGCATTTGCTGGGAACAGACACAAGTGCTATTTACAGTGTTTATGGCCAGAAAAGCACAATAGTGGTGTTCTTACCCTGAATTAACACTTAATGCTAGAACTTGAAACTGAATGTGATTCAACTCCGTTTAGGAAGTTGTATTGAACCCCAGTTGGCCTTACAAGAAAAACACTCTGCTTTTGAGAAACAGGCACTCTTGAACTCTACTATGTTTCCTATAGGGCCAGTACAGTGAGCTAGCTCAGAACAAAAGAACTGTGCTTCCTACACAAACAGGGCATATCTAGTTCAACTCAGTATTGGAAACTAAGTAAAACAGGAGCTTCTCTTCAGTCCAATACACTGCATTTGCTGGGAACAGACGCAAGTGCTATTTGCAGTGTTTATGACCAGAAAAGCACAATAGTGGTGTTCTTACCCTGAATTAACACTTAATGCTAGAACTTGAAACTGAATGTGATTCAACTCGTTTAGGAAGTTGTATTGAACCCCAGTTGGCCTTACAAGAAAAAACACTCTGCTTTTGAGAAACAGGCACTCTTGCACTCTACTGTGTTTCCTATAGGGCCAGTACAGTGAGCTAGCTCAGAACAAAAGAACTGTGATTCCTACCCAAACGGGGCATATCTAGTTCAACTCAGTATTGGAAACTAAGTAAAACAGGAGCTTCTCTTCAGTCCAATACACTGCATTTGCTGGGAACAAATGCGAGGGCTATTTGCAGTGTTTATGGCCAGAAAAGCACAATAGTGGTGTTCTTACCCTGAATTAACACTTAATGCTAGAACTTGAAACTGAATGTGATTCAACTCCGTTTAGGAAGTTGTATTGAACCCCAGTTGGCCTTACAAGAAAAACACTCTGCTTTTCAGAAACAGGCACTCTTGCACTCTACTGTGTTTCCTATAGGGCCAGTACAGTGAGCTAGCTCAGAACAAAAGAACTGTGCTTCCTACACAAACGGGGCATATCTAGTTCAACTCAGTATTGGAAACTAAGTAAAACAGGAGCTTCTCTTCAGTCCAATACACTGCATTTGCTGGGAACAGACGCGAGTGCTATTTGCACTGTTTATGGCCAGAAAACACAATAGTTGTGTTCCTACCCTGAATTAACACTTAATGCTAGAACTTGAAACTGAATGTGATTCAACTCCGTTTAGGAAGTTGTATTGAACCCCAGTTGGCCTTACAAGAAAAACACTCTGCTTTTGAGAAACAGGCACTCTTGCCCTCTACTGTGTTTCCTATAGGGCCAATACAGTGAGCTAGCTCAGAACAAAAGAACTGTGCTTCCTACACAAACGGGGCATATCTAGTTCAACTCAGTATTGGAAACTAAGTAAAACAGGAGCTTCTCTTCAGTCCAATACACTGCATTTGCTGGGAAGAGACGCGAGGGCTATTTGCACTGTTTATGGCCAGAAAAGCACAATAGTGGTGTTCTTACCCTGAATTAACACTTAATGCTAGAACTTGAAACTGAATGTGATTCAACTCCGTTTAGGAAGTTGTATTGAACCCCAGTTGGCCTTACAAGAAAAACACTCTGCTTTTGAGAAACAGGCACTCTTGCACTCTACTGTGTTTCCTATAGGGCCAGTACAGTGAGCTAGCTCAGAACAAAAGAACTGTGCTTCCTACACAAACGGGGCATATCTAGTTCAACTCAGTATTGCAAACTAAGTAAAACAGGAGCTTCTCTTCAGTCCAATACACTGCATTTGCTGGGAACAGACGCGAGGGCTATTTGCACTGTTTATGGCCAGAAAAGGACAATAGTGGTGTTCTTACCCTGAATTAACACTTAATGCTAGAACTTGAAACTGAATGTGATTCAACTCCGTTTAGGAAGTTGTATTGAACCCCAGTTGGCCTTACAAGAAAAACACTCTGTTTTTGAGAAACAGGCACTCTTGCACTCTACTGTGTTTCCTATAGGGCCAGTACAGTGAGCTAGCTCAGAACAATGAACTGTGCTTCCTACACAAACGGGGCATATCTAGTTCAACTCAGTATTGGAAACTAAGTAAAACAGGAGCTTCTCTTCAGTCCAATACACTGCATTTGCTGGGAACAGACGCGAGTGCTATTTGCACTGTTTATGGCCAGAAAAGCACAATAGTGGTGTTCTTACTCTGTATTAACACTTAATGCTAGAACTTGAAACTGAATGTGATTCAACTCCGTTTAGGAAGTTGTATTGAACCCCAGTTGGCCTTACAAGAAAAACACTCGGCTTTTGAAAACAGGCACTCTTGCCCTCTAATGTGTTTCCTATAGGGCCAGTACAGTGAGCTAGCTCAGAACAAAATAACTGTGCTTCCTACACAAACGGGGCATATCTAGTTCAACTCAGTATTGGAAACTAAGTAAAACAGGAGCTTCTCTTCAGTCCAATACACTGCATTTGCTGGGAACAGACCCGAGTGCTATTTGCACTGTTTATGGCCAGAAAAGCACAATAGTGGTGTTCTTACTATGAATTAACACTTACTGCTAGAACTTGAAACTGAATGTGATTCAACTCCGTTTAGGAAGTTGTATTGAACCCCAGTTGTCCTTACAAGAAAAACACTCTGCTTTTGAGAAACAGGCACTCTTGCACTCTACTGTGTTTCCTATAGGGCCAGTACAGTGAGCTGGCTCAGAACAAAAGAACTGTGCTTCCTACACAAACGGGGCATATCTAGTTCAACTCAGTATTGGAAACTAAGTAAAACAGGAGCTTCTCTTCAGTCCAATACACTGCATTTGCTGGGAACAGAGGCGAGGGCTATTTGCACTGTTTATGGCCAGAAAAGCACAATAGTGGTGTTCTTACCCTGAATTAACACTTAATGCTAGAACTTGAAACTGAATGTGATTCAACTCCGTTTAGGAAGTTGTATTGAACCCCAGTTGGCCTTACAAGAAAAACACTCTGCTTTTGAGAAACAGGCACTCTTGCACTCTACTGTGTTTCCTATAGGGCCAGTACAGTGAGCTAGCTCAGAACAATGAACTGTGCTTCCTACACAAACGGGGCATATCTAGTTCAACTCAGTATTGGAAACTAAGTAAAACAGGAGCTTCTCTTCAGTCCAATACACTGCATTTGCTGGGAACAGACGCGAGTGCTATTTGCACTGTTTATGGCCAGAAAAGCACAATAGTGGTGTTCTTACTCTGTATTAACACTTAATGCTAGAACTTGAAACTGAATGTGATTCAACTCCGTTTAGGAAGTTGTATTGAACCCCAGTTGGCCTTACAAGAAAAACACTCGGCTTTTGAAAACAGGCACTCTTGCCCTCTAATGTGTTTCCTATAGGGCCAGTACAGTGAGCTAGCTCAGAACAAAATAACTGTGCTTCCTACACAAACGGGGCATATCTAGTTCAACTCAGTATTGGAAACTAAGTAAAACAGGAGCTTCTCTTCAGTCCAATACACTGCATTTGCTGGGAACAGACCCGAGTGCTATTTGCACTGTTTATGGCCAGAAAAGCACAATAGTGGTGTTCTTACTATGAATTAACACTTACTGCTAGAACTTGAAACTGAATGTGATTCAACTCCGTTTAGGAAGTTGTATTGAACCCCAGTTGTCCTTACAAGAAAAACACTCTGCTTTTGAGAAACAGGCACTCTTGCACTCTACTGTGTTTCCTATAGGGCCAGTACAGTGAGCTGGCTCAGAACAAAAGAACTGTGCTTCCTACACAAACGGGGCATATCTAGTTCAACTCAGTATTGGAAACTAAGTAAAACAGGAGCTTCTCTTCAGTCCAATACACTGCATTTGCTGGGAACAGAGGCGAGGGCTATTTGCACTGTTTATGGCCAGAAAAGCACAATAGTGGTGTTCTTACCCTGAATTAACACTTAATGCTAGAACTTGAAACTGAATGTGATTCAACTCCGTTTAGGAAGTTGTATTGAACCCCAGTTGGCCTTACAAGAAAAACACTCTGCTTTTGAGAAACAGGCACTCTTGCACTCTACTGTGTTTCCTATAGGGCCAGTACAGTGGCTAGCTCAGAACAAAAGAACTGTGCTTCCTACACAAACGGGGCATATCTAGTTCAACTCAGTATTGGAAACTAAGTAAAACAGGAGCTTCTCTTCAGTCCAATACACTGCATTTGCTGGGAACAGACGCGAGTGCTATTTGCACTGTTTATGGCCAGAAAACACAATCGTGGTGTTCTTACCCTGAATTAACACTTAATGCTAGAACTTGAAACTGAATGTGATTCAACTCCGTTTAGGAAGTTGTATTGAACCCCAGTGGGCCTTACAAGAAAAACACTCTGCTTTTGAGAAACAGGCACTCTTGTCCTCTACTGTGATTCCTATAGGGCCAGTACAGTGAGCTAGCTCAGAACAAAAGAACTGTGCTTCCTACACAAACGAGGCATATCTAGTTCAACTCAGTATTGGAAACAAAGTAAAACAGGAGCTTCTCTTCAGTCCAATACACTGCATTTGCTGGGAACAGATGCGAGTGCTATTTGCACTGTTTATGGCCAGAAAGCACAATAGTGGTGTTCTTACCCTGAATTAACACTTAATGCTAGAACTTGAAACTGAATGTGATTCAACTCTGTTTAGGAAGTTGTATTGAACCCCAGTTGGCCTTACAAGAAAAACACTCTGCTTTTGAGAAACAGGCACTCTTGCACTCTACTGTGTTTCCTATAGGGCCAGTACAGTGAGCTAGCTCAGAACAAAAGAACTGTGCTTCCTACACAAACGGGGCATATCTAGTTCAACTAATATTGGAAACTAAGTAAAACAGGAGCTTCTCTTCAGTCCAATACACTGCATTTGCTGGGAACAGACGCGAGTGCTATTTGCACTGCTTATGGCCAGAAAAGCACAATAGTGGTGTTCTTACCCTGAATTAACACTTAATGCTAGAACTTGAAACTGAATGTGATTCAACTCCGTTTATGAAGTTGTATTGAACCCCAGTTGGCCTTACAAGAAAAACACTCTGCTTTTGAGAAACAGGCACTCTTGCACTCTACTGTGTTTCCTATAGGGCCAGTACAGTGAGCTAGCTCAGAACAAAAGAACTGTGCTTCCTACACAAACGGGGCATATCTAGTTCAACTCAGTATTGGAAACTAAGTAAAACAGGAGCTTCTCTTCAGTCCAATACACTGCATTTGCTGGGAACAGATGCGAGGGCTATTTGCAGTGTTTATGGCCAGAAAAGCACAATAGTGGTGTTCTTACCCTGAATTAACACTTAATGCTAGAACTTGAAACTGAATGTGATTCAACTCCGTTTAGGAAGTTGTATTGAACCCCAGTTGGCCTTTCAAGAAAAACACTCTGCTTTTGAGAAACAGGCACTCTTGCACTCTACTGTGTTTCCTATAGGGCCAGTACAGTGAGCTAGCTCAGAACAAAAGAACTGCGCTTCCTACACAAACGGGGCATACCTAGTTAAACTCAGTATTGGAAACTAAGTAAAAAAGGAGCTTCTCTTCAGTCCAATACACTGCATTTCCTGGGAACAGACGCGAGTGCTATTTGCACTGTTTATGGCCAGAAAACACAATAGTGGTGTTCTTAACCTGAATTAACACTTAATGCTAGAACTTGAAACTGAATGTGATTCAACTCCGTTTAGGAAATTGTATTGAACCCAAGTTGGCCTTACAAGAAAAACACTCTGCTTTTGAGAAACAGGCACTCTTGCCCTATACTGTGATTCCTATAGGGCCAGTACAGTGAGCTAGCTCAGAACAAAAGAACTGTGCTTCCTACACAAACGGGGCATATCTAGTTCAACTCAGTATTGGAAACTAAGTAAAACAGGAGCTTCTCTTCAGTCCAATACACTGCATTTGCTGGGAACAGACGCGAATGCTATTTGCACTGTTTATGGCCAGAAAAGCACAATAGTGGTGTTCTTACCCTGAATTAACACTTAATGCTAGAACTTGAAACTGAATGTGATTCAACTCCTTTTAGGAAATTGTATTGAACCCCAGTGGGCCTTACAAGAAAACACTCTGCTTTTGAGAAACAGGCACTCTTGCCCTCTACTGTGATTCCTATAGGGCCAGTACAGTGAGCTAGCTCAGAACAAAAGAACTGTGCTTCCTACACAAACGGGGCATATCTAGTTCAACTCAGTATTGGAAACTAAGTAAAACAGGAGCTTCTCTTCAGTCCAATACACTGCATTTGCTGGGAACAGACGCGAGTGCTATTTGCACTGTTTATGGCCAGAAAAGCACAATAGTGGTGTTCTTACCCTGAATTAACACTTAATTCTAGAACTTGAAACTGAATGTGATTCAACTCCGTTTAGGAAGTTGTATTGAACCCCAGTTGTCCTTACATGAAAAACACTCTGGTTTTGAGAAACAGGCACTCTTGCACTCTACTGTGTTTCCTATAGGGCCAGTACAGTGAGCTGGCTCAGAACAAAAGAACTGTGCTTCCTACACAAACGGATCATATCTAGTTCAACTCAGTATTGGAAACTAAGTAAAACAGGAGCTTCTCTTCAGTCCAATACACTGCATTTGCTGGGAACAGATGCGAGGGCTATTTGCAGTGTTTATGGCCAGAAAAGCACAAGAGTGGTGTTCTTACCCTGAATTAACACTTAATGCTAGAACTTGAAACTGAATGTGATTCAACTCCGTTTAGGAAGTTGTATTGAAGCCCAGTTGGCCTTACAAGAAAAACACTCTGCTTTTGAGAAACAGGCACTCTTGCACTCTACTGTGTTTCCTATAGGGCCAGTACAGTGAGCTAGCTCAGAACAAAAGAACTGTGCTTCCTACACAAACGGGGCATATCTAGTTCAACTCAGTATTGGAAACTAAGTAAAACAGGAGCTTCTCTTCAGTCCAATACACTGCATTTGCTGGGAACAGATGCGAGTGCTATTTGCACTGTTTATGGCCAGAAAAGCACAATAGTGGTGTTCTTACCCTGAATTAACACTTAATGCTAGAACTTGAAACTGAATGTGATTCAACTCCGTTTAGGAAGTTGTATTGAACCCCAGTTGGCCTTACAAGAAAAACACTCTGCTTTTGAGAAACAGGCACTCTTGCACTCTACTGTGTTTCCTATAGGGCCAGTAAAGTGAGCTAGCTCAGAACAAAGGAACTGTGCTTCCTACATAAATGGGGCATATCTAGTTCAACTCAGTATTGGAAACTAAGTAAAACAGGAGCTTCTCTTCAGTCCAATACACTGCATTTGCTGGGAACAGACACGAGTGCTATTTGCACTGTTTATGGCCAGAAAAGCACAATAGTGGTGTTCTTACCCTGAATTAACACTTAATGCTAGAACTTGAAACTGAATGTGATTCAACTCCGTTTAGGAAGTTGTATTGAACCCCAGTTGGCCTTACAAGAAAAACACTCTGCTTTTGAGAAACAGGCACTCTTGCACTCTACTGTGTTTCCTATAGTGCCAGTACAGTGAGCTAGCTCAGAACAAAAGAACTGTGCTTCCTACACAAACGGGGCATATCTAGTTCAACTCAGTATTGGAAACTTAGTAAAACAGGAGCTTCTCTTCAGTCCAATACACTGCATTTGCTGGGAACAGACGCGAGTGCTATTTGCACTGTTTATGGCTAGAAAAGCACAATAGTGGTGTTCTTACCCTGAATTAACACTTAATGCTAGAACTTGAAACTGAATGTGATTCAACTCCGTTTAGGAAGTTGTATTGAACCCCAGTTGTCCTTACAAGAAAAACACTCTGCTTTTGAGAAACAGGCACTCTTGCACTCTACTGTGTTTCCTATAGGGCCAGTACAGTGAGCTCAGAACAAAAGAACTGTGCTCCTACATAAACGGGGCATATATAGTTCAACTCAGTATTGGAAACTAAATAAAACAGGAGCTTCTCTTCATTCCAATACACTGCATTTGCTGGGAACAGACGCGAGTACTATTTGCACTGTTTATGGCCAGAAAAGCACAATAGTGGTGTTCTTACCCTGAATTAACACTTAATGCTAGAACTTGAAACTGAATGTAATTCAACTCCGTTTAGGAAGTTGTATTGAACCCCAGTTGGCCTTACAAGAAAAACACTCTGCTTTTGAGAAACAGGCACTCTTGAACTCTACTGTGTTTCCTATAGGGCCAGTACAGTGAGCTAGCTCAGAACAAAAGAACTGTGCTTCCTACACAAACGGGGCATATCTAGTTCAACTCAGTATTGGAAACTAAGTAAAACAGGAGCTTCTCTTCAGTCCAATACACTGCATTTGCTGGGAACAGACGCGAGTGCTATTTGCACTGTTTATGGCCAGAAAAGCACAATAGTGGTGTTCTTACCCTGAATTAACACTTAATGCTAGAACTTGAAACTGAATGTGATTCAACTCCGTTTAGGAAGTTGTATTGAACCCCAGTTGGCCTTACAAGAAAAACACTCTGCTTTTGAGAAACAGGCACTCTTGCCCTCTACTGTGTTTCCTATAGGGCCAGTACAGTGAGCTAGCTCAGAACAAAAGAACTGTGCTTCCTAAACACACTGGGCATATCTAGTTCAATTCAGTATTGGAAACTAAGTAAAACAGGAGCTTCTCTTCAGTCCAATACACTGCATTTGCTGGGAACAGACGCGAGTGCTATTTGCACTGTTTATGGCCAGAAAAGCACAATAGTGGTGTTCTTACCCTGAATTAACACTTAATGCTAGAACTTGAAACTGAATGTGATTCAACTCCGTTTAGGAAGTTGTATTGAACCCCAGTTGGCCTTACAAGAAAAAACACTCTGCTTTTGAGAAACAGGCACTCTTGCACTCTACTGTGTTTCCTATAGGGCCAGTACAGTGAGCTAGCTCAGAATTAAAGAACTGTGATTCCTACCCAAACGGGGCATATCTAGTTCAACTCAGTATTGGAAACTAAGTAAAACAGGAGCTTCTCTTCAGTCCAATACACTGCATTTGCTGGGAACAAATGCGAGGGCTATTTGCAGTGTTTATGGCCAGAAAAGCACAATAGTGGTGTTCTTACCCTGAATTAACACTTAATGCTAGAACTTGAAACTGAATGTGATTCAACTCCGTTTAGGAAGTTGTATTGAACCCCAGTTGGCCTTACAAGAAAAACACTCTGCTTTTCAGAAACAGGCACTCTTGCACTCTACTGTGTTTCCTATAGGGCCAGTACAGTGAGCTAGCTCAGAACAAAAGAACTGTGCTTCCTACACAAACGGGGCATATCTAGTTCAACTCAGTATTGGAAACTAAGTAAAACAGGAGCTTCTCTTCAGTCCAATACACTGCATTTGCTGGGAACAGACGCGAGTGCTATTTGCACTGTTTATGGCCAGAAAACACAATAGTTGTGTTCCTACCCTGAATTAACACTTAATGCTAGAACTTGAAACTGAATGTGATTCAACTCCGTTTAGGAAGTTGTATTGAACCCCAGTTGGCCTTACAAGAAAAACACTCTGCTTTTGAGAAACAGGCACTCTTGCCCTCTACTGTGTTTCCTATAGGGCCAATACAGTGAGCTAGCTCAGAACAAAAGAACTGTGCTTCCTACACAAACGGGGCATATCTAGTTCAACTCAGTATTGGAAACTAAGTAAAACAGGAGCTTCTCTTCAGTCCAATACACTGCATTTGCTGGGAAGAGACGCGAGGGCTATTTGCACTGTTTATGGCCAGAAAAGCACAATAGTGGTGTTCTTACCCTGAATTAACACTTAATGCTAGAACTTGAAACTGAATGTGATTCAACTCCGTTTAGGAAGTTGTATTGAACCCCAGTTGGCCTTACAAGAAAAACACTCTGCTTTTCAGAAACAGGCACTCTTGCACTCTACTGTGTTTCCTATAGGGCCAGTACAGTGAGCTAGCTCAGAACAAAAGAACTGTGCTTCCTACACAAACGGGGCATATCTAGTTCAACTCAGTATTGGAAACTAAGTAAAACAGGAGCTTCTCTTCAGTCCAATACACTGCATTTGCTGGGAACAGACGCGAGGGCTATTTGCACTGTTTATGGCCAGAAAAGGACAATAGTGGTGTTCTTACCCTGAATTAACACTTAATGCTAGAACTTGAAACTGAATGTGATTCAACTCCGTTTAGGAAGTTGTATTGAACCCCAGTTGGCCTTACAAGAAAAACACTCTGTTTTTGAGAAACAGGCACTCTTGCACTCTACTGTGTTTCCTATAGGGCCAGTACAGTGAGCTAGCTCAGAACAATGAACTGTGCTTCCTACACAAACGGGGCATATCTAGTTCAACTCAGTATTGGAAACTAAGTAAAACAGGAGCTTCTCTTCAGTCCAATACACTGCATTTGCTGGGAACAGACGCGAGTGCTATTTGCACTGTTTATGGCCAGAAAAGCACAATAGTGGTGTTCTTACCCTGTATTAACACTTAATGCTAGAACTTTAAACTGAATGTGATTCAACTCCGTTTAGGAAGTTGTATTGAACCCCAGTTGGCCTTACAAGAAAAACACTCGGCTTTTGAAAACAGGCACTCTTGCCCTCTAATGTGTTTCCTATAGGGCCAGTACAGTGAGCTAGCTCAGAACAAAATAACTGTGCTTCCTACACAAACGGGGCATATCTAGTTCAACTCAGTATTGGAAACTAAGTAAAACAGGAGCTTCTCTTCAGTCCAATACACTGCATTTGCTGGGAACAGACGCGAGTGCTATTTGCACTGTTTATGGCCAGAAAAGCACAATAGTGGTGTTCTTACTATGAATTAACACTTACTGCTTGAACTTGAAACTGAATGTGATTCAACTCCGTTTAGGAAGTTGTATTGAACCCCAGTTGTCCTTACAAGAAAAACACTCTGCTTTTGAGAAACAGGCACTCTTGCACTCTACTGTGTTTCCTATAGGGCCAGTACAGTGAGCTGGCTCAGAACAAAAGAACTGTGCTTCCTACACAAACGGGGCATATCTAGTTCAACTCAGTATTGGAAACTAAGTAAAACAGGAGCTTCTCTTCAGTCCAATACACTGCATTTGCTGGGAACAGAGGCGAGGGCTATTTGCACTGTTTATGGCCAGAAAAGCACAATAGTGGTGTTCTTACCCTGAATTAACACTTAATGCTAGAACTTTAAACTGAATGTGATTCAACTCCGTTTAGGAAGTTGTATTGAACCCCAGTTGGCCTTACAAGAAAAACACTCTGCTTTTGAGAAACAGGCACTCTTGAACTCTACTGTGTTTCCTATAGGGCCAGTACAGTGAGCTAGCTCAGAACAAAAGAACTGTGCTTCCTACACAAACGGGGCATATCTAGTTCAACTCAGTATTGGAAACTAAGTAAAACAGGGCTTCTCTTCAGTCCAATACACTGCATTTGCTGGGAACAGACGCGAGTGCTATTTGCAGTGTTTATGGCCAGAAAAGCACAATAGTGGTGTTCTTACCCTGAATTAACACTTAATGCTAGAACTTGAAACTGAATGTGATTCAACTCCGTTTAGGAAGTTGTATTGAACCCCAGTTGGCCTTACAAGAAAAACACTCTGCTTTTGAGAAACAGGCACTCTTGCACTCTACTGTGTTTCCTATAGGGCCAGTACAGTGAGCTAGCTCAGAACAAAAGAACTGTGCTTCCTACACAAACGGGGCATATCTAGTTCAACTCAGTATTGGAAACTAAGTAAAACAGGAGCTTCTCTTCAGTCCAATACACTGCATTTGCTGGGAACAGATGCGAGGGCTATTTGCACTGTTTATGGCCAGAAAAGCACAATAGTGGTGTTCTTACCCTGAATTAACACTTAATGCTAGAACTTGAAACTGAATGTGATTCAACTCCATTTAGGAAGTTGTATTGAACTCCAGTTGGCCTTTCAAGAAAAACACTCTGCTTTTGAGAAACAGGCACTCTTGCACTCTACTGTGTTTCCTATAGGGCCAGTACAGTGAGCTAGCTCAGAACAAAAGAACTGCGCTTCCTACACAAACGGGGCATACCTAGTTAAACTCAGTATTGGAAACTAAGTAAAAAAGGAGCTTCTCTTCAGTCCAATACACTGCATTTGCTGGGAACAGACGCGAGTGCTATTTGCACTGTTTATGGCCAGAAAACACAATCGTGGTGTTCTTACCCTGAATTAACACTTAATGCTAGAACTTGAAACTGAATGTGATTCAACTCCGTTTAGGAAGTTGTATTGAACCCCAGTGGGCCTTACAAGAAAAACACTCTGCTTTTGAGAAACAGGCACTCTTGCCCTCTACTGTGATTCCTATAGGGCCAGTACAGTGAGCTAGCTCAGAACAAAAGAACTGTGCTTCCTACACAAACGGGGCATATCTAGTTCAACTCAGTATTGGAAACAAAGTAAAACAGGAGCTTCTCTTCAGTCCAATACACTGCATTTGCTGGGAACAGATGCGAGTGCTATTTGCACTGTTTATGGCCAGAAAGCACAATAGTGGTGTTCTTACCCTGAATTAACACTTAATGCTAGAACTTGAAACTGAATGTGATTCAACTCTGTTTAGGAAGTTGTATTGAACCCCAGTTGGCCTTACAAGAAAAACACTCTGCTTTTGAGAAACAGGCACTCTTGCACTCTACTGTGTTTCCTATAGGGCCAGTACAGTGAGCTAGCTCAGAACAAAAGAACTGTGCTTCCTACACAAACGGGGCATATCTAGTTCAACTAATATTGGAAACTAAGTAAAACAGGAGCTTCTCTTCAGTCCAATACACTGCATTTGCTGGGAACAGACGCGAGTGCTATTTGCACTGCTTATGGCCAGAACAGCACAATAGTGGTGTTCTTACCCTGAATTAACACTTAATGCTAGAACTTGAAACTGAATGTGATTCAACTCCGTTTAGGAAGTTGTATTGAACCCCAGTTGGCCTTACAAGAAAAACAGTCTGCTTTTGAGAAACAGGCACTCTTGCACTCTACTGTGTTTCCTATAGGGCCAGTACAGTGAGCTAGCTCAGAACAAAAGAACTGTGCTCCTACATAAACGGGGCATATATAGTTCAACTCAGTATTGGAAACTAAATAAAACAGGAGCTTCTCTTCATTCCAATACACTGCATTTGCTGGGAACAGACGCGAGTACTATTTGCACTGTTTATGGCCAGAAAAGCACAATAGTGGTGTTCTTACCCTGAATTAACACTTAATGCTAGAACTTGAAACTGAATGTGATTCAACTCCGTTTAGGAAGTTGTATTGAACCCCAGTTGGCCTTACAAGAAAAACACTCTGCTTTTGAGAAACAGGCACTCTTGAACTCTACTGTGTTTCCTATAGGGCCAGTACAGTGAGCTAGCTCAGAACAAAAGAACTGTGCTTCCTACACAAACGGGGCATATCTAGTTCAACTCAGTATTGGAAACTAAGTAAAACAGGAGCTTCTCTTCAGTCCAATACACTGCATTTGCTGGGAACAGACGCGAGTGCTATTTGCAGTGTTTATGGCCAGAAAAGCACAATAGTGGTGTTCTTACCCTGAATTAACACTTAATGCTAGAACTTGAAACTGAATGTGATTCAACTCCGTTTAGGAAGTTGTATTGAACCCCAGTTGGCCTTACAAGAAAAACACTCTGCTTTTGAGAAAGAGGCACTCTTGCACTCTACTGTGTTTCCTATAGGGCCAGTACAGTGAGCTAGCTCAGAACAAAAGAACTGTGCTTCCTACACAAACGGGGCATATCTAGTTCAACTCAGTATTGGAAACTAAGTAAAACAGGAGCTTCTCTTCAGTCCAATACACTGCATTTGCTGGGAACAGATGCGAGGGCTATTTGCACTGTTTATGGCCAGAAAAGCACAATAGTGGTGTTCTTACCCTGAATTAACACTTAATGCTAGAACTTGAAACTGAATGTGATTCAACTCCGTTTAGGAAGTTGTATTGAACCCCAGTTGGCCTTTCAAGAAAAACACTCTGCTTTTGAGAAACAGGCACTCTTGCACTCTACTGTGTTTCCTATAGGGCCAGTACAGTGAGCTAGCTCAGAACAAAAGAACTGCGCTTCCTACACAAACGGGGCATACCTAGTTAAACTCAGTATTGGAAACTAAGTAAAAAAGGAGCTTCTCTTCAGTCCAATACACTGCATTTCCTGGGAACAGACGCGAGTGCTATTTGCACTGTTTATGGCCAGAAAACACAATAGTGGTGTTCTTAACCTGAATTAACACTTAATGCTAGAACTTGAAACTGAATGTGATTCAACTCCGTTTAGGAAATTGTATTGAACCCAAGTTGGCCTTACAAGAAAAACACTCTGCTTTTTAGAAACAGGCACTCTTGCCCTATACTGTGATTCCTATAGGGCCAGTACAGTGAGCTAGCTCAGAACAAAAGAACTGTGCTTCCTACACAAACGGGGCATATCTAGTTCAACTCAGTATTGGAAACTAAGTAAAACAGGAGCTTCTCTTCAGTCCAATACACTGCATTTGCTGGGAACAGACGCGAGTGCTATTTGCACTGTTTATGGCCAGAAAAGCACAATAGTGGTGTTCTTACCCTGAATTAACACTTAATGCTAGAACTTGAAACTGAATGTGATTCAACTCCGTTTAGGAAATTGTATTGAACCCCAGTGGGCCTTACAAGAAAAACACTCTGCTTTTGAGAAACAGGCACTCTTGCCCTCTACTGTGATTCCTATAGGGCCAGTACAGTGAGCTAGCTCAGAACAAAAGAACTGTGCTTCCTACACAAACGGGGCATATCTAGTTCAACTCAGTATTGGAAACTAAGTAAAACAGGAGCTTCTCTTCAGTCCAATACACTGCATTTGCTGGGAACAGACGCGAGTGCTATTTGCACTGTTTATGGCCAGAAAAGCACAATAGTGGTGTTCTTACCCTGAATTAACACTTAATTCTAGAACTTGAAACTGAATGTGATTCAACTCCGTTTAGGAAGTTGTATTGAACCCCAGTTGTCCTTACATGAAAAACACTCTGGTTTTGAGAAACAGGCACTCTTGCACTCTACTGTGTTTCCTATAGGGCCAGTACAGTGAGCTGGCTCAGAACAAAAGAACTGTGCTTCCTACACAAACGGATCATATCTAGTTCAACTCAGTATTGGAAACTAAGTAAAACAGGAGCTTCTCTTCAGTCCAATACACTGCATTTGCTGGGAACAGATGCGAGGGCTATTTGCAGTGTTTATGGCCAGAAAAGCACAAGAGTGGTGTTCTTACCCTGAATTAACACTTAATGCTAGAACTTGAAACTGAATGTGATTCAACTCCGTTTAGGAAGTTGTATTGAAGCCCAGTTGGCCTTACAAGAAAAACACTCTGCTTTTGAGAAACAGGCACTCTTGCACTCTACTGTGTTTCCTATAGGGCCAGTACAGTGAGCTAGCTCAGAACAAAAGAACTGTGCTTCCTACACAAACAGGGCATATCTAGTTCAACTCAGTATTGGAAACTAAGTAAAACAGGAGCTTCTCTTCAGTCCAATACACTGCATTTGCTGGGAACAGATGCGAGTGCTATTTGCACTGTTTATGGCCAGAAAACACAATAGTGGTGTTCTTACCCTGAATTAACACTTAATGCTAGAACTTGAAACTGAATGTGATTCAACTCCGTTTAGGAAATTGTATTGAACCCCAGTTGTCCTTATAAGAAAAACACTCTGCTTTTGAGAAACAGGCACTCTTGCACTCTACTGTGTTTCCTATAGGGCCAGTAAAGTGAGCTAGCTCAGAACAAAGGAACTGTGCTTCCTACATAAATGGGGCATATCTAGTTCAACTCAGTATTGGAAACTAAGTAAAACAGGAGCTTCTCTTCAGTCCAATACACTGCATTTGCTGGGAACAGACACGAGTGTTATTTGCACTGTTTATGGCCAGAAAAGCACAATAGTGGTGTTCTTACCCTGAATTAACACTTAATGCTAGAACTTGAAACTGAATGTGATTCAACTCCGTTTAGGAAGTTGTATTGAACCCCAGTTGGCCTTACAAGAAAAACACTCTGCTTTTGAGAAACAGGCACTCTTGAACTCTACTGTGTTTCCTATAGTGCCAGTACAGTGAGCTAGCTCAGAACAAAAGAACTGTGCTTCCTACACAAACGGGGCATATCTAGTTCAACTCAGTATTTGAAACTTAGTAAAACAGGAGGTTCTCTTCAGTCCAATACACTGCATTTGCTGGGAACAGACGCGAGTGCTATTTGCACTGTTTATGGCCAGAAAAGCACAATAGTGGTGTTCTTACCCTGAATTAACACTTAATGCTAGAACTTGAAACTGAATGTGATTCAACTCCGTTTAGGAAGTTGTATTGAACCCCAGTTGTCCTTACAAGAAAAACACTCTGCTTTTGAGAAACAGGCACTCTTGCACTCTACTGTGTTTCCTATAGGGCCAGTACAGTGAGCTAGCTCAGAACAAAAGAACTGTGCTCCTACATAAACGGGGCATATATAGTTCAACTCAGTATTGGAAACTAAATAAAACAGGAGCTTCTCTTCATTCCAATACACTGCATTTGCTGGGAACAGACGCGAGTACTATTTGCACTGTTTATGGCCAGAAAAGCACAATAGTGGTGTTCTTACCCTGAATTAACACTTAATGCTAGAACTTGAAACTGAATGTAATTCAACTCCGTTTAGGAAGTTGTATTGAACCCCAGTTGGCCTTACAAGAAAAACACTCTGCTTTTGAGAAACAGGCACTCTTGAACTCTACTGTGTTTCCTATAGGGCCAGTACAGTGAGCTAGCTCAGAACAAAAGAACTGTGCTTCCTACACAAACGGGGCATATCTAGTTCAACTCAGTATTGGAAACTAAGTAAAACAGGAGCTTCTCTTCAGTCCAATACACTGCATTTGCTGGGAACAGACGCGAGTGCTATTTGCACTGTTTATGGCCAGAAAAGCACAATAGTGGTGTTCTTACCCTGAATTAACACTTAATGCTAGAACTTGAAACTGAATGTGATTCAACTCCGTTTAGGAAGTTGTATTGAACCCCAGTTGGCCTTACAAGAAAAACACTCTGCTTTTGAGAAACAGGCACTCTTGCCCTCTACTGTGTTTCCTATAGGGCCAGTACAGTGAGCTAGCTCAGAACAAAAGAACTGTGCTTCCTACACAAACTGGGCATATCTAGTTCAATTCAGTATTGGAAACTAAGTAAAACAGGAGCTTCTCTTCAGTCCAATACACTGCATTTGCTGGGAACACACGCGAGTGCTATTTGCACTGTTTGTGGCCAGAAAAGCACAATAGTGGTGTTCTTACCCTGAATTAACACTTAATGCTAGAACTTGAAACTGAATGTGATTCAACTCCGTTTAGGAAGTTGTATTGAACCCCAGTTGGCCTTACAAGAAAAACACTCTGCTTTTGAGAAACAGGCACTCTTGCCCTCTACTGTGTTTCCTATAGGGCCACTACAGTGAGCTAGCTCAGAACAAAAGAACTGTGCTTCCTACACAAACGGGGCATATCTAGTTCAACTCAGTATTGGTAACTAAGTAAAACAGGAGCTTCTCTTCAGTCCAATACACTGCATTTGCTGGGAACAGATGCGAGTGCTATTTGCACTGTTTATGGCCAGAAAAGCACAATAGTGGTGTTCTTACCCTGAATTAACACTTAATGCTAGAACTTGAAACTGAATGTGATTCAACTCCGTTTAGGAAGTTGTATTGAACCCCAGTTGACCTTACAAAAAAAAACACTCTGCTTTTGAGAAACAGGCACTCTTGCACTCTACTGTGTTTCCTATAGGGCCAGTAGAGTGAGCTCGCTCAGAACAAAAGAACTGTGCTTCCTACACAAACGGGGCATATCTAGTTCAACTCAGTATTGGAAACTAAGTAAAACAGGAGCTTCTCTTCAGTCCAATACACTGCATTTCCTGGGAACAGACGCGAGTGCTATTTGCACTGATTATGGCCAGAAAACACAATAGTGGTGTTCTTACCCTGAATTAACACTTAATGCTAGAACTTGAAACTGAATGTGATTCAACTCCGTTTAGGAAATTGTATTGAACCCAAGTTGGCCTTACAAGAAAAACACTCTGCTTTTGAGAAACAGGCACTCTTGCCCTCTACTGTGATTCCTATAGGGCCAGTACAGTGAGCTAGCTCAGAACAAAAGAACTGTGCTTCCTACACAAACGGGGCATATCTAGTTCAACTCAGTATTGGAAACTAAGTAAAACAGGAGCTTCTCTTCAGTCCAATACACTGCATTTGCTGGGAACAGACGCGAGTGCTATTTGCACTGTTTATGGCCAGAAAAGCACAATAGTGGTGTTCTTACCCTGAATTAACAGTTAATGCTAGAACTTGAAACTGAATGTGATTCAACTCCGTTTAGGAAGTTGTATTGAACCCCAGTTGGCCTTACAAGAAAAACACTCTGCTTTTGAGAAACAGGCACTCTTGCACTCTACTGTGTTTCCTAGAGGGCCAGTAGAGTGAGCTAGCTCTAAACAAAAGAACTGTGCTTCCTACACAAAAGGGGCATATCTAGTTCAACTTAGTATTGGAAACTAAGTAAAACAAGAGCTTCTCTTCAGTCCAATAGAGTGCATTTGCTGGGAACAGACACGAGTGCTATTTGCACTGTTTATGGCCAGTAAAGCACAATAGTGGTGTTCTTACCCTGAATTAACACTTAATGCTAGAACTTGAAACTGAATGTGATTCAACTCCGTTTAGGAAGTTGTATTGAACCCCAGTTGGCCTTACAAGAAAAACACTCTGCTTTTGAGAAACAGGCACTCTTGAACTCTACTGTGTTTCCTATAGGGCCAGTACAGTGAGCTAGCTCAGAACAAAAGAACTGTGCTTCCTACACAAACGGGGCATATCTAGTTCAACTCAGTATTGGAAACTAAGTAAAACAGGAGCTTCTCTTCAGTCCAATACACTGCATTTCCTGGGAACAGACGCGAGTGCTATTTGCAGTGTTTATGGCCAGAAAAGCACAATAGTGGTGTTCTTACCCTGAATTAACACTTAATGCTAGAACTTGAAACTGAATGTGATTCAACTCCGTTTAGGAAGTTGTATTGAACCCCAGTTGGCCTTACAAGAAAAACACTCTGCTTTTGAGAAACAGGCACTCTTGCACTCTACTGTGTTTCCTATAGGGCCAGTATAGTGAGCTAGCTCAGAACAAAAGAACTGTGCTTCCTACACAAACGGGGCATATCTAGTTCAACTCAGTATTGGAAACTAAGTAAAACAGGAGCTTCTCTTCAGTCCAATACACTGCATTTGCTGGGAACAGATGCGAGGGCTATTTGCACTGTTTATGGCCAGAAAAGCACAATAGTGGTGTTCTTACCCTGAATTAACACTTAATGCTAGAACTTGAAACTGAATGTGATTCAACTCCGTTTAGGAAGTTGTATTGAACCCCAGTTGGCCTTTCAAGAAAAACACTCTGCTTTTGAGAAACAGGCACTCTTGCACTCTACTGTGTTTCCTATAGGGCCAGTACAGTGAGCTAGCTCAGAACAAAAGAACTGCGCTTCCTACACAAACGGGGCATACCTAGTTAAACTCAGTATTGGAAACTAAGTAAAAAAGGAGCTTCTCTTCAGTCCAATACACTGCATTTCCTGGGAACAGACGCGAGTGCTATTTGCACTGTTTATGGCCAGAAAACACAATAGTGGTGTTCTTAACCTGAATTAACACTTAATGCTAGAACTTGAAACTGAATGTGATTCAACTCCGTTTAGGAAATTGTATTGAACCCAAGTTGGCCTTACAAGAAAAACACTCTGCTTTTTAGAAACAGGCACTCTTGCCCTATACTGTGATTCCTATAGGGCCAGTACAGTGAGCTAGCTCAGAACAAAAGAACTGTGCTTCCTACACAAACGGGGCATATCTAGTTCAACTCAGTATTGGAAACTAAGTAAAACAGGAGCTTCTCTTCAGTCCAATACACTGCATTTGCTGGGAACAGACGCGAGTGCTATTTGCACTGTTTATGGCCAGAAAAGCACAATAGTGGTGTTCTTACCCTGAATTAACACTTAATGCTAGAACTTGAAACTGAATGTGATTCAACTCCGTTTAGGAAATTGTATTGAACCCCAGTGGGCCTTACAAGAAAAACACTCTGCTTTTGAGAAACAGGCACTCTTGCCCTCTACTGTGATTCCTATAGGGCCAGTACAGTGAGCTAGCTCAGAACAAAAGAACTGTGCTTCCTACACAAACGGGGCATATCTAGTTCAACTCAGTATTGGAAACTAAGTAAAACAGGAGCTTCTCTTCAGTCCAATACACTGCATTTGCTGGGAACAGACGCGAGTGCTATTTGCACTGTTTATGGCCAGAAAAGCACAATAGTGGTGTTCTTACCCTGAATTAACACTTAATTCTAGAACTTGAAACTGAATGTGATTCAACTCCGTTTAGGAAGTTGTATTGAACCCCAGTTGTCCTTACATGAAAAACACTCTGGTTTTGAGAAACAGGCACTCTTGCACTCTACTGTGTTTCCTATAGGGCCAGTACAGTGAGCTGGCTCAGAACAAAAGAACTGTGCTTCCTACACAAACGGATCATATCTAGTTCAACTCAGTATTGGAAACTAAGTAAAACAGGAGCTTCTCTTCAGTCCAATACACTGCATTTGCTGGGAACAGATGCGAGGGCTATTTGCAGTGTTTATGGCCAGAAAAGCACAAGAGTGGTGTTCTTACCCTGAATTAACACTTAATGCTAGAACTTGAAACTGAATGTGATTCAACTCCGTTTAGGAAGTTGTATTGAAGCCCAGTTGGCCTTACAAGAAAAACACTCTGCTTTTGAGAAACAGGCACTCTTGCACTCTACTGTGTTTCCTATAGGGCCAGTACAGTGAGCTAGCTCAGAACAAAAGAACTGTGCTTCCTACACAAACAGGGCATATCTAGTTCAACTCAGTATTGGAAACTAAGTAAAACAGGAGCTTCTCTTCAGTCCAATACACTGCATTTGCTGGGAACAGATGCGAGTGCTATTTGCACTGTTTATGGCCAGAAAACACAATAGTGGTGTTCTTACCCTGAATTAACACTTAATGCTAGAACTTGAAACTGAATGTGATTCAACTCCGTTTAGGAAATTGTATTGAACCCCAGTTGTCCTTATAAGAAAAACACTCTGCTTTTGAGAAACAGGCACTCTTGCACTCTACTGTGTTTCCTATAGGGCCAGTAAAGTGAGCTAGCTCAGAACAAAGGAACTGTGCTTCCTACATAAATGGGGCATATCTAGTTCAACTCAGTATTGGAAACTAAGTAAAACAGGAGCTTCTCTTCAGTCCAATACACTGCATTTGCTGGGAACAGACACGAGTGTTATTTGCACTGTTTATGGCCAGAAAAGCACAATAGTGGTGTTCTTACCCTGAATTAACACTTAATGCTAGAACTTGAAACTGAATGTGATTCAACTCCGTTTAGGAAGTTGTATTGAACCCCAGTTGGCCTTACAAGAAAAACACTCTGCTTTTGAGAAACAGGCACTCTTGAACTCTACTGTGTTTCCTATAGTGCCAGTACAGTGAGCTAGCTCAGAACAAAAGAACTGTGCTTCCTACACAAACGGGGCATATCTAGTTCAACTCAGTATTTGAAACTTAGTAAAACAGGAGCTTCTCTTCAGTCCAATACACTGCATTTGCTGGGAACAGACGCGAGTGCTATTTGCACTGTTTATGGCCAGAAAAGCACAATAGTGGTGTTCTTACCCTGAATTAACACTTAATGCTAGAACTTGAAACTGAATGTGATTCAACTCCGTTTAGGAAGTTGTATTGAACCCCAGTTGTCCTTACAAGAAAAACACTCTGCTTTTGAGAAACAGGCACTCTTGCACTCTACTGTGTTTCCTATAGGGCCAGTACAGTGAGCTAGCTCAGAACAAAAGAACTGTGCTCCTACATAAACGGGGCATATATAGTTCAACTCAGTATTGGAAACTAAATAAAACAGGAGCTTCTCTTCATTCCAATACACTGCATTTGCTGGGAACAGACGCGAGTACTATTTGCACTGTTTATGGCCAGAAAAGCACAATAGTGGTGTTCTTACCCTGAATTAACACTTAATGCTAGAACTTGAAACTGAATGTAATTCAACTCCGTTTAGGAAGTTGTATTGAACCCCAGTTGGCCTTACAAGAAAAACACTCTGCTTTTGAGAAACAGGCACTCTTGAACTCTACTGTGTTTCCTATAGGGCCAGTACAGTGAGCTAGCTCAGAACAAAAGAACTGTGCTTCCTACACAAACGGGGCATATCTAGTTCAACTCAGTATTGGAAACTAAGTAAAACAGGAGCTTCTCTTCAGTCCAATACACTGCATTTGCTGGGAACAGACGCGAGTGCTATTTGCACTGTTTATGGCCAGAAAAGCACAATAGTGGTGTTCTTACCCTGAATTAACACTTAATGCTAGAACTTGAAACTGAATGTGATTCAACTCCGTTTAGGAAGTTGTATTGAACCCCAGTTGGCCTTACAAGAAAAACACTCTGCTTTTGAGAAACAGGCACTCTTGCCCTCTACTGTGTTTCCTATAGGGCCAGTACAGTGAGCTAGCTCAGAACAAAAGAACTGTGCTTCCTACACAAACTGGGCATATCTAGTTCAATTCAGTATTGGAAACTAAGTAAAACAGGAGCTTCTCTTCAGTCCAATACACTGCATTTGCTGGGAACACACGCGAGTGCTATTTGCACTGTTTGTGGCCAGAAAAGCACAATAGTGGTGTTCTTACCCTGAATTAACACTTAATGCTAGAACTTGAAACTGAATGTGATTCAACTCCGTTTAGGAAGTTGTATTGAACCCCAGTTGGCCTTACAAGAAAAACACTCTGCTTTTGAGAAACAGGCACTCTTGCCCTCTACTGTGTTTCCTATAGGGCCACTACAGTGAGCTAGCTCAGAACAAAAGAACTGTGCTTCCTACACAAACGGGGCATATCTAGTTCAACTCAGTATTGGTAACTAAGTAAAACAGGAGCTTCTCTTCAGTCCAATACACTGCATTTGCTGGGAACAGATGCGAGTGCTATTTGCACTGTTTATGGCCAGAAAAGCACAATAGTGGTGTTCTTACCCTGAATTAACACTTAATGCTAGAACTTGAAACTGAATGTGATTCAACTCCGTTTAGGAAGTTGTATTGAACCCCAGTTGACCTTACAAAAAAAAACACTCTGCTTTTGAGAAACAGGCACTCTTGCACTCTACTGTGTTTCCTATAGGGCCAGTAGAGTGAGCTCGCTCAGAACAAAAGAACTGTGCTTCCTACACAAACGGGGCATATCTAGTTCAACTCAGTATTGGAAACTAAGTAAAACAGGAGCTTCTCTTCAGTCCAATACACTGCATTTCCTGGGAACAGACGCGAGTGCTATTTGCACTGATTATGGCCAGAAAACACAATAGTGGTGTTCTTACCCTGAATTAACACTTAATGCTAGAACTTGAAACTGAATGTGATTCAACTCCGTTTAGGAAATTGTATTGAACCCAAGTTGGCCTTACAAGAAAAACACTCTGCTTTTGAGAAACAGGCACTCTTGCCCTCTACTGTGATTCCTATAGGGCCAGTACAGTGAGCTAGCTCAGAACAAAAGAACTGTGCTTCCTACACAAACGGGGCATATCTAGTTCAACTCAGTATTGGAAACTAAGTAAAACAGGAGCTTCTCTTCAGTCCAATACACTGCATTTGCTGGGAACAGACGCGAGTGCTATTTGCACTGTTTATGGCCAGAAAAGCACAATAGTGGTGTTCTTACCATGAATTAACAGTTAATGCTAGAACTTGAAACTGAATGTGATTCAACTCCGTTTAGGAAGTTGTATTGAACCCCAGTTGGCCTTACAAGAAAAACACTCTGCTTTTGAGAAACAGGCACTCTTGCACTCTACTGTGTTTCCTAGAGGGCCAGTAGAGTGAGCTAGCTCTAAACAAAAGAACTGTGCTTCCGACACAAAAGGGGCATATCTAGTTCAACTTAGTATTGGAAACTAAGTAAAACAAGAGCTTCTCTTCAGTCCAATAGAGTGCATTTGCTGGGAACAGACACGAGTGCTATTTGCACTGTTTATGGCCAGTAAAGCACAATAGTGGTGTTCTTACCCTGAATTAACACTTAATGCTAGAACTTGAAACTGAATGTGATTCAACTCCGTTTAGGAAGTTGTATTGAACCCCAGTTGGCCTTACAAGAAAAACACTCTGCTTTTGAGAAACAGGCACTCTTGAACTCTACTGTGTTTCCTATAGGGCCAGTACAGTGAGCTAGCTCAGAACAAAAGAACTGTGCTTCCTACACAAACGGGGCATATCTAGTTCAACTCAGTATTGGAAACTAAGTAAAACAGGAGCTTCTCTTCAGTCCAATACACTGCATTTCCTGGGAACAGACGCGAGTGCTATTTGCAGTGTTTATGGCCAGAAAAGCACAATAGTGGTGTTCTTACCCTGAATTAACACTTAATGCTAGAACTTGAAACTGAATGTGATTCAACTCCGTTTAGGAAGTTGTATTGAACCCCAGTTGGCCTTACAAGAAAAACACTCTGCTTTTGAGAAACAGGCACTCTTGCACTCTACTGTGTTTCCTATAGGGCCAGTACAGTGAGCTAGCTCAGAACAAAAGAACTGTGCTTCCTACACAAACGGGGCATATCTAGTTCAACTCAGTATTGGAAACTAAGTAAAACAGGAGCTTCTCTTCAGTCCAATACACTGCATTTGCTGGGAACAGATGCGAGGGCTATTTGCACTGTTTATGGCCAGAAAAGCACAATAGTGGTGTTCTTACCCTGAATTAACACTTAATGCTAGAACTTGAAACTGAATGTGATTCAACTCCGTTTAGGAAGTTGTATTGAACCCCAGTTGGCCTTTCAAGAAAAACACTCTGCTTTTGAGAAACAGGCACTCTTGCACTCTACTGTGTTTCCTATAGGGCCAGTACAGTGAGCTAGCTCAGAACAAAAGAACTGCGCTTCCTACACAAACGGGGCATACCTAGTTAAACTCAGTATTGGAAACTAAGTAAAAAAGGAGCTTCTCTTCAGTCCAATACACTGCATTTCCTGGGAACAGACGCGAGTGCTATTTGCACTGTTTATGGCCAGAAAACACAATAGTGGTGTTCTTAACCTGAATTAACACTTAATGCTAGAACTTGAAACTGAATGTGATTCAACTCCGTTTAGGAAATTGTATTGAACCCAAGTTGGCCTTACAAGAAAAACACTCTGCTTTTTAGAAACAGGCACTCTTGCCCTATACTGTGATTCCTATAGGGCCAGTACAGTGAGCTAGCTCAGAACAAAAGAACTGTGCTTCCTACACAAACGGGGCATATCTAGTTCAACTCAGTATTGGAAACTAAGTAAAACAGGAGCTTCTCTTCAGTCCAATACACTGCATTTGCTGGGAACAGACGCGAGTGCTATTTGCACTGTTTATGGCCAGAAAAGCACAATAGTGGTGTTCTTACCCTGAATTAACAGTTAATGCTAGAACTTGAAACTGAATGTGATTCAACTCCGTTTAGGAAATTGTATTGAACCCCAGTGGGCCTTACAAGAAAAACACTCTGCTTTTGAGAAACAGGCACTCTTGCCCTCTACTGTGATTCCTATAGGGCCAGTACAGTGAGCTAGCTCAGAACAAAAGAACTGTGCTTCCTACACAAACGGGGCATATCTAGTTCAACTCAGTATTGGAAACTAAGTAAAACAGGAGCTTCTCTTCAGTCCAATACACTGCATTTGCTGGGAACAGACGCGAGTGCTATTTGCACTGTTTATGGCCAGAAAAGCACAATAGTGGTGTTCTTACCCTGAATTAACACTTAATTCTAGAACTTGAAACTGAATGTGATTCAACTCCGTTTAGGAAGTTGTATTGAACCCCAGTTGTCCTTACATGAAAAACACTCTGGTTTTGAGAAACAGGCACTCTTGCACTCTACTGTGTTTCCTATAGGGCCAGTACAGTGAGCTGGCTCAGAACAAAAGAACTGTGCTTCCTACACAAACGGATCATATCTAGTTCAACTCAGTATTGGAAACTAAGTAAAACAGGAGCTTCTCTTCAGTCCAATACACTGCATTTGCTGGGAACAGATGCGAGGGCTATTTGCAGTGTTTATGGCCAGAAAAGCACAAGAGTGGTGTTCTTACCCTGAATTAACACTTAATGCTAGAACTTGAAACTGAATGTGATTCAACTCCGTTTAGGAAGTTGTATTGAAGCCCAGTTGGCCTTACAAGAAAAACACTCTGCTTTTGAGAAACAGGCACTCTTGCACTCTACTGTGTTTCCTATAGGGCCAGTACAGTGAGCTAGCTCAGAACAAAAGAACTGTGCTTCCTACACAAACAGGGCATATCTAGTTCAACTCAGTATTGGAAACTAAGTAAAACAGGAGCTTCTCTTCAGTCCAATACACTGCATTTGCTGGGAACAGATGCGAGTGCTATTTGCACTGTTTATGGCCAGAAAACACAATAGTGGTGTTCTTACCCTGAATTAACACTTAATGCTAGAACTTGAAACTGAATGTGATTCAACTCCGTTTAGGAAGTTGTATTGAACCCCAGTTGGCCTTACAAGAAAAACACTCTGCTTTTGAGAAATAGGCACTCTTGCACTCTACTGTGTTTCCTATAGGGCCAGTAAAGTGAGCTAGCTCAGAACAAAGGAACTGTGCTTCCTACATAAATGGGGCATATCTAGTTCAACTCAGTATTGGAAACTAACTAAAACAGGAGCTTCTCTTCAGTCCAATACACTGCATTTGCTGGGAACAGACACGAGTGCTATTTGCACTGTTTATGGCCAGAAAAGCACAATAGTGGTGTTCTTACCCTGAATTAACACTTAATGCTAGAATTTGAAACTGAATGTGATTCAACTCCGTTTAGGAAGTTGTATTGAACCCCAGTTGCCCTTACAAGAAAAACACTCTGCTTTTGAGAAACAGGCACTCTTGAACTCTACTGTGTTTCCTATAGTGCCAGTACAGTGAGCTAGCTCAGAACAAAAGAACTGTGCTTCCTACACAAACGGGGCATATCTAGTTCAACTCAGTATTGGAAACTTAGTAAAACAGGAGCTTCTCTTCAGTCCAATACACTGCATTTGCTGGGAACAGACGCGAGTGCTATTTGCACTGTTTATGGCCAGAAAAGCACAATAGTGGTGTTCTTACCCTGAATTAACACTTAATGCTAGAACTTGAAACTGAATGTGATTCAACTCCGTTTAGGAAGTTGTATTGAACCCCAGTTGTCCTTACAAGAAAAACACTCTGCTTTTGAGAAACAGGCACTCTTGCACTCTACTGTGTTTCCTATAGGGCCAGTACAGTGAGCTAGCTCAGAACAAAAGAACTGTGCTCCTACATAAACGGGGCATATATAGTTCAACTCAGTATTGGAAACTAAATAAAACAGGAGCTTCTCTTCATTCCAATACACTGCATTTGCTGGGAACAGACGCGAGTACTATTTGCACTGTTTATGGCCAGAAAAGCACAATAGTGGTGTTCTTACCCTGAATTAACACTTAATGCTAGAACTTGAAACTGAATGTAATTCAACTCCGTTTAGGAAGTTGTATTGAACCCCAGTTGGCCTTACAAGAAAAACACTCTGCTTTTGAGAAACAGGCACTCTTGAACTCTACTGTGTTTCCTATAGGGCCAGTACAGTGAGCTAGCTCAGAACAAAAGAACTGTGCTTCCTACACAAACGGGGCATATCTAGTTCAACTCAGTATTGGAAACTAAGTAAAACAGGAGCTTCTCTTCAGTCCAATACACTGCATTTGCTGGGAACAGACGCGAGTGCTATTTGCACTGTTTATGGCCAGAAAAGCACAATAGTGGTGTTCTTACCCTGAATTAACACTTAATGCTAGAACTTGAAACTGAATGTGATTCAACTCCGTTTAGGAAGTTGTATTGAACCCCAGTTGGCCTTACAAGAAAAACACTCTGCTTTTGAGAAACAGGCACTCTTGCCCTCTACTGTGTTTCCTATAGGGCCAGTACAGTGAGCTAGCTCAGAACAAAAGAACTGTGCTTCCTACACAAACTGGGCATATCTAGTTCAATTCAGTATTGGAAACTAAGTTAAACAGGAGCTTCTCTTCAGTCCAATACACTGCATTTGCTGGGAACAGACGCGAGTGCTATTTGCACTGTTTATGGCCAGAAAAGCACAATAGTGGTGTTCTTACCCTGAATTAACACTTAATGCTAGAACTTGAAACTGAATGTGATTCAACTCCGTTTAGGAAGTTGTATTGAACCCCAGTTGGCCTTACAAGAAAAACACTCTGCTTTTGAGAAACAGGCACTCTTGCCCTCTACTGTGTTTCCTATAGGGCCAGTACAGTGAGCTAGCTCAGAACAAAAGAACTGTGCTTCCTACACAAACGGGGCATATCTAGTTCAACTCAGTATTGGTAACTAAGTAAAACAGGAGCTTCTCTTCAGTCCAATACACTGCATTTGCTGGGAACAGACGCGAGTGCTATTTGCACTGTTTATGGCCAGAAAAGCACAATAGTGGTGTTCTTACCCTGAATTAACACTTAATGCTAGAACTTGAAACTGAATGTGATTCAACTCCGTTTAGGAAGTTGTATTGAACCCCAGTTGACCTTACAAAAAAAAACACTCTGCTTTTGAGAAACAGGCACTCTTGCACTCTACTGTGTTTCCTATAGGGCCAGTAGAGTGAGCTCGCTCAGAACAAAAGAACTGTGCTTCCTACACAAACGGGGCATATCTAGTTCAACTCAGTATTGGAAACTAAGTAAAACAGGAGCTTCTCTTCAGTCCAATACACTGCATTTCCTGGGAACAGACGCGAGTGCTATTTGCACTGATTATGGCCAGAAAACACAATAGTGGTGTTCTTACCCTGAATTAACACTTAATGCTAGAACTTGAAACTGAATGTGATTCAACTCCGTTTAGGAAATTGTATTGAACCCAAGTTGGCCTTACAAGAAAAACACTCTGCTTTTGAGAAACAGGCACTCTTGCCCTCTACTGTGATTCCTATAGGGCCAGTACAGTGAGCTAGCTCAGAACAAAAGAACTGTGCTTCCTACACAAACGGGGCATATCTAGTTCAACTCAGTATTGGAAACTAAGTAAAACAGGAGCTTCTCTTCAGTCCAATACACTGCATTTGCTGGGAACAGACGCGAGTGCTATTTGCACTGTTTATGGCCAGAAAAGCACAATAGTGGTGTTCTTACCCTGAATTAACAGTTAATGCTAGAACTTGAAACTGAATGTGATTCAACTCCGTTTAGGAAGTTGTATTGAACCCCAGTTGGCCTTACAAGAAAAACACTCTGCTTTTGAGAAACAGGCACTCTTGCACTCTACTGTGTTTCCTAGAGGGCCAGTAGAGTGAGCTAGCTCTAAACAAAAGAACTGTGCTTCCTACACAAAAGGGGCATATCTAGTTCAACTCAGTATTGGAAACTAAGTAAAACAAGAGCTTCTCTTCAGTCCAATAGAGTGCATTTGCTGGGAACAGACACGAGTGCTATTTGCACTGTTTATGGCCAGTAAAGCACAATTGTGGTGTTCTTAACCTGAATTAACACTTAATGCTAGAACTTGAAACTGAATGTGGTTCAACTCTGTTTAAGAAGTTGTACTGAACCCCAGTTGGCCTTACAAGAAAAACACTCTGCTTTTGAGAAACAGGTACTCTTGCACTCTACTGGGTTTCCTATAGGGCCAGTACAGTGAGCTAGCTCAGAACAAAAGAACTGTGCTTCCTACACAAACGGGGCATATCTAGTTCAACTCAGTATTGGAAACTAAGTAAAACAGGAGCTTCTCTTCAGTCCAATACACTGCATTTGCTGGGAACAGATGCGAGGGCTATTTGCAGTGTTTATGGCCAGAAAAGCACAATAGTGGTGTTCTTACCCTGAATTAACACTTAATGCTAGAACTTGAAACTGCATGTGATTCAACTCCGTTTAGGAAGTTGTATTGAACCCCAGTTGGCCTTACAAGAAAAACACTCTGCTTTTGAGAAACAGGCACTCTTGAACTCTACTGTGTTTCCTATAGGGCCAGTACAGTGAGCTAGCTCAGAACAAAAGAACTGTGCTTCCTACACAAACGGGGCATATCTAGTTCAACTCAGTATTGGAAACTAAGTAAAACAGGAGCTTCTCTTCAGTCCAATACACTGCATTTGCTGGGAACAGACGCGAGTGCTATTTGCACTGTTTATGGCCAGAAAAGCACAATAGTGGTGTTCTTACCCTGAATTAACACTTAATGCTAGAACTTGAAACTGAATGTGATTCAACTCCGTTTAGGAAGTTGTATTGAACCCCAGTTGGCCTTACAAGAAAAACACTCTGCTTTTGAGAAACAGGCACTCTTGCCCTCTACTGTGTTTCCTATAGGGCCACTACAGTGAGCTAGCTCAGAACAAAAGAACTGTGCTTCCTACACAAACTGGGCATATCTAGTTCAACTCAGTATTGGTAACTAAGTAAAACAGGAGCTTCTATTCAGTCCAATACACTGCATTTGCTGGGAACAGATGCGAGTGCTATTTGCACTGTTTATGGCCAGAAAAGCACACTAGTGGTGTTCTTACCCTGAATTAACACTTAATGCTAGAACTTGAAACTGAATGTGATTCAACTCCGTTTAGGAAGTTGTATTGAACCCCAGTTGACCTTACAAAAAAAAACACTCTGCTTTTGAGAAACAGGCACTCTTGCACTCTACTGTGTTTCCTATAGGGCCAGTACAGTGAGCTCGCTCAGAACAAAGAACTGTGCTTCCTACACAAACGGGGCATATCTAGTTCAACTCAGTATTGGAAACTAAGTAAAACAGGAGCTTCTCTTCAGTCCAATACACTGCATTTCCTGGGAACAGACGCGAGTGCTATTTGCACTGATTATGGCCAGAAAACACAATAGTGGTGTTCTTACCCTGAATTAACACTTAATGCTAGAACTTGAAACTGAATGTGATTCAACTCCGTTTAGGAAATTGTATTGAACCCAAGTTGGCCTTACAAGAAAAACACTCTGCTTTTGAGAAACAGGCACTCTTGCCCTCTACTGTGATTCCTATAGGGCCAGTACAGTGAGCTAGCTCAGAACAAAAGAACTGTGCTTCCTACACAAACGGGGCATATCTAGTTCAACTCAGTATTGGAAACTAAGTAAAACAGGAGCTTCTCTTCAGTCCAATACACTGCATTTGCTGGGAACAGACGCGAGTGCTATTTGCACTGTTTATGGCCAGAAAAGCACAATAGTGGTGTTCTTACCCTGAATTAACAGTTAATGCTAGAACTTGAAACTGAATGTGATTCAACTCCATTTAGGAAGTTGTATTGAACCCCAGTTGGCCTTACAAGAAAAACACTCTGCTTTTGAGAAACAGGCACTCTTGCCCTCTACTGTGTTTCCTAGAGGGCCAGTAGAGTGAGCTAGCTCTAAACAAAAGAACTGTGCTTCCTACACAAACGGGGCATATCTAGTTCAACTCAGTATTGGAAACTAAGTAAAACAAGAGCTTCTCTTCAGTCCAATAGAGTGCATTTGCTGGGAACAGACACGAGTGCTATTTGCACTGTTTATGGCCAGTAAAGCACAATTGTGGTGTTCTTAACCTGAATTAACACTTAATGCTAGAACTTGAAACTGAATGTGGTTCAACTCTGTTTAGGAAGTTGTACTGAACCCCAGTTGGCCTTACAAGAAAAACACTCTGCTTTTGAGAAACAGGCACTCTTGCACTCTACTGTGTTTCCTGTAGGGCCAGTACAGTGAGCTAGCTCAGAACAAAAGAACTGTGCTTCCTACACAAACGGGGCATATCTAGTTCAACTCAGTATTGGAAACTAAGTAAAACAGGAGCTTCTCTTCAGTCCAATACACTGCATTTGCTGGGAACAGATGCGAGGGCTATTTGCAGTGTTTATGGCCAGAAAAGCACAATAGTGGTGTTCTTACCCTGAATTAACACTTAATGCTAGAACTTGAAACTGAATGTGATTCAACTCCGTTTAGGAAGTTGTATTGAACCCCAGTTGGCCTTACAAGAAAAACACTCTGCTTTTGAGAAACAGGCACTCTTGCACTCTACTGTGTTTCCTATAAGGCCAGTACAGTGAGCTATCTCAGAACAAAAGAACTGTGCTTCCTACACAAACGGGGCATATCTAGTTCAACTCAGTATTGGAAACTAAGTAAAACAGGAGCTTCTCTTCAGTCCAATACACTGCATTTGCTGGGAACAGACGCGAGTGCTATTTGCACTGTTTATGGCCAGAAAACACAATAGTGGTGTTCTTACCCTGAATTAACACTTAATGCTAGAACTTGAAACTGAATGTTATTCAACTCCGTTTAGGAAATTGTATTGAACCCCAGTTGGCCTTACAAGAAAAACACTCTGCTTTTGAGAAACAGGCACTCTTGCACTCTACTGTGATTCCTATAGGGCCAGTACAATGAGCTAGCTCAGAACAAAAGAAGTGTGCTTCCTACACAAACGGGGCATATCTAGTTCAACTCAGTATTGGAAACTAAGTAAAACAGGAGCTTCTCTTCAGTCCAATACACTGCATTTGCTGGGAACAGATACAAGGGCTATTTGCAGTGTTTATGGCCAGAAAAGCACAATAGTGGTGTTCTTACCCTGAATTAACACTTAATGCTAGAACTTGAAACTGAATGTGATTCAACTCCGTTTAGGAAGTTGTATTGAACCCCAGTTGTCCTTACAAGAAAAACACTCTGCTTTTGAGAAACAGGCACTCTTGCACTCTACTGTGTTTCCTATAGGGCCAGTACAGTGAGCTAGCTCAGAACAAAAGAACTGTGCTTCCTACACAAACGGGGTATATCTAGTTCAACTCAGTATTGGAAATTAAGTAAAACAGGAGCTTCTCTTCAGTCCAATACACTGCATTTGCTGGGAACAGATGCGAGTGCTATTTGCACTGTTTATGGCCAGAAAACACAATAGAGGTGTTCTTACCCTGAATTAACACTTAATGCTAGAACTTGAAACTGAATGTGATTCAACTCCGTTTAGGAAGTTGTATTGAACCCCAGTTGGCCTTACAAGAAAAACACTCTGCTTTTGAGAAACAGGCAATCTTGCCCTCTACTGTGTTTCCTATAGGGCCAGTACAGTGAGCTAGCTCAGCACAAAAGAACTGTGCTTCCTACACAAACGGGGCATATCTAGTTCAACTCAGTATTGGAAACTAAGTAAAACAGGAGCTTCCTTTCAGTCAAATACACTGCATTTGCTGGGAACAGACGCGACTGCTATTTGCACTGTTTATGGCCAGAAAAGCACAATAGTGGTGTTCTTACCCTGAATTAACACTTAATGCTAGAACTTGAAACTGAATGTGATTCAACTCCGTTTATGAAGTTGTATTGAACCCCAGTTGGCCTTACAAGAAAAACACTCTGCTTTTGAGAAACAGGCACTCTAGCACTCTACTGTGTTTCCTATAGGGCCAGTACAGTGAGCTAGTGCAGAACAAAAGAACTGTGCTTCCTACACAAACGGGGCATATCTAGTTCAACTCAGTATTGGAAACTAAGTAAAACAGGAGCTTCTCTTCAGTCCAATACACTGCATTTGCTGGGGACAGATGCGAGGGCTATTTGCTGTGTTTATGGCCAGAAAAGCACACTAGTGGTGTTCTTACCCTGAATTAACACTTAATGCTAGAACTTGAAACTGAATGTGATTCAACTCCCTTTTGGAAGTTGTATTGAACACCAGTTGGTGTGGTGGTAATCTAATTGTATTGAAATATTATTTTGATTTGTACTGAAATATTAATTTGATTGTATGTTAATAAATAAAGTTGTCTGGGGGTCAGAGCTATTAGAGCCATAGCAAGAGTGTGGCGGTGGTGGCACACGCCTTTAATCCCATAGATATCTGTGTGTTCAGGGTCAGAGCTATTAGAGCCATAGCAAGAGTGTGGCGGTGGCAGCACACGCCTTTAATCCCATAAGATCTCTGTGCGTTCAGGGATACAGCCAGCATTGGAGACATATGCCTTTAAGACCTAGGGGGCTGTACATTCAGACAGTGACGAGGCAGTCATGTGTTTGGGTTTACAACCAATGAGAAGGCAGAACAACATACTTTAAAAATACGAACCGACAGGAGGTAGCTCTTTTTTCGCGAAGCTGGGACAGCAGGAGGAAGGGTGAGATTTTAGCTCTGAGCTCTGACCTCTCGGCTTTCTCTTTTACATTGTTTCTGTGTTTCTTATTTAATAAGACGGTTGGTTACATCTACATCTGGCGCCCAACGTGGGGCGAATCCATTAAAAACTGCTTGGCTTGGCGGCAGGTCCGCTTTCCCGCAAGGGCGGCAGGCGGCCCGCGGCGGCGGTGGCGGCGGCGGCGGCAGCGGCGGCACACGGCGGCCGGCGGCGATCGGCTTGTTAGTCCAAGCTGCTGGCGTCCTAGTCCGGGTAGCAACTTCTAGCCCGGGCCTAGGTCTGTGAGCAGCTTGCCTAAAGCCGGTGCTACAAACAACTCAGACCTGCCCTGCCTGTAAAGCCAACGCACATGGTCGGAGCTTAAGGAAGCCAGACCCAAGCCTTGACTCGGCACAAGAGGGAACACGTGGCTGCATTTAAGCTTTAGCCGGCTACGCTTTCTTGTGCGTTCTCTCTTTTCTCTCTCTCTCTCTCTCTCTCTCTCTCTCTCTCTCTCTCTCTCTCTCTCTCTCTCGATTTACACCTGGGACACTAGGTGGCTGCTTTGAAAATCCCCTCGGATTTCTACTGTTCTACGCAGATTTGGTAAGTCATAATATATCAGATATTTTAAAGGAAACTATCTAAAAGAGAATTTTTTTTCCACATTAAAAAACAAATGGGTTTTATGTGTGCATTGGAAGAAAATTGGTTTTTGTTCGAAATTTTAGGCAGTCTGGCAATGGAACAACTATATAATATTAGTATTGGTGGAATTATGCACCTCATCACTATAATAATCCACATTTTAATATTTAAAAAGATAGTCCATTTAAGTGCCAGGATAACAGCGTTAGAAGAACTTGTTAAACCTGTAAAAATTCAGACAGAAGAAATTAACAGTGAAGTTGTTTCAAGTCGGGATCATAAGGTTGCAGAAAGAAAGCCTGTTTTCACACAGTCACCCTTAATTTATCCTGTAACAGTACAGCAGATGCCTGATCAAATGGCTACACAAAATACTTGGGCTCCAATTGAAATGTTGGATTTAAAAAGGTTTAAGGAGGCAATAGTATCTTATGGCATGCATTCCCCATATGTAAAGCAAATGTTAAACACTTGGTCAACATATAATAGGATAGTACCACAGGACTGGCGGGACCTCGCACAAGGTGTTCTGGAACCCAGCCAGAGACTTCAATTTCTGACTTGGTTTAAGGAGGAGGCTAAAAACATAGAAAAACAGTGGAGGGATAAAGGAGTACAAGTTTGCCAGGATCAGCTTATGGGCGAAGGCCAATATGCTTCAGCACAAGCACAATGTTTATATGATGTCCAAACCCTAATTTTATGTCGAACGGCAGCCTTGAATGCATGGGACAAAGTTGAGGAACCAGGAAAAAAATCTGAGTCATTTACAAAGGTGAAGCAAGGCCCAAAAGAGTCTTTTACAGATTTTTTACAAAGACTGGCTTCAGCAGTAAAGAGAACGGTCTCGGATTCAGAAGCTGGTAAGGCAATAATTGAATCTTTGGCCTTTGAGAATTCGAATGCAGCATGCAAAAGAATAATCAGGCCATTAAGGGCAAGATCTGCACCTATGGAAGATTGGATTAGAGAAACAATTAATGTTGAAGCTGATGAGCATGATGATACATGGGTAGGAGAAGTAATTTCAAAAGGTTTGAGGAGTGTTAGATGTTTTGGATGTGGAAAGCAAGGACATTTGAAAAGGGACTGTAGACAGGTCATTTCCAGAAACAATGTTTCTTCAAGGAACAATGGCAACAGAATGCCCCTTCCTTCTGGAGTATGCAGAAGGTGTGGTAAGGGAAAACACTGGACCAACGAATGTAGATCAACAAAGGACAGACAGGGTAATCCTTTGCCTCAGTCTTCGGGAAACTCCCAGAGGGGCCTCAGGCAGGCCCCCAGTGCAAATCCAGTTCAAACCTTTCCGGCAGCCATAGAGGAAATGCCTGCTCTGGAGAGCGATTAAATAACCAAATGCCTATTGGAATAAATCATGCTGGTCAGAATGATGAAACAGAGAGAATAGAAAATTCAGGAGAAAACATAAAGAAAATTTTTTGGCAAACTTCTATTAATGAACAAAGACCAAAATTAACGATAAAAATAAATGGTGTTTTGTTGTCTGGTCTGGTAGACACAGGTGCGGACGTTACCATAATTGCACCAGAATTTTGGCATCCAACTTGGCCTCTTCAGGAGGTAAACGTTCAACTGTTAGGAATTGGGACATTATCTCAGGTGAAACAGAGTGCAAGATGGCTCGAATGTACAGGTCCAGAAGGACAGAGAGGAAAATTAAAACCATATGTGGCTAACATAACTATGAACCTGTGGGGTCGAGACTTGTTGCAACAATGGAATACTCAGATTAACATCCCTCCAATCTCAGAAACAAATCATAAACTAGCACATGTTACTGAGAGAAATATTAGAAGATATTGTTCTAATGAGTGGTCACCAGCCATCCATATTATACAAGAACAGGGCACAATAACTGATGATCTTCCAAAGACACCAACAGCTCTACCTTTAAAATGGTTAACAGACAAGCCTGTATGGGTCCAGCAATGGCCTTTAACAACAGAGAAACTCCAGGCTTTAGAAGAGCTGGTAGAAGAACAGTTAAATGCTCAGCATATTGAAGAATCAACCAGCCCTTGGAATTCTCCTGTATTTGTTATTAAAAAGAAATCTGGTAAATGGAGAATGGTAACAGACCTTAGGGCAATTAACAAAGTAATTCAGCCAATGGGTTCTCTACAATCTGGGATGCCTTTGCCTACTCTGTTACCAAAAGGATGGCCTCTCATAGTTATTGATTTAAAAGACTGTTTCTTTTCAATACCCTTACAAGAAAAAGACAGAGAAAGATTTGCTTTTACAGTGCCTACTTATAATAATTCTCAACCGGTTAAAAGATTTCAATGGAGGGTCCTCCCACAGGGAATGTTGAATAGCCCAACTCTGTGCCAATATTTTGTACAACAGCCATTGGAAGTGATACGTAAAAAATTTCCTAAATCTATAATTTATCATTATATGGACGATATTTTACTAGCTGACTCAAATGCAGATACTTTAGAAATAATGTTTGAAGAAGTAAAGAAAATTTTGCCTCGCTGGGGATTACAAATTGCTCCTGAAAAGATACAAAGAGGAGATTCTATTAATTATTTAGGATATAAAATAGAGCTACAAAAAATTAGACCCCAAAAGGTGCAAATTCGGAGAGATAGACTACAGACTCTTAATGACTTTCAAAGATTATTTGGAGATATTTCTCATCTACGAACTATTGTTGGGGTAAAAAATGATGAACTGACTAATTTGTTCAAAACCTTAGAAGGTGACAAGGACTTAAATAGTCCAAGAGAATTATCACCTGAAGCTGAGAAAGAATTAGCATTGGTAGAAAAGAAAGTGCATGAAGGACACGTGAATCGTATTGATCCAAAGCTGGATTGCATTTTGGTTATCTTACCTTCTAGGCGTTCTCCTACTGGAATATTAATGCAGAGGGAAGATATTATATTGGAATGGATATTTTTACCAAATAAACCAAATAAAAAATTAAAAACTTATGTGGAAAAAATCTCTGACTTGATTTACAAAGGAAAAATGAGACTTCGTCAATTAGCAGGCATAGACCCAGCAGAAATTGTCGTACCATTAACTAAGGAGGACATTGAAAAATTATGGACAGAAAGTGAACCTTGGCAAAGAGCTTGCAGTAATTTTTTGGGAGAAATTAACAGCAAATATCCCAAAAGCAATAGAATTGATCTTATAAAGAGAGCTGAATGGATCTTGCCTCGAATTGTACGGCAAAAACCCATATCTGGAGTTCGTACATTTTATACAGATGCCAACAAAGAAGGAAAGGCAGGTTACAAATCAGAAAATTTAAGTAAAGTGGTTCAAAGTCCGTATAATTCAGTGCAAAAATCAGAATTGTATGCTATTCTGTTGGTATTAATGGATTTTTCAGAACCTCTCAACATAGTAACTGACTCTCAGTATGCTGAAAGAGTGGTGTTACATATTGAGACTGCAGAATTTATCCCTGATGCTTCAGAATTAACTTCACTATTTATTCAATTACAAGATACAATCAGGAAAAGGAATCATCCTTTATATATAACTCACATTCGATCCCATACTGGTCTGCCAGGCCCTCTAGCACAAGGCAATGAAGAGATTGATAAATTATTGATAGGAAATGTGCTGGAGGCCTCAGAATTTCATAAAAAACATCACGTTAATAGTAAAGGTTTAAAAAAGGATTTTTCCATAACCTGGCAACAAGCCAAAGAAATAATAAAGAAATGTCCTACTTGTTCCTTCTACAATCAGACGCCATTACCAGCAGGATGTAACCCAAAGGGTACTCAGAGAAATGAAATCTGGCAGATGGACGTGTTTCACTTTGCAGAATTTGGAAAATTGAAATATGTACACCACACTATCGATACTTATTCAGGATTTCAATGGGCAACTGCTTTGAGTTCTGAAAAAGCTGATTCTGTAATCACTCATTTGCTAGAAGTTATGGCCATCATGGGTATACCTGCACAAATCAAAACTGACAATGCTCCATCATATGTCTCTGTTAAAATGAAACAGTTTTTTGCTTATTACAATATAAAGCATATTACAGGTATACCACATAATCCTACAGGTCAAGCAGTTATAGAAAGATCAAACAGAACTCTAAAGGATATGCTAAATAAACAGAAAGAAGTAACAAAAACCCCCAGAAATAGACTGCATAATGCTCTATTAACTTTGAATTTTCTGAATGCCAATGAGAAAGGAACAACAGCTGCAGAGAGACATTGGATAATAGAAAAAACTACAGAATTAAATCAGCCTATATACTTTAAGGATGTGCTGACCTCAGAGTGGAAACCAGGGTATGTATTACGGTGGGGACGAGGTTTTGCTTTTGTTTCTACAGGAGAAGATAAGCTGTGGGTACCATCAAAATTGATAAAGGTTCGATTTGAACAAAAGAAACCTCTTAATTAGAGGAGGTGATAGTTCATCAACCAGCATGAACATCCAATTTAAACTAACTTGTACCTGTAACACATGTCTTTTCATTTAATCAGATAATAACTTGCCAAAGGAACATCCCCAAAATTAGTCTTGGGGGAAGGTTTTTGTTTTTGTCTTTTAGGAGAATGAAGGTTAAGGAATCTGAAGAACACAAGACAAATGAGACAACTGAAGAAAAGGGACAAATCATCTATCCCAGGAAACAAAGTGAAACGGCGTATGGGTATATATAATCTAAAAAAAATTTATGTCTTCTTAAATGTTTGTTTCTGCTTTTCTCTGAAGATTTAACACTATTGGTTTTCTAATAGTCCCAGTTCAATTAAAATTTAAAGCTGACTTTGGAGTTGGAGAATGGCTCTCTCCTTCTTTAAACTCAAGCATGTTGTTAAAAGGAAAATGCAAACTCCCTATATCATGCCAGAAAGAGCCATTTTCTGCTATGGGACAGGACAAAAGCCAAATTAATTAAGGGACTATTCTATTACTAATCTCAACTCTTTGATTCTATTCTGATTCTTTAAACTTTTCTTAAAGTATAAATTTTATATCAAAATTTACAAGATTAATAGATACATATACATTTTAAACTTTGTTAAGATAGGAATGGTCATATAGAGTACTAACTAATTCTAGAAAAAAGGCTTCAATTAGCTGCATATATATGTCTTTGTGTTCGAGTCTCTTATCAGTTTTCTGCAGGAAATCATGGCCAGGCCTAACATCAACTGAAGTCTCCAGGAAGAAAATGGGGCCCCACAACAACAACAACAATTCCACGTGGACAATAATAATATCATTAAGCTGACAAACATCATCCATAGATCAGCTTTGAACTACAAGGTGCTCAGAGCAAATTTGAGATGACTAGCTGAGATGATCCAGTCTCAAAGACTACTTGAATAAGGACTTGAGATAAACCCTCAACTTTGGCATTATACACAGACTGGATAATGAAGGATATAGTTACCTCTCCTAGAATTTGACAATTAACCTAAAATTTTTCTTTCAGGATAAAGAAAACTTCGCCCATACCCAGCAGGAAGCAATTTTAAGAATACGACGCCCACATTCCCAAAGAGGTGGTGTGGGGCGGGTGGTTTTTTGGTCTTTTTAATGGGTTTTGGGTCTGGGATAATTTTCAGTATTTAGGGGGGTTGGTTACAAGTTATTGTCAAGGGTTAGGAAAAAGGCTAAGCACAGGAGATTAGATTTAAGGTTCTTTTTAAAAAAAAAAAAAAGAAAGAAAGAAAGAAAGAAAGAAAAGAAAAGAAAAAGACAATTACTAGTTTTAAATACTTTACATTATTACCAACTATTAGGATATAAAGAAATGAAAGTTAGTAGTTATAGACATTACAATAGAAATTGTAGTCATATTAGATACGTTTTAAAAATTGAGCAGATATGTTTTAGACAGGTCATCTTCAAACCCTTCAGAGATCTACCGAATATGGCATTTAAAATGTTTTAATAACTTAGAAATTTTTCTTTTTTGAGACATGTCAGCTCCTGGCAGTACCAATCTACTTTAGAGAAAATATGGGCATTGAAGAAACTGCATATGGAGTCAACTTTCATTCTGGCAAAAGTTAGCCACTGGACAACAAAGTATCCTCGAATCAACAGGACAAAATGGACAGACAGATCACGAAACAAGGGACTACTGATTCTTGCCAAAACAAGTGTGGTTATGGCTTTATCAAAAGGCATCTTCTGAGGCCAGGACAATATGGCCCCATCCCTGAAGTGGCCTTCGCATCCGGAAAAGGTACGGTGCCCTTTTCTTCTAAGGCAGCTTAACAGGCAGAGGGCCGATGGATTCTGTTGTACAATGGAACAGCAGCTGAAAGCTCATGCCTCTCAAAAGTAGACTGGCATTTAATAGAAGGATGTGGAGAAGAAGGGGATGCTGAGATGAAGCCATATATATACACAGCCAAGAAGAATGGACAGCTGAATTAAAAAACTGTCAACAATTTCCAGAATTTAAAATCCTGAATCATGACAGGACACTAGTGGAATTCAGGTGTTTCTGGTACGTGGACTGCTCTCACCCAATGTGAGGTTGAACTGTTGACCTTGTGTACATCCTACTTCACAAATGAGTCTGTCAGATACACTAAGCCTATAGGCTGAAGATGATGCCCCAACACTGCGGAGAAACCTCAGGTGACTGCCCAGGCAGCTGGCTGTTTCTGTCAACTCACAAAATTTTTTGGAAGTTGCTTGCATGCACTTCCTGTTTTTATTTTTGTTAGCTACTATTATTCCCTTCTTGGGTCTCTGAGGGAGTTGAAGATTAGTTAGTTATGGTTGAAGATTAGTTAGTTATAGTTGAAAATTAATTAGGATAGAAAGTACATTAGATACATCTTGGATTTACCAAAATAGGATAGATAATGGAATTATTTTCTCTGATTTGTCAAATACCTGTTTAGGTATTTATTACTTGTATATATTGTATATAGTTATTGTACTTTTGTATATAGTTTTTCTTTTGTTAGTCATAACCTTTTGCTTTTTTTCTTTTTATTAAAATAGAAAAGGGGAAATGTGGTGGTAATCTAATTGTATTGAAATATTATTTTGATTTGTACTGAAATATTAATTTGATTGTATGTTAATAAATAAAGTTGTCTGGGGGTCAGAGCTATTAGAGCCATAGCAAGAGTGTGGCGGTGGTGGCACACGCCTTTAATCCCATAGATATCTGTGTGTTCAGGGTCAGAGCTATTAGAGCCATAGCAAGAGTGTGGCGGTGGCAGCACACGCCTTTAATCCCATAAGATCTCTGTGCGTTCAGGGATACAGCCAGCATTGGAGACATATGCCTTTAAGACCTAGGGGGCTGTACATTCAGACAGTGACGAGGCAGTCATGTGTTTGGGTTTACAACCAATGAGAAGGCAGAACAACATACTTTAAAAATACGAACCGACAGGAGGTAGCTATTTTTTCGCGAAGCTGGGACAGCAGGAGGAAGGGTGAGATTTTAGCTCTGAGCTCTGACCTCTCGGCTTTCTCTTTTACATTGTTTCTGTGTTTCTTATTTAATAAGACGGTTGGTTACATCTACAAGTTGGCCTTACAAGAAAAACACTCTGCTTTTGAGAAACAGGCACTCTTGCACTCTACTGTGTTTCCTATAGGGCCAGTACAGTGAGCTGGCTCAGAACAAAAGAACTGTGCTTCCTACACATACGGGGCATATCTAGTTCAACTCAGTATTGGAAACTAAGTAAAATAGGGGCTTCTCTTCAGTCCAATACACTGCATTTGCTGTGAACAGAGGCGAGTGCTATTTGCACTGTTTATGGCCAGAAAAGCACAGTAGTGGTGTTCTTACCCTGAAATAACACTTAATGCTAGAAACTGAAACTGAATTTGATTCAACTCCGTTTAGGAATTTGTACTGAACCCCAGTTGGCCTTACAAGAAAAACACTCTGCTTTTGAGAAACAGGTACTCTTGCACTCTACTGTGTTTCCTATAGGGCCAGTACAGTGAGCTAGCTCTAAACAAAAGAACTGTGCTTCCTACACAAACAGGGCATATCTAGTTCAACTCAGTATTGGAAACTAAGTAAAACAGGAGCTTCTCTTCAGTCCAATACACTGCATTTGCTGGGAACAGATGCGAGTGCTATTTGCATTGTTAATGACCAGAAAAGCACACTAGTGGTGTTCTTACTCTGAATTAACGCTTAATGCTAGAACTTGAAACTGAATGTGATTCAACTCCGTTTAGGAAGTTTTATTGAAGCCCAGTTGGCCTTACAAGAAAAACACTCTGCTTTTGAGAAACAGGCACTCTTGCACTCTACTGTGTTTCCTATAAGGCCAGTACAGTGAGCTATCTCAGAACAAAAGAACTGTGCTTCCTACACAAACGGGGCATATCTAGTTCAACTCAGTATTGGAAACTAAGTAAAACAGGAGCTTCTCTTCAGTCCAATACACTGCATTTGCTGGGAACAGACGCGAGTGCTATTTGCACTGTTTATGGCCAGAAAACACAATAGTGGTGTTCTTACCCTGAATTAACACTTAATGCTAGAACTTGAAACTGAATGTTATTCAACTCCGTTTAGGAAATTGTATTGAACCCCAGTTGGCCTTACAAGAAAAACACTCTGCTTTTGAGAAACAGGCACTCTTGCACTCTACTGTGATTCCTATAGGGCCAGTACAATGAGCTAGCTCAGAACAAAAGAAGTGTGCTTCCTACACAAACGGGGCATATCTAGTTCAACTCAGTATTGGAAACTAAGTAAAACAGGAGCTTCTCTTCAGTCCAATACACTGCATTTGCTGGGAACAGATGCAAGGGCTATTTGCAGTGTTTATGGCCAGAAAAGCACAATAGTGGTGTTCTTACCCTGAATTAACACTTAATGCTAGAACTTGAAACTGAATGTGATTCAACTCCGTTTAGGAAGTTGTATTGAACCCCAGTTGTCCTTACAAGAAAAACACTCTGCTTTTGAGAAACAGGCACTCTTGCACTCTACTGTGTTTCCTATAGGGCCAGTACAGTGAGCTAGCTCAGAACAAAAGAACTGTGCTTCCTACACAAACGGGGTATATCTAGTTCAACTCAGTATTGGAAATTAAGTAAAACAGGAGCTTCTCTTCAGTCCAATACACTGCATTTGCTGGGAACAGATGCGAGTGCTATTTGCACTGTTTATGGCCAGAAAACACAATAGAGGTGTTCTTACCCTGAATTAACACTTAATGCTAGAACTTGAAACTGAATGTGATTCAACTCCGTTTAGGAAGTTGTATTGAACCCCAGTTGGCCTTACAAGAAAAACTCTCTGCTTTTGAGAAACAGGCAATCTTGCCCTCTACTGTGTTTCCTATAGGGCCAGTACAGTGAGCTAGCTCAGCACAAAAGAACTGTGCTTCCTACACAAACGGGGCATATCTAGTTCAACTCAGTATTGGAAACTAAGTAAAACAGGAGCTTCCTTTCAGTCAAATACACTGCATTTGCTGGGAACAGACGCGACTGCTATTTGCACTGTTTATGGCCAGAAAAGCACAATAGTGGTGTTCTTACCCTGAATTAACACTTAATGCTAGAACTTGAAACTGAATGTGATTCAACTCCGTTTAGGAAGTTGTATTGAACCCCAGTTGGCCTTACAAGAAAAACACTCTGCTTTTGAGAAACAGGCACTCTAGCACTCTACTGTGTTTCCTATAGGGCCAGTACAGTGAGCTAGTGCAGAACAAAAGAACTGTGCTTCCTACACAAACGGGGCATATCTAGTTCAACTCAGTATTGGAAACTAAGTAAAACAGGAGCTTCTCTTCAGTCCAATACACTGCATTTGCTGGGGACAGATGCGAGGGCTATTTGCTGTGTTTATGGCCAGAAAAGCACACTAGTGGTGTTCTTACCCTGAATTAACACTTAATGCTAGAACTTGAAACTGAATGTGATTCAACTCCCTTTTGGAAGTTGTATTGAACACCAGTTGGCCTTACAAGAAAAACACTCTGCTTTTGAGAAACAGGCACTCTTGCAATCTACTGTGTTTCCTATAGGGCCAGTACAGTGAGCTGGCTCAGAACAAAAGAACTGTGCTTCCTACACATACGGGGCATATCTAGTTCAACTCAGTATTGGAAACTAAGTAAAATAGGGGCTTCTCTTCAGTCCAATACACTGCATTTGCTGTGAACAGAGGCGAGTGCTATTTGCACTGTTTATGGCCAGAAAAGCACAGTAGTGGTGTTCTTACCCTGAAATAACACTTAATGCTAGAAACTGAAACTGAATTTGATTCAACTCCGTTTAGGAATTTGTACTGAACCCCAGTTGGCCTTACAAGAAAAACACTCTGCTTTTGAGAAACAGGTACTCTTGCACTCTACTGTGTTTCCTATAGGGCCAGTACAGTGAGCTAGCTCTAAACAAAAGAACTGTGCTTCCTACACAAACAGGGCATATCTAGTTCAACTCAGTATTGGAAACTAAGTAAAACAGGAGCTTCTCTTCAGTCCAATACACTGCATTTGCTGGGAACAGACGCGAGTGCTATTTGCATTGTTAATGACCAGAAAAGCACACTAGTGGTGTTCTTACTCTGAATTAACGCTTAATGCTAGAACTTGAAACTGAATGTGATTCAACTCCGTTTAGGAAGTTTTATTGAAGCCCAGTTGGCCTTACAAGAAAAACACTCTGCTCTTGAGAAACAGGCACTCTTGCACTCTACTGTGTTTCCTATAGGGCCAGTACAGTGAGCTAGCTCAGAACAAAAGAACTGTGCTTCCTACACAAACGGGGCATATCTAGTTCAACTCAGTATTGGAAACTAAGTAAAACAGAAGCTTCTCTTCAGTCAAGTACACTGCATTGGCTGCGAACAGACGTGAGTCCTATTTGCACTGTTTATGGCCAGAAAAGCACACTAGTGGTGTTCTTACCCTGAATTAACACTTAATGCTAGAACTTGAAACTGAATGTGATTCAACTCCGTTTAGGAAGTTGTATTGAACCCCAGTTGACCTTACAAGAAAAACACTCTGCTTTTGAGAAACAGGCACTCTTGCACTCTACTGTGTTTCCTAGAGGGCCAGTACAGTGAGCTAGCTCTAAACAAAAGAACTGTGTTTCCTACACAAAAGGGGCATATCTAGTTCAACTCAGTATTGGAAACTAAGTAAAACAGGAGCTTCTCTTCAGTCCAATACAGTGCATTTGCTGGGAACAGACACGAGTGCTATTTGCACTGTTTATGGCCAGAAAAGCACATTAGTGGTATTCATAACCTGAATTAACACTTAATGCTAGAACTTGAAACTGAATGTGGTTCAACTCTTTTAGGAAGTTGTATTGAACCCCAGTTGGCCTTACAAGAAAAACACTCTGCTTTTGAGAAACAGGCACTCTTGCACTCTACTGTGTTTCCTATAGGGCCAGTACAGTGAGCTAGCTCAGAACAAAAGAACTGTGCTTCCTACACAAACGGGGCATATGTAGTTCAACTCAGTATTGGAAACTAAGTAAAACAGGAGCTTCTCTTCAGTCCAATACACTGCATTTGCTGTGAACAGACGCGAATGCTATTTGCACTGTTTATGGCCAGAAAAGCACAATAGTGGTTTTCTTACCCTGAATTAACACTTAATGCTAGAACTTGAAACTGAATGTGATTCAACTCCGTTTAGAAAGTTGTATTTAACCCCAGTTGGCCTTACAAGAAAAACACTCTGCTTTTGAGAAACAGGCACTCTTTCACTCTACTGTGTTTCCTATAGGGCCAGTACAGTGAGCTGGCTCACAACAAAAGAACTGTGCTTCCTACACAAACGGGGCATATCTAGTTCAACTCAGTATTGGAAACTAAGTAAAACAGGAGCTTCCTTTCAGTCAAATACACTGCATTTGCTGGGAACAGACGCGAGTGCTATTTGCACTGTTTATGGCCACAAAAGCACAATAGTGGTGTTCTTACCCTGAATTAACACTTAATGCTAGAACTTGAAACTGAATGTGATTCAACTCCGTTTAGGAAGTTGTATTGAACCCCAGTTGGCCTTACAAGAAAAACACTCTGCTTTTGAGAAACAGGCACTCTTGTACTCTACTGTGTTTCCTATAGGGCCAGTACAGTGAGCTAGTGCAGAACAAAAGAACTGTTCTTCCTACACAAACGGGGCATATCTAGTTCAACTCAGTATTGGAAACTAAGTAAAACAGGAGCTTCTCTTCAGTCCAATACACTGCATTTGCTGGGAACAGATGCGAGGGCTATTTGCAGTGTTTATGGCCAGAAAAGCACACTAGTGGTGTTCTTACCCTGAATTAACACTTAATGCTAGAACTTGAAACTGAATGTGATTCAACTCCGTTTTGGAAGTTGTATTGAACCCCAGTTGGCCTTTCAAGAAAAACACTCTGCTTTTGAGAAACAGGCACTCTTGCCCTCTACTGTGTTTCTTATAGGGCCAGTACAGTGAGCTCGCTCAGAACAAAAGAACTGTGCTTCCTACACAAACGGGGCATATCTAGTTCAACTCAGTATTGGAAACTAAGTAAAACAGGAGCTTCTCTTCAGTCAAATACACTGCACTTGCTGGGAACAGATGCGAGTGCTATTTGCATTGTTTATGACCAGAAAAGCACACTAGTGGTGTTCTTACCCTGAATTAACACTTAATGCTAGAACTTGAAACTGAATGTGATTCAACTCCGTTTAGGAAGTTTTATTGAAGCCCAGTTGGCCTTCCAAGAAAAACACTCTGCTCTTGAGAAACAGGCTTTCTTGCACTCTACTGTGTTTCCTATAGGGCCAGTACAGTGAGCTAGTGCAGAACAAAAGAACTGTGCTTCCTACACAAACGGGGCATATCTAGTTCAACTCAGTATTGGAAACTAAGTAAAACAGGAGCTTCTCTTCAGTCCAATACACTGCATTTGCTGGGAACAGATGCGAGGGCTATTTGCAGTGTTTATGGCCAGAAAAGCACACTAGTGGTGTTCTTACCCTGAATTAACACTTAATGCTAGAACTTGAAACTGAATGTGATTCAACTCCGTTTTGGAAGTTGTATTGAACCCCAGTTGGCCTTACAAGAAAAACACTCTGCTTTTGAGAAACAGGCACTCTTGCACTCTACTGTGTTTCCTATAGGGCCAGTACAGTGAGCTAGCTCAGAACAAAAGAACTGTGCTTCCTACACAAACGGGGCATATCTAGTTCAACTCAGTATTGGAAACTAAGTAAAACAGAAGCTTCTCTTCAGTCAAGTACACTGCATTGGCTGGGAACAGACGTGAGTCCTATTTGCACTGTTTATGGCCAGAAAAGCACACTAGTGGTGTTCTTACCCTGAATTAACACTTAATGCTAGAACTTGAAACTGAATGTGATTCAACTCCGTTTAGGAAGTTGTATTGAACCCCAGTTGGCCTTACAAGAAAAACACTCTGCTTTTGAGAAACAGGCACTCTTGCACTCTACTGTGTTTCCTATAGGGCCAGTACAGTGAGCTAGCTCAGAACAAAAGAACTGTGCTTCCTACACAAACGGGGTATATCTAGTTCAACTCAGTATTGGAAATTAAGTAAAACAGGAGCTTCTCTTCAGTCCAATACACTGCATTTGCTGGGAACAGATGAGAGTGTTATTTGCACTGTTTATGGCCAGAAAACACAATAGTGGTGTTCTTACCCTGAATTAACACTTAATGCTAGAACTTGAAACTGAATGTGATTCAACTCCGTTTAGGAAGTTGTATTGAACCCCAGTTGGCCTTACAAGAAAAACACTCTGCTTTTGAGAAACAGGCACTCTTGCCCTCTACTGTGTTTCCTATAGGGCCAGTACAGTGAGCTAGCTCAGAATAAAAGAACTGTGCTTCCTACACAAACGGGGCATATCTAGTTCAACTCAGTATTGGAAACTAAGTAAAACAGGAGCTTCCTTTCAGTCAAATACACTGCATTTTCTGGGAACAGACGCGAGTGCTATTTGCACTGTTTATGGCCACAAAAGCACAATAGTGGTGTTCTTACCCTGAATTAACACTTAATGCTAGAACTTGAAACTGAATGTGATTCAACTCCGTTTAGGAAGTTGTATTGAACCCCAGTTGGCCTTACAAGAAAAACACTCTGCTTTTGAGAAACAGGCACTCTTGTACTCTACTGTGTTTCCTATAGGGCCAGTACAGTGAGCTAGTGCAGAACAAAAGAACTGTTCTTCCTACACAAACGGGGCATATCTAGTTCAACTCAGTATTGGAAACTAAGTAAAACAGGAGCTTCTCTTCAGTCCAATACACTGCATTTGCTGGGAACAGATGCGAGGGCTATTTGCAGTGTTTATGGCCAGAAAAGCACACTAGTGGTGTTCTTACCCTGAATTAACACTTAATGCTAGAACTTGAAACTGAATGTGATTCAACTCCGTTTTGGAAGTTGTATTGAACCCCAGTTGGCCTTACAAGAAAAACACTCTGCTTTTGAGAAACAGGCACTCTTGCCCTCTACTGTGTTTCTTATAGGGCCAGTACAGTGAGCTCGCTCAGAACAAAAGAACTGTGCTTCCTACACAAAAGGGGCATATCTAGTTCAACTCAGTATTGGAAACTAAGTAAAACAGGAGCTTCTCTTCAGTCCAATACAGTGCATTTGCTGGGAACAGACACGAGTGCTATTTGCACTGTTTATGGCCAGAAAAGCACATTAGTGGTATTCATAACCTGAATTAACACTTAATGCTAGAACTTGAAACTGAATGTGGTTCAACTCTTTTAGGAAGCTGTATTGAACCCCAGTTGGCCTTACAAGAAAAACACTCTGCTTTTGAGAAACAGGCTCTCTTGCACTCTCCTGTGTTTCCTATAGGGCCAGTACAGTGAGTTAGCTCAGAACAAAAGAACTGTGCTTCCTACACAAACGGGGCATATCTAGTTCAACTCAGTATTGGAAACTAAGTAAAACAGGAGCTTATCTTCAGTCCAATACACTGCATTTGCTGTGAACAGAGGCGAGTGCTATTTGCACTGTTTATGGCCAGAAAAGCACAATAGTGGTGTTCTTACCCTGAATTAACACTTAATGCTAGAAACTGAAACTGAATTTGATTCAACTCCGTTTAGGAAGTTGTATTGAACCCCAGTTGGCCTTACAAGAAAAACACTCTGCTTTTGAGAAACAGGCTTTCTTGCACTCTACTGTGTTTCCTATAGGGCCAGTACAGTGAGCTGGCTCACAACAAAAGAACTGTGCTTCCTACACAAACGGGGCATATCTAGTTCAACTCAGTATTGGAAACTAAGTAAAACAGGAGCTTCTCTTCAGTCAAATACACTGCACTTGCTGGGAACAGATGCGAGTGCTATTTGCATTGTTTATGACCAGAAAAGCACACTAGTGGTGTTCTTACCCTGAATTAACACTTAATGCTAGAACTTGAAACTGAATGTGATTCAACTCCGTTTAGGAAGTTTTATTGAAGCCCAGTTGGCCTTCCAAGAAAAACACTCTGCTCTTGAGAAACAGGCTTTCTTGCACTCTACTGTGTTTCCTATAGGGCCAGTACAGTGAGCTAGTGCAGAACAAAAGAACTGTGCTTCCTACACAAACGGGGCATATCTAGTTCAACTCAGTATTGGAAACTAAGTAAAACAGGAGCTTCTCTTCAGTCCAATACACTGCATTTGCTGGGAACAGATGCGAGGGCTATTTGCAGTGTTTATGGCCAGAAAAGCACACTAGTGGTGTTCTTACCCTGAATTAACACTTAATGCTAGAACTTGAAACTGAATGTGATTCAACTCCGTTTTGGAAGTTGTATTGAACCCCAGTTGGCCTTACAAGAAAAACACTCTGCTTTTGAGAAACAGGCACTCTTGCACTCTACTGTGTTTCCTATAGGGCCAGTACAGTGAGCTAGCTCAGAACAAAAGAACTGTGCTTCCTACACAAACGGGGCATATCTAGTTCAACTCAGTATTGGAAACTAAGTAAAACAGGAGCTTCTCTTCAATCCAATACACTGCATTTGCTGTGAACAGAGGCGAGTGCTATTTACACTGTTTATGGCCAGAAAAGCACAATAGTGGTGTTCTTACCCTGAAATAACACTTAATGCTAGAAACTGAAACTGAATTTGATTCAACTCCGTTTAGGAAGTTGTATTGAACCCCAGTTGGCCTTACAAGAAAAACACTGTGCTTTTGAGAAACAGGCACTCATTCACTCTACTGTGTTTCCTATAGGGCCAGTACAGTGAGCTGGCTCACAACAAAAGAACTCTGCTTCCTACACAAACGGGGAATATCTAGTTCAACTCAGTATTGGAAACTAAGTAAAACAGGAGCTTCTCTTCAGTCCAATACACTGCATTTGCTGTGAACAGACGCGAATGCTATTTGCACTGTTTATGGCCAGAAAAGCACACTAGTGGTGTTCTTACCCTGAATTAACACTTAATGCTAGAACTTGAAACTGAATGTGATTCAACTCCGTTTAGAAAGTTGTATTGAACCCCAGTTGGCCTTACAAGAAAAACACTCTGCTTTTGAGAAACAGGCTCTCTTGCACTTTCCTGTGTTTCCTATAGGGCCAGTACAGTGAGCTAGCTCAGAACAAAAGAACTGTGCTTCCTACACAAACGGGGCATATCTAGTTCAACTCAGTATTGGAAACTAAGTAAAACAGGAGCTTCTCTTCAGTCCAATACACTGCATATGCTGGGAACAGACGCGAGTGCTATTTGCACTGTTTATGGCCAGAAAAGCACAATAGTGGTGTTCTACCCTGAATTAACACTTAATGCTAGAACTTGAAACTGAATGTGATTCAACTCTGTTTAGGAAGTTGTATTGAAGCCCAGTTGGCCTTACAAGAAAAACACTCTGCTCTTGAGAAACAGGCACTCTAGCACTCTACTGTGTTTCCTACAGAGCCAGTACAGTGAGCTAACTCAGAACAAAAGAACTGTGCTTCCTACACAAACGGGGCATATCTAATTCAACTGAGTATTGGAACCTAAGTAAAACAGGAGCTTCTCTTCAGTCCAATACAGTGCATTTGCTGGGAACAGACGCGAGAGCTATTTGCACTGTTTATGGCCAGAAAAGCACAATAGTGGTGTTCTTACCCTGAATTAACACTTAATGCTAGAACTTGAAAATCAATGTGGTTCAATTCCGTTTAGGAAGTTGTATAGAACCCCAGTTGGCCTTACAAGAAAAACACTCTGCTTTTGAGAAACAGGCACTCTTGCACTCTACTGTGTTTCCTATAGGGCAAGTACAGTGAGCTGGCTCAGAACAAAAGCACTGTGCTTCCTACACAAACGGGGCATATCTAGTTCAACTCAGTATTGGAAACTAAGTAAAACAGAAGCTTCTCTTCAGTCCAATACACTGCATTTGCTGGGAACAGACGCGAGTGCTATTTGAACTGTTTACAGCCAGAAAAGCACAATAGTGGTGTTCTTACCCTGAATTAACACTTAATGCTAGAACTTGAAACTGAATGTGCTTCAACTCCGTTTAGGAATTTGTATTGAACCCCTGTTGGCCTTACAAGAAAAACACTCTGCTTTTGAGAAACAGGCACTCTTGCACTCTACTGTGTTTCCTATAGGGCCAGTACAGTGAGCTAGCTCAGAACAAAAGAACTGTGCTTCCTACACAAACGGGGCATATCTAGTTCAACTCAGTATTGGAAACTAAGTAAAACAGGAGCTTCTCTTCAGTCCAGTACACCGCATTTGCTGGGAACAGACGCGAGTGCTATTTGCATTGTTTATGGCCAGAAAAGCCCAATAGTGGTGTTCTTACCCTGAATTAACACTTAATGCTAGAACTTGAAACTGAATGTGGTTCAATTCCGTTTAGGAAGTTGTATAGAACCCCAGTTGGCCTTACAAGAAAAACACTCTGCTTTTGAGAAACAGGCACTCTTGCACTCTACTGTGTTTCCTATAGGGCAAGTACAGTGAGCTGGCTCAGAACAAAAGCACAGTGCTTCCTACACAAACGGGGCATATCCAGTTCAACTCAGTATTGGAAACTAAGTAAAACAGAAGCTTCTCTTCAGTCCAATACACTGCATTTGCTGGGAACAGACGCGAGTGCTATTTGCACTGTTTACAGCCAGAAAAGCACAATAGTGGTGTTCTTACCCTGAATTAACACTTAATGCTAGAACTTGAAACTGAATGTGCTTCAACTCCGTTTAGGAATTTGTATTGAACCCCAGTCGGCCTTACAAGAAAAACACTCTGCTTTTGAGAAACAGGCACTCTTGCACTCTACTGTGTTTCCTATAGGGCCAGTACAGTGAGCTAGCTCAGAACAAAAGAACTGTGCTTCCTAAACAAACGGGGCCTATCTAGTTCAACTCAGTATTGGAAACTAAGTAAAACAGGAGCTTCTCTTCAGTCCAATACACAGCATTTGCTGTGAACAGAGGCGAGTGCTATTTGTACTGTTTATGGCCAGAAAAGCACAATAGTGGTGTTCTTACACTGAAATAACACTTAATGCTAGAAACTGAAACTGAATGTGATTCAACTCCGTTTAGGAAGTTGTATTGAACCCCAGTTGGCCTTACAAGAAAAACACTCTGCTTTTGAGAAACAGGCTCTCTTGCACTCTCCTGTGTTTCCTATAGGGCCAGTACAGTGAGCTAGCTCAGAACAAAAGAACTGTGCTTCCTACACAAACGGGGCATATCTAGTTCAACTGAGTATTGGAACCTAAGTAAAACAGGAGCTTCTCTTCAGTCCAATACACTGCATTTGCTGGGAACAGATGCGAGAGCTATTTGCACTGTTTATTGCCAGAAAAGCACAATAGCGGTGTTCTTACCCTGAATTAACACTTAATGCTAGAACTTGAAACTGAATGTGGTTCAATTCCATTTAGGAAGTTGTATAGAACCCCAGTTGGCCTTACAAGAAAAACACTCTGCTTTTGAGAAACAGGCACTCTTGCACTCTACTGTGTTTCCTATAGGGCAAGTACAGTGAGCTGGCTCAGAACAAAAGCACTGTGCTTCCTACACAAACGGGGCATATCTAGTTCAACTCAGTATTGGAATCTAAGTAAAACAGAAGCTTCCCTTCAGTCCAATACACTGCATTTGCTGGGAACAGAGGAGAGTGCTATTTGTACTGTTTACAGCCAGAAAAGCACAATAGTGGTGTTCTTACCCTGAATTAACACTTAATGCTAGAACTTGAAACTGAATGTGCTTCAACTCCGTTTAGGAATTTGTATTGAACCCCAGTCGGCCTTACAAGAAAAACACTCTGCTTTTGAGAAACAGGCACTCTTGCACTCTACTGTGTTTCCTATAGGGCCAGTACAGTGAGCTAGCTCAGAACAAAAGAACTGTGCTTCCTAAACAAACGAGGCATATCTAGTTCAACTCAGTATTGGAAACTAAGTAAAACAGGAGCTTCTCTTCAGTCCAGTACACCGCATTTGCTGGGAACAGACGCGAGTGCTATTTGCACTGTTTATGGCCAGAAAAGCCCAATAGTGGTGTTCTTACCCTGAATTAACACTTAATGCTAGAACTTGAAACTGAATGTGATTCAACTCCGTTTAGGAAGTTGTATTGAAGCCCAGTTGGCCTTACAAGAAAAACACTCTGCTTTTGAGAAACAGGCACTCTTGCACTCTACTGTGTTTCCTATAGGGCCAGTACAGTGTGCTAGCTCAGAACAAAAGAACAGTGCTTCCTAAACAAACGGGGCATATCTAGTTCAACTCAGTATTGGAATCTAAGTAAAACAGGAGCTTCTCTTCAGTCCAATACACTGCATTTGCTGGGAACAGACGCGAGTGCTATTTGCACTGCTTACGGCCAGAAGAGCAGAATAGTGGTGTTCTTACCCTGAATTAACACTTAATGCTAGAACTTGAAACTGAATGTGATTCAACTCCGTTTAGGAAGTTGTATTGAACCCCAGTTGGCCTTACAAGAAAAACACTCTGCTTTTGAGAAACAGGCACTCTTGCACTCTACTTTGTTTCCTATAGGGCCAGTACAGTGAGCTGGCTCAGAACTAAAGAACTGTGCTTCCTACACAACGGGGCATATCTAGTTCAACTCAGTATTGGAAACTAAGTAAAACAGGAGCTTCTCTTCAGTCCAATACACTGCATTTGCTGGGAACAGACGCGAGTGCTATTTCCACTGTTTATGGCCAGAAAAGCACAATAGTGGTGTTCTTACCCTGAATTAACACTTAATGCTAGAACTTGAAACTGAATGTGCTTCAACTCCGTTTAGGAAGTTGTATTGAACCACAGTTGGCCTTACAAGAAAAACACTCTGCTTTTGAGAAACAGGCACTCTTGCACTCTACTGTGTTTCCTATAGGGCCAGTACAGTGAGCTAGCTCAGAACAAAAGAACTGTGCTTCCTACTCAAACGGGGCATATCTAGTTCAACTCAGTATTGGAAAATAAGTAAAACAGGAGCTTCTCTTCAGTCCAATACACTGCATTTGCTGGGAACAGATGCGAGTGCTATTTGCACTGTTTATGGCCAGAAAAGCACAATAGTGGTGTTCTTACCCTGAATGAACACTTAATGCTAGAACTTGAAACTGAATGTGATTCAACTCCGTTTAGTAAGTTGTATTGAACCACATTTGGCCTTACAAGAAAAACACTCTGCTTTTGAGAAACAGGCACTCTTGCAGTCTACTGTGTTTCCTATAGGGCCAGTATAGTGAGCTAGCTCAGAAAAAAAGAACTGTGCTTCCTACACAAACGTGGCATATCTAGTTCAACTCAGTATTGGAAACTAAGTAAAACAGGAGCTTCTCTTCAGTCCAGTACACCGCATTTGCTGGGAACAGAGGCGAGTGCTATTTGCACTGTTTATGGCCAGAAAAGCCCAATAGTGGTGTTCTTACCCTGAATTAACACTTAATGCTAGAACTTGAAACTGAATGTGATTCACCTCCGTTTAGGAAGTTGTATTGAACCCCAGTTGGCCTTACAAGAAAAACACTCTGCTTTTGAGAAACAGGCACTCTTGCACTCTACTGTGTTTCCTCTAGGGCCAGTACAGTGAGCTAGCTCAGAAACAAAGAACTGTGCTTCCTACACAAACGGGGCATATCTAGTTCAACTCAGTATTGGAAACTAAGTAAAACAGAAGCTTCTCTTCAGTCCAATACACTGCATTTGCTGGGAACAGACACGAGTGCTATTTGCACTGTTTACAGCCAGAAAAGCACAATAGTGGTGTTCTTACCCTGAATTAACACTTAATGCTAGAACTTGAAACTGAATGTGATTCAACTCCGTTTAGGAAGTTGTATTGAACCCCAGTCGGCCTTACAAGAAAAACACTCTGCTTTTGAGAAACCGGCACTCTTGCACTCTACTGTGTTTCCTATAGGGCCAGTACTGTGAGCTAGCTCAGAACAAAAGAACTGTGCTTCCTACACAAACGAGGCATATCTAGTTCAACTCAGTATTGGAAACTAAGTAAAACAGGAGCTTCTCTTCAGTCCAATACACTGCATTTGCTGGGAACAGACGCGAGTTCTATTTGCACTGTTTATGGCCAGAAAAGCACACTAGTGGTGTTCTTACCCTGAATTAACACTTAATGCTAGAACTTGAAACTGAATGTGATTCAACTCCGTTTAGGAAGTTGTATTGAACCACGTTTTGCCTTACAAGAATAACACTCTGCTTTTAGGAAACAGGCACTCTTGCACTCTACTGTGTTTCCTATAGTGCCAGTACAGTGAGCTAGCTCAGAACAAAAGAACTGTGCTTCCTACACAAACGGGGCATATCTAGTTCAACTCATTATTGGAAACTAAGTAAAACAGGAGCTTCTCTTCAGTCCAATACACTGCATTTGCTGGGAAGAGACGCAAGTACTATTTGCACTGTTTACGGCCAGAAAAGCACAATAGTGGTGTTCTCACCCTGAATTAACACTTAATGCTAGAACTTGAAACTGAATGTGATTCAACTCCCTTTAGGAAGTTGTATTGAAGCCCAGTTGGCCTTACAAGAAAAACACTCTGCTTTTGAGAAACAGGCACTCTTGCACTCTACTGTGTTTCCACTAGGGCCAGTACAGTGAGCTAGCTCAGAACAAAAGAACTGTGCTTCCTACACAAACGGGGCATATCTAGTTCAACTCAGTATTGGAAACTAAGTAAAACAGGAGCTTCTCTTCAGTCCAGCACACTGCATTTGCTGGGAACAGACGCGAGGGCTATTTGCACTGTTTATGGCCAGAAAAGCACAATAGTGGTGTTCTTACCCTGAATTAAAACTTAAGGCTAGAACTTGAAACTGAATGTGATTCAACTCCCTTTAGGAAGTTGTATTGAAGCCCAGTTGGCCTTACAAAAAAACACTCTGCTTTTGAGAAATAGGCACTCTTGCACTCTACTGTGTTTCCTATAGGGCCAGTACAATGAGCTAGCTCTGAACAAAAGAACTGTGCTTCCTACACAAACGGGGCATATCTAGTTCAACTCAGTATTCGAAACTAAGTAAAACAGGAGCTTCTCCTCAGGCCAATACACTGCATTTTCTGTGAACAGACGCGAGTGCTATTTGCACTGTTTATGGCCAGAAAAGCACAATAGTGTTGTTCTTACCCTGAATTAACACTTAATGCTAGAACTTGAAACTGAATGTGATTCAACTCCGTTTAGAAAGTTGTATTGAACCCCAGTTGGCCTTACAAGAAAAACACTCTGCTTTTGAGAAACAGGCACTCTTGAACTCTACTGTGTTTCCTATAGTGCCAGTACAGTGAGCTAGCTCAAAAAAAAGAACTGTGCTTCCTACACAAACGGAACATATCTAGTTCAACTCAGTATTGGAAACTAAGTAAAAGAGGAGCTTCTCTTCAGTCCAATACACTGCATTTGCTGGAAACAGACGCGAGAGCTATTTGCACTGTTTATGGCCAGAAAAGCACAATAGTGGTGTTCTTACGCTGAATTAACACTTAATGCTAGAACTTGAAACTGAATGTGATTCAACTCCGTTTAGGAAGTTGTATTGAAGCCCAGTTGGCCTTACAAGAAAAACACTCTGCTTTTGAGAAACAGGCACTCTTGCACTCTACTGTGTTTCCTATAGGGCCAGTACAGTGAGCTAGCTCAGAACAAAAGAACTGTGCTTCCTACACAAACGGGACATATCTAGTTCAACTCAGTATTGGAAACTAAGTAAAAGAGGAGCTTCTCTTCAGTCCAATACACTGCATTTGCTGGGAACAGACGCGAGAGCTATTTGCACTGTTTATGGCCAGAAAAGCACAATAGTGGTGTTCTTACGCTGAATTAACACTTAATGCTAGAAATTGAAACTGAATGTGATTCAACTCCATAAAGGAAGTTGTATTGAACCCCAGTTGGCCTTACAAGAAATACACTCTGCTTTTGAGAAACAGGCACTCTTGCACTCTACTGTGTTTCCTCTAGGGCCAGTACAGTGAGCTAGCTCAGAACAAAAGAACTGTGCTTCCTACACAAACGGGGCATATCTAGTTCAACTGAGTATTGGAATCTAAATAAAACAGGAGCTTCTCTTCAGTCCAATACACTGCATTTGCTGGGAACAGACTTGACAGCTATTTGCACTGTTTATGGCCAGAAAAGCACAATAGTGGTGTTCTTACCCTGAATTAACACTTAATGCTAGAACTTGAAACTGAATGTGATTCAACTCCGTTTAGGAAGTTGTATTGAACCCCAGTTGGCCTTACAAGAAAAACACTCTGCTTTTGAGAAACAGGCACTCTTGCACTCTACTGTGTTTCCTATAGGGCCAGTATAGTGAGCTAGCTCAGAAAAAAAGAACTGTGCTTCCTACACAAACGGGGCATATCTAGTTCAACTCAGTATTGGAAACTAAGTAAAACAGAAGCTTCTCTTCAGTCCAATACTCTGCATTTGCTGGGAACAGACGCGAGTGCTATTTGCACTGTTTACAGCCAGAAAAGTACAATAGTGGTGTTCTTACCCTAAATTAACACTTAATGCTAGAACTTGAAACTGAATGTGATTCAACTCCGTTTAGGAAGTTGTATTGAACCCCAGTTGGCCTTACAAGAAAAACACTCTGCTTTTGAGAAACAGGCACTCTTGCACTCTACTGTGTTTCCTATAGGGCCAGTACTGTGAGCTAGCTCAGAACAAAAGAACTGTGCTTCCTACACAAACGGGGCATATCTAGTTCAACTCAGTATTGGAAACTAAGTAAAACAGGAGCTTCTCTTCAGTCCAATACACTGCATTTGCTGGGAACAGACGCGAGTTCTATTTGCACTGTTTATGGCCAGAAAAGCACAATAGTGGTGTTCTTACCCTGAATTAACACTTAATGCTAGAACTTGAAACTGAATGTGATTCAACTCCGTTTAGGAAGTTGTATTGAACCACGTTTGGCCTTACAAGAAAAACACTCTGCTTTTAGGAAACAGGCACTCTTGCACTCTACTGTGTTTCCTATAGGGCCAGTACAATGAGCTAGCTCAGAACAAAAGAACTGTGCTTCCTACACAAACGGGGCATATCTAGTTCAACTCAGTATTCGAAACTAAGTAAAACAGGAGCTTCTCCTCAGGCCAATACACTGCATTTTCTGTGAACAGACGCGAGTGCTATTTGCACTGTTTATGGCCAGAAAAGCACAATAGTGGTGTTCTTACCCTGAATTAACACTTAATGCTAGAACTTGAAACTGAATGTGATTCAACTCCTTTTAGAAAGTTGTATTGAACCCCAGTTGGCCTTACAAGAAAAACACTCTGCTTTTGAGAAACAGGCACTCTTGCACTCTACTGTGTTTCCTATAGTGCCAGTACAGTGAGCTAGCTCAAAAAAAAGAACTGTGCTTCCTACACAAACGGGGCATATCTAGTTCATCTCAGTATTGGAAACTAAGTAAAACAGGAGCTTCTCTTCAGTCTAATACACTGTATTTGCTGGGAACAGACGCGAGTGCTATTTGCACTGTTTATGGCCAGAAAAGCACAATAGTGGTGTTCTTACCCTGAATTAACACTTAATGCTAGAACTTGAAACTGAATGTGATTCAACTCCGTTTATGAAGTTGTATTGAAGCCCAGTTGGCCTTACAAGAAAAACACTCTGCTTTTGAGAAACAGGCACTCTTGCACTCTACTGTGTTTCCTCTAGGGCCAGTACAGTGAGCTAGCTCAGAACAAAAGAACTGTGCTTCCTACACAAACGGGGCATATCTGGGTCTACTCAGTATTGGAAACTAAGTAAAACAGGAGCTTCTCTTCAGTCCAGCACACTGCATTTGCTGGGAACAGACGCGAGGGCTATTTGCACTGTTTATGGCCAGAAAAGCACAATAGTGGTGTTCTTACCCTGAATTAACACTTAAGGCTAGAACTTGAAACTGAATGTGATTCAACTCCCTTTAGGAAGTTGTATTGAAGCCCAGTTGGCCTTACAAGAAAAACACTCTGCTTTTGAGAAATAGGCACTCTTGCACTCTACTGTGTTTCCTATAGGGCCAGTACAGTGAGCTAGCTCAGAACAAAAGAACTGTGCTTCCTACACAAACGGGGCATATCTAGTTCAACTCAGTATTGGAAACTAAGTAAAACAGGAGCTTCTCCTCAGGCCAATACACTGCATTTTCTGTGAACAGACGCAAGTGCTATTTGTACTGTTTATGGCCAGAAAAGCACAATAGTGGTGTTCTTACCCTGAATTAACACTTAATGCTAGAACTTGAAACTGAATGTGATTCAACTCCGTTTAGAAAGTTGTATTGCACCCCAGTTGGCCTTACAAGAAAAACACTCTGCTTTTGAGAAACAGGCACTCTTGCACTCTACTGTGTTTCCTATAGTGCCAGTACAGTGAGCTAGCTCAAAAAAAAGAACTGTGCTTCCTACACAAACGGGACATATCTAGTTCAACTCAGTATTGGAAACAAAGTAAAAGAGGAGATTCTCTTCAGTCCAATACACTGCATTTGCTGGGAACAGACACGAGAGCTATTTGCACTGTTTATGGCCAGAAAAGCACAATAGTGGTGTTCTTACCCTGAATTAACACTTAATGCTAGAACTTGAAACTGAATGTGATTCAACTCCGTTTAGGAAGTTGTATTGAACCCCAGTTGGCCTTACAAGAAAAACACTCTGCTTTTGAGAAACAGGCACTCTTGCACTCTACTGTGTTTCCTATAGGGCCAGTACAGTAAGCTAGCTCAGAACAAAAGAACTGTGCTTCCTACACAAACGGGGCATATCTAGTTCAACTCAGTATTGGAAACTCAGTAAAACAGGAGCTTCTCCTCAGTCCAATACACTGCATTTTCTGTGAACAGACGCGAGTGCTATTTGCACTGTTTATGGCCAGAAAAGCACAATAGTGGTGTTCTTACCCTGAATTAACACTTAATGCTAGAACTTGAAACTGAATGTGATTCAAGTCCGTTTAGAAAGTTGTATTGAACCCCAGTTGGCCTTACAAGAAAAACACTCTGCTTTTGAGAAACAGGCACTCTTGCACTCTACTGTGTTTCCTATAGGGCCAGTACAGTGAGCTAGCTCAGAACAAAAGAACTGTGCTTCCTACACAAACGGGCATATCTAGTTCAAGTCAATATTGGAATCTAAGTAAAACAGGAGCTTCTCTTCAGTCCAATACACTGCATTTGCTGGGAACAGACACGAGTGCTATTTCACTGTTTACGGCCAGAAGAGCAGAATAGTGGTGTTCTTACCCTGAATTAACACTTAATGCTAGAACTTGAAACTGAATGTGATTCAACTCAGTTTAGGAAGTTGTATTGAAGCCCAGTTGGCGTTACAAGAAAAACACTCTGCTTTTGAGAAACAGGCACTCTTGCACTCTACTGTGTTTCCTATAGTGCCAGTACAGTGAGCTAGCTCAGCACAAAAGAACTGTGCTTCCTACAGAAACGGGGCATATCTAGTTCAACTCAGTATTGGAAACTAAGTAAAACAGGAACTTCTCTTCAGTCCAATACACTGCATTTGCTGGGAACAGACGCGAGTTCTATTTGCAGTGTTTATGGCCAGAAAAGCACAATAGTGGTGTTCTCACCCTGAATTAACACTTAATGCTAGAACTTGAAACTGAATGTGATTCAACTCCGTTTAGGAAGTTGTATTGAAGCCCAGTTGGCCTTACAAGAAAAACACTCTGCTTTTGAGAAACAGGCACTCTTGCACTCTACTGTGTTTCCTATAGGGCCAGTACAGTGAGCTAGCTGAGAACAAAAGAACTGTGCTTCCTACACAAACGGGGCATATCTAGTTCAACTCAGTATTGGAAACTAAGTAAAGCAGGAGCTTCTCTTCAGTCCAATACACCGCATTTGCTGGGTACAGATGCAAGTGCTATTTGCACTGTTTATGGCCAGAAAAGCACAATAGTGGTGTTCTTACCCTGAATTAACCCTTAATGCTAGAACTTGAAACTGAATGTGATTCAACTCCGTTTAGGAAGTTGTATTGAATCCCAGTTGGCCTTACAAGAAAAACACTCTGCTTTTGAGAAACAGGCACTCTTGCACTCTACTGTGTTTCCTATAGGGCCAGTACAGTGAGCTAGCTCTAAACAAAAGAACTGTGCTTCCTACACAAACGGGGCATATCTAGTTCAACTCAGTATTGGAAACTAAGTAAAACAGAAGCTTCTCTTCAGTCCAATACATTGCATTTGCTAGGAACAGACGCGAGTGCTATTTGCACTGTTTACGGCCAGAAAAGCACAATAGTTGTGTTCTTACCCTGAATGAACACTTAATGCTAGAACTTGAAACTGAATGTGATTCAACTCCATTTAGGAAGTTGTATTGAACCCCAGTTGGCTTTACAAGAAAAACACTCTGCTTTTGAGAAACAGGCACTCCAGCACTCAACTGTGTTTCCTATAGGGCCAGTACAGTGAGCTAGCACAGAACAAAAGAACTGTGCTTCCTACACAAACGGGGCATATCTAGTTCAACTCAGTATTGGAAACTAAGTAAAACAGGAGCTTCTCTTCAGTCCAATACACTGCATTTGCTGGGAACAGACGCGAGTGGTATTTGCACTGTTTATGTCCAGAAAAGCACAATAGTGGTGTTCTTACCCTGAATGAACACTTAATGCTAGAACTTGAAACTGAATGAGATTCAACTCCGTTTAGGAAGTTGTATTGAACCCCAGTTGGCCTTACAAGAAAAACACTCTGCTTTTGAGAAACAGGCACTCTTGCACTCTACTGTGTTTCCTATAGGGCCAGTACAGTGAGCTAGCTCAGAACAAAAGAACTGTGCTTCCTACACAAACGGGGCATATCTAGTTCAACTCAGTATTGGAAACTAAGTAAAACAGGAGCTTCTCTTCAGTCCAATACACTGCATTTGCTTGGAACAGACGCGAGTTCTATTTGCACTGTTTATGGCCAGAAAAGCACAATAGTGGTGTTCTTACCCTGAATTAACACTCAATGCTAGAACTTGAAACGGAATGTGATTCAACCCCGTTTAGGAAGTTATATTGAACCCTAGTTGGCCATACAAGAAAAACACTCTGCTTTTGAGAAACAGGCACTCTTGCATTCTACTGTGTTTCCTATAGGGCCAGTACAGTGAGCTAGCTCAGAACAAAAGAACTGTGCTTCCTACACAAACGGGGCATATCTAGTTCAAGTCAGTATTGAAAACTAAGTAAAACAGGAGCTTCTCTTCAGTCCAATACACTGCATTTGCTGGGAACAGAGGCGAGTGCTATTTGCACTGTTTATGGCCAGAGAAGCACAATAGTGGTGTTCTTACCCTGAATTAACACTAAATGCTAGAACTTGAAACTGAATGTGATGCAACTCCGTTTAGGAAGTTGTATTAAAGCCCAGTTGCCCTTACAAGAAAAACACTCTGCTTTTGTGAAACGGGCACTCTTGCATTCTACTGTGTTTCCTATAGGGCCAGTACAGTGAGCTAGCTCAGAACAAAAGAACTGTGCTTCCTAAACAAACGGGGCATATCTAGTTCAACTCAGTATGGTCACTAAGTAAAACAGGAGCTTCTCTTCAGTCCAATACACTGCATTTGCTGGGAACAGACACGAGTGCTAATTGCACTGTTTATGGCCAGAAAAGCACAATAGTGGTGTTGTTACCCTGAATTCACACTTAATGCTAGAACTTGAAACTGAATGTGATTCGACTCCGTTTAGGATGTTGTATTGAAACACAATTGTCCTTACAAGAAAAACACTCTGCTTTTGAGAAACAGGCACTCTTGCACTCTACTGTGTTTCCTATAGGGCCAGTACAGTGAGCTAGCTCAGAACAAAAGTACTGTGCTTCCTACACAAACGGGGCATATCTAGTTCAACTCAGTATTGGAAACTAAGTAAAACAGGAGCTTCTCTTCAGTCCAGTACACTGCATTTGCTGGGAACAGACGCGAGGGCTATTTGCACTGTTTATGGCCAGAAAAGCCCAATAGTGGTGTTTTTACGCTGAATTAACACTTAATGCTAGAACTTCAAACTGAATGTGATTCAACTCCGTTTAGGAAGTTGAATGGAACCCCAGTTGGCCTTACAAGAAAAACACTCTGCTTTTGAGAAATAGGCACTCTTGCACTCTACTGTGTTTCCTATAGGGCCAATACAGTGAGCTAGCTCAGAACCAAAGAACTGTGCTTCTTACACAAACGGGGCATATCTAGTTCAACTCAGTATTGGAAAGTAAGTAAAACAGGAGCTTCTCTTCAGTCCAATACACTGCATTTGCTGGGAACAGACGCGTGTGGTATTTGCACTGTTTATGGCCAGAAAAGCACAATAGTGGTGTTCTTACCCTGAATTAACACTTAATGCTAGAACTTGAAACTGCATGGGATTCAACTCCTTTAAGGAAGTTGTATTGAAGCCCAGTTGGCCTTACAAGAAAAACACTCTGCTTTTGAGAAACAGGCACTCTTGCACTCTACTGTGTTTCCTATAGGGCCAGTACAGTGAGCTAGCTCAGAACAAAAGAACTGTGCTTCCTACACAAACGGGTCATATCTAGTTCAACTCAGTATTGGAAACTAAGTAAAACAGGAGCTTCTCTTCAGTCCAATACACCGCATTTGCTGGGAACAGATGTGAGTGCTTTTTGCACTGTTTATGGCCAGAAAAGCACACTCACTAGTGTTCATACCCTGAATTAACACTTAATGCTAGAACTTGAAACTGAATGTGATTCAACTCCATTTAGGAAGTTGTATTGAACCCCAGTTGGCCTTACAAGAAAAACACTATGCTTTTGAGAAACAGGCACTCTTGCACTCTACTGTGTTTCCTATAGGGCCAGTACAGTGAGCTAGCTCAGAACAAAAAACTGTGCTTCCTACACAAACGGGACATATCTAGTTCAACTCAGTATTGGAAACTAAGTAAAACAGGAGCTTCTCTTCAGTCCAATACACCGCATTTGCTGGGAACAGATGCGAGTGCTATTTGCACTGTTTATGGCCAGAAAAGCACAATAGTGGTGTTCTTACCCTGAATTAACACTTAATGCTAGAATTTGAAACTGAATGTGATTCAACTCCGTTTAGGAAGTTGTATTGAATCCCAGTTGGCCTTACAAGAAAAACACTCTGCTTTTGAGAAACAGGCACTCTTGCACTCTACTGTGTTTCCTATAGGGCCAGTACAGTGAGCTAGCACAGAACAAAAGAACTGTGCTTCCTACACAAACGGGGCATATCTAGTTCAACTCAGTATTGGAAACTAAGTAAAACAGAAGCTTCTCTTCAGTCCAATACACTGCATTTGCTGGGAACAGACGCGAGTGCTATTTGCACTGTTTACGGCCAGAAAAGCACAATAGTGGTGTTCTTACCTTGAATTAACACTTAATGCTAGAACTTGAAACTGAATGTGATTCAACTCCGTTTAGGAAGTTGTATTGAACCCCTGTTGGCCTTACAAGAAAAACACTCTGATTTTGAGAAACAGGCACTCTTGCACTCTACTTTGTTTCCTATAGGGCCAGTACAGTGAGCTAGCTCAGAACAAAAGAACTGTGCTTCCTACACAAACGGGGCATATCTAATTCAACTCAGTATTGGAAACTTAGTAAAACAGGAGCTTCTCTTCAGTCCAATACACCGCATTTGCTGGGAACACACGCGAGTGCTATTTGCACTGTTTATGGCCAGAAAAGCCCAATAGTGGTGTTCTTACCCTGAATGAACACTTAATGCTAGAACTTGAAACTGAATGTGATTCAACTCCGTTTAGGAAGTTGTATTGAACCCTAGTTGGCCTTACAAGAAAAACACTCTGCTTTTGAGAAATAGGCACTCTTGCACTCTACTGTGTTTCCTATAGGGCCAGTACAGTGAGCTAGCTCAGAACAAAAGAACTGTGCTTCCTACACAAACGGGGCATATCTAGTTCACTCACTACTGGAAACTAAGTAAAACAGGAGCTTCTCTTCAGTCTAATACACTGCATTTGCTGGGAACAGACGCGAGTGCTTATTGCACTGTTTATGGCCAGAAAAGCACAATAGTGGTGTTCTTACCCTGAATTAACACTTAATGCTAGAACTTGAAACTGCATGGGATTCAACTCCTTTAAGGAAGTTGTATTGAAGCCCAGTTGGCCTTACAAGAAAAACACTCTGCTTTTGAGAAACAGGCACTCTTGCACTCTACTGTGTTTCCTATAGGGCCAGTACAGTGAGCTAGCTCAGAACAAAAGAACTGTGCTTCCTACACAACGGGGCATGTCTAGTTCAACTCAGTATTGGAAACTAAGTAAAACAGAAGCTTCTCTTCAGTCCAATACACTGCATTTGCTGGGAACAGACACGAGTGCTATTTGCACTGTTTATGGCCAGAAAAGCACAATAGTGGTGTTCTTACCCTGAATGAACACTTAATGCTAGAACTTGAAACTGAATGTGATTCAACTCCGTTTAGGAAGTTGTATTGAACGCCAGTTGGCCTTACAAGAAAAACACTCTGCTTTTGAGAAACAGGCACTCTTGCACTCTAC